>NC_092814.1:19016250-19617500 GCF_023375885.2 Dermacentor andersoni
TCCTTCACTCGTTTACACCGACGCTGACGCTCGGCGCAGCAACGTGCGCCTAAAGGCTGTTTCACATGCTACGATTGGAACGACGAAAATCGCTCCAGTCGCACGAGTCGCACGAGTCGCAATGCGATTTCTACAGGGCCCATTTCACATGATTGCGATTTCAACAATGCGACTGGTGCGACGCTCACGGTTGCTTACTACCAGGTTTCGTGGCACACGCTGTGTAATGATTTTTATTGCAGTGAATAAAACGTTTACACTATATTATTATTCACTTTTCTTGATTAACAGCAAATAATATGCACATTGAGTAATTTAAAAACGTGTAAGTTAAGATTTGTTTTGGAGTGTGCAATGGCGGTTTCTGAATTTCAGTGCGACACGGCGCACGTAAGCAGCTGCTCGCAGGTGGTTAAGCGCTGTTTGTTGTCTCATCTGCCGTCTAGGACCGTTTCGTTCTGCCTGCGCTACAACAATCTACAACGTGTCCTATCGACACGTCCCTATAGCTACTCTCACCGCAATGCAGTATTCGGAATTCGGCTGCCACGAAGTCGTCGTGTAAGTCCAACAAGATCCTCGTGCCACCTGTTACGTTTCGCCTACGACGCGCGGTATAGCCGGCGCGGATGCAACGGACGCCGGGGCTTCGTTCAAAGCGGCGGACATTTTGGCCCGTTCGGAGCTCCCGCAAAGCCTCCCCGCCAAGCGCGTCCAGGCGTGTTTCAGTGCCACGTGTCTTCGTGTGTGCGTGTGTGTGTGTGTGCCCACGCTTGTCAAAGCGCGGCAGCCGGGGAGAGGAGCTCCCCAAGTGTGAAGCGAGGAGGTCTGACAGGCGCCAGCTCGGCGATGCGTCACTACACTCGTCTCAACATGTCTCTCAGCTCGTCCGTGCTCCGCCGTCACGTGGTCTCAACCCGTGACCTTCCTTCTTGCCCGCGACGCCGAGAGTATAAGGGCAGCTGCCCCCGGACGCCAGGGGAGAGGCTGCGATTTCTTCTGTCGAGTTACGTGCTCTCCCGTCTCTCACTTCGGTCGACCTGACCGCCCGCTCTTTTGCGATGTTAGAATAAACCAGTTGTTCTGTTACCAGTCGACTCATGCTTTGCCGAGACCTTCGGATGCTTCCAGTGCCCCAGGCCGCCAGGCCAACGCTACCCTTGGGGCTTGCGACCCATTTGCAATAACGGGCGTCAGCACTGAGTTTCCAACAACTCGTGCCAGCGGTGCGATTCGCAACAGCTGGTTGCCAGCGGTGAGATCGCGACAACGGAGGCCAGCAGCGAAGATATGCGGTTGACTGTATGCTGAGCAGCACAACGACCATCCGGGAGCAGTGCAACGAGCCCTGTGTGATGACTGGTTGCCTGCAGCGGAACGACTGCGCTGAATTCTTGGCTGCGAGGTTTGGTGAGTGCGGGACTTTCTTCTTCTGAGTTTTGCCAGGCTTTTGTTAGTGTCAGAAACAGAGCTGGTAATTGTGGTTGTCGTTGCTGCCGGGTTAGTTTGCGGCAAGACAATAGTAGGCAGTAGAGAAAGCAGCATTCAGAGCAGCCATGGATTTGAAGTCGTTGCGCAAACCGATATTGCTGGAGCTTGCAAGAGAGTTGGGTCTGGATGTCTCAGACAAACTCAGAAAACCAGAACTGCTAAGGGCTATTCTTGAATTAGAAGCTGAGGATGACGAGCTGTCGGAATGCCTTGAGACCATTGAGGAGCGGGCAAAAAGACAGGAGCGCGAACTTAAAGAACAGAAAGAGAAAGATGAGCGCGAACGAAAAGAACAAAAAGAGAAAGAAAAAGAAGAGCGCGACCGTCAACACGCTTTGGAAATGAAGCATCTCGAGGTAGAGATGGAACGCGCTCGTAATGGAAGTGAGGCACACGGTGCAGGAGAACGAGTATCGTTCAAAATGACTGACCTGATGCGGCCGTTTAAGCTTGGAGAGGACATTGGTTTGTTCCTGGTTAACTTTGAGCGAACGTGCGAGAAGCAGGGGTTCTCTCGGGAAACGTGGCCACAGCGCTTGCTCACTTTGTTACCCGGCGAGGCGGCCGACGTAGTCGCTCGCTTGAAGAGAGAGGAGGCAGAGGATTTCGACCAAGTGAAATTGAGTCTGCTAAAAAAGTACAGGCTGTCCGCGGAGGCGTTCCGTCGGAAGTTTCGGGAAAATGAGAAAGGCAAAAGTGAGTCATATACAGAGTTTGCCTACAGGCTAATGTCAAACATGCAGGAGTGGCTCAAAGATGAGAAAGCGTTTGGTGACCACGAGAAAGTTCTGCAGTGTTTCGGGCTGGAACAGTTTTATAGTCGGTTACCTGAGAACGTGCGGTACTGGGTCTTGGATAGGCCAGACGTTAGTACGGTGGCTAGAGCCGCCGAGCTAGCCGAGGAGTTTGTGACGCGTCGGGCTCGCGGAGCTAAGGACGGTCAGAAGGGTGAATTTGGCTCCAAGTTTGAGAGGCCGAAGTTCACGCCCATGAGAGCAAAGGGGGAAACACGTAGTTCGGATGCGAGTGAAAGCAGTCCGACCGAACGTAAGGAGACGGCGGCAGCCGAAGCCGAACGCAGAAAGCGGTTCGAAACGAGGCAAGCGCGCGTTTGTTATACGCGCCAGAAGCCGGGTCACTTTTCGGCGCAGTGTCCAGAAACAAAAACAAAAGTCGTGTTTTTGTCCTTATGCAGCACTGACGAGAACATGAAGCTTCTCGAGCCTTACATGCGAGACCTCCTCGTGAACGGGAAAGAGTGCCGAGTGCTTCGCGATTCAGCAGCTACGATGGATGTAGTTCACCCCTCCTACGTAGAACCCGATATGTTCACGGGCGAGTGCGCATGGATCAAGCAAGCCGTGGAAGCTCACAGCGTGTGTCTGCCCGTAGCAAAAGTGCTGATTGAAGGACCTTTCGGAGCGCTTGAGACGGAGGCGGCAGTGTCATCTATGCTGCCCCCCCAGTACCCGTACCTATTTTCGAACAGGTCCGATCACCTCCTGCGCGAGAAGGGGCTTTTGTTTGGTGAGGCTAGCGTTCAGGCCTTAACCAGATCAAAGGTTCGGGAGCTCGCTGCAAAGGCGGTAGTTGCGGGGCCGACGTTGTCGAACAATGAGAAAGGGTCAGAGGCGCAGCAAGCTGATATTCAGAGCACGCCCGAACTGAATAAAATTGAGCCTGTAGCGTTAAAGGCACCAGATACTGGAGAGGAAATTCCCGATGCGGGAAAGTTAGAAGAGCTATCTGCAGATTTGCTCATCGCGCCTACGTCAGACGGACTTAATAGGTTGCTAAAAGTCAGCCGGTCGGCTTTGATAGCCGAGCAAAAGAAGGATGGCAGCCTAGAAAACATACGCTGCATTGTCAAGGAAGGTATCGCCAAGAAAAATGCTCGCTTTGTGGAAAGAGGTGGGGTCCTGTACCGGAAGTATCTAGACCGCAGGGGAGTGGAGTTCGATCAGCTGATTGAGCCTCAGTGCTACCGTCAGAATCTGTTGCGCTTGTCGCATGGGGGTTCGTGGTCCGGACACCTAGGAGTTAAGAAAACTAAGGACCGTCTCTTGCAGGAGTACTATTGGCCAGGGTGTTTTCGGGACGCAGACCACTTTGTGAAGACATGCGACACCTGTCAGCGGGTGGGCAAACCAGGGGACAAATCGAGGGCGCCGTTGAAATTGGTACCTATCATTACGGAGCCTTTCAGACGGCTCGTTATTGATACAGTGGGACCTCTGCCGGTAACAGCCACGGGGTACAGACACATTTTGACTGTGATCTGCCCAGCGACAAAGCTCCCTGAAGCAGTGCCGCTTAAAGAACTCAGCTCAGTTGAGATAGTCAATGCACTACTGTCCATATTTGCGCGAGTTGGTTTTCCTGCGGAAATCCTGTCAGATCAGGGCACGGTGTTTACGAGCGCTTTGACGACAACCTTTCTCGAAAGGTGCGGGGTAAAGCTGTTACACAGCTCAGTGTACCACCCACAGTCGAATTCCGTTGAGAAGCTCCACTCCGTCATGAAGCGCGTGTTGAGAGCATTGTGGTTTGAACAACAAACTGACTGGGAGCTGTGTCTGCCTGGGGTGACGTTGGCATTTAAGACCGCGCCGCATGCGGCTACGGGGTTTTCGCCAGCTGAGCTAGTGTACGGTCGCTCGCTGCGTTCTCCGCTTCGCATGCTTCGAGACGGATCACTGCCCTCTCCAATGGCTGCAGACTATCTCTTCCACAAATGGCCGCCTCCTGCGCTGGAGCCTCGCTTTGCAACAATATTCCTTTGAGGTGCGTTACAAAAAGGGGAGTCTCAACGGTAACGCCGATGGCTTAAGTCGAAGCCCCTAACGTGGGAATCAGCCTCAAAATTGCTTGTTACTGATGTTTTTCTTCCTGAGGCAGGATTTTTAACCTATTGCTTTTGTGTAGTGTTTCAAAGTGATGATGTGCTTTCTAGTGCAATTTTCCGATTTGTGGACGCGTTCTGAGTGCTGCTAAACTACTGTAAGGAACTAGGCAGTAGTATAAAAGGGGAAAGAGCCTGGCAGGGCTTAGTGAGGGTTGTGCCGTGCTTGCTGACTGAGCGGTTGACTTTCGGCGTAGTTCTAACGCTTGCCGGGAACGAGAACAAAAATGTCAACTCTCCCGAAGTCACTTTGCAGTGCCCTGTGTGAACCTGAACGAGAGAACGAGGCCTTCTCTGCGCTGCGCTCAAGAAACGCCGAAGGACGACCGACTTCGGTTATGAGCATCATCAAGCGACATCCCTCCGGACAGCGGATGCAGTCCCCTGACCATCGGGATCTCCTTCCCCCGGCGGGGCGGTCTGTTACGTTTCGCCTACGACGCGCGGTATCGCCGGCGCGGATGCAACGGACGCCGGGGCTTCGTTCAAAGCGGCGGACATTTTGGCCCGTTCGGAGCTCCCGCAAAGCCTCCCCGCCAAGCGCGTCCAGGCGTGTTTCAGTGCCACGTGTCTTCGTGTGTGCGTGTGTGTGTGTGTGCCCACGCTTGTCAAAGCGCGGCAGCCGGGGAGAGGAGCTCCCCAAGTGTGAAGCGAGGAGGTCTGACAGGCGCCAGCTCGGCGATGCGTCACTACACTCGTCTCAACATATCTCTCAGCTCGTCCGTGCTCCGCCGTCACGTGGTCTCATCCCGTGACCTTCCTTCTTGCCCGCGACGCCGAGAGTATAAGGGCAGCTGCCCCCGGACGCCAGGGGAGAGGCTGCGATTTCTTCTGTCGAGTTACGTGCTCTCCCGTCTCTCACTTCGGTCGACCTGACCGCCCGCTCTTTTGCGATGTTAGAATAAACCAGTTGTTCTGTTACCAGTCGACTCATGCTTTGCCGAGACCTTCGGATGCTTCCAGTGCCCCAGGCCGCCAGGCCAACGCTACCCTTGGGGCTTGCGACCCATTTGCAATAACGGGCGTCAGCACTGAGTTTCCAACAACTCTTGCCAGCGGTGCGATTCCCAACACACCCGTGCTCGGCGTCAGTTTCTGAAGAAATGATGTGTGTATATTGCTCGTGATTGCGCATATGCGGTGCCTGCTCCTAGCGATATTTTTGCGCCAAACGGAACAGGCACCAACCCGAAAGCCCGCGTGTGCCCCTGAACGAAGCCGCAAGTGATCTGTGTGATTACTGGACGTGGAATGAAAATTGTATTGTGAAATTCAACCTTAGCGCTAGCCTGGTTCGTCCATCGCCGTGCGTGCGCTGTGAATATATATATCGGAGTTCTCTCTAAATATTTCTAAAGGCGCAAAAGCCGACCCATCAAATGTTTTGAGCTGTTACCGTCACTTTTGTAGAAACCTGTACATTGTATGCCATTCTAAAAGACACGCTTCTCGTGCACTTTGTTGTCCTGTGTCTCGCCCTGGTAGTATACTCGGAACTTCTAACAAGAAGACAATATCAATACGATCTATCCATAATGCAGGATCGTAGGCCCACGGCAGGCGCACTTGCCGTAGGGTTTTTCAGCTTTCTGCTCAGCCTCGCACGCCGCTCACGGTTAACCTGCTTTGGGGATATAAATATTATTATTATAATATTAACGTTATTAGATATTATAGTTTCTTCACTGTAATTTATAGCAATCATCCAGATTTCTTAAGGTAACCATGCATTTAACCTGTATTAGATCAACATTGTTACGACATGCATATGGGAGTCATTGAAAACTACATTGCTCAGCCAGAGAAAGTACAAATGAAAGTCTCAATCTTTATTCCAATTTGGTATTCCGAAACAGATTATATTGGCAGAATTTTATGCCTGCTTGCATTATGTGCAATTCAATGTTCACAGACGGAAAATTCGATTCCTTTTTGTGCTGTCGAAAGGCTGCTTCAATGTCGAAAGCAAGCTATAATTATTCATTTCGAAAGTGCTAAGCAGTGACTATATCACTAAGCTTATCAATGCGTTTTTGTACCACGAGCACAGACAGACGGACAGACAAAGAACTTTACTAATGGTCCTGAGGAACAGAGTTAGGGTACCTCCCTTTTCAGGGAGTCCCCGTAGCCGTCGCGGGCCGCACCCACGTCGGGGTAGGAAGATCGTGGTCCTCCGCCCTGTCCCAGGCCCTCTGGAGAGCCCGTAGCTGCTCTGAGAAGTCGCCGCTTTTAAGGGCTGCCTCCCAGTCGGTCAGAGTGGTTAGCGATGAGCTGCGTAACGCAGGGCATTGCCAGTGCATATGGGATAAGGAGCAGTACGCCTCTCCACAGTCTGGGCAGTGGGGTTCTACATTAGGTGCAAAGTGACTGAATCGGCCCCTGGAGGGGAACGACCCCGTTTGTAGCATGCGAAATACCGATGATTGTGGTTTATTAAGTTAACGGTGTGGTAGCGGAAAGGCCCGTCGAGCGAGTTTATAGTGTGCCAAAATTTCATGAAAGGTGAGAAGTGAATCCCTGTACAGTCCTAAGTCGCCGCCCGTGAGTCCACCTCAACCGCCGCGGTGTGTAAGACCTCGCGCACAGTCATTGGACAACTCATTGGCGTTAACAACCTCAGAGCGCACATTGATTCCCATATGGGCCGGGAACCATTTGATGCTATGAAAACCAGCAGCCACCTCGCGGCCGAGGATGGCCACCGCCTCCTTTGAGATCGAGCCGAACACAATTAAGTTTTCTTTCTCCCTCTCATTCACAGCCATGGATTGAAAGTGTTCACTTTCATAAGTATCAGGATGCAGACATTCTGGAGTTTGTGCTGAGCATTTGTCAGCATCCTATAGTGCGCATGTTTGTATCAAGTTCTGGTGTTGCAATCGCAGTGACCTACGCATATTTTTATCTTGCAACAAGCAAATTTATTGAACTTTGTTTTCAAATCTACAATGTGGCCATGCAGTAAAGACCACATTATTAAGCAAAAAAAATGCAGATTCAGCGTATGTGTTGGAATCTATGCGAAGTGAAGTTTTTGTCATGTGGTCAATTAAATGCTGTAAAAGTAACTGTGATATATACAATTTGTCTTATTTTCAACAATCCAACATGTCGTCTTTTGCAAGGTTTACTTATGCACTGCATAGGTCACAATCTTAATGTCATGTAACCTTTATGCACTACACTCTTCACAAACTATACCGAAATGCAAATGGCAGTTAATGCAGATGCCCACAACGAGACCTCAACACAGTGATGTTTGTTGAGCAAGGAATGGTGCAAGGTGTATGCAGATAAAAGAATGACATGTGCTTATGTACTAATTTACTTACATACCTCACAGGCTGCAATGTTGGAATATTAGGTGAGGGGAAAAAAAGGTATTTAGAAAAGGAAGAAGCGCACAACATTAATTAAAGACCAGCAAGAAAAGAAGCACCAATACAATGCACCAACTAGCCCAATGTGTTTTACTGGCACAACAATATACAATACTTAACAAACAATAATAGAAAAAAATACTGCCCCTGCACCACATACAGATGGTGGGCCAGCGAAGCTGAAATGTGCGGCCCTGTGTTTATCACTGGCTTAATTTCGACGGTTTATTCAAGCCTTTGTGAATGAATGGTTATGTCTGTGTTTCTTAATGAAGGCACGCACAAGTTTGACTTGGATATACCACACTGTTTATTTTGAATGGCACATATCGTGCTTAGTCGGAGCTCCTCGTCTACAAACCGTCGAGGAGTGGTCCCAAACCAAAGAACGAAATCAGAGACACACACGTCATTACTCTCAGAACAAAAGACGGAGGAACCATTCCACACGTCAGCAAAATCAGAGTCCTTGGGATGTTCATTGAGAGCAACGGCTCTAACGCCGCGACAGTGGAGAAGATCGTGACAAAGTCGAATAATGCCATGAATCTCATACGACGCGTAGCCAACAGACAACACGGCCTTAAGGAAGGAAATCTCCTCAAGCTAACACACGCCTTTGCGCTATGCCACTTCACCTACGAGGCGGCCATGCACAGATGGAAGATAGCGGAGAAGGACAAACTCAATGTACAACTGAGGAAGCTAGTCAAACTAGCGCTGGGAATCCCCAAGAATACCGAGACAGAGCTCCTGCTGCAACTGGGGGTACACAACACACTAGAAGAAATCGCCGAAGCTCAAGAACGGGCTCAATGGACAAGACTCTGGAACCAAACCGGGTAGAGAAATCCTAGCCAAACTAGGTCATGACACCACAGTAATCGAGAATCTATATCAAAGCGTTCCGACGGACACACGCAACTCCTACACGGTTCGCCCACTGCCACGGAACATGAACCCCGCGCACCATCAACCCAGAAGGCTGGCACGCGGATCGTTCATCCTGCGCGAAATACGTGATAAGAAGATCCTAGCCTGTTTCGTTGACGCGGCACAGTACCCGACCAGGAAGGCCTTCGTTGCCACCACGATCAATAAGCAAGGTCAAGTCAGAAACGCTCTCACAGTCAAGACCCACAAGTCCGAGATAGCAGAACAGGTTGCCATCGCACTCGCGCTCACAGACCGGGCCATCACCCACGTCTACAGCGATTCACGCTCGGCCGTCAAAGCCTTTCAGAAAGGAGCAGTTGCAAGCCAAGCACTACAAATAATAAATAGATCCGCACCGCTGCAGCATCACACCATCTGCTGGTTCCCGGCACACCTCGGAGAGATCGAGGACGCCCCTCGCAATCTTAATGAGATGGCTCACAGGAGCGCGCGAGACCTAACCCTCCGCGACGCCACCTATTCTGGTCGTGACCATCCCAGCGAGAATCGGGACCCTCCTTCCACATATAACGAGATCATAAAGCACTTTTATCTAGACCGCAGAATATTCAGCACACCTCACAATAAGCTCACCAGGCCTCAAGCCCTGACGTTCAGAATGCTTCAAACAAACACGTACCCCACGCAGAACAGACTACATCACTACATGCCTGACCTATACAAAACATCATATTGCGAAAATTGCCATAGCACACTAGACGTACATCACTTGCTCTGGCCGTGTGGTCGGACGCACGCAAACAAGGATCAAGAGTCCGCCAGGCTACAAGACGCATTACGCAGCACGGACCTGGCGGAGCAGCTCTGGGCTGTCCAGCGAGCCCACGATGCGTCCAGGGAGTTACAACTCCCGGTCCCAACGTGGGAGTAGCCCGCTCTATGGGACCTTGCGCCCCGTAGCTCGCAGGACCTTTCAATAAAGTTACTCCATCCATCCATCCATATCGTGCTTCGCAAGATCACCATCATGGAAAGTGGAATGAGTGGTTCATTGTGTTAATCCAGCGGGTCCATCAAAGTATTTCTGAATTATGTTACACATTTGATTTTGTAATCCGTAAATCATAGTATTTGACTCAGTTATGCACTGTAGTTACCAAATGAAACACCGGGGCTGCAGATTTCATTTATTTAACTGCAGGGACACATTTTTGAACCTATTGGGAAGTCGTAGAGAGACTTCTGCACGCGCGCTCTGCTGCGAGAGAGAAACGACTTCTATATCGGTGTAGCCAATGGCCCACCCCACCTTTGCTGCGAGATAATTATGAAACCATGATCTTGTGTTCACCCTGTCCCCCTCTGTGTCCCTTCCCTGCAATAATACGTAGATAAATGTATACGTTTTAAATGCATAAGCACTTTTATGTCTACCCAACAAGAAATTTCTCCGTCCATCATGTAAGACGAATGCAATGGCTCACAACCCCCTAAACAATGGCTCGTACCCCTACCTTAGGGTTTTTCTGATCGGACCACGAGTGTTTCGCCTAGGCGTATACAGCTTCACTAGAAAAATAATGAACAACTTTCTGCCAGAGACCAAGACGATCATGAGGCGTAGTAACAAATGAAAGTTTATTGAACATGCCGAGGAAATGCTGGTTGACAAGCAATAAATAGAAGTTAAACAAAAAGCGGAAACAAAAACTTATGTGTGTCCATACAGATCTCAACAGGAAATGCATTCATCTCTGAAAGTGTATCAGAGGCCATGCTGACAGAAGATTCTCCCAGTGTCTTTGCATCTACAGCTTCCATAATTTCTCTAGGCAGCCGATCTCCACAGAATGCTAGCTTCTTCCTCTACAATACACTCTCGACATCTGAGCGTGCATTGTAGAGAAAAAAGCTAGCATTCTGTGCAGATCGGCTGCCCAGAGAAATTATGGAAGCTGCAGATATAAAAATGCTGGGAGAATCTTGTCAGTATGGCCTCCGTTAGAAATGGATGCATTTGCTGTCAGAAAACAAACAATAATTTTTGCGTCTCTTTTTGTGTATGTTCGGTATATTGCTTGTCAGCCAGCATTTACTCGATGTGTACATTAAACTTCTGGTTGTTAGATAATCTCGGTTTTCTTGTTCGTCCAATGTGCTCTCTGGTGCCATTTGCAGTCAGGCTAGTTTTTAATTTTTTAGACTGCAACAAGTCACTTTATTGTTGTGTTCATATAGGAGGTTGTGGCCAAGTACTGCACCAGGGTGGCCAATCCTGCTCTGGTGAGGGAGTGCGTTACCGGTTCTGGTTACCGGGATCAGGCCAAACTCCATGCCTGTTTATGCAATTTTATCAACACGCGGATTTTTTTTTAATCCGGTGGAAAATTGCGCGGCAACCTTTATATATAGCTTTCATTGATTACGAGAAAGCGTTTGATTCAGTCGAAACCTCAGCAGTCATGGAGGCATTGCGTAATCAGAGTGTAGACGAGCAGTATGTAAAAATACTGAAAGATATCTATAGCGGCTCCACAGCCACCGTAGTCCTCCATAAAGAAAGCAACAAAATCCCAATAAAGAAAGGTGTCAGGCAGGGAGATACGATCTCTCCGATGCTATTCACAGCGTGTTTACAGGAGGTTTCAGAGACCTGGATTGGGAAGAATTGGGGATAAGAGTTAATGGAGAATACCTTAGTAACTTGCGATTCGCTGATGATATTGCCTTGCTTAGTAACTCAGGGGACCAACTGCAATGCATGCTCACTGACCTGGAGAGGCAAAGCCGAAGGGTGGGTCTAAAAATTAATCTGCAGAAAACTAAAGTAATGTTTAACAGTCTCGGAAGGGAAGCAATATGTAGTGAGGCACTGGAAGTGGTAAGGGAATACATATACTTAGGACAGGTAGTGACCGCGGATCCGGATCATGAGACTGAAATAATCAGAAGAATAAGAATGGGCTGGGGTGCGTTTGGCAGGCATTCTCAGATCATATTCTCAGATCTCTTCCGATACTGTTAAACATTAATTTAGTTTTCTGCAGATTAATTTTTAGACCCACCCTTCTGCTTTGGCACTCCAGGTCAGTGAGCATGGATTGCAATTGGTCCCCTGAGTTACTAAGCAAAGCAATATCATCAGCGAATCGCAAGTTACAAAGGTATTATCCATTAACTCTTATCCCCAATTCTTCCCAATCTAGGTCTCTGAATACCTCCGGTAAACACGCTGTGAATAGCATTGGAGAGAACGTATCTCCCTGCCTGACCCCTTTCTTTATTCGGATTTTGTTGATTTCTTTATGTAGGAAAGAAATCCTCGATAGCCATGGCGTAGAGGTAGAGCATCCCCCTCGCGTGCAAAAGGACCTTGGTTTGAATACCGGTGCCGCGCAATTTTCCACCGTATTAAAAAAATCTGCGTGTTGAAAAAATTGCACAAAAGGGTCTGGAGTGCGGCCTGATCCCGGTGACCAAAACTCGTAACGCACTCCTTCACCAGAGCAGGATTGGCCACCCTGGTACAGTACTTGGCCACAACCTCCTATATGAATACAACAATCATTGACTATAGCGCAACAGAAATACGATGGACAAGAACGAAGTGAACCCAGAGCGCTTCGTTCTTGACCGTTGTCTATCTGTTGCGCTTTAGTCAATAGGGAATACACATCAACTCGTCCAGTTTTCAGTTCTTTTCTCGGGCTTATAAGCCTGCTTGTGTCTTGGAATATATGCATGGCTATGTATCCTGTAATTTAATTCTTAGCCTTGTGCTTACAAGTCACGTGTAAATCTTCTTTTTTTCCTGACAATCTCGTGTGATGCGCAGGCCCAAATTGTTTCTGGTGAATCCATGCAGGTGTGCAGGGTGATGTGCAGGGTGTAATCTGCACTACAAGTGCTGCTTTGATTGCTTTCAGTTCAGCTTTTCTAGGTGTAGGATGGCCTGGAATGGTACTCACCTATATATGGGGTATATTTTTATCTAGTGTCATACTACTGTTACACTGCTATTGCCACATCAGGGTAATATATGTGCCTGATATTTGCTTCATCTTCATGGTTAGCAACCTCCTCTGTGTATTTGGCAGCTTCATATAGCCTCCTGGCCGAGCTTGCCCCCATATTGTACGGTATGGGCCTGTTGTGTTTCAAGTTCGCGTGCTCCCGAGGTTGTTTCTGAAAGGAGGGGTAGTCGTGTTTGCATCTCATATCCTAGCTGGCATAGTATCTTGGGACCAGGTTGTGAGCTCTTGAGGCAAAGAATTTGTGCTGCAGACTACAAATCTACTCTGTCTAGGTGCTTGTTCGTTTGCTCTTTCTCATAGAGGTCTTCAAGCATGGTAAAGAGTGGAAAGACCTGTTATTACCCGATGCCTGTATTGAATGAGTTGTCTTTATTGTGCGCTGCTTGTAATTCATACCGTACAATACCTTGGACACAAGCACAGCATCTGCGATTTTCCATAGTATCCACTCGTCCACCTCCCATGATTTCAAGATTATTTTTTTTCACTAAGTGTAGAATTTGCGTCCAGGCATGACATAATTGTTTCACCCACGTACTGGCTCTGCTGTCGTTGTCTTACACTAGCTGAGGACTTGTGAATGTTAACTTTCAGCTATATTTTTCCAGCTATGTTGAGCACAATGTGCAATCTGGGGTAGTTCTTGATTCTAGTCTTTTATCCGACGTCCACGTAAGGTGACTTATCAGAAACCGAGAGGCCATAATGGCCATGAAAGTCTGCAGTGTTGTAGAGAGCTGGCTGCATCATTCTTGACTTCTGTATAAGATTGCTTTCCATTAGACTGTAGTACACCATAGGCTGTAGTACTTCTTCTAGTATGCCTCTGTTGTTGGTGTGGGTGGTCCAAATGTACCCCCAACTCTCACCTAGAATTTTCTGTCGTTCAGAAAGTTACTGTTTAAGTTAAAAGCTGTACCAGAAATTTTTTGCTCATCGTTCCTCTTATTAGAGTAGCATGAGGTACTGCTTTTACAAGCCTCTTCACTCTCGTTATTCTTTCATAAGTGGTATTACACAATGCCCTGCGATAAAGTTTCTGCAGCTTATGGTCCACTCATATCTGCCTGAAGGTAGAACTCTTAAGAAAGGTTTTCTTTGTGCTGTGTGTGCGTCGTAGTATGAGCATTCATCTCTTGACATTTATACATCTGTAGAACCAGGTTCCTGACAGGGTACTTGGTATACCTGTTTATGCTTATTTGTGCAGTGCTGTTGAACAACACATATTGATGCAATAAAGGTTTACGCACTCGAATTATCACGAAAGATGGTTGTTTTACAATGATGCCCTTTGCTATAGATTCGTGTTAGATTTTGCATACGCATTCCCCCCTATGCAATAGTATTTGAATGTTTAAGGGTTCAATAAATTGTGATGAACTGAATCTACGTGCAAGAGCTGTTCTTTTTAAATGTGACTCCCATCGAAATGCGACTTCCATGGCTGGAAAATGAACCCCTCGCCTTTTGTTAGGAGCAGAATGCAATAGCCACAGGGGCAGGTGAATAAATTGAAGAACCATATTTTTGCCTGCAGATATTTTTCTTGCCTGTATGTAAGTAAAATGTGGAATAAGTTTGTAATTGCAAAAAAGCAGTTTGTGGTCCTTTATTGAATATACCACATATTGTGTATAGTTGAAATGCAGAAATTTGTTCTAAAATCCTCTGGTGATATGTTCTCACAAGTAGCATAATATTTCATTACTTATAAAGATAGTAATCACAGCGGATATCATTACATGGGGTTACACACTAATGTATGTGATCACAAACTTATTAGAAACTGTTATTAGAAACACGTAAGGCATGAATGTTTCTGCACACTTGATCAGCTGTGAACGTGCAAGAACTGCTTCTACTTTAAAGATTCAAAGTTTCCCAGGAAGGGATGCAACTTGCTGACTTCACTGCACACTTTTGATTTACTTTTCTTTAACGTGTCGTTTTTACTGTTTTATCCCCACAAGAACAGCCTGTATGCCTGCTTTTCGCATTGTTGCACGAGTTTTACATAACGGTGCAGTAGGGCACGTTGTCACAGTGTCTAGCAAGTGAATAATTTACTTAATTTACTAGCTTTAGAGTAAGTACCTTTCAAAGCAAATGTTAATACAGGTGCAGTAAGGATACAAAGTCCACAACATATTCAATGTTTATTGGTTTCGGTGCAAGAAAAAAAGATTATCCAGAGAAGAGGTGCAACTAAACATGCATGTGATATGCGAAAACAAATTAACGACGCGGTATATTCAAGCCACGGATTTAATGCTATCGTAGAAAATTCATTACGATAGCCTACACTTTTGCTCTGACAAATTTAATAAGTGAGGTAAGATAATCTTTCAAGATGCATCGGGAAATTCACGCTTGAAAACCTACAAGAAACTGCAACTGAATGGTACCACGTTCAGCACAACGATGAAACTTCGGGTACTTTGCTGTCTTGTCATTTGCCCTTGCCGAGGTTCAAGTAATTCAAGCTGCTCCGTAAGCGCGATTTTCGCATGCTACTCAACAAAAGAAAATTGTGACAACCTCGTCGTATGGTGGGGATCGAACACCTCCTAGTACTGACAACTCGCAAAGGCGTACGAAGCAAAGGTGTAAATGCACTTCATTTGCTGCGTAGCATGTCAACAAACGCATAGAGACAGGAGAATGGATTCTGCGATGCAATTATTTAGTCTCCCTTACCGTACGTACCGAATTCGGCAATCCACGTATCCGGCATTGCACTTGTTGTGCGAAACGCCATTTTCCAAAACAAATCGTCGAAATAGCTCCGTGATATCTCTCCGCGCAATTTCGACGAAACATAGCAGCGATCGCTGGGTGGGTGCGACTGTCCGACCAACCTGCTGGTCGCAGCCGAAAATCGGGGGTCGGCGCTGCGACTGCGATTTTCAACGCAAACGACGGAAATCGCACTTCCGGTGCGACGAAAATCGCATTATGTGAAACAGGCTTAAGAGCTGCGCTCTTAAAAGTAGGCTCCAATCCACGCTGTGAAGGTGATTGGCCAGCGAAGCTGTGGTATCACCTGATCCGATAAGGCAATGCCACGTAGGCTTGAGCGGAGTCCTGTCGAGCCTGAGGACGTCACCGTTGTGCATATTGATGTTGCTGTTCCTTTCGTCGCTTCGTATATGCGTAGCGTTTTTATAGCTCTATCGCAACACAAATAAAATTAGTTCCTCGGCGGGTTCTTTTACATATGAAATTGTAGTGACGTCACTCCCTGCTTTGTATGCTACAGTTACTTGTTCCTGGCAAAGGCAATTTATCCATCTGTACTCTTTACTGCGAAACGCTTCCTGCAAACGCTTTGCGCGAAGGCCAGCTTTCCGGTAATTTCTTTTTAAGTGCATAAGCATTTCTACGGCTACCGAACGAGGAAACCCGTACCTCACGTAAGGCGAGATCGCTTTCAAAATAGGGCCCGCAGGAGCGAGCGCATTGATCGTCGGGCTTCCTCTCGCTTCAACACGAACGACGAGAACGCAGTGCACACGAACCTAGCAGCACTGGGCGCACTCTGCCACCGTCGCAGGTCGTTTTCGAGATCGGCCGTACGTAGCCCCCACTGGAGCATGGTTGATAACGGCTCACATCCAGAGGAGGCAGCATCATCGACGACACCTATGTACGAGAGCTACTAAACCTGACAGTGTTCAATTACGTCACGTACTGCAGCACGCATCGGCCAGTGCTCATCTCCCATGAAGCAGGGGCTTCACAAAAAATAAATTATGGAATTTTACGTGCCAAAACCACGATGTGATCATGAGGCACGCCGTAGCGGGGGACTCCGGATAAGTTTTCACCACCTGGAGTTCTTTAACGTGCACCTAAATCTAAGTACATGGGTGTATTTGTATTTCGCTCTCTTAGAAATGCGGCTGCCGTGGCCAGGATTTGATCCCGCGACCTGGTGCTTAGCGACGCAACACCAAAGACACTAAACAACCACGGCGGGCGGCACCATCCAAACGCACCATCATATAATACGAGTGACCATTGATTTTACTCGCCTCTTCTTCGTCGTCTCATGGTCGTCTCAGTTAACATTTCGGTGTTGCAACCGTGTTTCTCCGTTGGACAATTCTTTCGCTGTTTCTCGCAATTATACCCAACACAGCAGCATACGACGACGAAAAGTAGTTCTCAAATAGGCTAGTTTAATGCCCAATAAATTTGTCGACTTCGATAAAAAGTGGTTCAGGGCCTCTTTTCAGATCATTGCGGGCCAGATAAAGAAATTCCTCATATCAGATGATGATGCTGTAAGATGCTGTCGTCGAACAAACGGTTGAACACGTGCAATGGCAGCGCTCAGGCGCCAATTAGAATTATCGGAGGGCAGCTGTCGCATGTAGCGCAGGCAGTGACAGAAGAATCTGTTACGCCAAACGAACGGCTCCATGTTAAGAGCTCAACTCGCCAGCCATTGCAGTGCTTCTTTTCGTAAAGCAAATAATTATGAGTGTGCAGAAAATTGCCCAATGATGCGGCTTTCGAAGAAGCCTAGTTCGGAAGGGGCATTCCACCGATGCCTTGGTCGTGCACGAAAAATATTAAAAAAGTAAACGCGCCTTTTTTTTTATTTTTGCTCCTGGCAGCCACGTGATGCAGAGCAGCGCGCCTCTTCCGCGTCATTTCTCTGGAATAACCGGAGTGCAAGGCACAACCAATCTCACAAATGGATTCCACACCGCAGCCATCAAATTTTTCCATCCAGCGCGAGAGAGCCTGGCCGGAATATAGCGAGCAGGCAGGGTGCGGTCACGGTGAGCGCGGCTTTGGCACCGCGAAAATATTTGACCAAGATACTTCGTCACGCATAACCACTCAGAATTGAAGAAATCGCGACCTGTGGAAAGCTTGCTTTGGGTAGCACGGGCCTTGACGGTGCATCAGAAAATGATAATTTAATGGACAGACGTTCTTAACCAAGGTTGGACGCAAAATTAAGCACCTACGCATACCCGCCTTATCAATAGCAATGACTTAAGACCCGTACCCGTATAAATAGCGGGCTGTCAAAACTATGCACCGGAGCGTTGCAGATACGCGCGACTTATAGTGTTCATTGTGATGGACCTTGTAGATTCAGCGGTTGTGCGTTACGACGTAGAATGATGTTCACTTCTGCCCAATTAATACCTCACTCGACATCGCCGGTCCAACAGAACTCAATACTCCGTTGCTTTTTGCCATGAAAATCGGCTGGGCCGCGGGGAAGCAGCAACCAATCGTACAAATGGTTCCGCATTTTAAGGCGTTGTGAAAGAGAGCGGACACTGGAGGGTGCCTGCAGGCAGGAGCAGCAGGCGCTTCGGAGACGCGCCATCGGGCGTAACGGCGAAGGCGTTTGTGCAGGCTTCACGTTTTCTAGCGGCGAAATCGATTTCTCCATCGTTAATATTTTTACGAGCCCGACTGTTGGGCTCTCACTCGGTAGTGAAGTTGTGGTCTCCGCGCCCACGAATGGCACTGGAGTTTCTGGTAAGCAGTAGATTGGCTTATCTGAATGGGACTTACGACGCTATCGGACAATTCCCATAAATGCTCCCCGAAACATGCTTCCACTTGGTGGAGTGTTAAAAAGGTTGTAAGCAAGGGATTCATTTAGGCCATGGGTCAAGGCGGCCCATCGGTGCACGGAGGAAAGCAGCCGGAACATGTCCAAGCATTTTACCTCCCGTTGCAAAAATGTAATCACAACGTACAACTTGAGTTCGCTGGGCACCAGGAGCCAACTGCTCTTGGCGCGCAGTGGTCAAAGGGGCCATGGAGGCAATATGCCCTGCAAAATACTTCCCAGCTATTGCAAAAGTGCGTGAAGCGTGTGTTTGTCGTAAGAACTCTAGGTATACTTATGCGCATCATATGATTTGACGCACGCATGAAAGCATGCAAAGAGGTTCACTGGTTTACCTAAATGTAACAAATAAATGAAATAAAAGAAAGAATTTGTACTCAGCTAGCATACGTTTGAAATAGCGCAAAAGAATACGTAAACGTACACATGAGTAGAATAGACCACAAGGACACACACCCTGCACTTGCAGATTCGTAGAGTGAAGGGGTACAGAGCGATTTATCACTTTTGTCGATCAACTAACCTTCTGCCTTCGTCTATAGAGCGGTGAACGCTCTCAGTATCTTCGTAGTACGCTTACTTTCACAAATAACCAATAAATTAACTTATATTACTAAGCTCGAAAGGAGTCAATTAACATATTGTTTCTAATTTTATTAAGGCAGTCTGCGGATGTTACTCGCATGGTAGTTTTCAGAAACGTTGTTGCACTTTTACCGATTTAACTCTTTTCGGCCAATCGCAGACGTTCGGTGCCTTAGTCACATCTTTTCGATGCCATTTTATAAGCTTCACTGCCTTTTCGGTAGTTGACAACTGTATTGCTCCTTTCACGTTGCTTTCATTTTTAATTTTCTTGTAAAGGAACTACATTAAAAGGAAACGCGTAGTTTTTTACACATTGATAACTTCTTACATGTAAGAAATATTCATCACTCGATTTTCTGCCCTTCCCCAATTGCAGAAACTATTTTCGCACTTTAAATAACTTCCACCCAAGTTGGTGGTACAAAGAATATAAACAGGGATAAAGTGCCTCAGACACTTCGCCAGCGTTTTCATAGGAGGACCTATCTTCGTCAAAGGGGGCCTCGTCATCCTCGGCATGTTAATTTTGAAGGGTTAGTAGATTGACATCACGTGCGGTTGTTGTCGGTGTCGGCTGGTTGTAAAGGTAGTCTTCCAAGAGAATGAGCGCTGTCGCCTGACGTCTGTAAGCGTGGTTCCTAAGATGAGGGGACAAGAGCTGGAGATAGAGAAGGCGAGGGGAAAAGGAAAGAAAGAAAAGGAGAAGAAAATAAAGAAAAGACACCAAGAGGGACAAAAATAAGAAAACAAAAAGAAGGGCATGGGAGGATGTTGGGACAACAAATTCATACAAGACTCAATGGCTACCGCGCAGATACAAAACACAATTTACCTAAAGCAGTAGCCAGCCACTTCAATGAACATGGTCATATATTCGAGAAAGCAATGCTCTATATACTACAAACAAATTTCCGTTCACCTCGCGAGAGGAAATATACGGAATCATACCTCATACACAAGTTTAAATGTCTACACCTGACGGGAATTAATTTGCGAAGTGGCAACTTAGAATTTTTAAAAGCGGTAAGTTAAATCTGAAATTCTCATATCGTCAACCACGGCACAAGACACGTTGTGCCACCACCTCACCTCAATTTGTAATCTCACCTATTGCTCCATTTCCAATATTTTCCTGTCTACTACTCCATTTAATATACTCTCATGTTTTTACGTTTATATCAACTGCACGACCCGTTTTCCCATGTACACCTGTCCCCAACCGCTTCTACTCATGTCACTCTCCTATTTGTTATTCAGGTTTCGGTTATCCCCCCCCCCCTCCTTTGTCTGTTTTTTTATTATATATATATTTTGAAACACCCTCACCAACACATTCTAAAGTCGCAGACGCCAGGATACCTCTTTTGGCACCTCAGCCACTCAGGGTATCGCCATTTCTGTATTCCGCCGTAATGACACCAACGTTGAGCTACTGGGGCTGACGTTCCTTGAAAGACCATGCCGCTGCCTTCCGTTACCTTATGCATTGCAACCCATACTCCTTTCGCCATCTTAACTCCTTCTAAATTAGCCGGCTCATGGCCACCGTTCTTCATCGCGAGTGTGATCTGTTTTGTTTGTCTGTGGGGGCGTGACACAATTAATAATTGCTAATTTGATTAACAAGCGAATGTTAATTCCAATTTATACAGCCGAGAGAACTATGAGCCTCACTTCGTGTAGTTGTCTAATAATTTGCTATCGCGAAAAAGGCAAAACTGCGGCTGTTGTTTTGTCAGGTAGAAGCAGGCAACGAAAATATTTTTTTTTTTTCCTCAGGTAGGGTTACATTTATGCGAAAGTATTAGAGCAGGCTACTGGCTATGGACAGGACTCCTAAAGTGCGTTGTACGGAGTCCAAGTGTGCTTACCCACTGGAAGAAACACGGTTTAATTCAGTAGACGAGGTAGGTGGGGTGGATTTTGTCTGTAGGATGCATGAAAGTAGATAGTTGGGAGAAGGAGACGGATAAGCCAGCAAAGCATGTCGGGAAGTTAGGAAACAAACTCAAGATTTAGCAGAATCAGAGGAACGTTACCGAAGAGAAGCTAGCTAAATTTGAAAAGAATTAAAAGGACAGTAAAGGAAAAGTCTCAGTCAAGCTAAACTGATAGATTTGTGCTCAAGAATCTCTAAGGCGTCAATGTTATCGAGAACAGAGCCATAATAATTGAGAAATTGAGGCAAGTGCAGGACACGATTAGAGACTCCCCCCGGGACATTCAAGCCCGATTACTAAAGCGCTCCTAAATTAAGTTCTGCCATTAGTGCTCAACTACTCGCTGCAAAAGACATCCTTGTGTTGTATTATAAGATGAAATAAAATGCTACTTGTCCAGTTCTATTTCATTTTTAGAAAAAAGGACTCATTGAAATTACCGTAGCCAACGACGTTCGCGGTCGAAAGGTTTCGTTTGCGCTCGACACTGCGCCGCCCACGCTTTCGCATTTCAGCACTGTCCTGATCGCGTAGTTCTGCGCTGGTTTTGCTGGCTCGCGAAACTCACCGAAAGTGCAAGTAGCAGAGAATTCTACTTCGATGTGATGTCGCGGAATGCCCGAACGGTCCACGCCACTTGACCAAAAAACAGCTGCAGCGGCGAATCCACCGCTCTGGATGTATGGATGGATGAATGTTATGAGCGTCCCCTTTGGAACGGGGCGCTGGTTTGCGCCACCAAGTTCTTGCTATTAGTATATTGCTTAATGTCCTACCTAGGTTAAAAAAGAAAAAAAAATACGCTATGAACTCCCACAACCAACTTTTCTGATCCCCTAATGCAAACTGATTTTGTACGGCTTCGTTTTTTGTCGTTTCCCTTACTTTTTTTCCAACAATCTTCCAATTGCCTCTTACTAATCTCTATTGCGAGCATGTTTACTTTTCCCCTGCTCTCGCTGAACCCAAGGGCTTCAAGGAGGCCAGAGCAGCCTAAAGCGACCAGCTGGGTAGATATCTTCACTGTAACAAAACATGCTCCATCGCTTCACTAGCTCTAGCGCCGCAAGCACATGCTTCTTCTATATCTATATCTCGCTTTATAGGTGCGTGTTCTATTGCATCCCGATCTCGCTTCGAAAAGTAATGATCATCTCTTTGAGTTATAAATTATTTCTTTCCTGATTTCGTTATTTCCTCTTAAGTAGTTACTCATGGCAGGTTTCTTTTCCGTTGCCGCCACCCATGAGATTATTTCTGCCTCACTGACGTTCCGCTTGAGGTTCCTTGTTGCTGTGCTGCCCACCCTACAGGCCGCATACTTGCTGGTAAGCTCCCTAGTTCTTTTCCTCCACTCTGAATCATGGTTTTCCTGTACAGATACCGCTCTGTCTTGACTCGATACCGCCATCTGTCGAGCGCCGTTTTACTCACCGATGGCAGGCAGCAAAGGATGGTGATGACGCATGCAACTTCACCACTCCCCCGCTTAGGTTGCTGGAGAATTGAATTTCGAAAGAGGCATTCGCACCATTCAGATGCAATGTTCTCGTAATCTAAGTCTATTATTGGCATGAAACAGGCGTTGCGAGGTTTCTGGGATGTTATTTAAACAGTATACGTCGACTTAGTATTTCTCTTTAGTGTCCCTTTAAGGGCCGTCATTCCAGCTACTCAATGGGAGGCCAACCGCGAACATGGCTGGTTCCGTATCATGCCATTATTTGGTCAGAATATGTACATACACTCGAAAGAGAGAAAGCAGGAAGCTGGCTGGCAACTGCTACCGGAAGTAGCACAATGCCTACCTACTCTTCAGAAAAAACGAGTACGGAAACATGGAAATGTAAGGTAAGAAGATTGGAAGGAAAGAAAGAACAAGATGGCAAATCTGAGAGAATACAGCCAAATACAGTACGGCCCGTCACCGCAGCTAGGTAGCCTAATAAAGGGATGAAAAAAGAAAATATGAAATAGTGTTCGCGGTCTCCTGACTCGAAGAAAAAGGTGTGCTATAAAAGGAACGCCAGCTTAGTTTTTTCTAGAAAAATAAGGACCGCGGAATGAGCTTCATCAAGTCCAGACTTACAACCATTTGGATGGAGACATTTTACGGGGGTCGTTCACCGCAGAAGCGGGAAAGGGCAAGAAGCCACCAGGGACGGTGAGGAAGAACGTGGCGAAGGTGATAACCAATCGAAGATAGGAGAGGGTATCGTGGCTTCAGCTTCCGACGCGAGGAACCGAAAGCGTGGAGTTGTCTTTGTTGGGGATGTGGAGATGCGCAGAGTGGATTCGGTGATAGGAGAGTGCAGGTGCAGACGAGCAAATCCGCATTAACGATCTACTGGGGGAATCGGTTGGGATTGGGAAGGCCAAGGAAGACGTGTGGACACCATGGAGGAGCGGCCCTTAGTGGTGATAATGGGAGGAGTAATTGACGTGCTGCAGGGACGGGGACTGGAATTCGAAGCAAAACGCCGATCGTATTACCGATCTGAGGAATGTTTCAAAGGGAGTACAAATCGCAGTGTGCATGGTGCCTGAGATTTAAAGGCAGGGCAGCGCTAACGGTAAACAAGTAGATGTCGACGCTTGGTAAAGCAATCAATTTTACAGTCATTGTACACGGGTGATGCATCAAGCATGTCGTGACGTCGCTTTTGTGTGTGATGGTATCCATTTTAGCAAACATGTAATCATGCCAGTTGGACGTCAAATCACGGCAAGCGCAGTAGTTCATGTAAGTACAACTGACGCGCGAGATCATTCAGGCTGACGCCATTTCGAAATGCCACCGTTAAGGTGCGAGTGAGTACATCTTCCTTATCTTTATCACGCAATGAACTTGACTTTCTTTGACGGTCGACACGTGTTCAGTGAACTGCAGTCGTGTGCTTCTTGTACAATTGTTGATTTGATTGTTTCGTCACATGGGCTATGAGCGGGCCTTAGAATGCGCAATAGGTTCTTGGAATATGGCCGTCGCATGCGCGGCGAACATTGCGTCGGGCGCACGCGTGGCAGGAGGTTCGCGAGAGGGGAAACCTTCCTTTTGTGAGCGGTGCACAGGAATCACCAGAGCAGTCAGCGCCACCGGGTGTGTCACGTGAGAAGCCGCTGGTGACGCTCGATGCCCCTGCAACCGCTACGAGAATACGTCGCGCTACCCTAACGCCCATTGCGCTAACCTAACCTAACGTTTACCTAACCGAACGTGGCCGAGACGCAAAGACAATAATCGTCACAGCGTAACGGCTGTGAGAATAGGCCGCGCCATCCTAACGCCATTCACGCTAACCTAACCTAACATTAACCTAACCTACCGTGGCCGAGACGCAAATACAAAAATCCGCATGGCGTAAGTGCTGTCAGAATGCGCCACGCCACCCTAATGCCTTTTACGATACCGTAACCTAACCTGAGGTAACCTAAACCTAACCTCAACGTAAGCTAACCTACCCTAACGTGGGCAAGACGCAAAGCGAATAATCATCATGGCGTGACATCAGGCAGTGGCGTTCTACCGCAGTTGCTAAGACGCTATGCGTTTATTTCACTCAAAGGGGACCACTCAAAAATGCTCCTGAAAAGTCGCCGACAGCAGCATATTGCTGCACGCGTGTGGTATTTGTTTTAACGAGGCGCGTGGGCGCCATCACTCCAGAAAAGAGGAGGAAGAACGAACTGGGCTCGCGCTGTGAATCTACCGGTCGGCTGCGTGACCTACTTGGAAACCCGTCAGGTCACCAACAGGATGAATAAAAAGAGCTTGCCACCCGTGTCCAGCCGTCGACCGAATCGTATGTCTCATACACACAGGAAGTGCTCGTGGTTTGCCGGAAAGTCGACGAGCACATGACCGAGGTTGACAAGGTGGGCCATATCATAAAAGGCATCGCGGACGACGCCCTCAATGTACTCGTCTATAACGACATTTCTACCGTCGACGCCATGGTCAAAGAATTCCGCCGCTTCGAGGTAGCCAAAAGCCGCGGCCTCGTCCCACAATTTTCCCGGCTCCCAAACACCACTGCCACGTCCTCTTGCTCCGCTCTTACCGCCACATCACCATTACAAGAGAACGTCACACGTATCGTTCGCCGTGAGATTGAAGCGGCGAGTCCGGCCCACCTTCATCCACGACCCCCTGACGGTACCTTTGACCAAGCGGCCACCACTATTGCCGTTATTCAAGCAGCTGTGCGGCAAGAAATTGCAAACCTTGGCATCACTAGCGCCTGCTCTGTCTCCCGACCTGATTCGGCACCCATTCCCGTGTCCACACCCTGTAATGACCAGTATTTCACTCCCACAACACGCAATCCTGCTGAATGGCGAGCTGAAGACGACAAACCGATCTGCTTCCGCTGCCACCGCGTTGTATACCGCGACTGTCGCAGAACCTGGATGCTAGAGCTGGGTACTGCAGCTCATTCCCTGCTCCTCGTCCATACGCCAAGGCTCGCCGTTATTCACCTCGCCGTCTGCACCTTACTTGTGACGCTCCTGACAGCCGCTCTTCCGTGCGATCACCGTCGCCCTAACGCCGTCGCTCCCCGTCATCCCAACCTCGCCGCTTTTCCTCGCCAAACCGACGGAGGGAAAACTAGGCCATGAAGCTCTTGGAGGTAATGCTGTCTCAGGTTCGTCCTGTCCAAATCCTCCGTTGACGTTTCTCACCAACACGAACCCAATTGAATAGACGTAGATGGTGTTCCGTTGACGGCATTAATTTATACTGGAGTCCGCGTCCATAATGAGCGCTAACCTATGCCATCGCGTCCAAAAAGTTTTTACGCCTGCCATCACTCGAGCCGTAGGCATTTCCAATGGCATCACTGTTGCCGTCAGGGGTATGAGCACTGCTCGCATAGGAAATGCTGGCCGCCAAGTTCCAGTCCTGTTAACTGTGCTGACCAGATGCCCTCATGACATAATCTTGGGGCTCGACTTTCTGACGACGCATTCTACCCACATCGACTGTGCCACCGGTACGCTGCGGTTCGCCCCGAACAACCGAACACCCTCTGCACTACAGCGCTTGTTCGCTTGCCTCCAAAAACCCTAACCTTCGTCGAATTGGCCGCAACGGCAACCGTGCCTGATGGCGACTATGGCATCGCATCTATTCGGGATGTCCTCGTGGCGCTCGACATTTCTATGCCACACTCCGTCGTAACCCTTGCCGCTAATCGGATGTGTCTCCCCGCTATCAATTTTGGCTTGGCGAAGCAAATGTTAGCTGAAGGCATAGCGGTGGCCACGCTCCGGTCAGTGACAGACGACTACGTCACTGCTTTTGCAGCCGAGGCGTCTCCAGATCCTCCTTATTACCCGCAGCATGTCTTGAACATCACCGGCCCATTACGTCCCATGGTCGCTCAGCACCTCTCACCTGACCAAGGGGCCGCCCTATATCGCCTTTTGCTTTCCTACGGCGACATATTTGACACTAACAATCGACCACTTGGTCAGACGTCCCTTGTTAAGCATCGGATAAACACTGGTGATGCTGTTCCCATTCACCACCGACCGTATCGCGTGTCCACGGCAGAGCGGTACATTATTCCGCAGGAAGTAAACAAGATGATTGCCAGAGGCATTGTTAATCCCTCGTCGAGCCCTTGGGCGTCGCGGGTCATGCTCATCAAAAAGAAAGATAGTACGTGGCGTTTCTGCGTTGATTACCGCCACCTAAACTGAATTATCAAAAAGGACGTTTACCCTTTACCACGAATCAATGACGCTGTTGATTGTCTTCATGGTGCCAAATACTTTTCGTCCAAGGACCTTCGATCTGGTTATTGGCAGATTTCCGTTAATGAGCAAGACCAAGAAAAGACCGCTTTCTTCACTCCAGATGACCTCTACCAATTCAAGGTTATGCCGTTCAGTTTATGGAATGCCCCCGCCATATTCAAACGGCTGTCGACTCTCCTCTTCAAGGTTTCAAATGGTCAACTTGCCTTTGTTACCTCCACGACGTCCTTGTGTTTTCTCCTAGATTTGAGACGCACCTTGAGCGCGTCGCAGCTATCATTGACGTCTTCCGCAAGGAGGAGGGCTCCAATTAAACTCATCGAAGTGCCGCTTCGGGTGCCGACCGATTACAGTGCTGGGCCATCTCGTCGATGCTTCCAAAGTACAACCCTGCCCGGAGAAGGTTCGAGCAGTAAGGGCTTTTCCTGTACCTCAGTCTGTCAAAGACGTCCGGAGTTTTGTGGGGCTCTGTTGTTATTTCGCAGCATCGCTCGACTCGCAATATTTATCGCTCGACCACTCACTGAATTTCTGGCGAAAGACGTGCCTATTACGTGGGGTTCCCCTCAGGCTGTCGCATTTTGACGCCTTATCACGATTCTCACCAATCCACCGGTCTTGGCCCCATTCGACCCGTCCGCACCTTCAGAGGTATGAACCGATGCCAGTGGTTATGGGATCGGCGCCGTCTTATCGTAACGCCAACAAGGACACGATCGCGTTATACGCTAGCCGGCTCCTGGCAACTGCAGAGCGCAACCATTCGATTACCGAGCGCGAATGTCTTGCTGTCATCTGGGCTGTTTCAAGGTTCCGCCCATAGTTATATGGCAAGGCCTTTTCAGTAATAAAAGACCATCATGCGCTCTCTTGGCTTTCATCGCTCAAGGATCATACTGGCCGGCGCGGTCGTTGGGCCCTCAGACTAAAAGAATATCCCTACACAGTGACTTATAAGTCGGGACGCCAACACCAGGACGCAGATTGGCCCTCTCGTTACCCAGTTCAAGAAGCGACCTTACGTGTGGTACTTAGACCGACGCCTGTGTTCTCTCTGTTCTTCCACTGCTCCGTGTCGCCTTTGAGCAGCACCGTGACTCGTTCTTGCGTATCATCATTGACCGCCTGGAATCGTCTCTTGCCGACAGTTGCCTTCGCTTATTCAAACTTCAAGATGGCGTATTCTACCGCCATAACGTCCACCCCGACGGCCCTGAATTAATCCTTGGGATCCCTAAACACATTCGCTTAGCTGTTCTCTACGAACTTTACGACATCCACACTGCCGGTCACCTGGGTGTGTCACGTACCTACTACCGGATCTGCCGACGCTTCTTTTGGCCGGGGCTTCCTCGCTCCACTCGAAGATACGTAGCTGCGTGTGAGAAATGCCAGCGACCCAAGACACCATCGACGCTCAATGCTGGGTACCTTCAACCACTCGACATTCCCGCAGAACCATTCTTTCGGGTGGGTTTGGATTTACTTGGCCTTTTTTCTCTTGAACATGGCGAAGTGCGATTGTTGTAGGTTCGGTTCCCACCTGCGGCAAGTTGTTTTTTAAACCACTTCAATCTTCAATAATTTATCGTTTCTTTATTTCATTTATTAGGCACAAGTAATTTCCCCTATGCTGTCCTTGGTGTCAGTGTTGTCCTTGGGCCCCTCGGTTAACCCCCTTTCTTCACGAACTTGTCCCAGTAAGATTCAGCATACGCGAAGCTGCAGCACAAAGCAGAGCTGCTTTTCGCTAAATGCGGCACAACGCCAGGCGCGGCGCGCATACCTGAGAAGTATCCCAAAAAGTAGCGATATGCAATAATGTTGGGCATCAGGGAAAGCGTCACGAACTTATCCTAGTAAGATTCAGCACACGGGTATCTGCAGCACACAGCCGAGCTGCTTTTCGCTAAATGCGGCACAACGCCAGGCGCGGCGCGCATACCTGAGAAGTACCCCAAAAAGTGGCGATATGCAATAATGTTGGGCGTCAGGGAAAGCGTCACGAACTTATCCTAGTAAGATTCAGCACACGGGTATCTGCAGCACACAGCCGAGCTGCTTTTCACTAACTGCCGAACAACGCCGGGCGCCGTGCGCATACCTGAGAAGTATCCCAAAAAGTAGCGAAATGCAATAATGTTGGGGGTCAGGGAAAGCACCGCGAACTTATCCTAGTAAGATTCAGCACACGTGAATCTACAGCACACAGCCGAGCTGCTTTTCGCTAACTGCTGCACAAAACCAGGCACGGCGCGCGTACCTGAGAAGTATCCCCAAAAGTAGCGAAATGCAATAATGTTGGGGGTCAGGGAAAGCACCGCGAACTTATCCCAGTAAGATTCAGCACACGGGTATCTGCAGCACGCAGCCTAGCTCCTTTTCGCTAACTGCTGCACAAAACCAGGCACGGCGCGCGTACCTGAGAAGTATCCCCAAAAGTAGCGAAATGCAATAATGTTGGGGGTCAGGGAAAGCACCGCGAACTTATCCCAGTAAGATTCAGCACACGCGAATCTACAGCACACAGCCGAGCTGCTTTTCGCTAACTGCTGCACAAAACCAGGCACGGCGCGCGTACCTGAGAAGTATCCCAAAAAGTAGCGAAATGCAATAATGTTGGGGGTCAGGGAAAGCACCGCGAACTTATCCCAGTAAGATTCAGCACACGGGTATCTGCAGCACACAGCCCAGCTCCTTTTCGCTAACTGCTGCACAAAACCAGGCACGGCGCGCGTACCTGAGAAGTATCCCAAAAAGTAGCGAAATGCAATAATGTTGGGGGTCAGGGAAAGCACTGCGAACTTATCCTAGTAAGATTCAGCACACGTGAATCTACAGCACACAGCCGAGCTGCTTTTCGCTAACTGCTGCACAAAACCAGGCACGGCGCGCGTACCTGAGAAGTTTCCCAAAAAGTAGCGAAATGCAATAATGTTGGGGGTCAGGGAAAGCGCCACGAACTTATCCTAGTAAGATTCAGCACACGGGTATCTGCAGCACACAGCCCAGCTCCTTTTCGCTAACTGCTGCACAAAACCAGGCACGGCGCGCGTACCTGAGAAGTATCCCCAAAAGTAGCGAAATGCAATAATGTTGGGGGTCAGGGAAAGCCCCGCGAACTTATCCTAGTAAGATTCAGCACACGTGAATCTACAGCACACAGCCGAGCTGCTTTTCGCTAACTGCTGCACAAAACCAGGCACGGCGCGCGTACCTGAGAAGTTTCCCAAAAAGTATCGAAATGCAATAATGTTGGGGGTCAGGGAAAGCACCGCGAACTTATCCTAGTAAGATTCAGCACACGTGAATCTACAGCACACAGCCGAGCTGCTTTTCGCTAACTGCTGCACAAAACCAGGCACGGCGCGCGTACCTGAGAAGTATCCCCAAAAGTAGCGAAATGCAATAATGTTGGGGGTCAGGGAAAGCACCGCGAACTTATCCCAGTAAGATTCAGCACACGGGTATCTGCAGCACGCAGCCTAGCTCCTTTTCGCTAACTGCTGCACAAAACCAGGCACGGCGCGCGTACCTGAGAAGTATCCCCAAAAGTAGCGAAATGCAATAATGTTGGGGGTCAGGGAAAGCACCGCGAACTTATCCCAGTAAGATTCAGCACACGCGAATCTACAGCACACAGCCGAGCTGCTTTTCGCTAACTGCTGCACAAAACCAGGCACGGCGCGCGTACCTGAGAAGTATCCCAAAAAGTAGCGAAATGCAATAATGTTGGGGGTCAGGGAAAGCACCGCGAACTTATCCCAGTAAGATTCAGCACACGGGTATCTGCAGCACACAGCCCAGCTCCTTTTCGCTAACTGCTGCACAAAACCAGGCACGGCGCGCGTACCTGAGAAGTATCCCAAAAAGTAGCGAAATGCAATAATGTTGGGGGTCAGGGAAAGCACTGCGAACTTATCCTAGTAAGATTCAGCACACGTGAATCTACAGCACACAGCCGAGCTGCTTTTCGCTAACTGCTGCACAAAACCAGGCACGGCGCGCGTACCTGAGAAGTTTCCCAAAAAGTAGCGAAATGCAATAATGTTGGGGGTCAGGGAAAGCGCCACGAACTTATCCTAGTAAGATTCAGCACACGGGTATCTGCAGCACACAGCCCAGCTCCTTTTCGCTAACTGCTGCACAAAACCAGGCACGGCGCGCGTACCTGAGAAGTATCCCCAAAAGTAGCGAAATGCAATAATGTTGGGGGTCAGGGAAAGCCCCGCGAACTTATCCTAGTAAGATTCAGCACACGTGAATCTACAGCACACAGCCGAGCTGCTTTTCGCTAACTGCTGCACAAAACCAGGCACGGCGCGCGTACCTGAGAAGTTTCCCAAAAAGTATCGAAATGCAATAATGTTGGGGGTCAGGGAAAGCACCGCGAACTTATCCTAGTAAGATTCAGCACACGTGAATCTACAGCACACAGCCGAGCTGCTTTTCGCTAACTGCTGCACAACACCAGGCGTCGCTCGTACCTGAGAAGTATTCCAAAAAGGAGCGAAATGCAATAATGTTGGGGGTCATGGAAAGCACCACGAACTTATCCCAGTAAGATTCAGCACACGCGAATCTAAAGCACACAGCCGAGCTGCTTTTCGCTAACTGCTGCACAACACCAGGCGTGGCTCGTGCCTGAGAAGTATTCCAAAAAGGAGCGAAATGCAATAATGTTGGGGGTCAGGGAAAGCGCCACGAACTTATCCCAGTAAGATTCAGCACACATGAATCTACAGCACACAGCCGAGCTGCTTTTCGCTAACTGCTGCACAACACCAGACGTGGCTCGTACCTGAGAAGTATCCCAAAAAGTTGCGAAATGCAATAATGTTGGGGGTCAGGGAAAGCACCGCGAACTTATCCTAGTAAGATTCAGCACACGTGAATCTACAGCACACAGCCGAGCTGCTTTTCGCTAACTGCTGCACAACACCAGGCGTGGCTCGTACCTGAGAAGTATTCCAAAAAGGAGCGAAATGCAATAATGTTGGGGGTCAGGGAAAGCGCCACGAACTTATTCCAGTAAGATTCAGCACACGCGAATCTACAGCACACAGCCGAGCTGCTTTTCGCTAACTACTGCACAACACCAGGCGTGGCTCGTACCTGAGAAGTATTCCAAAAAGGAGCGAAATGCAATAATGTTGGGGGTCAGGGAAAGCGCCACGAACTTATCCCAGTAAGATTCAGCACACGCGAATCTACAGCACACAGCCGAGCTGCTTTTCGCTAACTGCTGCACAACACCAGGCGTGGCTCGTACCTGAGAAGTATCCCAAAAAGTAGCGAAATGCAATAATGTTGGGGGTAAGGGAAAGCACCGGGAACTTATTCCAGTAAGATTCAGCACACGCGAATCTACAGCACACAGCCGAGCTGCTTTTCGCTAACTTCTGCACAACACCAGGCGTGGCTCGTACCTGAGAAGTATTCCAAAAAGGAGCGAAATGCAATAATGTTGGGGGTCAGGGAAAGCGCCACGAACTTATCCCAGTAAGATTCAGCACACATGAATCTACAGCACACAGCCGAGCTGCTTTTCGCTAACTGCTGCACAACACCAGACGTGGCTCGTACCTGAGAAGTATCCCAAAAAGTAGCGAAATGCAATAATGTTGGGGGTCAGGGAAAGCACCGCGAACTTATCCTAGTAAGATTCAGCACACGTGAATCTACAGCACACAGCCGAGCTGCTTTTCGCTAACTGCTGCACAAAACCAGGCGTGGCTCGTACCTGAGAAGTATTCCAAAAAGGAGCGAAATGCAATAATGTTGGGGGTCAGGGAAAGCGCCACGAACTTATCCCAGTAAGATTCAGCACACGCGAATCTACAGCACACAGCCGAGCTGCTTTTCGCTAACTGCTGCACAACACCAGGCGTGGCTCGTACCTGAGAAGTATTCCAAAAAGGAGCGAAATGCAATAATGTTGGGGGTCAGGGAAAGCGCCACGAACTTATCTCAGTAAGATTCAGCACACGCGAATCTACAGCACACAGCCGAGCTGCTTTTCGCTAACTGCTGCACAACACCAGGCGTGGCTCGTACCTGAGAAGTATCCCAAAAAGTAGCGAAATGCAATAATGTTGGGGGTCAGGGAAAGCACCGCGAACTTATCCTAGTAAGATTCAGCACACGTGAATCTACAGCACACAGCCGAGCTGCTTTTTGCTAACTGCTGCACAAAACCAGGCACGGCGCGCGTACCTGAGAAGTTTCCCAAAAAGCAGCGAAATGCAATAATGTTGGGGGTCAGAGAAAGTGCCACGAACCTATCCCAGTAAGATTCAGCACACGCGAATCTACAGCACACAGCCGAGCTGCAATTCGCTAACTGCTGCACAACACCAGGCGTGGCTCGTACCTGAGAAGTGTTCCAAAAAGGAGCGAAATGCAATAATGTTGGGGGTCAGGGAAAGCGCCACGACCTTAGCCCAGTAGGATTCAGAACACGCGAATCTACAGCACACAGCCGAGCTGTTTTTCGTTAACTGCTGCACAACACCAGACGTGGCTCGTACTTGAGAAGTATTCCAAAAAGGAGCGAAATGCAATAATGTTGGGGGTCAGGGAAAGCATCGCGAACTTATCCCAGTAAGATTCAGCACACGCGAATCTACAGCACGCAGCCGAGCTGCTTTTCGCTAACTGCTGCACAAAACCAGGCACGGCGCGCGTACCTGAGAAGTATCCCAAAAAGTAGGGAAATGCAATAATGTTGGGGGTCATGGAAAGCGCCACGAACTTATCCCAGTAAGATTCAGCACACGCGAATCTACAGCACACAGCCGAGCTGCTTTTGGCTAACTGCTGCACAAAACCAGGCACGGCGCGCGTACCTGAGAAGTATCCCAAAAAGTAGGGAAATGCAATAATGTTGGGGGTCAGGGAAAGCACCACGAACTTATCCCAGTAAGATTCAGCACACGCGAATCTACAGCACACAGCCGAGCTGCTTTTCGCTAACTGCTGCACGACACCAGGCACGGCGCGCGTACCTGAGAAGTATCCCAAAAAGTAGGGAAATACAATAATGTTGGGGGTCAGGGAAAGCGCCACGACCTTATCCCAGTAAGATTCAGAACACGCGAATCTACAGCACACAGCCGAGCTGCTTTTCGCTAACTGCTGCACAAAACCAGGCACGGCGCGCGTACCTGAGAAGTATACCAAAAAGTAGGGAAATGCAATAATGTTGGGGGTCAGGGAAAGCGCCACGAACTTATCCCAGTAAGATTCAGCACACGCGAATCTACAGCACGCAGCCGAGCTGCTTTTCGCTAACTGCTGCACGACACCAGGCACGGCGCGCGTACCTGAGAAGTATCCCAAAAAGTAGGGAAATACAATAATGTTGGGGGTCAGGGAAAGCGCCACGACCTTATCCCATTAAGATTCAGAACACGCGAATCTACAGCACACAGCCGAGCTGCTTTTCGCTAACTGCTGCACAAAACCAGGCATGGCGCGCGTACCTGAGAAGTATCCCAAAAAGTAGGGAAATGCAATAATGTTGGGGGTCAGGGAAAGCGCCACGAACTTATCCCAGTAAGATTCAGCACACGCGAATCTACAGCACACAGCCGAGCTGCTTTTCGCTAACTGCTGCACGACACCAGGCACGGCGCGCGTACCTGAGAAGTATCCCAAAAAGTAGGGAAATGCAATAATGTTGGGGGTCAGGGAAAGCGCCACGACCTTATCCCAGTAAGATTCAGCACACGCGAATCTACAGCACACAGCCGAGCTGCTTTTCGCTAACTGCTGCACAAAACCAGGCACGGCGCGCGTACCTGAGAAGTAAAAGAAAAAGTAGGGAAATGCAATAATGTTGGGGGTCAGGGAAAGCACCACGAACTTATCCCAGTAAGATTCAGCACACGCGAATCTACAGCACACAGCCGAGCTGCTTTTCGCTAACTGCTTCACAACACCAGGCGTGGCTCGTACCTGAGAAGTATTCCAAAAAGGAGCGAAATGCAATAATGTTGGGGGTCAGGGAAAGCGCCACGAACTTATCCCAGTAAGATTCAGCGCACGCGAATCTACAGCAGACAGCCGAGCTGCTTTTCGCTAACTGCTGCACAACACCAGGCGTGGCTCGTACCTGAGAAGTATCCCAAAAAGTAGCGAAATGCAATAATGTTGGGGGTCAGGGAAAGCACCGCGAACTTATCCTAGTAAGATTCAGCACACGTGAATCTACAGCACACAGCCGAGCTGCTTTTCGCTAACTGCTGCACAAAACCAGGCATGGCGCGCGTACCTGAGAAGTTTCCCAAAAAGTAGCGAAATGCAATAATGTTGGGGGTCAGAGAAAGTGCCACGAACCTATCCCAGTAAGATTCAGCACACGCGAATCTACAGCACACAGCCGAGCTGCTTTTCGCTAACTGCTGCACAACACCAGGCGTGGCTCGTACCTGAGAAGTATTCCAAAAAAGGAGCGAAATCCAATAATGTTGGGGGTCAGGGAAAGCGCCACGAACTTATCCCAGTAAGATTCAGCACACATGAATCTACAGCACACAGCCGAGCTGCTTTTCGCTAACTGCTGCACAACACCAGGCGTGGCTCGTACCTTAGAAGTATCCCAAAAAGTGGCGAAATGCAATAATGTTGGGGGTCAGGGAAAGCACCGCGAACTTATCCTAGTAAGATTCAGCACACGTGAATCTACAGCACACAGCCGAGCTGCTTTTCGCTAACTGCTGCACAACACCAGGCGTGGCTCGTACCTGAGAAGTATCCCAAAAAGGAGCGAAATGTAATAATGTTGGGGGTCAGGGAAAGCGCCACGAACTTATCCCAGTAAGATTCAGCACACGCGAATCTACAGCACACAGCCGAGCTGCTTTTCGCTAACTGCTGCACAACACCAGGCGTGGCTCGTACCTGAGAAGTGTTCCAAAAAGGAGCGAAATGCAATAATGTTGGGGGTCAGGGAAAGCGCCACGAACTTATCCCAGTAAGATTCAGCACACGCGAATCTACAGCAGACAGCCGAGCTGCTTTTCGCTAACTGCTGCACAACACCAGGCGTGGCTCGTACCTGAGAAGTATCCCAAAAAGTAGCGAAATGCAATAATGTTGGGGGTCAGGGAAAGCACCGCGAACTTATCCTAGTAAGATTCAGCACACGTGAATCTACAGCACACAGCCGAGCTGCTTTTCGCTAACTGCTGCACAAAACCAGGCACGGCGCGCGTACCTGAGAAGTTTCCCAAAAAGTAGCGAAATGCAATAATGTTGGGGGTCAGAGAAAGTGCCACGAACCTATACCAGTAAGATTCAGCACACGCGAATCTACAGCACACAGCCGAGCTGCTTTTCGCTAACTGCTGCACAACACCAGGCGTGGCTCGTACCTGAGAAGTATTCCAAAAAGGAGCGAAATGCAATAGTGTTGGGGGTCAGGGAAAGCGCCACGACCTTAGCCCAGTAAGATTCAGAACACGCGAATCTACAGCACACAGCCGAGCTGCTTTTCGTTAACTGCTGCACAACACCAGACGTGGCTCGTACTTGAGAAGTATTCCAAAAAGGAGCGAAATGCAATGATGGTGGGGGTCACGGAAAGCATCCCGAACTTATCCCAGTAAGATTCAGCACACGCGAATCTACAGCACGCAGCCGAGCTGCTTTTCGCTAACTGCTGCACAAAACCAGGCACGGCGCGCGTACCTGAGAAGTATCCCAAAAAGTAGGGAAATGCAATAATGTTGGGGGTCAGGGAAAGCGCCACGAACTTATCCCAGTAAGATTCAGCACACGCGAATCTACAGCACACAGCCGAGCTGCTTTTCGCTAACTGCTGCACGACACCAGGCACGGCGCGCGTACCTGAGAAGTATACCAAAAAAAGGGAAATGCAATGATGTTGGGGGTCAGGGAAAGCGCCACGACCTTATCCCAGTAAGATTCAGCACACGCGAATCTACAGCACACAGCCGAGCTGCTTTTCGCTAACTGCTGCACGACACCAGGCACGGCGCGCGTACCTGAGAAGTATCCCAAAAAGTAGGGAAATGCAATAATGTTGGGGGTCAGGGAAAGCACCACGAACTTATCCCAGTAAGATTCAGCAAACGCGAATTTACAGCACACAGCCGAGCTGCTTTTCGCTAACTGCTGCACGACACCAGGCACGGCGCGCGTACCTGAGAAGTATACCAAAAAAAAGGGAAATGCAATGATGTTGGGGGTCAGGGAAAGCGCCACGAACTTATCCCAGTAAGATTCAGCACACGCGAATCTACAGCAGACAGCCGAGCTGCTTTTCGCTAACTGCTGCACAACACCAGGCGTGGCTCGTACCTGAGAAGTATCCCAAAAAGTAGCGAAATGCAATAATGTTGGGGGTCAGGGAAAGCACTGCGAACTTATCCTAGTAAGATTCAGCACACGTGAATCTACAGCACACAGCCGAGCTGCTTTTCGCTAACTGCTGCACAAAACCAGGCACGGCGCGCGTACCTGAGAAGTTTCCCAAAAAGTAGCGAAATGCAATAATGTTGGGGGTCAGGGAAAGCGCCACGAACTTATCCCAATAAGATTCAGCACACGCGAATCTACAGCACACAGCCGAGCTGCTTTTCGCTAACTGCTGCACAATACCAGGCGTGGTCGTACCTGAGAAGTATTCCAAAAAGGAGCGAAATGCAATAATGTTGGGGGTCAGGGAAAGCGCCACGACCTTAGCCCAGTGAGATTCAGTACACGCGAATCTACAGCACACAGCCGAGCTGCTTTTCGTTAACTGCTTCACAACACCAGACGTGGCTCGTACCTGAGAAGTATTCCAAAAAGGAGCTAAATGCAATAATGTTGGGGGTCAGGGAAAGCATCGCGAACTTATCCCAGTAAGATTCAGCACACGCGAATCTACAGCACGCAGCCGAGCTGCTTTTCGCTAACTGCTGCACAAAACCAGGCACGGCGCGCGTACCTGAGTAGTATCCCAAAAAAGTAGGGAAATGCAATAATGTTGGGGGTCAGGGAAAGCGCCACGAACTTATCCCAGTAAGATGCAGCACACGCGAATCTACAGCACACAGCCGAGCTGCTTTTCGCTAACTGCTGCACGACACCAGGCACGGCGCGCGTGCCTGAGAAGTATCCCAAAAAGTAGGGAAATGCAATGATGTTGGGGGTCAGGGAAAGCGCCACGACCTTATCCCAGTAAGATTCAGAACACGCGAATCTACAGCACACAGCCGAGCTGCTTTTCGCTAACTGCTGCACAAAACCAGGCACGGCGCGCGTACCTGAGAAGTATCCCAAAAAGTAGGGAAATGCAATAATGTTGGGGGTCAGGGAAAGCGCCACGAACTTATCCCAGTAAGATTCAGCACACGCGAATCTACAGCACACAGCCGAGCTGCTTTTCGCTAACTGCTGCTCGATACCAGGCACGGCGCGCGTATCTGAGAAGCATCCCGAAAAGTAGGGAAATGCAATGATGTTGGGGGTCAGGGAAAGCGCCACGGCCTTATCCCAGTAAGATTCAGAACACGCGAATCTACAGCACACAGCCGAGCTGCTTTTCGCTAACTGCTGCACAAAACCAGGCACGGCGCGCGTACCTGAGAAGTATCCCAAAAATTAGGGAAATGCAATAATGTTGGGGGTCAGGGAAAGCGCCACGAACTTATCCCAGTAAAATTCAGCACACGCGAATCTACAGCACACAGCCGAGCTGCTTTTCGCTAGCTGCTGCACAAAACCAGGCACGGCGCGCGTACCTGAGAAGTATCCCAAAAAGTAGGGAAATGCAATAATGTTGGGGGTCAGGGAGAGCGCCACGAACTTATCCCAGTAAGATTCAGCACACGCAAATCTACAGCACACAGCCGAGCTGCATTTCGCTAACTGCTGCACGACACCAGGCACGGCGCGCGTACCTGAAAAGTATACCAAAAAGTAGGGAAATGCAACGATGTTGGGGGTCAGGGAAAGCATCGCGAACTTATCCCAGTAAGATTCAGCACACGCGAATCTACAGCACACAGCCGAGCTGCTTTTCGCTAACTGCTGCACGACACCAGGCACGGCGCGCGTACCTGAGAAGTATCCCAAAAAGTAGGGAAATGCAATGATGTTGGGGGTCCGGGAAAGCGCCACGACCTTATCCCAGTAAGATTCAGCACACGCGAATCTACAGCACACAGCCGAGCTGCTTTTCGCTAACTGCTGCACGACACCAGGCACGGCGCGCGTACCTGAGAAGTATCCCAAAAAGTAGGGAAATGCAATAATGTTGGGGGTCAGGGAAAGCGCCACGAACTTATCCCAGTAAGATTCAGCACACGCGAATCTACAGCACACAGCCGAGCTGCTTTTCGCTATCTGCTGCACAAAACCAGGCACGGCGCGTGTACCTGAGAAGTATCCCAAAAAGTGGAGAAATGCAATAATGTTGGCGGTCAGGGAAAGCGCCACGACCTTATCCCAGTAAGATTCAGAACACGCGAATCTACAGCACACAGCCGAGCTGCTTTTCGCTAACTGCTGCACAAAACCAGGCACGGCGCGCGTACCTGAGAAGTATCCCAAAAAGTAGGGAAATGCAATAATGTTGGGGGTCAGGGAAAGCGGCACGAACTTATCCCAGTAAGCTTCAGCACACGCGAATCTACAGCACACAGCCGAGCTGCTTTTCGCTAACTGCTGCACAAAACCAGGCACGGCGCGCGTACCTGAGAAGTATCCCAAAAAGTAGGGAAATGCAATAAGGTTGGGGGTCAGGGAAAGCGCCACGACCTTATCCCCGTAAGATTCAGAACACGCGAATCTACAGCACACAGCCGAGCTGCTTTTCGCAAACTGCTGCACAACACCAGACGTGGATCGTACCTGAAAAGTAGCCCAAAAAGGAGCGAAATGCAATAATGTTGGGGGTCAGGGAAAGCATCGCGAACTTATCCCAGTAAGATTCAGCACACGCGAATCTACAGCACACAGCCGATCTGCTTTTCGCTAACTGCTGCACAAAACCAGGCACGGCGCGCGTACCTGAGAAGTATCCCAAAAATTAGGGAAATGCAATAATGTTGGGGGTCAGGGAAAACGCCACGAACTTATCCCAGTAAGATTCAGCACACGCGAATCTACAGCACACAGCCGAGCTGCTTTTCGCTAACTGCTGCTCGATACCAGGCACGGCGCGCGTATCTGAGAAGCATCCCAAAAAGTAGGGAAATGCAATGATGTTGCGGGTCAGGGAAAGCGCCACGGCCTTATTCCAGTAAGATTCAGAACACGCGAATCTACAGCACACAGCCGAGCTGCTTTTCGCTAACTGCTGCACAAAACCAGGCACGGCGCGCGTACCTGAGAAGTATCCCAAAAATTAGGGAAATGCAATAATGTTGGGGGTCAGGGAAAGCGCCACGAACTTATCCCAGTAAGATTCAGCACACGCGAATCTACAGCACACAGCCGAGCTGCTTTTCGCTAACTGCTGCACAAAACCAGGCACGGCGCGCGTACCTGAGAAGTATCCCAAAAAGTAGGGAAATGCAATGATGTTGGGGGTCAGGGAAAGCGCCACGACCTTATCCCAGTAAGATTCAGCACACGCGAATCTACAGCACACAGCCGAGCTGCTTTTCGCTAACTGCTGCACGACACCAGGCACGGCGCGCGTACCTGAGAAGTATCCCAAAAAGTAGGGAAATGCAATAATGTTGGGGGCCAGGGAAAGCGCCACGAACTTATCCCAGTAAGATTCAGCACACGCGAATCTACAGCACACAGCCGAGCTGCTTTTCGCTAACTGCTGCTCGATACCAGGCACGGCGCGCGTATCTGAGAAGCATCCCGAAAAGTAGGGAAATGCAATGATGTTGGGGGTCAGGGAAAGCGCCACGGCCTTATCCCAGTAAGATTCAGAACACGCGAATCTACAGCACACAGCCGAGCTGCTTTTCGCTAACTGCTGCACAAAACCAGGCACGGCGCGCGTACCTGAGAAGTATCCCAAAAATTAGGGAAATGCAATAATGTTGGGGGTCAGGGAAAGCGCCACGAACTTATCCCAGTAAAATTCAGCACACGCGAATCTACAGCACACAGCCGAGCTGCTTTTCGCTAGCTGCTGCACAAAACCAGGCACGGCGCGCGTACCTGAGAAGTATCCCAAAAAGTAGGGAAATGCAATAATGTTCGGGGTCAGGGAAAGCATCGCGAACTTATCCCAGTAAGATTCAGCACACGCGAATCTACAGCACACAGCCGAGCTACTTTTCGCTAACTGCTGCACGACACCAGGCACGGCGCGCGTACCTGAGAAGTATCCCAAAAAGTAGGGAAATGCAATAATGTTGGGGGTCAGGGAAAGCGGCACGAACTTATCCCAGTAAGCTTCAGCACACGCGAATCTACAGCACACAGCTGAGCTGCTTTTCGCTAACTGCTGCTCGATACCAGGCACGGCGCGCGTATCTGAGAAGTATCCCAAAAAGTAGGGAAATGCAATGATGTTGGGGGTCAGGGAAAGCGCCACGACGTTATCCCAGTAAGATTCAGAACACGCGAATCTACAGCACACAGCCGAGCTGCTTTTCGCTAACTGCTGCTCGATACCAGGCACGGCGCGCGTACCTGAGAAGTATCCCAAAAAGTAGGGAAATGCAATGATGTTGGGGGTCAGGGAAAGCGCCACGACCTTATCCCAGTAAGATTCAGAACACGCGAATCTACAGCACACAGCCGAGCTGCTTTTCGCTAACTGCTGCACAAAACCAGGCACGGCGCGTGTACCTGAGAAGTATCCCAAAAAGTAGAGAAATGCAATAATGTTGGGGGTCAGGGAAAGCGCCACGAACTTATCCCAGTAAGATTCAGCACACGCGAATCTACAGCACACAGCCGAGCTGCTTTTCGCTAACTGCTGCTCGATACCAGGCACGGCGCGCGTATCTGAGAAGTATCCCAAAAAGTAGGGAAATGCGATGATGTTGGGGGTCAGGGAAAGCGCCACGAACTTATCCCAGTAAGATTCAGCACACGCGAATCTACAGCACACAGCTGAGCTGCTTTTCGCTAACTGCTGCACAAAACCAGGCACGGCGCGCGTACCTGAGAAGTATCCCAAAAATTAGGGAAATGCAATAATGTTGGGGGTCAGGGAAAACGCCACGAACTTATCCCAGTAAGATTCAGCACACGCGAATCTACAGCACACAGCCGAGCTGCTTTTCGCTAACTGCTGCTCGATACCAGGCACGGCGCGCGTATCTGAGAAGCATCCCAAAAAGTAGGGAAATGCAATGATGTTGCGGGTCAGGGAAAGCGCCACGGCCTTATTCCAGTAAGATTCAGAACACGCGAATCTACAGCACACAGCCGAGCTGCTTTTCGCTAACTGCTGCACAAAACCAGGCACGGCGCGCGTACCTGAGAAGTATCCCAAAAATTAGGGAAATGCAATAATGTTGGGGGTCAGGGAAAGCGCCACGAACTTATCCCAGTAAGATTCAGCACACGCGAATCTACAGCACACAGCCGAGCTGCTTTTCGCTAACTGCTGCACAAAACCAGGCACGGCGCGCGTACCTGAGAAGTATCCCAAAAAGTAGGGAAATGCAATGATGTTGGGGGTCAGGGAAAGCGCCACGACCTTATCCCAGTAAGATTCAGCACACGCGAATCTACAGCACACAGCCGAGCTGCTTTTCGCTAACTGCTGCACAAAACCAGGCACGGCACGCGTACCTGAGAAGTATCCCAAAAAGTAGGGAAATGCAATGATGTTGGGGGTCAGGGAAAGCGCCACGACCTTATCCCAGTAAGATTCAGCACACGCGAATCTACAGCACACAGCCGAGCTGCTTTTCGCTAACTGCTGCACGACACCAGGCACGGCGCGCGTACCTGAGAAGTATCCCAAAAAGAAGGGAAATGCAATAATGTTGGGGGCCAGGGAAAGCGCCACGAACTTATCCCAGTAAGATTCAGCACACGCGAATCTACAGCACACAGCCGAGCTGCTTTTCGCTAACTGCTGCTCGATACAAGGCACGGCGCGCGTATCTGAGAAGCATCCCGAAAAGTAGGGAAATGCAATGATGTTGGGGGTCAGGGAAAGCGCCACGGCCTTATCCCAGTAAGATTCAGAACACGCGAATCTACAGCACACAGCCGAGCTGCTTTTCGCTGACTGCTGCACAAAACCAGGCACGGCGCGCGTACCTGAGAAGTATCCCAAAAATTAGGGAAATGCAATAATGTTGGGGGTCAGGGAAAGCGCCACGAACTTATCCCAGTAAAATTCAGCACACGCGAATCTACAGCACACAGCCGAGCTGCTTTTCGCTAGCTGCTGCACAAAACCAGGCACGGCGCGCGTACCTGAGAAGTATCCCAAAAATTAGGGAAATGCAATAATGTTGGGGGTCAGGGAAAGCGCCACGAACTTATCCCAGTAAGATTCAGCACACGCAAATCTACAGCACACAGCCGAGCTGCATTTCGCTAACTGCTGCACGACACCAGGCACGGCGCGCGTACCTGAGAAGTATCCCAAAAAGTAGGGAAATGCAATAATGTTGGGGGTCAGGGAAAGCGGCACGAACTTATCCCAGTAAGATTCAGCACACGCGAATCTACAGCACACAGCCGAGCTGCTTTTCGCTAGCTGCTGCACAAAACCAGGCACGGCGCGCGTACCTGAGAAGTATCCCAAAAAGTAGGGAAATGCAACGATGTTGGGGGTCAGGGAAAGCATCGCGAACTTATCCCAGTAAGATTCAGCACACGCGAATCTACAGCACACAGCCGAGCTGCTTTTCGCTAACTGCTGCACGACACCAGGCACGGCGCGCGTACCTGAGAAGTATCCCAAAAAGTAGGGAAATGCAATAATGTTGGGGGTCAGGGAAAGCGGCACGAACTTATCCCAGTAAGATTCAGCACACGCGAATCTACAGCACACAGCCGAGCTGCTTTTCGCTAACTGCTGCTCGATACCAGGCACGGCGCGCGTATCTGAGAAGTATCCCAAAAAGTAGGGAAATGCAATGATGTTGGGGGTCAGGGAAAGCGCCACGACGTTATCCCAGTATGATTCAGAACACGCGAATCTACAGCACACAGCCGAGCTGCTTTTCGCTAACTGCTGCTCGATACCAGGCACGGCGCGCGTACCTGAGAAGTATCCCAAAAAGTAGGGAAATGCAATGATGTTGGGGGTCAGGGAAAGCGCCACGACCTTATCCCAGTAAGATTCAGAACACGCGAATCTACAGCACACAGCCGAGCTGCTTTTCGCTAACTGCTGCACAAAACCAGGCACGGCGCGTGTACCTGAGAAGTATCCCAAAAAGTAGAGAAATGCAATAATGTTGGGGGTCAGGGAAAGCGCCACGAACTTATCCCAGTAAGATTCAGCACACGCGAATCTACAGCACACAGCCGAGCTGCTTTTCGCTAACTGCTGCTCGATACCAGGCACGGCGCGCGTATCTGAGAAGTATCCCAAAAAGTAGGGAAATGCGATGATGTTGGGGGTCAGGGAAAGCGCCACGAACTTATCCCAGTAAGATTCAGCACACGCGAATCTACAGCACACAGCCGAGCTGCTTTTCGCTAACTGCTGCACAAAACCAGGCACGGCGCGTGTACCGGAGAAGTATCCCAAAAAGTAGAGAAATCCAATAATGTTGGGGGTCAGGGAAAGCGCCACGACCTTGTCCCATTAAGATTCAGAACACGCGAATCTACAGCACACAGCCGAGCTGCTTTTCGCTAACTGCTGCTCGATACCAGGCACGGCGCGCGTACCTGAGCAGTATCCCAAAAAGTAGGGAAATGCAATAATGTTGGGGGTCAGGGAAAGCGCCACGAACTTATCCCAGTAAGATTCAGCACACGCGAATCTACAGCACCCAGCCGAGCTGCATTTCGCTAACTGCTGCACGACACCAGGCACGGCGCGGGTACCTGAAAAGTATACCAAAAAGTAGGGAAATGCAACGATGTTGGGGGTCAGGGAAAGCATCGCGAACTTATCCCAGTAAGATTCAGCACACGCGAATCTACAGCACACAGCCGAGCTGCTTTTCGCTAACTGCTGCACGACACCAGGCACGGCGCGCGTACCTGAGAAGTATCCCAAAAATTAGGGAAATGCAATAATGTTGGGGGTCAGGGAAAGCGCCACGAACTTATCCCAGTAAGATTCAGCACACGCAAATCTACAGCACACAGCCGAGCTGCATTTCGCTAACTGCTGCACGACACCAGGCACGGCGCGCGTACCTGAGAAGTATCCCAAAAAGTAGGGAAATGCAATAATGTTGGGGGTCAGGGAAAGCGGCACGAACTTATCCCAGTAAGATTCAGCACACGCGAATCTACAGCACACAGCCGAGCTGCTTTTCGCTAGCTGCTGCACAAAACCAGGCACGGCGCGCGTACCTGAGAAGTATCCCAAAAAGTAGGGAAATGCAACGATGTTGGGGGTCAGGGAAAGCATCGCGAACTTATCCCAGTAAGATTCAGCACACGCGAATCTACAGCACACAGCCGAGCTGCTTTTCGCTAACTGCTGCACGACACCAGGCACGGCGCGCGTACCTGAGAAGTATCCCAAAAAGTAGGGAAATGCAATAATGTTGGGGGTCAGGGAAAGCGGCACGAACTTATCCCAGTAAGATTCAGCACACGCGAATCTACAGCACACAGCCGAGCTGCTTTTCGCTAACTGCTGCTCGATACCAGGCACGGCGCGCGTATCTGAGAAGTATCCCAAAAAGTAGGGAAATGCAATGATGTTGGGGGTCAGGGAAAGCGCCACGACGTTATCCCAGTATGATTCAGAACACGCGAATCTACAGCACACAGCCGAGCTGCTTTTCGCTAACTGCTGCTCGATACCAGGCACGGCGCGCGTACCTGAGAAGTATCCCAAAAAGTAGGGAAATGCAATGATGTTGGGGGTCAGGGAAAGCGCCACGACCTTATCCCAGTAAGATTCAGAACACGCGAATCTACAGCACACAGCCGAGCTGCTTTTCGCTAACTGCTGCACAAAACCAGGCACGGCGCGTGTACCTGAGAAGTATCCCAAAAAGTAGAGAAATGCAATAATGTTGGGGGTCAGGGAAAGCGCCACGAACTTATCCCAGTAAGATTCAGCACACGCGAATCTACAGCACACAGCCGAGCTGCTTTTCGCTAACTGCTGCTCGATACCAGGCACGGCGCGCGTATCTGAGAAGTATCCCAAAAAGTAGGGAAATGCGATGATGTTGGGGGTCAGGGAAAGCGCCACGAACTTATCCCAGTAAGATTCAGCACACGCGAATCTACAGCACACAGCCGAGCTGCTTTTCGCTAACTGCTGCACAAAACCAGGCACGGCGCGTGTACCGGAGAAGTATCCCAAAAAGTAGAGAAATCCAATAATGTTGGGGGTCAGGGAAAGCGCCACGACCTTGTCCCATTAAGATTCAGAACACGCGAATCTACAGCACACAGCCGAGCTGCTTTTCGCTAACTGCTGCTCGATACCAGGCACGGCGCGCGTACCTGAGCAGTATCCCAAAAAGTAGGGAAATGCAATAATGTTGGGGGTCAGGGAAAGCGCCACGAACTTATCCCAGTAAGATTCAGCACACGCGAATCTACAGCACCCAGCCGAGCTGCATTTCGCTAACTGCTGCACGACACCAGGCACGGCGCGGGTACCTGAAAAGTATACCAAAAAGTAGGGAAATGCAACGATGTTGGGGGTCAGGGAAAGCATCGCGAACTTATCCCAGTAAGATTCAGCACACGCGAATCTACAGCACACAGCCGAGCTGCTTTTCGCTAACTGCTGCACGACACCAGGCACGGCGCGCGTACCTGAGAAGTATCCCAAAAAGTAGGGAAATGCAATAATGTTGGGGGTCAGGGAAAGCGGCACGAACTTATCCCAGTAAGATTCAGCACACGCGAATCTACAGCACACAGCCGAGCTGCTTTTCGCTAACTGCTGCTCGATACCAGGCACGGCGCACGTACCTGAGAAGTATCCCAAAAAGTAGGGAAATGCAATGATGTTGGGGGTCAGGGAAAGCGCCACGACCTTATCCCAGTAAGATTCAGAACACGCGAATCTACAGCACACAGCCGAGCTGCTTTTCGCTAACTGCTGCACAAAACCAGGCACGGCGCGCGTACCTGAGAAGTATCCCAAAAAGTAGGGAAATGCAATAATGTTGGGGGTCAGGGAAAGCGGCACGAACTTATCCCAGTAAGATTCAGCACACGCGAATCTACAGCACACAGCCGAGCTGCTTTTCGCTAACTGCTGCTCGGTACCAGGCACGGCGCGCGTATCTGAGAAGCATCCCAAAAAAGTAGGGAAATGCAATGATGTTGGGGGTCAGGGAAAGCGCCAGGACCTTATCCCAGTAAGATTCAGAACACGCAAATCTACAGCACACAGCCGAGCTGCTTTTCGCTAACTGCTGCTCGATACCAGGCACGGCGCGCGTACCTGAGAAGTATCCCAAAAAGTAGGGAAATGCAATGATGTTGGGGGTCAGGGAAAGCGCCACGACCTTATCCCAGTAAGATTCAGAACACGCGAATCTACAGCACACAGCCGAGCTGCTTTTCGCTAACTGCTGCACAAAACCAGGCACGGCGCGTGTACCTGAGAAGTATCCCAAAAAGTAGGGAAATGCAATAATGTTGGGGGTCAGGGAAAGCGCCACGACCTTATCCCAGTAAGATTCAGCACACGCAAATCTACAGCACACTGCCGAGCTGCATTTCGCTAACTGCTGCACGACACCAGGCACGGCGCGCGTACCTGAAAAGTATACCAAAAAGTAGGGAAATGCAACGATGTTGGGGGTCAGGGAAAGCATCGCGAACTTATCCCAGTAAGATTCAGCACACGCGAATCTACAGCACACAGCCGAGCTGCTTTTCGCTAACTGCTGCACGACACCAGGCACGGCGCGCGTACCTGAGAAGTATCCCAAAAAGTAGGGAAATGCAATAATGTTGGGGGTCAGGGAAAGCGCCACGAACTTATCCCAGTAAGATTCAGCACACGCGAATCTACAGCACACAGCCGAGCTGCTTTTCGCTAACTGCTGCACGACACCAGGCACGGCGCGCGTACCTGAGAAGTATCCCAAAAAGTAGGGAAATGCAATAATGTTGGGGGTCAGGGAAAGCGCCACGAACTTATCCCAGTAAGATTCAGCACACGCGAATCTACAGCACACAGCCGAGCTGCTTTTCGCTAACTGCTGCACGACACCAGGCACGGCGCGCGTACCTGAGAAGTATCCCCAAAAGTAGGGAAATGCAATGATGTTGGGGGTCAGGGAAAGCATCGCGAACTTATCCCAGTAAGATTCAGCACACGCGAATCTACAGCACACCGCCGAGCTGCTTTTCGCTAACTGCTGCACAAAACCAGGCACGGCGCGCGTACCTGAGAAGTATCCCAAGAAGTAGGGAAATGCAATAATGTTGGGGGTCAGGGAACGCGGCACAAACTTATCCCAGTAAGATTCAGCACACGCGAATCTACACCACACAGCCGAGCTACTTTTCGCTAACTGCTGCACGACACCAGGCACGGCGCGCGTACCTGAGAAGTATCCCAAAAAGTAGGGAAATGCAATAATGTTGGGGGTCAGGGAAAGCTCCACGAACTTCTCTCAGTAAGATTCAGCACACGCGAATCTACAGCACACAGCCGAGCTGCTTTTCGCTAACTGCTGCACGACACCAGGCATGGCGCGCGTACCTGAGAAGTATCCAAAAAGTAGGGAAATGCAATAATGTTGGGGGTCAGGGAAAGCGCCACGAACTTATCCCAGTAAGATTCAGCACACGCGAATCTACAGCACACAGCCGAGCTGCTTTTCTCTAACTGCTGCACGACACCAGGCACGGCGCGCGTACTTGAGAAGTATCCCAAAAAGTAGGGAAATGCAATAATGTTGGGGGTCAGGGAAAGCATCGCGAACTTATCCCAGTAAGATTCAGCACACGCGAATCTACAGCACACAGCCGAGCTGCTTTTCGCTAACTGCTGCACGACACCAGGCACGGCGCGTGTACCTGAGAAGTATCCCAAAAAGTAGGGAAATGCAATAATGTTGGGGGTCAGGGAAAGCGCCACGAACTTATCCCAGTAAGATTCAGCACACGCGAATCTACAGCACACAGCCGAGCTGCTTTTCGCTAACTGCTGCACGACACCAGGCACGGCGCGCGTACCTGAGAAGTATCCCAAAAAGTAGGGAAATGCAATAATGTTGGGGGTCAGGGAAAGCGCCACGAACTTATCCCAGTAAGATTCAGCACACGCGAATCTACAGCACACAGCCGAGCTGCTTTTCGCTAACTGCTGCACGACACCAGGCACGGCGCGCGTACCTGAGAAGTATCCCCAAAAGTAGGGAAATGCAATGATGTTGGGGGTCAGGGAAAGCATCGCGAACTTATCCCAGTAAGATTCAGCACACGCGAATCTACAGCACACCGCCGAGCTGCTTTTCGCTAACTGCTGCACAAAACCAGGCACGGCGCGCGTACCTGAGAAGTATCCCAAGAAGTAGGGAAATGCAATAATGTTGGGGGTCAGGGAACGCGGCACAAACTTATCCCAGTAAGATTCAGCACACGCGAATCTACACCACACAGCCGAGCTACTTTTCGCTAACTGCTGCACGACACCAGGCACGGCGCGCGTACCTGAGAAGTATCCCAAAAAGTAGGGAAATGCAATAATGTTGGGGGTCAGGGAAAGCTCCACGAACTTCTCTCAGTAAGATTCAGCACACGCGAATCTACAGCACACAGCCGAGCTGCTTTTCGCTAACTGCTGCACGACACCAGGCATGGCGCGCGTACCTGAGAAGTATCCAAAAAGTAGGGAAATGCAATAATGTTGGGGGTCAGGGAAAGCGCCACGAACTTATCCCAGTAAGATTCAGCACACGCGAATCTACAGCACACAGCCGAGCTACTTTTCTCTAACTGCTGCACGACACCAGGCACGGCGCGCGTACTTGAGAAGTATCCCAAAAAGTAGGGAAATGCAATAATGTTGGGGGTCAGGGAAAGCGCCACGAACTTATCCCAGTAAGATTCAGCACACGCGAATCTACAGCACACAGCCGAGCTGCTTTTCGCTAACTGCTGCACGACACCAGGCACGGCGCGCGTACCTGAGAAGTATCCCAAAAAGTAGGGAAATGCAATGATGTTGGGGGCCAGGGAAAGCGCCACGACCCTATCCCAGTAAGATTCAGAACAAGAGAATCTACAGCACACAGCCGAGCTGCTTTTCGCTAACTGCTGCACGACACCAGGCACGGCGCGCGTACCTGAGAAGTATCCCAAAAAGTAGGGAAATGCAATAATGTTGGGGGTCAGGGAAACCGGCACGAACTTATCCCAGTAAGATTCAGCACACGCGAATCTACAGCACACAGCCGAGCTGCTTTTCGCTAACTGCTGCACGACACCAGGCATGGCGCGCGTACCTGAGAAGTATCCCAAAAAGTAGGGAAATGCAATAATGTTGGGGGTCAGGGAAAGCGCCACGAACTTATCCCAGTAAGATTCAGAACAAGCGAATCTACAGCACACAGCCGAGCTGCTTTTCGCTAACTGCTGCACGACACCAGGCACGGCGCGCGTACCTGAGAAGTATCCCAAAAAGTAGGGAAATGCAATGATGTTGGGGGTCAGGGAAAGCATCGCGAACTTTTCCCAGTAAGATTCAGCACACGCGAATCTACAGCACACAGCCGAGCTGCTTTTCGCTAACTGCTGCACGACACCAGGCATGGCGCGCGTACCTGAGAAGTATCCCAAAAAGTAGGGAAATGCAATAATGTTGGGGGTCGGGGAAAGCGCCACGAACTTATCCCAGTAAGATTCAGAACAAGCGAATCTACAGCACACAGCCGAGCTGCTTTTCGCTAACTGCTGCACGACACCAGGCACGGCGCGCGTACCTGAGAAGTATCCCAAAAAGTAGGGAAATGCAATGATGTTGGGGGTCAGGCAAAGCATCGCGAACTTATCCCAGTAAGATTCAGCACACGCGAATCTACAGCACACAGCCGAGCTGCTTTTCGTTAACTGCTGCACAACACGAGACGTGGCTCCTCCCTGAGAAGTAGCCCAAAAAGGAGCGAAATGCAATAATGTTGGGGGTCAGGGAAAGCATCGCGAACTTATCCCAGTAAGCTTCAGCACACGCGAATCTACAGCACACAGCCGAGCTGCTTTTCGCTAACTGCTGCACGACACCAGGCATGGCGCGCGTACCTGAGAAGTATCCCAAAAAGTAGGGAAATGCAATAATGTTGGGGGTCAGGGAAAGCGCCACGAACTTATCCCAGTAAGATTCAGAACAAGCGAATCTACAGCACACAGCCGAGCTGCTTTTCGCTAACTGCTGCACGACACCAGGCACGGCGCGCGTACCTGAGAAGTATCCCAAAAAGTAGGGAAATGCAATGATGTTGGGGGTCAGGGAAAGCATCGCGAACTTATCCCAGTAAGATTCAGCACACGCGAATCTACAGCACAAAGCCGAGCTGCTTTTCGTTAACTGCTGCACAACACGAGACGTGGCTCCTCCCTGAGAAGTAGCCCAAAAAGGAGCGAAATGCAATAATGTTGGGGGTCAGGGAAAGCATCGCGAACTTATTCCAGTAAGATTCAGCACACGCGAATCTACAGCACACAGCCGAGCTGCTTTTCGTTAACTGCTGCAAAAAACCAGGCACGGCGCGCGTACCTGAGAAGTATCCCAAAAAGTAGGGAAATGCAATAAGGTTGGGGGTCAGGGAAAGCGCCACCACCTTATCCCCGTAAGATTCAGAACACGCGAATCTACAGCACACAGCCGAGCTGCTTTTCGCTAACTGCTGCACAACACCAGACGTGGATCGTACCTGAGAAGTAGCCCAAAAAGGAGCGAAATGCAATAATGTTGGGGGTCAGGGAAAGCATGGCGAACTTATCCCAGTAAGATTCAGCACACGCGAATCTACAGCACACAGCCGAGCCGCTTTTCGCTAACTGCTGAACAAATCCAGGCACGGCGCGCGTACCTGAGAAGTATCCCAAAAAGTAGGGAAATGCAATAATGTTGGGGGTCTGGGAAAGCATCACGAATTTATCCCAGTAAGATTCAGCACACGCGAATCTACAGCACACAGCCGAGCTGCTTTTCGCTAACTGCTGCACAAAACCAGGCATGGCGCGCGTACCTGAGAAGTATCCCAAAAAGTAGGGAAATGCAATAATGTTGGGGGTCAGGGAAAGCGCCACGACCTTATCCCTGTAAGATTCAGAACACTCGAATCTACAGCACAAAGCCGAGCTGCTTTTCGCTAACTGCTGCACAACACCAGACGTGGCTCGTACCTGAGAAGTAGCCCAAAAAGTAGGGAAATGCAATAATGTTGGGGGTCAGGGAAAGCATCGCGAACTTATCCCAGTAAGATTCAGCACACGCGAATCTACAGCACACAGCCGAGCTGCTTTTCGCTAACTGCTGCACAACACCAGACGTGGATCGTACCTGAGAAGTAGCCCAAAAAGGAGCGAAATGCAATAATGTTGGGGGTCAGGGAAAGCATCGCGAACTTATCCCAGTAAGATTCAGCACACGCGAATCTACAGCACACAGCCGAGCTGCTTTTCGCTAACTGCTGCACAAATCCAGGCACGGCTCGCGTACCTGAGAAGTATCCCAAAAAGTAGGGAAATGCAACAATGTTGGGGGTCACGGAAAGCATCACGAATTTATCCCAGTAAGATTCAGCACACGCGAATCTACAGCAGACAGCCGAGCTGCTTTTCGCTAACTGCTGCACAAAACCAGGCACGGCGCGCGTACCTGAGAAGTATCCCAAAAAGTAGGGATATGCAATAATGTTGGGGGTCAGGGAAAGCGCCACGACCTTATCCCAGTAAGATTCAGAACACGCGAATCTACAGCACACAGCCGAGCTGCTTTTCGCTAACTGCTGCACAACACCAGACGTGGCTCGTACCTGAGAAGTAGCCCAAAAAGTAGGGAAATGCAATAATGTTGGGGGTCAGGGAAAGCATCGCGAACTTATCCCAGTAAGATTCAGCACACGCGAATCTACATCACACAGCCGAGCTGCTTTTCGCTAACTGCTGCACAAAACCAGGCACGGCGCGCGTACCTGAGAAGTATCCCAAAAAGTAGGGAAATGCAATAATGAAGCGCCACGACCTTATCCAAGTAAGATTCAGAACACGCGAATCTACAGCACACAGCCGAGCTGCTTTTCGCTAACTGCTGCACAAAACCAGACGTGGCTCGTACCTGAGAAGTATCCCAAAAAGGAGCGAAATGCAATGATGTGGGGGGTCAGGGAAAGCATCAAGAATTTATCCTAGTAAGATTCAGCACACGTGAATCTACAGCACACAGCCGAGCTGCTTTTCGCTAACTGCTGCACAACACCAGGCGCGGCGCGTACCTGCGAAGTATCCCAAAAAGGAGCGAAATGCAATGATGTTGGGGGTCAGGGAAAGCATCACGAATGTATCCTAGTAAGATTCAGCACACGTGAATCTACAGCACACAGCCGAGCTGCTTTTCGCTAACTGCTGCACAACACCAGGCGGCGCGCGTACCTGAGAAGTATCCCAAAAAGTAGCGAAATGCAATAGTGTTGAGGGTCAGGGAAAGCATCGCGAACTTATCCTAGTAAGATTCAGCACCCGCGAATCTACAGCACACAGCCGAGCTGCTTTTCGCTAACTGCTGCACAACACCAGGCGCGGCGCGTACCTGAGAAGTATCCCAAAAAGGAGCGAAATGCAATGATGTTGGGGGTCAGGGAAAGCATCACGAATTTATCCTAGTAAGTTCAGCACACGTGAATCTACAGCACACAGCCGAGCTGCTTTTCGCTAACTGCTGCACAACACCAGGCGTGGCTCGAACCTGAGAAGTATCCCAAAAAGTAGCGAAATGCAATATTCTTGAGGGTCAGGGAAAGCATCACGAACTTATCCTAGTAAGATTCAGCACACGTGAATCTACAGCACACTGCCGAGCTGCTTTTCGCTAACTGCTGCACAACACCAGGCGCGGCGCGTACCTGAGAAGTATCCCAAAAAGGAGCGAAATGCAATGATGTTGGGGATCAGGGAAAGCATCACGAACTTATCCTAGTAAGATTCAGCACACGTGAATCTACAGCACACAGCCGAGCTGCTTTTCGCTAACTGCTGCACAACACCAGGCGCGGCGCGTACCTGAGAAGTATCCCAAAAAGGAGCGAAATGCAATGATGTTGGGGGTCAGGGAAAGCATCAGGAATGTATCCTAGTAAGATTCTGCACACGTGAATCTACAGCACACTGCCGAGCTGCTTTTCGCTAACTGCTGCACAACACCAGGCGCGGCGCGTACCTGAGAAGTATCCCAAAAAGGAGCGAAATGCAAAGATGTTGGGGGTCAGGGAAAGCATCACGAATTTATCCTAGTAAGATTCAGCACACGCGAATCTACAGCACACTGCCGAGCTGCTTTTCGCTAACTGCTTCACAACACCAGGCGCGGCGCGTACCTGAGAAGTATCCCAAAAAGTAGCGAAATGCAATATTGTTGAGGGTCAGGGAAAGCATCGCGAATTTATCCTAGTAAGTTCAGCACACGTGAATCTACAGCACACAGCCGAGCTGCTTTTCGCTAACTGCTGCACAACACCAGGCGTGGCTCGTACCTGAGAAGTATCCCAAAAAGTAGCGAAATGCAATATTGTTGAGGGTCAGGGAAAGCATCACGAATTTATCCGAGTAAGATTCAGCACACGCGAATCTACAGCACATATTCGAGCTGCTTTTCGCTAACAGCTGCACAACACCAGGCGCGGCGCGTACCTGAGAAGTATCCCAAAAAGTAGCGAAATGCAATAGTGTTGAGGGTCAGGGAAAGCATCGCGAACTTATCCTAGTAAGATTCAGCACCCGCGAATCTACAGCACACAGCCGAGCTGCTTTTCGCTAACTGCTGCACAACACCAGGCGCGGCGCGTACCTCAGAAGTATCCCAATAAGGAGCGAAATGCAATGATGTTGGGGGTCAGGGAAAGCATCACGAATTTATCCTAGTAAGTTCAGCACACGTGAATCTACAGCACACAGCCGAGCTGCTTTTCGCTAACTGCTGCACAACACCAGGCGTGGCTCGTACCTGAGAAGTATCCCAAAAAGTAGCGAAATGCAATATTGTTGAGGGTCAGGGAAAGCCTCACGAACTTATCCTAGTAAGATTCAGCACACGTGAATCTACAGCACACTGCCGAGCTGCTTTTCGCTAACTGCTGCACAACACCAGGCGCGGCGCGTACCTGAGAAGTATCCCAAAAAGGAGCGAAATGCAATGATGTTGGGGGTCAGGGAAAGCATCACGAATTTATCCTAGTAAGTTCAGCACACGTGAATCTACAGCACACAGCCGAGCTGCTTTTCGCTAACTGCTGCACAACACCAGGCGTGGCTCGAACCTGAGAAGTATCCCAAAAAGTAGCGAAATGCAATATTGTTGAGGGTCAGGGAAAGCATCACGAACTTATCCTAGTAAGATTCAGCACACGTGAATCTACAGCACACTGCCGAGCTGCTTTTCGCTAACTGCTGCACAACACCAGGCGCGGCGCGTACCTGAGAAGTATCCCAAAAAGGAGCGAAATGCAATGGTGTTGGGGGTCAGGGAAAGCATCACGAACTTATCCTAGTAAGATTCAGCACACGTGAATCTACACCACACAGCCGAGCTGCTTTTCGCTAACTGCTGCACCAGGCGCGGCGCGTACCTGAGAAGTATCCCAAAAAGGAGCGAAATGCAATGATGTTGGGGGTCAGGGAAAGCATCAGGAATGTATCCTAGTAAGATTCTGCACACGTGAATCTACAGCACACTGCCGAGCTGCTTTTCGCTAACTGCTGCACAACACCAGGCGCGGCGCGTACCTGAGAAGTATCCCAAAAAGGAGCGAAATGCAATGATGTTGGGGGTCAGGGAAAGCATCACGAATTTATCCTAGTAAGATTCAGCACACGCGAATCTACAGCACACTGCCGAGCTGCTTTTCGCTAACTGCTTCACAACACCAGGCGCGGCGCGTACCTGAGAAGTATCCCAAAAAGTAGCGAAATGCAATATTGTTGAGGGTCAGGGAAAGCATCGCGAATTTATCCTAGTAAGTTCAGCACACGTGAATCTACAGCACACAGCCGAGCTGCTTTTCGCTAACTGCTGCACAACACCAGGCGTGGCTCGTACCTGAGAAGTATCCCAAAAAGTAGCGAAATGCAATATTGTTGAGAGTCAGGGAAAGCATCACGAATTTATCCGAGTAAGATTCAGCACACGCGAATCTACAGCACATATTCGAGCTGCTTTTCGCTAACAGCTGCACAACACCAGGCGCGGCGCGTACCTAAGAAGTATCCCAAAAAGTAGCGAAATGCAATATTGTTGAGGGTCAGGGAAAGCATCGCGAACTTATCCCAGTAAGATTCAGCACACGCGAATCTACAGCACACAGCCGAGCTGCTTTTCGCTAACTGCTGCACAAATCCAGGCACGGCTCGCGTACCTGAGAAGTATCCCAAAAAGTAGGGAAATGCAACAATGTTGGGGGTCACGGAAAGCATCACGAATTTATCCCAGTAAGATTCAGCACACGCGAATCTACAGCAGACAGCCGAGCTGCTTTTCGCTAACTGCTGCACAAAACCAGGCACGGCGCGCGTACCTGAGAAGTATCCCAAAAAGTAGGGATATGCAATAATGTTGGGGGTCAGGGAAAGCGCCACGACCTTATCCCAGTAAGATTCAGAACACGCGAATCTACAGCACACAGCCGAGCTGCTTTTCGCTAACTGCTGCACAACACCAGACGTGGCTCGTACCTGAGAAGTAGCCCAAAAAGTAGGGAAATGCAATAATGTTGGGGGTCAGGGAAAGCATCGCGAACTTATCCCAGTAAGATTCAGCACACGCGAATCTACATCACACAGCCGAGCTGCTTTTCGCTAACTGCTGCACAAAACCAGGCACGGCGCGCGTACCTGAGAAGTATCCCAAAAAGTAGGGAAATGCAATAATGAAGCGCCACGACCTTATCCAAGTAAGATTCAGAACACGCGAATCTACAGCACACAGCCGAGCTGCTTTTCGCTAACTGCTGCACAAAACCAGACGTGGCTCGTACCTGAGAAGTATCCCAAAAAGGAGCGAAATGCAATGATGTGGGGGGTCAGGGAAAGCATCAAGAATTTATCCTAGTAAGATTCAGCACACGTGAATCTACAGCACACAGCCGAGCTGCTTTTCGCTAACTGCTGCACAACACCAGGCGCGGCGCGTACCTGAGAAGTATCCCAAAAAGGAGCGAAATGCAATGATGTTGGGGGTCAGGGAAAGCATCACGAATGTATCCTAGTAAGATTCAGCACACGTGAATCTACAGCACACAGCCGAGCTGCTTTTCGCTAACTGCTGCACAACACCAGGCGGCGCGCGTACCTGAGAAGTATCCCAAAAAGTAGCGAAATGCAATAGTGTTGAGGGTCAGGGAAAGCATCGCGAACTTATCCTAGTAAGATTCAGCACCCGCGAATCTACAGCACACAGCCGAGCTGCTTTTCGCTAACTGCTGCACAACACCAGGCGCGGCGCGTACCTGAGAAGTATCCCAAAAAGGAGCGAAATGCAATGATGTTGGGGGTCAGGGAAAGCATCACGAATTTATCCTAGTAAGTTCAGCACACGTGAATCTACAGCACACAGCCGAGCTGCTTTTCGCTAACTGCTGCACAACACCAGGCGTGGCTCGAACCTGAGAAGTATCCCAAAAAGTAGCGAAATGCAATATTCTTGAGGGTCAGGGAAAGCATCACGAACTTATCCTAGTAAGATTCAGCACACGTGAATCTACAGCACACTGCCGAGCTGCTTTTCGCTAACTGCTGCACAACACCAGGCGCGGCGCGTACCTGAGAAGTATCCCAAAAAGGAGCGAAATGCAATGATGTTGGGGATCAGGGAAAGCATCACGAACTTATCCTAGTAAGATTCAGCACACGTGAATCTACAGCACACAGCCGAGCTGCTTTTCGCTAACTGCTGCACAACACCAGGCGCGGCGCGTACCTGAGAAGTATCCCAAAAAGGAGCGAAATGCAATGATGTTGGGGGTCAGGGAAAGCATCAGGAATGTATCCTAGTAAGATTCTGCACACGTGAATCTACAGCACACTGCCGAGCTGCTTTTCGCTAACTGCTGCACAACACCAGGCGCGGCGCGTACCTGAGAAGTATCCCAAAAAGGAGCGAAATGCAAAGATGTTGGGGGTCAGGGAAAGCATCACGAATTTATCCTAGTAAGATTCAGCACACGCGAATCTACAGCACACTGCCGAGCTGCTTTTCGCTAACTGCTTCACAACACCAGGCGCGGCGCGTACCTGAGAAGTATCCCAAAAAGTAGCGAAATGCAATATTGTTGAGGGTCAGGGAAAGCATCGCGAATTTATCCTAGTAAGTTCAGCACACGTGAATCTACAGCACACAGCCGAGCTGCTTTTCGCTAACTGCTGCACAACACCAGGCGTGGCTCGTACCTGAGAAGTATCCCAAAAAGTAGCGAAATGCAATATTGTTGAGGGTCAGGGAAAGCATCACGAATTTATCCGAGTAAGATTCAGCACACGCGAATCTACAGCACATATTCGAGCTGCTTTTCGCTAACAGCTGCACAACACCAGGCGCGGCGCGTACCTGAGAAGTATCCCAAAAAGTAGCGAAATGCAATAGTGTTGAGGGTCAGGGAAAGCATCGCGAACTTATCCTAGTAAGATTCAGCACCCGCGAATCTACAGCACACAGCCGAGCTGCTTTTCGCTAACTGCTGCACAACACCAGGCGCGGCGCGTACCTGAGAAGTATCCCAATAAGGAGCGAAATGCAATGATGTTGGGGGTCAGGGAAAGCATCACGAATTTATCCTAGTAAGTTCAGCACACGTGAATCTACAGCACACAGCCGAGCTGCTTTTCGCTAACTGCTGCACAACACCAGGCGTGGCTCGTACCTGAGAAGTATCCCAAAAAGTAGCGAAATGCAATATTGTTGAGGGTCAGGGAAAGCCTCACGAACTTATCCTAGTAAGATTCAGCACACGTGAATCTACAGCACACTGCCGAGCTGCTTTTCGCTAACTGCTGCACAACACCAGGCGCGGCGCGTACCTGAGAAGTATCCCAAAAAGGAGCGAAATGCAATGATGTTGGGGGTCAGGGAAAGCATCACGAATTTATCCTAGTAAGTTCAGCACACGTGAATCTACAGCACACAGCCGAGCTGCTTTTCGCTAACTGCTGCACAACACCAGGCGTGGCTCGAACCTGAGAAGTATCCCAAAAAGTAGCGAAATGCAATATTGTTGAGGGTCAGGGAAAGCATCACGAACTTATCCTAGTAAGATTCAGCACACGTGAATCTACAGCACACTGCCGAGCTGCTTTTCGCTAACTGCTGCACAACACCAGGCGCGGCGCGTACCTGAGAAGTATCCCAAAAAGGAGCGAAATGCAATGGTGTTGGGGGTCAGGGAAAGCATCACGAACTTATCCTAGTAAGATTCAGCACACGTGAATCTACACCACACAGCCGAGCTGCTTTTCGCTAACTGCTGCACCAGGCGCGGCGCGTACCTGAGAAGTATCCCAAAAAGGAGCGAAATGCAATGATGTTGGGGGTCAGGGAAAGCATCAGGAATGTATCCTAGTAAGATTCTGCACACGTGAATCTACAGCACACTGCCGAGCTGCTTTTCGCTAACTGCTGCACAACACCAGGCGCGGCGCGTACCTGAGAAGTATCCCAAAAAGGAGCGAAATGCAATGATGTTGGGGGTCAGGGAAAGCATCACGAATTTATCCTAGTAAGATTCAGCACACGCGAATCTACAGCACACTGCCGAGCTGCTTTTCGCTAACTGCTTCACAACACCAGGCGCGGCGCGTACCTGAGAAGTATCCCAAAAAGTAGCGAAATGCAATATTGTTGAGGGTCAGGGAAAGCATCGCGAATTTATCCTAGTAAGTTCAGCACACGTGAATCTACAGCACACAGCCGAGCTGCTTTTCGCTAACTGCTGCACAACACCAGGCGTGGCTCGTACCTGAGAAGTATCCCAAAAAGTAGCGAAATGCAATATTGTTGAGAGTCAGGGAAAGCATCACGAATTTATCCGAGTAAGATTCAGCACACGCGAATCTACAGCACATATTCGAGCTGCTTTTCGCTAACAGCTGCACAACACCAGGCGCGGCGCGTACCTAAGAAGTATCCCAAAAAGTAGCGAAATGCAATATTGTTGAGGGTCAGGGAAAGCATCGCGAATTTATCCTAGTAAGTTCAGCACACGTGAATCTACAGCACACAGCCGAGCTGCTTTTCGCTAACTGCTGCACAACACCAGGCGCGGCGCGTACCTGAAAAGTATCCCAAAAAGTAGCGAAATGCAATATTGTTGAGGGTGAGGGAAAGCATCGCGAATTTATCCTAGTAAGATTCAGCACACGCGAATCTACAGCACATATTCGAGCTGCTTTTCGCTAACTGCTGCACAACACCAGGCGTGGCTCGTACCTGAGAAGTATCCCAAAAAGTAGCGAAATGCAATATTGTTGAGGGTCAGGGAAAGCATCACGAATTTATCCTAGTAAGATTCAGCACACGCGAATCTACAGCACATATTCGAGCTGCTTTTCGCTAACTGCTGCACAACACCAGGCGCGGCGCGTACCTGAGAAGTATCCCAAAAAGTAGCGAAATGCAATATTGTTGAGGGTCAGGGAAAGCATCGCGAATTTATCCTAGTAAGATTCAGCACACGCGAATCTACAGCACATATTTGAGCTGCTTTTCGCTAACTGCTGCACAACACCAGGCGTGGCTCGTACCTGAGAAGTATCCCAAAAAGGAGCGAAATGCAATAGTGTTGAGGGTCAGGGAAAGCATCACGAATTTATCCTAGTAAGATTCAGCACACGCGAATCTACAGCACATATTCGAGCTGCTTTTCGCTAACTGCTGCACAACACCAGGCGCGGCGCTTACCTGAGAAGTATCCCAAAAAGTAGGGAAATGCAATGATGTTGGGGGTCAGGGAAAGCGCCACGACCTTATCCCAGTAAGATTCTGAACACGCGAATCTACAGCACACAGCCGAGCTGCTTTTAGCTAACTGCTGCTCGATACCAGGCACGGCGCGCGTACCTGAGAAGTATCCCAAAAAGTAGGGAAATGCAATGATGTTGGGGGTCAGGGAAAGCGCCACGAACTTATCCCAGTAAGATTCAGCACACGCGAATCTACAGCACACAGCCGAGCTGCTTTTCGCTAACTGCTGCACAAAACCAGGCACGGCGCGTGTACCTGAGAAGTATCCCAAAAAGTGGAGAAATGCAATAATGTTGGCGGTCAGGGAAAGCGCCACGACCTTATCCCAGTAAGATTCAGAACACGCGAATCTACAGCACACAGCCGAGCTGCTTTTCGCTAACTGCTGCTCGATACCAGGCACGGCGCGCGTATCTGAGAAGTATCCCAAAAATTAGGGAAATGCAATAATGTTGGGGGTCAGGGAAAGCGCCACGACCTTATCCCAGTAAGATTCCGAACACGCGAATCTACAGCACACAGCCGAGCTGCTTTTCGCTAACTGCTGCACAAAACCAGGCACGGCGCGCGTACCTGAGAAGTATCCCAAAAAGTAGGGAAATGCAATAATGTTGGGGGTCAGGGAAAGCGGCACAAACTTATCCCAGTAAGATTCAGCACACGTGAATCTACAGCACACAGCCGAGCTGCTTTTCGCTAACTGCTGCACGACACCAGGCACGGCGCGCGTACCTGAGAAGTATCCCAAAAAGTAGGGAAATGCAATAATGTTGGGGGTCAGGGAAAGCGCCACGAACTTATCCCAGTAAGATTCAGCACACGCGAATCTACAGCACACAGCCGAGCTCCTTTTCGCTAACCGCTGCACGACACCAGGCACGGCGCGCGTACCTGAGAAGTATCCCCAAAAGTAGGGAAATGCAATGATGTTGGGGATCAGGGAAAGCATCGCGAACTTATCCCAGTAAGATTCAGCACACGCGAATCTACAGCACACCGCCGAGCTGCTTTTCGCTAACTGCTGCACAAAACCAGGCACGGCGCGCGTACCTGAGAAGTATCCCAAAAAGTAGGGAAATGCAATAATGTTGGGGGTCAGGGAAAGCGGCACAAACTTATCCCAGTAAGATTCAGCACACGTGAATCTACAGCACACAGCCGAGCTACTTTTCGCTAACTGCTGCACGACACCAGGCACGGCGCGCGTACCTGAGAAGTATCCCAAAAAGTAGGGAAATGCAATAATGTTGGGGGTCAGGGAAAGCGCCACGAACTTATCCCAGTAAGATTCAGCACACGCGAATCTACAGCACACAGCCGACCTGCTTTTCGCTAACTGCTGCACAACACCAGGCGTGGCTCGTACCTGAGAAGTATCCCAAAAAGTAGCGAAATGCAATATTGTTGAGGGTCAGGGAAAGCATCGCGAATTTATCCTAGTAAGTTCAGCACACGTGAATCTACAGCACACAGCCGAGCTGCTTTTCGCTAACTGCTGCACAACACCAGGCGCGGCGCGTACCTGAGAAGTATCCCAAAAAGTAGCGAAATGCAATATTGTTGAGGGTCAGGGAAAGCATCACGAATTTATCCTAGTAAGATTCAGCACACGCGAACCTACAGCACATATTCGAGCTGCTTTTCGCTAACTGCTGCACAACACCAGGCGTGGCTCGTACCTGAGAAGTATCCCAAAAAGTAGCGAAATGCAATATTGTTGAGGGTCAGGGAAAGCATCACGAATTTATCCTAGTAAGATTCAGCACACGCGAATCTACAGCACATATTCGAGCTGCTTTTCGCTAACTGCTGCACAACACCAGGCGCGGCGCGTACCTGAGAAGTATCCCAAAAAGTAGCGAAATGCAATATTGTTGAGGGTCAGGGAAAGCATCGCGAATTTATCCTAGTAAGATTCAGCACACGCGAATCTACAGCACATATTCGAGCTGCTTTTCGCTAACTGCTGCACAACACCAGGCGTGGCTCGTACCTGAGAAGTATCCCAAAAAGGAGCGAAATGCAATAGTGTTGAGGGTCAGGGAAAGCATCACGAATTTATCCTAATAAGATTCAGCACACGCGAATCTACAGCACATATTCGAGCTGCTTTTCGCTAACTGCTGCACAACACCAGGCGCGGCGCGTACCTGAGAAGTATCCCAAAAAGTAGGGAAATGCAATGATGTTGGGGGTCAGGGAAAGCGCCACGACCTTATCCCAGTAAGATTCAGAACACGCGAATCTACAGCACACAGCCGAGCTGCTTTTAGCTAACTGCTGCTCGATACCAAGCACGGCGCGCGTACCTGAGAAGTATCCCAAAAAGTAGGGACATGCAATGATGTTGGGGGTCAGGGAAAGCGCCACGAACTTATCCCAGTAAGATTCAGCACACGCGAATGTACAGCACACAGCCGAGCTGCTTTTCGCTAACTGCTGCACAAAACCAGGCACGGCGCGTGTACCTGAGAAGTATCCCAAAAAGTGGAGAAATGCAATAATGTTGGGGGTCAGGGAAAGCGCCACGACCTTATCCCAGTAAGATTCAGAACACGCGAATCTACAGCACACAGCCGAGCTGCTTTTCGCTAACTGCTGCTCGATACCAGGCACGGCGCGCGTATCTGAGAAGTATCCCAAAAATTAGGGAAATGCAATAATGTTGGGGGTCAGGGAAAGCGCCACGACCTTATCCCAGTAAGATTCAGAACACGCGAATCTACAGCACACAGCCGAGCTCCTTTTCGCTAACTGCTGCACGACACCAGGCACGGCGCGCGTACCTGAGAAGTATCCCCAAAAGTAGGGAAATGCAATGATGTTGGGGATCAGGGAAAGCATCGCGAACTTATCCCAGTAAGATTCAGCACACGCGAATCTACAGCACACCGCCGAGCTGCTTTTCGCTAACTGCTGCACAAAACCAGGCACGGCGCGCGTACCTGAGAAGTATCCCAAAAAGTAGGGAAATGCAATAATGTTGGGGGTCAGGGAAAGCGGCACAAACTTATCCCAGTAAGATTCAGCACACGTGAATCTACAGCACACAGCCGAGCTACTTTTCGCTAACTGCTGCACGACACCAGGCACGGCGCGCGTACCTGAGAAGTATCCCAAAAAGTAGGGAAATGCAATAATGTTGGGGGTCAGGGAAAGCGCCACGAACTTATCCCAGTAAGATTCAGCACACGCGAATCTACAGCACACAGCCGAGCTGCTTTTCGCTAACTGCTGCACAACACCAGGCGTGGCTCGTACCTGAGAAGTATCCCAAAAAGTAGCGAAATGCAATATTGTTGAGGGTCAGGGAAAGCATCGCGAATTTATCCTAGTAAGTTCAGCACACGTGAATCTACAGCACACAGCCGAGCTGCTTTTCGCTAACTGCTGCACAACACCAGGCGCGGCGCGTACCTGAGAAGTATCCCAAAAAGTAGCGAAATGCAATATTGTTGAGGGTCAGGGAAAGCATCGCGAATTTATCCTAGTAAGATTCAGCACACGCGAACCTACAGCACATATTCGAGCTGCTTTTCGCTAACTGCTGCACAACACCAGGCGTGGCTCGTACCTGAGAAGTATCCCAAAAAGTAGCGAAATGCAATATTGTTGAGGGTCAGGGAAAGCATCACGAATTTATCCTAGTAAGATTCAGCACACGCGAATCTACAGCACATATTCGAGCTGCTTTTCGCTAACTGCTGCACAACACCAGGCGCGGCGCGTACCTGAGAAGTATCCCAAAAAGTAGCGAAATGCAATATTGTTGAGGGTCAGGGAAAGCATCGCGAATTTATCCTAGTAAGATTCAGCACACGCGAATCTACAGCACATATGCGAGCTGCTTTTCGCTAACTGCTGCACAACACCAGGCGTGGCTCGTACCTGAGAAGTATCCCAAAAAGGAGCGAAATGCAATAGTGTTGAGGGTCAGGGAAAGCATCACGAATTTATCCTAATAAGATTCAGCACACGCGAATCTACAGCACATATTCGAGCTGCTTTTCGCTAACTGCTGCACAACACCAGGCGCGGCGCGTACCTGAGAAGTATCCCAAAAAGTAGGGAAATGCAATGATGTTGGGGGTCAGGGAAAGCGCCACGACCTTATCCCAGTAAGATTCAGAACACGCGAATCTACAGCACACAGCCGAGCTGCTTTTAGCTAACTGCTGCTCGATACCAAGCACGGCGCGCGTACCTGAGAAGTATCCCAAAAAGTAGGGACATGCAATGATGTTGGGGGTCAGGGAAAGCGCCACGAACTTATCCCAGTAAGATTCAGCACACGCGAATGTACAGCACACAGCCGAGCTGCTTTTCGCTAACTGCTGCACAAAACCAGGCACGGCGCGTGTACCTGAGAAGTATCCCAAAAAGTGGAGAAATGCAATAATGTTGGGGGTCAGGGAAAGCGCCACGACCTTATCCCAGTAAGATTCAGAACACGCGAATCTACAGCACACAGCCGAGCTGCTTTTCGCTAACTGCTGCTCGATACCAGGCACGGCGCGCGTATCTGAGAAGTATCCCAAAAATTAGGGAAATGCAATAATGTTGGGGGTCAGGGAAAGCGCCACGACCTTATCCCAGTAAGATTCAGAACACGCGAATCTACAGCACACAGCCGAGCTGCTTTTCGCTAACTGCTGCACAAAACCAGGCACGGCGCGCGTACCTGAGAAGTATCCCAAAAAGTAGGGAAATGCAATAATGTTGGGGGTCAGGGAAAGCGGCACAAACTTATCCCAGTAAGATTCAGCACACGTGAATCTACAGCACACAGCCGAGCTGCTTTTCGCTAACTGCTGCACGACACCAGGCACGGCGCGCGTACCTGAGAAGTATCCCAAAAAGTAGGGAAATGCAATAATGTTGGGGGTCAGGGAAAGCGCCACGAACTTATCCCAGTAAGATTCAGCACACGCGAATCTACAGCACACAGCCGAGCTCCTTTTCGCTAACTGCTGCACGACACCAGGCACGGCGCGCGTACCTGAGAAGTATCCCCAAAAGTAGGGAAATGCAATGATGTTGGGGATCAGGGAAAGCATCGCGAACTTATCCCAGTAAGATTCAGCACACGCGAATCTACAGCACACCGCCGAGCTGCTTTTCGCTAACTGCTGCACAAAACCAGGCACGGCGCGCGTACCTGAGAAGTATCCCAAAAAGTAGGGAAATGCAATAATGTTGGGGGTCAGGGAAAGCGGCACAAACTTATCCCAGTAAGATTCAGCACACGTGAATCTACAGCACACAGCCGAGCTACTTTTCGCTAATTGCTGCACGACACCAGGCACGGCGCGCGTACCTGAGAAGTATCCCAAAAAGTAGGGAAATGCAATAATGTTGGGGGTCAGGGAAAGCGCCACGAACTTATCCCAGTAAGATTCAGCACACGCGAATCTACAGCACACAGCCGAGCTGCTTTTCGCTAACTGCTGCACAACACCAGGCGTGGCTCGTACCTGAGAAGTATCCCAAAAAGTAGCGAAATGCAATATTGTTGAGGGTCAGGGAAAGCATCGCGAATTTATCCTAGTAAGTTCAGCACACGTGAATCTACAGCACACAGCCGAGCTGCTTTTCGCTAACTGCTGCACAACACCAGGCGCGGCGCGTACCTGAGAAGTATCCCAAAAAGTAGCGAAATGCAATATTGTTGAGGGTCAGGGAAAGCATCGCGAATTTATCCTAGTAAGATTCAGCACACGCGAACCTACAGCACATATTCGAGCTGCTTTTCGCTAACTGCTGCACAACACCAGGCGTGGCTCGTACCTGAGAAGTATCCCAAAAAGTAGCGAAATGCAATATTGTTGAGGGTCAGGGAAAGCATCACGAATTTATCCTAGTAAGATTCAGCACACGCGAATCTACAGCACATATTCGAGCTGCTTTTCGCTAACTGCTGCACAACACCAGGCGCGGCGCGTACCTGAGAAGTATCCCAAAAAGTAGCGAAATGCAATATTGTTGAGGGTCAGGGAAAGCATCGCGAATTTATCCTAGTAAGATTCAGCACACGCGAATCTACAGCACATATGCGAGCTGCTTTTCGCTAACTGCTGCACAACACCAGGCGTGGCTCGTACCTGAGAAGTATCCCAAAAAGGAGCGAAATGCAATAGTGTTGAGGGTCAGGGAAAGCATCACGAATTTATCCTAATAAGATTCAGCACACGCGAATCTACAGCACATATTCGAGCTGCTTTTCGCTAACTGCTGCACAACACCAGGCGCGGCGCGTACCTGAGAAGTATCCCAAAAAGTAGGGAAATGCAATGATGTTGGGGGTCAGGGAAAGCGCCACGACCTTATCCCAGTAAGATTGAGAACACGCGAATCTACAGCACACAGCCGAGCTGCTTTTAGCTAACTGCTGCTCGATACCAAGCACGGCGCGCGTACCTGAGAAGTATCCCAAAAAGTAGGGACATGCAATGATGTTGGGGGTCAGGGAAAGCGCCACGAACTTATCCCAGTAAGATTCAGCACACGCGAATGTACAGCACACAGCCGAGCTGCTTTTCGCTAACTGCTGCACAAAACCAGGCACGGCGCGTGTACCTGAGAAGTATCCCAAAAAGTGGAGAAATGCAATAATGTTGGGGGTCAGGGAAAGCGCCACGACCTTATCCCAGTAAGATTCAGAACACGCGAATCTACAGCACACAGCCGAGCTGCTTTTCGCTAACTGCTGCTCGATACCAGGCACGGCGCGCGTATCTGAGAAGTATCCCAAAAATTAGGGAAATGCAATAATGTTGGGGGTCAGGGAAAGCGCCACGACCTTATCCCAGTAAGATTCAGAACACGCGAATCTACAGCACACAGCCGAGCTGCTTTTCGCTAACTGCTGCACAAAACCAGGCACGGCGCGCGTACCTGAGAAGTATCCCAAAAAGTAGGGAAATGCAATAATGTTGGGGGTCAGGGAAAGCGGCACAAACTTATCCCAGTAAGATTCAGCACACGTGAATCTACAGCACACAGCCGAGCTACTTTTCGCTAACTGCTGCACGACACCAGGCACGGCGCGCGTACCTGAGAAGTATCCCAAAAAGTAGGGAAATGCAATAATGTTGGGGGTCAGGGAAAGCGCCACGAACTTATCCCAGTAAGATTCAGCACACGCGAATCTACAGCACACAGCCGAGCTGCTTTTCGCTAACTGCTGCACAACACCAGGCGTGGCTCGTACCTGAGAAGTATCCCAAAAAGTAGCGAAATGCAATATTGTTGAGGGTCAGGGAAAGCATCGCGAATTTATCCTAGTAAGTTCAGCACACGTGAATCTACAGCACACAGCCGAGCTGCTTTTCGCTAACTGCTGCACAACACCAGGCGCGGCGCGTACCTGAGAAGTATCCCAAAAAGTAGCGAAATGCAATATTGTTGAGGGTCAGGGAAAGCATCGCGAATTTATCCTAGTAAGATTCAGCACACGCGAACCTACAGCACATATTCGAGCTGCTTTTCGCTAACTGCTGCACAACACCAGGCGTGGCTCGTACCTGAGAAGTATCCCAAAAAGTAGCGAAATGCAATATTGTTGAGGGTCAGGGAAAGCATCACGAATTTATCCTAGTAAGATTCAGCACACGCGAATCTACAGCACATATTCGAGCTGCTTTTCGCTAACTGCTGCACAACACCAGGCGCGGCGCGTACCTGAGAAGTATCCCAAAAACTAGCGAAATGCAATATTGTTGAGGGTCAGGGAAAGCATCGCGAATTTATCCTAGTAAGATTCAGCACACGCGAATCTACAGCACATATGCGAGCTGCTTTTCGCTAACTGCTGCACAACACCAGGCGTGGCTCGTACCTGAGAAGTATCCCAAAAAGGAGCGAAATGCAATAGTGTTGAGGGTCAGGGAAAGCATCACGAATTTATCCTAATAAGATTCAGCACACGCGAATCTACAGCACATATTCGAGCTGCTTTTCGCTAACTGCTGCACAACACCAGGCGCGGCGCGTACCTGAGAAGTATCCCAAAAAGTAGGGACATGCAATGATGTTGGGGGTCAGGCAAAGCGCCACGAACTTATCCCAGTAAGATTCAGCACACGCGAATGTACAGCACACAGCCCAGCTGCTTTTCGCTAACTGCTGCACAAAACCAGGCACGGCGCGTGTACCTGAGAAGTATCCCAAAAAGTGGAGAAATGCAATAATGTTGGGGGTCAGGGAAAGCGCCACGACCTTATCCCAGTAAGATTCAGAACACGCGAATCTACAGCACACAGCCGAGCTGCTTTTCGCTAACTGCTGCTCGATACCAGGCACGGCGCGCGTATCTGAGAAGTATCCCAAAAATTAGGGAAATGCAATAATGTTGGGGGTCAGGGAAAGCGCCACGACCTTATCCCAGTAAGATTGAGAACACGCGAATCTACAGCACACAGCCGAGCTGCTTTTCGCTAACTGCTGCACAAAACCAGGCACGGCGCGCGTACCTGAGAAGTATCCCAAAAAGTAGGGAAATGCAATAATGTTGGGGGTCAGGGAAAGCGGCACAAACTTATCCCAGTAAGATTCAGCACACGTGAATCTACAGCACACAGCCGAGCTGCTTTTCGCTAACTGCTGCACGACACCAGGCACGGAACGCGTACCTGAGAAGTATCCCAAAAAGTAGGGAAATGCAATAATGTTGGGGGTCAGGGAAAGCGCCACGAACTTATCCCAGTAAGATTCAGCATACGCGAATCTACAGCACACAGCCGAGCTGCTTTTCGCTAACTGCTGCACAAAACCAGGCACGGCGCGCGTACTTGAGAAGTATCCCAAAAAGTAGGGAAATGCAATAATGTTGGGGGTCAGGGAAAGCGCCACGAACTTATCCCAGTAAGATTCAGCACACGCGAATCTACAGCACACAGCCGAGCTGCTTTTCGGCAACTGCTGCACGGCACCAGGCACGGCGCGCGTACCTGAGAAGTATCCCCAAAAGTAGGAAAATGCAATGATGTTATGGGTCAGGGAAAGCATCGCGAACTTATCTCAGTAAGATTCAGCACACGCGAATCTACAGCACACCGCCGAGCTGCTTTTCGCTAACTGCTGCACGACACCAGGCACGGCACGCGTACCTGAGAAGTATCCCAAAAAGTAGGGAAATGCAATAATGTTGGGGGTCAGGGAAAGCGCCACGAACTTATCCCAGTAAGATTCAGCACACGCGAATCTACAGCACACAGCCGAGCTGCTTTTGGCTAACTGCTGCACGACACCAGGCACGGCGCGCGTACCTGAGAAGTATCCCAAAAAGTAGGGAAATGCAATAATGTTGGGGGTCAGGGAAAGCGCCACGAACTTATCCCAGTAAGATTCAGCACACGCGAATCTACAGCACACAGCCGAGCTGCTTTTCGCTAACTGCTGCACGACACCAGGCACGGCGCGCATACCTGAGAAGTATCCCCAAAAGTAGGGAAATGCAATGATGTTGGGGGTCAGGGAAAGCATCGCGAACTTATCCCAGTAAGATTGAGCACACGCGAATCTACAGCACACCGCCGAGCTGCTTTTCGCTAACTGCTGCACAAAACCAGGCACGGCGCGCGTACCTGAGAAGTATCCCAAAAAGTAGGGAAATGCAATAATGTTGGGGGTCAGGGAAAGCGGCACAAACTTATCCCAGTAAGATTCAGCACACGCGAATCTACACCACACAGCCGAGCTACTTTTCCCTAACTGCTGCACGACACCAGGCACGGCGCGCGTACCTGAGAAGTATCCCAAAAAGTAGGGAAATGCAATAATGTTGGGGGTCAGGGAAAGCTCCACGAACTTCTCTCAGTAAGATTCAGCACACGCGAATCTACAGCACACAGCCGAGCTGCTTTTCGCTAACTGCTGCACGACACCAGGCATGGCGCGCGTACCTGAGAAGTATCCAAAAAGTAGGGAAATGCAATAATGTTGGGGGTCAGGGAAAGCGCCACGAACTTATCCCAGTAAGATTCAGCACACGCGAATCTACAGCACACAGCCGAGCTGCTTTTCGCTAACTGCTGCACGACACCAGGCACGGCGCGCGTACCTGAGAAGTATCCCAAAAAGTAGGGAAATTCAATAATGTTGGGGGTCAGGGAAAGCGCCACGAACTTATCCCAGTAAGATTCAGCACACGCGAATCTACAGCACACAGCCGAGCTGCTTTTCGCTAACTGCTGCACGACACCAGGCACGGCGCGCGTACCTGAGAAGTATACCAAAAAGTAGGGAAATGCAATAATGTTGGGGTTCAGGGAAAGCGCCACGAACTTATCCCAGTAAGATTCAGAACAAGCGAATCTACAGCACACAGCCGAGCTGCTTTTCGCTAACTGCTGCACGACACCAGGCACGGCGCGCGTACCTCAGAAGTGTCCCAAAAAGTAGGGAAATGCAATGATGTTGGGGGTCAGGGAAAGCATCGCGAACTTATCCCAGTAAGATTCAGCACACGCGAATCTACAGCACACAGCCGAGCTGCTTTTCGCTAACTGCTGCACGACACCAGGCATGGCGCGCGTACCTGAGAAGTATCCCAAAAAGTAGGGAAATGCAATAATGTTGGGGGTCGGGGAAAGCGCCACGAACTTATCCCAGTAAGATTCAGAACAAGCGAATCTACAGCACACAGCCGAGCTGCTTTTCGCTAACTGCTGCACGACACCAGGCACGGCGCGCGTACCTGAGAAGTATCCCAAAAAGTAGGGAAATGCAATGATGTTGGGGGTCAGGGAAAGCATCGCGAACTTATCCCAGTAAGATTCAGCACACGCGAATCTACAGCACACAGCCGAGCTGCTTTTCGTTAACTGCTGCACAACACGAGACGTGGCTCCTCCCTGAGAAGTAGCCCAAAAAGGAGCGAAATGCAATAATGTTGGGGGTCAGGGAAAGCATCGCGAACTTATCCCAGTAAGATTCAGCACACGCGAATCTACAGCACACAGCCGAGCTGCTTTTCGCTAACTGCTGCACGACACCAGGCATGGCGTGCGTACCTGAGAAGTATACCAAAAAGTAGGGAAATGCAATAATGTTGGGGGTCAGGGAAAGCATCGCGAACTTATCCCAGTAAGATTCAGCACACCCGAATCTACAGCACAAAGCCGAGCTGCTTTTCGTTAACTGCTGCACAACACGAGACGTGGCTCCTCCCTGAGAAGTAGCCCAAAAAGGAGCGAAATGCAATAATGTTGGGGGTCAGGGAAAGCCTCGCGAACTTATCCCAGTAAGATTCAGCACACGCGAATCTACAGCACACAGCCGAGCTACTTTTCGCTAACTGCTGCACAAAACCAGGCACGGCGCGCGTACCTGAGAAGTATCCCAAAAAGTAGGGAAATGCAATAAGGTTGGGGGTCAGGGAAAGCGCCACGACCTTATCCCCGTAAGATTCAGAACACGCGAATCTACAGCACACAGCCGAGCTGCTTTTCGCTAACTGCTGCACAACACCAGACGTGGATCGTACCTGAAAAGTAGCCCAAAAAGGAGCGAAATGCAATAATGTTGGGGGTCAGGGAAAGCATCGCGAACTTATCCCAGTAAGATTCAGCACACGCGAATCTACAGCACACAGCCGAGCTGCTTTTCGCTAACTGCTGAACAAATCCAGGCACGGCGCGCGTACCTGAGAAGTATCCCAAAAAGTAGGGAAATGCAATAATGTTGGGGGTCAGGGAAAGCATCACGAATTTATCCCAGTAAGATTCAGCACACGCGAATCTACAGCACACAGCCGAGCTGCTTTTCGCTAACTGCTGCACAAAACCAGGCACGGCGCGCGTACCTGAGAAGTATCCCAAAAAGTAGGGAAATGCAATAATGTTGGGGGTCAGGGAAAGCGCCACGACCTTATCCCTGTAAGATTCAGAACACGCGAATCTACAGCACACAGCCGAGCTGCTTTTCGCTAACTGCTGCACAACACCAGACGTGGCTCGTACCTGAGAAGTAGCCCAAAAAGTAGGGAAATGCAATAATGTTGGGGGTCAGGGAAAGCATCGCGAACTTATCCCAGTAAGATTCAGCACACGCGAATCTACAGCACACAGCCGAGCTGCTTTTCGCTAACTGCTGCACAACACCAGACGTGGATCGTACCTGAGAAGTAGCCCAAAAAGGAGCGAAATGCAATAATGTTGGGGGTCAGGGAAAGCATCGCGAACTTATCCCAGTAAGATTCAGCACACGCGAATCTACAGCACACAGCCGAGCTGCTTTTCGCTAACTGCTGCACAAATCCAGGCACGGCGCGCGTACCTGAGAAGTATCCCAAAAAGTAGGGAAATGCAATAATGTTGGGGGTCACGGAAAGCATCACGAATTTATCCCAGTAAGATTCAGCACACGCGAATCTACAGCACACAGCCGAGCTGCTTTTCGCTAACTGCTGCACAAAACCAGGCACGGCGCGCATACCTGAGAAGTATCCCAAAAAGTAGGGATATGCAATAATGTTGGGGGTCAGGGAAAGCGCCACGATCTTAAACCAGTAAGATTCAGAACACGCGAATCTACAGCACACAGCCGAGCTGCTTTTCGCTAACTGCTGCACGACACCAGGCACGGCGCGCGTACCTGAGAAGTATCCCAAAAAGTAGGGAAATGCAATAATGTTGGGGGTCAGGGAAAGCATCGCGAACTTATCCCAGTAAGATTCAGCACACGCGAATCTACATCACACAGCCGAGCTGCTTTTCGCTAACTGCTGCACAAAACCGGGCACGGCGCGCGTACCTGAGAAGTATCCCAAAAAGTAGGGAAATGCAATAATGAAGCGCCACGACCTTATCCCTGTAAGATTCAGAACACGCGAATCTACAGCACACAGCCGAGCTGCTTTTCGCTAACTGCTGCACAACACCAGACGTGGCTCGTACCTGAGAAGTAGCCCAAAAAGTAGGGAAATGCAATAATGTTGGGGGTCAGGGAAAGCATCGCGAACTTATCCCAGTAAGATTCAGCACACGCGAATCTACAGCACACAGCCGAGCTGCTTTTCGCTAACTGCTGCACAACACCAGACGTGGCTCCTCCCTGAGAAGTAGCCCAAAAAGGAGCGAAATGCAATAATGTTGGGGGTCAGGGAAAGCGTCGCGAACTTATCCCAGTAAGATTCAGCACTCGCGAAGCTACAGCACACAGCCGAGCTACTTTTCGCTAACTGCTGCACAAAACCAGGCACGGCGCGCGTACCTGAGAAGTATCCCAAAAAGTAGGGAAATGCAATAAGGTTGGGGGTCAGGGAAAGCGCCACGACCTTATCCCCGTAAGATTCAGAACACGCGAATCTACAGCACACAGCCGAGCTGCTTTTCGCAAACTGCTGCACAACACCAGACGTGGATCGTACCTGAAAAGTAGCCCAAAAAGGAGCGAAATGCAATAATGTTGGGGGTCAGGGAAAGCATCGCGAACTTATCCCAGTAAGATTCAGCACACGCGAATCTACAGCACACAGCCGAGCTGCTTTTCGCTAACTGCTGAACAAATCCAGGCACGGCGCGCGTACCTGAGAAGTATCCCAAAAAGTAGGGAAATGCAATAATGTTGGGGGTCAGGGAAAGCATCACGAATTTATCCCAGTAAGATTCAGCACACGCGAATCTACAGCACACAGCCGAGCTGCTTTTCGCTAACTGCTGCACAACACCAGACGTGGATCGTACCTGAGAAGTAGCCCAAAAAGGAGCGAAATGCAATAATGTTGGGGGTCAGGGAAAGCATCGCGAACTTATCCCAGTAAGATTCAGCACACGCGAATCTACAGCACACAGCCGAGCTGCTTTTCGCTAACTGCTGCACAACACCAGACGTGGATCGTACCTGAGAAGTAGCCCAAAAAGGAGCGAAATGCAATAATGTTGGGGGTCAGGGAAAGCATCGCGAACTTATCCCAGTAAGATTCAGCACACGCGAATCTACAGCACACAGCCGAGCTGCTTTTCGCTAACTGCTGCACAAATCCAGGCACGGCGCGCGTACCTGAGAAGTATCCCAAAAAGTAGGGAAATGCAATAATGTTGGGGGTCACGGAAAGCATCACGAATTTATCCCAGTAAGATTCAGCACACGCGAATCTACAGCACACAGCCGAGCTGCTTTTCGCTAACTGCTGCACAAAACCAGGCACGGCGCGCGTACCTGAGAAGTATCCCAAAAAGTAGGGATATGCAATAATGTTGGGGGTCAGGGAAAGCGCCACGACCTTATCCCAGTAAGACTCAGAACACGCGAATCTACAGCACACAGCCGAGCTGCTTTTCGCTAACTGCTGCACGACACCAGGCACGGCGCGCGTACCTGAGAAGTATCCCAAAAAGTAGGGAAATGCAATAATGTTGGGGGTCAGGGAAAGCATCGCGAACTTATCCCAGTAAGATTCAGCACACGCGAATCTACATCACACAGCCGAGCTGCTTTTCGCTAACTGCTGCACAAATCCGGGCACGGCGCGCGTACCTGAGAAGTATCCCAAAAAGTAGGGAAATGCAATAATGAAGCGCCACGACCTTATCCCAGTAAGATTCAGAACACGCGAATCTACAGCACACAGCCGAGCTGCTTTTCGCTAACTGCTGCACAAAACCAGACGTGGCTCGTACCTGAGAAGTATCCCAAAAAGGAGCGAAATGCAATGATGTTGGGGGTCAGGGAAAGCATCAAGAATTTATCCTAGTAAGATTCAGCACACGTGAATCTACAGCACACAGCCGAGCTGCTTTTCGCTAACTGCTGCACAACACCAGGCGCGGCGCGTACCTGAGAAGTATCCCAAAAAGGAGCGAAATGCAATGATGTTGGGGGTCAGGGAAAGCATCACGAATGTATCCTAGTAAGATTCAGCACACGTGAATCTACAGCACACAGCCGAGCTGCTTTTCGCTAACTGCTGCACAACACCAGGCGGCGCGCGTACCTGAGAAGTATCCCAAAAAGTAGCGAAATGCAATAGTGTTGAGGGTCAGGGAATGCATCGCGAACTTATCCTAGTAAGATTCAGCACCCGCGAATCTACAGCACACAGCCGATCTGCTTTTCGCTAACTGCTGCACAACACCAGGCGCGGCGCGTACCTGAGAAGTATCCCAAAAAGGAGCGAAATGCAATGATGTTGGGGGTCAGGGAAAGCATCACGAATTTATCCTAGTAAGTTCAGCACACGTGAATCTACAGCACACAGCCGAGCTGCTTTTCGCTAACTGCTGCACAACACCAGGCGTGGCTCGTACCTGAGAAGTATCCCAAAAAGTAGCGAAATGCAATATTGTTGAGGGTCAGGGAAAGCATCACGAACTTATCCTAGTAAGATGCAGCACACGTGAATCTACAGCACACTGCCGAGCTGCTTTTCGCTAACTGCTGCACAACACCAGGCGCGGCGCGTACCTGAGAAGTATCCCAAAAAGGAGCGAAATGCAATGATGTTGGGGGTCAGGGAAAGCATCACGAACTTATCCTAGTAAGATTCAGCACACGTGAATCTACAGCACACAGCCGAGCTGCTTTTCGCTAACTGCTGCACAACACCAGGCGCGGCGCGTACCTGAGAAGTATCCCAAAAAGGAGCGAAATGCAATGATGTTGGGGGTCAGGGAAAGCATCACGAATGTATCCTAGTAAGATTCTGCACACGTGAATCTACAGCACACTGCCGAGCTGCTTTTCGCTAACTGCTGCACAACACCAGGCGCGGCGCGTACCTGAGAAGTATCCCAAAAAGGAGCGAAATGCAATGATGTTGGGGGTCAGGGAAAGCATCACGAATTTATCCTAGTAAGATTCAGCACACGCGAATCTACAGCACACTGCCGAGCTGCTTTTCGCTAACTGCTGCACAACACCAGGCGCGGCGCGTACCTGAGAAGTATCCCAAAAAGTAGCGAAATGCAATATTGTTGAGGGTCAGGGAAAGCATCGCGAATTTATCCTAGTAAGTTCAGCACACGTGAATCTACAGCACACAGCCGAGCTGCTTTTCGCTAACTGCTGCACAACACCAGGCGTGGCTCGTACCTGAGAAGTATCCCAAAAAGTAGCGAAATGCAATATTGTTGAGGGTCAGGGAAAGCATCACGAATTTATCCGAGTAAGATTCAGCACACGCGAATCTACAGCACATATTCGAGCTGCTTTTCGCTAACAGCTGCACAACACCAGGCGCGGCGCGTACCTGAGAAGTATCCCAAAAAGTAGCGAAATGCAATATTGTTGAGGGTCAGGGAAAGCATCGCGAATTTATCCTAGTAAGTTCAGCACACGTGAATCTACAGCACACAGCCGAGCTGCTTTTCGCTAACTGCTGCACAACACCAGGCGTGGCTCGTACCTGAGAAGTATCCCAAAAAGTAGCGAAATGCAATATTGTTGAGGGTCAGGGAAAGCATCGCGAATTTATCCTAGTAAGTTCAGCACACGTGAATCTACAGCACACAGCCGAGCTGCTTTTCGCTAACTGCTGCACAACACCAGGCGCGGCGCGTACCTGAGAAGTATCCCAAAAAGTATCGAAATGCAATATTGTTGAGGGTCAGGGAAAGCATCGCGAATTTATGCTAGTAAGATTCAGCACACGCGAATCTACAGCACATATTCCAGCTGCTTTTCGCTAACTGCTGCACAACACCAGGCGTGGCTCGTACCTGAGAAGTATCCCAAAAAGTAGCGAAATGCAATATTGTTGAGGGCCAGGGAAAGCATCACGAATTTATCCTAGTAAGATTCAGCACACGCGAATCTACAGCACATATTCGAGCTGCTTTTCGCTAACTGCTGCACAACACCAGGCGCGGCGCGTACCTGAGAAGTATCCCAAAAAGTAGCGAAATGCAATATTGTTGAGGGTCAGGGAAAGCATCACGAACTTATCCTAGTAAGATGCAGCACACGTGAATCTACAGCACACTGCCGAGCTGCTTTTCGCTAACTGCTGCACAACACCAGGCGCGGCGCGTACCTGAGAAGTATCCCAAAAAGGAGCGAAATGCAATGATGTTGGGGGTCAGGGAAAGCATCACGAACTTATCCTAGTAAGATTCAGCACACGTGAATCTACAGCACACAGCCGAGCTGCTTTTCGCTAACTGCTGCACAACACCAGGCGCGGCGCGTACCTGAGAAGTATCCCAAAAAGGAGCGAAATGCAATGATGTTGGGGGTCAGGGAAAGCATCACGAATGTATCCTAGTAAGATTCTGCACACGTGAATCTACAGCACACTGCCGAGCTGCTTTTCGCTAACTGCTGCACAACACCAGGCGCGGCGCGTACCTGAGAAGTATCCCAAAAAGGAGCGAAATGCAATGATGTTGGGGGTCAGGGAAAGCATCACGAATTTATCCTAGTAAGATTCAGCACACGCGAATCTACAGCACACTGCCGAGCTGCTTTTCGCTAACTGCTGCACAACACCAGGCGCGGCGCGTACCTGAGAAGTATCCCAAAAAGTAGCGAAATGCAATATTGTTGAGGGTCAGGGAAAGCATCGCGAATTTATCCTAGTAAGTTCAGCACACGTGAATCTACAGCACACAGCCGAGCTGCTTTTCGCTAACTGCTGCACAACACCAGGCGTGGCTCGTACCTGAGAAGTATCCCAAAAAGTAGCGAAATGCAATATTGTTGAGGGTCAGGGAAAGCATCACGAATTTATCCGAGTAAGATTCAGCACACGCGAATCTACAGCACATATTCGAGCTGCTTTTCGCTAACAGCTGCACAACACCAGGCGCGGCGCGTACCTGAGAAGTATCCCAAAAAGTAGCGAAATGCAATATTGTTGAGGGTCAGGGAAAGCATCGCGAATTTATCCTAGTAAGTTCAGCACACGTGAATCTACAGCACACAGCCGAGCTGCTTTTCGCTAACTGCTGCACAACACCAGGCGTGGCTCGTACCTGAGAAGTATCCCAAAAAGTAGCGAAATGCAATATTGTTGAGGGTCAGGGAAAGCATCGCGAATTTATCCTAGTAAGTTCAGCACACGTGAATCTACAGCACACAGCCGAGCTGCTTTTCGCTAACTGCTGCACAACACCAGGCGCGGCGCGTACCTGAGAAGTATCCCAAAAAGTATCGAAATGCAATATTGTTGAGGGTCAGGGAAAGCATCGCGAATTTATGCTAGTAAGATTCAGCACACGCGAATCTACAGCACATATTCCAGCTGCTTTTCGCTAACTGCTGCACAACACCAGGCGTGGCTCGTACCTGAGAAGTATCCCAAAAAGTAGCGAAATGCAATATTGTTGAGGGCCAGGGAAAGCATCACGAATTTATCCTAGTAAGATTCAGCACACGCGAATCTACAGCACATATTCGAGCTGCTTTTCGCTAACTGCTGCACAACACCAGGCGCGGCGCGTACCTGAGAAGTATCCCAAAAAGTAGCGAAATGCAATATTGTTGAGGGTCAGGGAAAGCATCACGAACTTATCCTAGTAAGATGCAGCACACGTGAATCTACAGCACACTGCCGAGCTGCTTTTCGCTAACTGCTGCACAACACCAGGCGCGGCGCGTACCTGAGAAGTATCCCAAAAAGGAGCGAAATGCAATGATGTTGGGGGTCAGGGAAAGCATCACGAACTTATCCTAGTAAGATTCAGCACACGTGAATCTACAGCACACAGCCGAGCTGCTTTTCGCTAACTGCTGCACAACACCAGGCGCGGCGCGTACCTGAGAAGTATCCCAAAAAGGAGCGAAATGCAATGATGTTGGGGGTCAGGGAAAGCATCACGAATGTATCCTAGTAAGATTCTGCACACGTGAATCTACAGCACACTGCCGAGCTGCTTTTCGCTAACTGCTGCACAACACCAGGCGCGGCGCGTACCTGAGAAGTATCCCAAAAAGGAGCGAAATGCAATGATGTTGGGGGTCAGGGAAAGCATCACGAATTTATCCTAGTAAGATTCAGCACACGCGAATCTACAGCACACTGCCGAGCTGCTTTTCGCTAACTGCTGCACAACACCAGGCGCGGCGCGTACCTGAGAAGTATCCCAAAAAGTAGCGAAATGCAATATTGTTGAGGGTCAGGGAAAGCATCGCGAATTTATCCTAGTAAGTTCAGCACACGTGAATCTACAGCACACAGCCGAGCTGCTTTTCGCTAACTGCTGCACAACACCAGGCGTGGCTCGTACCTGAGAAGTATCCCAAAAAGTAGCGAAATGCAATATTGTTGAGGGTCAGGGAAAGCATCACGAATTTATCCGAGTAAGATTCAGCACACGCGAATCTACAGCACATATTCGAGCTGCTTTTCGCTAACAGCTGCACAACACCAGGCGCGGCGCGTACCTGAGAAGTATCCCAAAAAGTAGCGAAATGCAATATTGTTGAGGGTCAGGGAAAGCATCGCGAATTTATCCTAGTAAGTTCAGCACACGTGAATCTACAGCACACAGCCGAGCTGCTTTTCGCTAACTGCTGCACAACACCAGGCGTGGCTCGTACCTGAGAAGTATCCCAAAAAGTAGCGAAATGCAATATTGTTGAGGGTCAGGGAAAGCATCGCGAATTTATCCTAGTAAGTTCAGCACACGTGAATCTACAGCACACAGCCGAGCTGCTTTTCGCTAACTGCTGCACAACACCAGGCGCGGCGCGTACCTGAGAAGTATCCCAAAAAGTATCGAAATGCAATATTGTTGAGGGTCAGGGAAAGCATCGCGAATTTATGCTAGTAAGATTCAGCACACGCGAATCTACAGCACATATTCCAGCTGCTTTTCGCTAACTGCTGCACAACACCAGGCGTGGCTCGTACCTGAGAAGTATCCCAAAAAGTAGCGAAATGCAATATTGTTGAGGGCCAGGGAAAGCATCACGAATTTATCCTAGTAAGATTCAGCACACGCGAATCTACAGCACATATTCGAGCTGCTTTTCGCTAACTGCTGCACAACACCAGGCGCGGCGCGTACCTGAGAAGTATCCCAAAAAGTAGCGAAATGCAATATTGTTGAGGGTCAGGGAAAGCATCGCGAATTTATCCTAGTAAGATTCAGCACACGCGAATCTACAGCACATATTCGAGCTGCTTTTCGCTAACTGCTGCACAACACCAGGCGTGGCTCGTACCTGAGAAGTATCCCAAAAAGGAGCGAAATGCAATAGTGTTGAGGGTCAGGGAAAGCATCACGAATTTATCCTAGTAAGATTCAGCACACGCGAATCTACAGCACATATTCGAGCTGCTTTTCGCTAACTGCTGCACAACACCAGGCGTGGCTCGTACCTGAGAAGTATCCCAAAAAGTAGCGAAATGCAATATTGTTGAGGGTCAGGGAAAGCATCACGAATTTATCCTAGTAAGATTCAGCACACGCGAATCTACAGCACATATTCGAGCTGCTTTTCGCTAACTGCTGCACAACACCAGGCGTGGCTCGTTCCTGAGAAGTATCCCAAAAAGTAGTGAAATGCAATATTGTTGAGGGTCAGGGAAAGCATCACGAATTTATCCGAGTAAGATTCAGCACACGCGAATCTACAGCACATATTCGAGCTGCTTTTCGCTAACAGCTGCACAACACCAGACGCGGCGCGTACCTGAGAAGTATCCCAAAAAGGAGCGAAATGCAATAGTGTTGAGGGTCAGGGGAAGCATCACGAACATATCCTAGTAAGCTTCAGCACTCGCGAATCTACAGCACACAGCCGAGCTGCTTTTCGCTAACTGCTGCACAACACCGGGCGTGGCGCTCGTACCTGAGAAGTATTCCAAAAAGGAGCGAAATGCAATAATGTTGGGGGTCAGGGAAAGCGTCATGAACTTCTGCCAGTAAGATTCATTACACGCGAAACCGTCACCATGGTCGAGCTGCATTTCGCTAACTGCGTCACATAGCCGGGTGTGGCTAGTGTGCCCAAAACTAACGAAATAAGTTGCATTAATTGTGGGGCTCATAGAAAGCGTTACAAACATTTTCCAGTACGAGCCTTTCACTCAAATAAACCGCGCCAGAACGGCCGAGCTATTTTTTGCTAACTGCATCGCTAGTCTCCGTTTTGTGCGTAAGCCTAAATTTCTTGAAATGCGTCGCAGACTGTCAAACAAAATTTCCCACCTTGCTGTACTCCAATAGTCAGTCCAATGGTGCCGTGTCGAAATGCAGAAGGAATGCAAGAAAACGTCGGGAGCCCATCAAACGGGCTACATCCTACGAGTCTGGTTGCCGAACAGGTGAATTTCATCTGCGCAGCCCGCCTCCAGGCTTCGGTGGCATGTCTGGCCCATGACGCATCAATGGCGCGCCTGCACTCTAAGAACTGTTGCGCCCCTTGGGGTGTACATGTGTCACACCACAATCAACGTCATCTGCCTTGCCCGCACTTCCTTTCTTTAACGCTGCGAGCCCGTTACTTCCAAGTCGCGAACGGCATGTGCGTTATCAGCATGACAGAGCATTCTATATACACGAAGGTAGCGAGCGCAGCGCTTTCAAGGAAGGAAATGCGGGAAAGACAGATGATTATTGTTGTCTGGCAAATATACACTCCAAAGGGCGTAAAATTTTTTTAGAGTGTGCACTCTTAGGCAAAGTTACACCCTTTCAGATGTATGTCTGCCACACAACAATAATAATCTGCCTTGCTTGCGTTTCCTTTCTTTAAAACGCCGCATCCGCTACTTTCCTGTCGGGAATGCTATTTCATGCTGATAACGCGCATGCCGTTGGTTATTGGAAAGTACCGCGCTCGCCGCGTTAAAGAAAGGAAGTGCGTACAAGACAGATGACGATTATCGTTGTTTGGCAAAAAGGTGTAATTTTGCTTAATAGTGTGGCGTGCCGCAAGCCTGTTGCTAGGTGACGCAAGAAAAATAGGTCACGAAGTATAAGCGGATATATACGCAAAACTTTTTAGTTTTGGCGGGAAAGAAGAAGAAAAAATAAAATGTTCAAATAACAGATGGGATTAACACTAGGCGTGACGTGTTTCATGTTGCCAGTTTTCGCCGTGTGTCACCTCTTGTTGAATTTCATTCTCTTCAGTTGCACTGTGACTTCGAATAAGGTTACTGTCCCTTGTGACGAACAATGTGGAATGTATAATAGAGCCCTTAACTTATGTCGCAGTTATGGTCATGTATCGCCCGCCGTTGGGAAACTGACGTTCTTCGGTATCTTAGAGCAGCTCCATCATTTCCTGAGACGTTCGTCCTCCCTATTTATTGAAGTGGGCGATGTAAATGTAAAAATGCTGAAGGATGATACATTCTCCAGACACTTTGCTGGTCTAATCAATTTGTTGATGTGCAGGCGCGTAATCATAGAGACCTATAGGCTCACGGGCCAAACAACTTTACTCGATATATGTACAACCAATATACAGCCAACTGACTGCGCTGCGGTACAGTTATCTGCTGAGATTAATGATCAACTGCCTGTATTTTCTTTTATTTCTTACGCGTACAAACGAGGCGAAGGAGCGAAAGAGTACCAGATCGTAGCTTCTAAGGCCAAAGCATTAGAGAATCTCCGTTCCCCGATCATAACATCAGGCTGGTCATTTGTACTTTAAAAACGAAATGCAAATATGGCATATGCGTATTTTCTTGATAAAATTAAGATGTGCTTGGAACAATTGCTCCCTTTGAAATTCAATAATTAGAGGAGCAGGAAAATACGAAAACCTTGGATAAATGCAGCTTTGTTACAAATTATAACAAGAAAAATATACATATATCAGTTGTGTGCAAAATCCAGTAGTGCGCAGCAGTTTTCGGATTTTAAAAAATGCAGACAAAAGGTCACCGCTGATTTCATGGAAGTAAAAAGTAAGTACTATGAACTATTTGCTAAAATACAAAATTCGCAGTTTTGCCTGAAAGGGGAAGCATCGATTGCGACGGCAAATCAGTACACAGCTATAGGTACGAAGGAAGGATAGTAGGTTTATCGGCTGTATAATCTTGGAAACATTCGCTACTAATTAAATTCGCAAGCATGCTGTCAGCGCGCACAAGCAAACATGAACACATCCCACTCGATGAGCGCCAATAGTCGCTGTCAAAACGCTGGTGTGAGCAAGCGCGGCAGATACAGCGCGCCAAGTGGCCTTTGTGCGTCCTTTCGCTTCAACGCAAGAGCTGTGAACGGTGCGATGCAAGAGAAGAACGGTGCGGAGAGAACGGTGCAAACTACGCACTCGTTGGCGGAGTCGAAGCCCTCCCACTCGCGTGGCCTCCCCGCTTTGCTCCATATAAGTCGGGCGATATGGAACCGCGATTGTCAGTTTCCCTTGAGCCCAGCGGACTCTGCACTCTTAAACAAATACATATACACCCTTTTCGGTGTATATTTGCCACACAACAATAATCGTCATTTGCCTTGCTTGCGTTTTCTTTCTTGAAAATGCCGCCCCCACCACATTACTGTCGAGAATGCTATGTCATGCTGATAACGCGCATGCCGTTCGTGACTTGGAAGTACTGGGCTCGCAGCGTTATAAAAGGAAGTGTGCACAAGACAGATGATGATTATTGTTCTGTGGCAAGATACGACCCAAAGGTGCAATTTTGCATAACAGTGTGTACACGTCGTAGATGGCTTTCAAGACACAGCGGACGAGGTGAACGCGCCTCCCTCGGATCCTGACGGAGGCGCTCGGTCTTTTTCGCGCGCGAGTCGCCATTGCCGGCTGACCTTCGCATGCTTTCGCTCGCGCAAATAGTGCACGGCGCGTGGGGACGATTTCATCGCCCTTGGAATTTATACGGCACCTCACGGTGATGGCTACGCCGACGGCAGAAATGCGCTTAACGTGTCCATATAATTGAAATAAAAATGACCCTAGGATGGCATGCTGCAGGTTAGAGACCTCCTTTGAAAAGACACAGAGATAACCATAGCCAGCCATAGGCGCGTTAACAAAAATGCAATGCGTGAAAATTACAGCAATTTACAAAAAAGTTGATAGGAATGGTCTTACGAACTACCGTCCAATCTCCATTCTACCAGTCTTTTTAAAAGGTATTGAAAAAATAATTTTAACCCGTTTGATTTTGTTTACTCATCGCTACAACATGCTAACTGAATCGCAGAGCGGCTTAAGGAAAGATAAATCTGTGTAGCTCGCATGGCTCATGCAAAACGAAATAATACTTCAAATGTTTGAAAGTCACAGCTTGGTCCTTGGCAGCTATCTGTATTTCACAAAAGCATTCGATCATATCAATCATAACATACTTGTGAAAAAATTGGAGCACTATGGCACTCGAGAGAAAATTCTGTCACTTATTTCATCGTACCTACAGCATCGGTTGCATTTTGTGATGACTTATGGTCACTCTTTTTTAGTCAAACCACTTAATTTAGGTGTTCCACAGGGAGTCATTTTGGGATCATACTACCAACTATATATTATACGCTGAGGATACTAGCCCATCTTTGACCGGTTTGGATGTCACATCGCACAAATGAAACACTTCACCGCATTCACTTGTGCGCTGCAAATAATTAATTAAAGCTAAACATTACCAAACCAAGGCACTTTTGTTTCGTCCACGAAACAATTTCTGCGATATCCCCCGACTATTGCTGAACGATTTCAAAATAGAAGTTGTACAAACCTTTAAAACGCTTGGCGTGATATTCTCCAATAATTTATAGCAGAAAAGAATTATGCTCCCATCAATTACGTGACGAAAAAACTGTCCAAAGTAATTGGTCTCACGCGTCGACATTGCTTTACGTTCCCTCTTTCTATTAACAATATTTTGTACAATGATCTATTTTCTTCTACGCTAAACTATGTGCACTAGTTTGGGGAACAACAACAGAAAGCGTGAAGAAATTTCTTTCACTTCAGTAACGTGCAATACGCCTTGTTTTTAAAGCTCCTTATTTAAGTCACACAGAAGACATGCTCAACAAGCTTAAGCTTGTTAACGGAAAATGTATGTGCAATTTCAGACTACTTCGACAACATAAACTGGAAACAAGCAAGAAAAATTACCTTCTGAAATCACCGGCGAGGTTGCAGAAAAATTCCCCTACATACAACACACGCTATCCCTGAACATGGAAAGTTGATAGATGCCGCATGACCTACGGTAAACAAATGCTGAGGTAAAGAATAACAACCTTGTTAAATGAGTTCGACAAAAATGGCAGGACATAGAATTGATCTCTTTGAATGAGCTACGCGACATATATGTATAACTCTCCATTGTTTTACCTTTTGTTGAAACATTACTTGTATTTTCTCTATATCTTTCTCGTTTCTGATCCAATGAATTGCCCATAATGTTCTTGAATATTTATAGATTTTTTATGCACATATTTGCCTGTCGTTTGTATAGCTTTCGTATTTTTCTGAAGACATTGGGCATTTCCTGCAAATTGATTTTTTCCTCTACATGTATGGAATTGATGTCACTGTATGCCAAGCTGTGGTGTACGAAGCCAGTCAAACATTTTCAGGCTTCTTGTCCGTGCTCCAAACATCTGGCAGATGTTGAATCACGCTGAACGGAGCAGGCAAAGCAAGCACAGCTGCTTTGAATGAACACTTTGTTTCCAGTACCCGGCATCCCGACAGGAGGAACTGCTGCTCAGAGGAGGAGTGGGAGACACATTTATATAAAAAAAGGATAAGCAGGTGTCTTTACAGAACAAATTCAGTCTAACTCCGCGATACTTTACAACTGTAACATGTGATGAAGTTGTGCAACTACTGCTTCAAGTCAAGAACAATGCCCTGCCGGGAATGATGATGTTAAACCGGTGCAAAAGAAATATAGGGTGATTCCACGCGAGATCACCACGGGTCAAGAAATTCATATTTTAGATTTCATTGAATACTTTATATTTTATGCGCATATCACTCGGTAGCACTAAAGTGAATGTGGCTTCTTCGCGAAATGAGTATTTTAGGAAGGAAAAGATAGCGTGATTCTTCAGTGTGGAGCGCCTATTTCATGCACAAGGCATTCTCGCCCATTCACAACAATGTGAAATACAATATGTTACAGCTACAAAGAATATATTTTTGCGTAAAAACCGTAGACGTAAAATAGGGTCAGCAAGCACTGTTTGAGGCTTCCTGGCAAAACGGAAGTGTTTTAGAAAAACTCCTTAGTTTGCTACAATCTTCCAAAGTTGCTATATTTACGATTTTTTATCAGCTAAACCAGTCCATGTAGCCTTTTGAAATTTGGTAGACTGTGAGACCTTAACCTATTCAACAATTTTGCTGAATATTCTTGCTGTATCACAAATTACTACTTTTACAATTCGCCTCAACTATGAAGTGTTGACAAAAATGAACGTTATTTCAAAATCAAAATAAAATAAACCCCATGGTTAATTTTCCTCAAAATCTCGTAAACAGCGGCTCAGAGACACTTCAAGACGACTATTAAAAGAGGTGTCGTATTATTTTGTTTATAATGACAATACAGGTGGTAAAACTGAGAGCTTCGCCAGAATCAAGCAGGGTGCTAAGAAAAAGGGACATCGGGGTAAAAAAAACCTGCGTAAAGCTCTGACTTGCCTAAACTTGACCGTGATTGCCACATAAAGGCAGTTTTCGCCGTATGATTAATACTCATGCACAAAAGTGCGTTTAGTACAATACTCATTCGCTTAAAAAATTAAATATGGGGCTTTACCTGCTGAAACCACTATTTGATTATGAGGCTCGCCGTAATGGGGGACTCCAGAAATTTCGACCACCTGCAGTTCTTTAGCGTGCCTTTAAATCTATGTACAGGAGTGTTTTTGCACTTCGCCCCCATTGCAGATTTGTCGACCTTGACTGATCGAAGAAGGCACCACTGTAGGTTAAATGAGGCGTACAACTCCTGCGGTGGCGAAGAGATAGAGTATCCGACTCGCGTGCAAAAGGACCGTGGTTCGAATCCCGGTGCCGGGCAATTTCCCACCGGATAAAAAAAAAATCTGCGCGTTGATAAAATTGCATAAACAGGCCTGGTATGAAAGCCCCTAACCCTACAGCTAGAATAGAACTGGCATAACTTTCGAAGCTAAACAACAAGCGTAAGAAAGCTGACATAAGCAACTATAATATGGATAGAATTGAACATGCTCTGAGGAAAGGAGGAATCCTAAAAGCAGTCAAGAAGAAACTAGGAATAAGCAAGAATCAGATGTATGCGTTAAGAGACAAAGCCGGCAATATCATTACTAATATGGATGAGATAGTTCAAGTGGCTGAGGAGTTCTATAGAGATTTATACAGTACCAGTAGCACCCACGACGATAATGTCAGAAAGAATAGTCTAGAAGAATTTCAAATCCCACAATTAACGCCGGAAGAAGTAAAGAGCGCCTTGAGAGCTATGCAAAGGGGGAAGGCAGATGGGGAGGATCAGGTAACAGCAGATTTGTTGAACGATGGTGGGCACATTGTTCTAGAAGGACTGGCCACCGAATATTCACAATACCTCATGACCTCGAGCATACCGGAATCTTGGAAGAACGCTAACATATTCCTAATCCATAAGACAGGGGACGCCAAAGACTTGCGAAATTATAGATCGATCAGCTTACTGTCGGTTGCCTAGAAAGTATTTACTAAGGTAATCGCAAATAGAATCTGGAACACCTTAGACTTCTGTCAACCAAAGGACCAGGCAGGATTCCGTAAAGGCTACTCAACAATTAAAAAAAATTATGGGGTTTTACGTGCAAAACCACTTTCTGATTATGAGGCACGCCGTAGTGGAGGACTCCGGAAATTTCGACCACGTGGCGTTCTTTAACGTGCGCCTAAATCTAAGTACACGGGTGTTTTCGCATTTCGCCCCCATCGAAATGCGGCCGCCTTGGCCGGGATTCGATCCCGCGACATCGTGCTCCGCAGCCCAACACCATAGCCACAGAGCAACCACCGCGGGGTACTCAACAATAGGCCATATTCACACTATCAATGAGGGGATAGAGACATGTGCGGAATATAACCAACCCTTATATATAGCTTGCATTGATTACAAATAAGCGTTTGATTTAGTCGAAACCTCAGCAGTAATGGAGGCATTACGGAATCAGGGTGTAGACGAACCATATGTAAAAATACTGATAGATATCTATAGCGGCTCCGCAGCCACCGTAGTCCTCCATAAAGAAAGCTACAAAATCCCAATAAAGAAAGGCGTCAGGCGGGGAGATACGATCTCTCCAATGCTACTCACAGCTTGTTTACAGGAGGTATTCAGAGACCTCGAGTGGGAAGAATTGGGGATAAAAATTAATGTAGAATACCTTGGTAGCTTGCGATTCGCTGATGATATCGCCTTGCTTAATAACTCAGGAGACTAATTGCAATGCCTGCTCACTGACCTGGAGAGGCAAAGAAGGGTGGGTCTAAAAATTAATTTGCACAAAACTAAAGTAATGTTTTACAGTCTCGGAAGAGAACAGCAGTTTACGATAGGTAGCGGGGCACTGGAAGTGGTAAGGAAATACATCTACTTAGGGCAGGTAGTGACCACGGATCCGGATCATGAGACTGAAATAATCAGAAGAATAAGAATAGGCTGGGGTGCGTTTGGCAGGCATTCTCAAATCATGAACAGCAGGTTGCCACTATCCCTCAAGAGAAAAGTGTATAACAGCTGTGTCTTACCAGCACTCACGTATGGGGCAGAAACCTGCAGGCTTACCAAAAGGTTTCTGCTTAAATTGAGGACGACGCAACGAGCTATGGAAAGAAGAATGATGGGTGTAACGTTAAGGGATAAGAAAAGAGCAGATTGGGTGAGGGAACCAACGCGGGTTAATGAAATTTTAGTTGAAATCAAGAAAAAGAAATGGGTGTGGGCAGGACATGTAATGTAGAGGGAGGATAACCGATGGTCATTAAGGGTTACGGATTGGATTCCAAGGGAAGGGAAGCGTAGCAGGAGGCGGCAGAAAGTTAGGTGGGCGGATGACATTAAGAAGTTTGCAGGGACAACATGGCAACAATTAGTACATGACCGGGGTAGTTGGAGAAGCATGGGAGAGGCCTTTGCCCTGCAGTGGGCGTAACCAGGCTGATGATGATGATGATAATGAAATGAGGCCGCCGTGACCGCAATTCAACCACTCATTCGCTTGAATGGGGAATAAAGAAGCGTCAACACAACCTTTACATGGCTCATTTTATTTAACCGCAAGTACGCGCGCATAGCTTGCAGCGTAGACAATATGTGCCTTCTGTTAATCTAGGTTTATATAACTTCGCATGCTACAAAATTAGCGCTTAAGTCTCTGTGAGTCTACACAGGTAACAGAATGTAAAGCACGTACATGTTCGACGGCAGAGACATGTACAAATGCCTCTAAAAATGGCGTACTGATCATTATATAAACTTCATAATACAACCTAAGAGGTGGTGGTTGGAGTGGCGATGGTGTTGGTTAGGACAGGGTTAGCTGACAGATAGTGCAAGCGATTGCTTATTTTACCGCTTCTTAAAAGAAACAAGAAAATGTTAGATTACTATATAATGAAAAGTTCACAGTCCGTAAGGATCACCACTTGTCAGAAAGTTCACAGTTTCTTATAAAAGCTGGAAAGAAGCACGAAACTTCCTCTCTCAGAAACTTGGGTCTTTTGGGAAACGCTACCTGTTCCACGCACTCATAAGGACATTGCCTTCTGTGCAAAGCGTGAAGTAGAGCCTTTCTTTCTTCACTGAACAGGACCAGATGAAATCTCAGCCGAACATGCTAGTATACAATGCATGTTATAGTTGGTGGAGCACCGCTGATGAATGCGAAACGATGATAGCGTGCAGAGAACACGTCCTTAGTTTACGAAGCGCAGCAGCAGTGTCGGCTCTTTCCGCATTTCTATCGGAGACCAACGGATCCAGAGGCCCAGATCACGCAGTTCTAATTAAGCGAATAAAATACGCAGTGGCACAATTGCTTGCCTGTTGATTTACTGACTGGTCATTATACACTTGTTGATGATCCGGATATGCGGCATTGGAGTGCTCCAGCATGGAAGCAGGGAGAGGGAACAAGGCACTTGGAGCATAGCCGTGTATGCACTCAGAAAGGCTTGATCTTTTTCCAATTATCTGCAGCAGTGCGAGACACTAACACAACGCGATCGAAATTGGTGGTGTCAGGCTCTCTCACAGGCGTATATACCGGGGGGCGGCAAGAGGGGCATTTGACCACCCCACTGTCAGAAGTCGGGAGGCAAAGTATATAATTTGCATCCCGCCGACTATTGAAAGCGGGTACTTTTGACTGCACGCTGGAAAGTCCAACAAAACTACACATGAAGCTAAATTTTCTTTCTTAGTAGAGTGACCACATACGTAATGCTTTTCTTTACCACGCATCCCCTGATTTGATAGCGAGGGTTGTCTTTTGTGCCTTCTCGAGACGCCCTGTAGCGGAGGACGCGTGGTATTCGCCATACCCTCTAGCATTGAGGAGGACGCCTGAAGCTGGGCAGTTCCCGCCCTAACACATGTCAGCTTGCGCAAATTGCATCATGCCCAGTTTTTCTTTTGAGGGGGACAGCCGTATCGTATTCGAAAATACAATCAGCGTGCTATCTTTAACCTTCGAGCGAGGTGGAAGTTCCGATTAAGTATTATAATCAGCGGAGCCCAACGACTGGTGTACCTTATGGCATGAAATCGTTAAATTATAAAAAGCCGGATCTATTTAGTCTTATTCCAGAGGTAGCCTGCATAGCGTTAGTCTTAGTATCTAATCACCATCAAAATGTAATCAATTTTCTTACAGATATACCTGTTGAATTGCATTGTGTAATCATGACATATCGTAGGTACGCTCCTGAAACTGACCTTGGCGGAACGTGCCGAGCCATTTCAATACCAATAGAACCCTGAATTGAATTTCTTGCTGAAGGCATCTCTCACTTCTGACTGACGATTTCATATTTAGGCTGTTTATAAATAAGAGCTGTACTATTACTTTTTTGCCGAAAGGAGAAAGAACAGCAGATATTGCGTACCCTGAAAAAATGAGGACCACTTTTTGGTGACGTATTTGTGACAGTTTTTTTACTGGGTAGGTTGCTTATATGGTGTGAAAAAAGGTATGAAATGGTCGCTTTCTCCCAATTTTTGTGTGTCATACACGGTATTTAGTTGTTTTCCCCCGGTGTCCTCAGTAAAATATGTGGTGCATGGTGTTTATATTTCTTTGAAGTACGAAGCAATGTTCTGAGTGACGACCGATATATGTTTATTCTGTGTAGATGCATTAGAGCAGTTGCAGAAAGTAACTCATTGAAGCGCATCAAGGTTTTGTAGTGCCTGTAATCGAGATGTTTCCCAGACTCTTAAAACAACAGCACAAGAGGTCGACGATTAAAATTTCATTAAAATAGAGAGAATCTTACACGCAATGCGTGCTGAAACATTCACTTTCCTGCTTTAAATGCAAGTGTTAGAAATAACTACTAAACTCCCGTTTTTCCACGTGTTTTCGTGTATCATATAAAATTTGTAGTTTGTTTGTCCGGTGTTCTCTGTGAGCTGAGCAGGGCGCCTTGTTTATATCAGGGGAACATTTGGGGCATGGCACGGCCAATGTGTAGGAATTGGTCCAAATGGGTAGGTTAAATGCGTACTTTCCAGAAGAATGTGTATGCAAGTAGTCTATAGCGTTATTATTCTGTTTTGCCAGCAGTTTAAAACTTAGACGGCTGCGCTGGCATAGTTACAACTACAAGTGAGGTCAAATTTTGCGAACATAAGGGGAACAATAAGCCAAGTTTATGTACAATGGTACATGCGTGTTGATCAAATACAGCATTAAAAATTTGCGAGCAAGTATTCGAAAGTATTACGCTACTGCTATCAGCTAGGTTTCCCAATGTACCAAGAGAACTCTGCGTTTCAGATATTTTATCCTTTGAAGGAATATGCAGCATTTTATGTGCAATGTGTCGCAGCTAGGCTGTGTGCTGCAGATTCGCGTGTGCTGACTCTTACTGGGACAAGTTCGTGGCGCTTTCACCGGCCCCCAACATTATTGCATTTCGCTACTTTTTGGAATACTTCTCAGCTACGTGCGCCGCGCCTGGCGTTGTGCCGCAGTTAGCGAAAAGCAGCTCGCTGTGTGCTGCAGATTCGCGTGTGCTGAATCTTACTGGGACAAGTTCAGGACGCTTTCCCCGACCCCCAACATTATTGCATTTCGCTACTTTTTGGAATACTTTTCAGCTACGTGCGCCGCGCCTGGCGTTGTGCCGCAATTAGCGAAATGCAGCTTGGTTGTGTGCTGCAGATTTGCGTGTTCTTATTCTTACTGGGACGAGTTCGTGACGTTTTCCCTGACCCCCAACATTATTGCATTTCGCTACATTGTGGTATACTTCTCAGGTTCGCGCGCCGCGTCTGTCGTTGTGCCGCAGTTAGCGAAAATCAGCTCGCTCTGTGCTGCAGATTCGCGTGTGCTGAATCTTACTGGGACAAGTTCGTGACGCTTTCACAAACCCCGAACATTATAGTATTTGAATGCCCCTGAGCCGCTCTTCGAGTTACGAATTCTTCGCAGTCCAGCGAGTGCGTTGAGACGCTTGTCCAATGCCTCCTAGCTGGCACAAGGCCGGCGCTCTTCAATCTCTGACATCATGCTACTTTGCCCGACTGCATTACAATATAATGGGGACGCTTCCGAATAAGCCGCGATGATTTTGGCTTCACCACCTTTGTCATGGCGGGTTTGGCAATGGAAATTCCGGTGCAGGTAGGATAATGTCGTAAAGCAGAGTGCGCGGGCCTGCAGCTGGCTCTCGTTTAGCCCAGTGGGTAATACAGTCGGGTTCGCAGCGTGGGGTAGTATTTTCGAAACTCACTACCACTAAAGTTATTCCTTTCGAATTTAGACTGTTGTTTTATGCTTTAAACTCTTTATAGCGATTGCCGAGGTAAAATTAGAACGCAGGTGAGAGCTTGCGCGAACAAAGAACGCGCGGATAACACATGCTTCCGAGAGCGAAGGTGACGTTTCGTTGCGGTGATGCCCTCTACCCTCACGCAACGTCTGGCGCGCTAGCGTTGCAGGAGGTGTTCCTTTTCGCCCGCTCTGCTCCGTCGAAGCATGCACTTGACGTGGCGTTGCAGTCAAAGGAAATTTAGGGGCTGTTTGGCGCCTACAGACGCTGGTTTTTCGGCTCAATGGGCTATTTGATGCTTTCGCATCAAAACAAAAAAGAAAAAAAAACTCACGCACATCCACTCACAAAAAAAAAAAACTCATAAAGGGGCAGCAGCGAACACCGTAAAATGAACCCAGTAGAAAATGGAGCTTTATGGCACCATCAATAAGAAGAATTTTATCCGTTTTGTTCTCTGGCTGCTTCACAGGGCCGGCCTGGTATTACACGTAGCGTCGCCGAAAATTATAATCTCGGCTGTCAGTATTGTGCTGGTTCCTGAGGTGCTGGCGAGTGAGTTTTCATGCTCCTTGAGCGCACAGGAAATACGTGGGGACGTATAGGTCGTCTTCCACGCTCACGTTCGGCAGCATGGCGTCAAAGTTCGTAGCCGAGTTTTTTCTGTAAAACAGCTTGAATGGCGCCATCTGCGATGGTTCCTGCACTGACGTGTAGCGGGCTAACGTTATGTATGGAAGGACGGCATGCCATCTCTTGTGCTCAACGTCGACGTATGTTGCCAACATGTCGGCGAGGGTCTTATTTAGGCATTCCGTAATACCATTCGTCTTCGCGTGGCAAGCGGTTCCCCTCCGGTAACTTATCCGGCGGTATTGCCGGAGCGCTTCAGTAAGCCTCGCTGTAAAGCCATTGCTTTGTCGGTGATCCAGATTTCTGGGGCACGCTCTCGTAGCAGAATGTTCTCGAGAAGGAATTTCGCCCCTTTTACCGCACTACTTTTTGTGCAAGGGTTTTGTTTCGGCCTAGAGGGTGAGGTAGCCGGTACTCACGACGATCTCTTTATTACCGGATGTTCACGTCAGAACGAGTGTTCAAATACGGCGTTCAAATACGTTGCCTCAAAGTTACTGGGATCCTGTCAGTTTCGCCAATGTCGTCACGCGTACGTCAGCGCCGAGTACGTTTGCTTGGGCAGCACATGAACAAATGAACACACGTAACACATATGTTACAACACATGAACACATGAAGGTCAACACATGACCGCAAGGTGCGATGCAAAGACAAAATCCATTGCATGGGGAGTTATACTGCACACACGTTAAAATGCAACACTTAATGGAGACAGAATGCGTCTTCCCTAACTACTTTTGTGTTCGCACCCCCCACCTTAACCAACGTCTATGGGGCGATCGTTTATACGTGTAGCGTCGGGTAGCTTACAGTGCCCGCTATGTCCGTCGTGGATGTCTTCGCCTCGCGGTCTGTGGTCCATCGTCGCAACCCGCTTGTGATCACTCATCGCTATTGTCTGGCGTCACCGGTGCCCCGGCTGACGTGACCAAGGCACAAACGCTCGGGAACTGTCGCGCTCAGGCAGAGTGGGACCTATGTCGGCGGGCGCTCCTGCTGAGCACCGGCCCAGCTCAGGTCTGTAGACGGGACAGTGACTGGCTGCAGCCAGGCTTCGTGCGCGCACGTTCAGTGGCGTGAACGCTGACGTGTCTTGCCGGGTGGGTCCGGGCCAGCGGTAGTTCCGGAGCCGGTGGTCAGCTGTTCGTCGAGCCTGGTACTCGGGCGGGACGTCGCGCGATCATCACGGCACTCTGGCAGGACCGAGAGTTGGGTTCTTCGGCCATCTTCTCCCGGAACGCTGCGCCCGGCCACCACGTCCTTCCATGCGCTCACACTGTATCCAAGATGACGTCTCCGCGTGCTCCCTTCACTTGTTCTTCATTTTCTGATGTCTTCTTGTCTGTTTTCGTTCGTATCATGTCTTCTTCCTGGTTCTTTTCTTGCACTTGTCATTCCTGACAGGGAGAAAGCGAGGTGCCCTGCAGTTGGATCTTCGTGAATGGAGTGCAGAACGTCTGAGTTAGGGGCTGAAGACACCACGAGAAGCTAGTTGGTGCAGACTCGCGAGAAGTTCTATACGAGGACGTCGTTTCGCAGATGAAAGTCACGACATCCGCCCCTACATACCCTAGGGACAAGGTGAGCTTTGTCTTGCGAGTAAGCGGCAAGGCTTTTTTCAGTTCGGGGTAGGGCAATTGCTGTGCGGTGGAGTCGTCTGCGCTTATTGCTCCGAGGAAAGTGTCCTTGCCTTGTTCGTCTTGTAGCTGCGGGTCGATGGGAGCGCGGGACAGGCACTAGAGTGCTTTAATCTCGACGTGTAGTCACGTTGATGTGGAATGCTTGAATTCTCAGGCGCTAGCGTGCAAGACAGCCTGAAGAGTCTTTTTAATTGGCCAGCCAAAACAAGTTGTGGTGGTCGCTTACGACGCTGAACGGCCTACCGTTGATGTAAGGCTGACATTTTGACTAAGCCCGGGTTATATCAAGGCCCTTATTTTTCGTCGTGGAATAATTAGCTTCTGGTTTGTATAGCAACTGGCGAGCGTCAACTACGACCCTTTCAACTCCGTCCTTTATTTGGTCAGGCACGGAAATGAGTCCTACGCTTCTTTCGTCAGTGTGGGTTTTGGTATTGGCTCCTTCGTCCAAGTGTGCGAGTACTGGTGGCGATGCAGTCGTCGTTTCTGTTCTCTGCTTCGACCTATGGGGTTTCGCCCCGGACGTCTGATTTCGCGCGGCGATGCGAGAGAAGTCCTCCACAAAGCACGTGTAGTAGGCACACAGACCAACGAAACTGCGTACTGGCTTCTTGTCAAAGGGCTGCCCGAACTTTGCTATGACAGCTGTCTTCTGCGGGTCAGGGTGAACTGCAGACTTGCTGATGACGTGGTCAAGGAGCAGGAGCTCTTTGTACGCGCAGCGGCACTTTTCGGACTTAAGAGCAAGTCCGGATGACCTAATTGCCTCGAGGGCTGCTCCCAGCCGAATCAGGTGATCGTGGAAATTAGCGGTAATGACGACGAGGATGTTATCCCTGTAGATGAGGCAGGTTTGCCATTGCTAACACAGACAATACCGTGTCCATTACGCGCTGGAAAGCTGCGGGTGGCAAGCAAAGACAAAATGACACTAGCTTCAACACACAGAGGCCCTGCGGCGTGATTAAGGTGGTCTTCTGTCCATTCCTCTCGTCCACATCAATTTGCCAGTAGTCAGTCTTGTATTTCATCGACAAAAAAACATCTTGCATTGTCGGTCCAGTGCGTCGCCTGTTCGTTAGAGGGGGTATACGTGTTTCTTTGTAACATTGTTTAGGCGACGATTATCGACGCGAAAACACACTCTTCCATCCCATTTGATTGGTAAGAAAACAGGTGACTCCTACAAAATGGTCGACGTCTGGTTGATTTAATCAAGCAGTATTAAAGCGAAAGCGTCAAATGGCTCATTCAGAGAAAAAGTCAGCGTCTGTCGTGTGGACAAGCGCAAAACCGCACCTAAATTCCCATTGGCTGCCACCCCACATCACGGGCGCGTATCGACGGAGGAGAGCGGGTGAAAACGATCACCTGCTGCTGCAATAGCGCACCATATGTTGCATGTGGAAAGAGGGCATCGCCGCGACGCCACACCAACATCACTCTGGCTCGCGGAAGCCTGTGTTATCTGCGCGTTCCTTGGCCGTGCAAGCTCTCGCCTGCATTCTAACTTCACCTCGGCAATCGCTGTAAAGAAATTCATCTACAGAACACTGAATAAATTCGAAAGGAAAAACGTTTGCAGTAGTGACTTTCAAACCTATGACCTAACGCTCAGAAGCTGTGTCTTTCCCAATGGGCTAAACCAGCGCCTCCTAGATAGCAGCCCTATGCACTCCGCTTAATGACGTCATGCTATCTAGACCAAAATTTCCATTGTCAGGCCCGGCGTGGCGAAAGCGGTGACGTCAAAATCACCGCGGCTCACTCGGAAGCGGCTCTATTCCATTCTATGGCAGTCGGCCAAGGTAGCATGACGTCACGTATTCAAGCGCGCCGGCCTTGTGCTATCTAATGGTATCTTCGACTGGTCGCCTCCATTCCCCGAAGCAGAGTCGGGCAGATCCGGCGTTCCCCGAGCTCAGAGGCAGAGGACAATCGTGCAAGCCGAACGTGTGACTCGCTCTCGGAGGATGAAATGGCAGATGTGAAACCACGTGACTACTGCCAACGTCCAATGTTTCGCCTATCAAAAGCTCCCGGCGCTGCCGAGAAAACCGGTGGACGCGCCGGCGGCACGAGCGTTCGTCGAGACGCCAGCATGCAGTGGCCTAGGTTGCCTAGGTTACGGTGGGCCGTCGCCAACCGCAGCGACGCGGCGCTGCGATGACGTTTCAATCTCGAGGACTGCTCCGACGACAGGGCTCGGAGCGCCTCAGAGCGCTCGAAGATGGAGGAGAGCAATCGAGAAGAACCAGCCGAACGCAGGGCGCGCGCCCTCTTTCAACCAGCCGAAGACAACGCCGCTCGCGAGAGCGCTCCAGAGCGCTCAGAGGCAACCAGCCGAAGATGGCATAAGAGGCGTTGGCCAAGCCTCTATACGCGCTCGCTCGCCCGCAAGGGGTTCATGAATGGAAGGACCGCTCAGCGCCGTTCAATTGGGCATTATTGCTTTCGCACTCACAACTCATAAAAAGTGCTTAGGCGCCTTCGGATTCTTTTAATCGACTTGTTGCGTTATGGCTTCTCGTTTGCGGATCGAAATTCGGTACGTGCTCTGACGGAGTGGTCGAACGCATGTATCGGTTATTATGCGATGTTTAGCAACTGGTGTTGGTGGAATCCTTGATTAGGATGAAAAACAGTCCTTGGGCTATAAGATGAGACCTTTTAGCGGTTCGTGGTTGCACCTGGGGGTCGATACTCGGATTATGAACTTGAACAGGCGTAGTTAGTTCGGTAGAATCCGAGAAGACAAACGCGTTGCAAACAGCTGTACCTTCTTTTGGTATCAGATTTTCGTGCGTGCCCTTGTTTAGATTTTCGTATTCCTGGCTGAAGCCTGTCAACATTATCGGCGTTTTTCATGCACACAATTGAAGGATTCCTTTTACGACAGCGACATCTCCGTCGGGCAGCAGGTGTCGGTAGTTCTCGACGATGGCTTCTAAGTGTCTGGTTGCTTCGGCCCCGGCAGAAGTCTTGATGCTGGTACGAGGTGGAATACTTACTTGATCGTCAAGTATATTTAGGGACCAGTGACTGGGACATATGGAGCATTATCGCTTGGTCGGCAGACGGTATTATAGGCTTGTGTGTTAACAAGACGATCGCACTGTGTCGACTCAGGAAGTCCATACCGAAAATTACGCCCCGTGAGCATTGTTGGTTCTACCAAGTGTCGATGCTAAAGAAGACTAGGTCGACGTAAAGGTGGTTAAAATGACTCAGTGTGTAAATGTTGATTATATCTATCCATTCTTCTTTTTCTTCATCACGTTCATTATTTAGTCATTGCGTATTATTCGTATGATATTTCACGCGCAATTACGTTGGCCTTGTCTTGCTTAGCGTCGATACTTGGTTGACCCCTTCTATTTTTCAGCGCTTGAAACTTTGCAATGTGCCCCTTGCCTCGGTTTTATTGTATTCTCTTTCACTTTCTGCAACCGCGACGCGTAGAACTGATTATCTCCTAGTGTTTACGGCTTCTCTGAAACACACGCCCAAAGCTCGAGCGACGCGCGGCCGGCGAGTTCTCGCGGCTTGTCCGACCGAGTTGTCCTCCATTCCGAGTTCGGGCACTTCGTGCTACATGGCGGAGGGCACTGACGTGAGGTGGCATTTGACGACGACGGCGCAGATGAGGGCAACAGCGACACTCATTTCTGATTAGTTGCTGACTATTCCTTCGTGTTCTCGAGAGAAAGCATCACATTTCCAGTTCATACGACTTATGCAAGTCCTCTAACCGACCATGTCTTTTTTTTTCCGGAAATAATCCGAAATCCTAAATACGGCCAATCCGTGTGAACCCAGGTAGAAGGCCTTGCTTTCATAAGGTATTGCTCGGTATAGCTCCGCAGGTAGTGCACCACATGCATCTGATGAGGAGGTTAGAGTATGGTAACAGACGACGACAGGATTCTCTACCACGTTACTTTGCATTTTTTTATTCCTTAGAGTTGGACGTGTTTGCAGATTTAACTGTGACTTATCTTTAATAATTCAATTCTACCATAAAGATCGGTTAATTTTCCTGTCTACAATTTACTTGGCTTCATTGGCTATTGGCTCCATGCTATTTTACTTGTATGTATACTGGTGTACCCATTTTTGCTTTACGTACGGATTCTCCGGTAACTCAGGCCTTTTAACGTAGCTCCAGTGAAAGGAAAAAAATCTGCGGATGCCACGCATTGTGGGGATCAATGTAACTATGCGGTTTGCTTTGATTGACGATAATTTGCGGTGATGTTGGTGGCAAATATGTAATTTCTTGAGTGTTTAGTTCAATACGAGAGTGGTGAGTGATGTTAAACGTTACCTTGCGTGCACAACTGCTGTTTGTCTGCGTAGTCCACAGAACACAAAGGGAGACGTGTTTCCTTGAGGCGTTTTTGGGCGGCATTGTTTATATTCTGTGAGAGTTGAGCATTATCATTGTCTCACATGGCACATAGCATTGTGGCAGAAGTCTTAAACTTTAATTGAATTGTGCGGTTGTACGTAATTCCACTAATTATTATAAAATTGTATGTATACATTGTATACATACATTTGCGGTCTGCATGCCGTTTCGCTGCGTAGCAAAGATGCTGCTGTTTCGTGCAACGCTCTATTCGGGCCTGGGCGTCCTCGACGCTGAGTTCATGCTTTGGAACAATTTTTCTTGCGCTTGTTTACGAGATCCTTCTGCATACGGAACAAGCACGCATTTGAGACGCCAGCTCAAAGCGCTCTCTTCAGGCTATGAACGATTGTAATGTTTACGCTATCACAGCCCAGCACTTGCATTTTTGTCGCATAGGATGCGCGGAGGAGCGAGCCATCTGGCGGTGTTGCAAGAAACCCAGCGGCACGCATGGCAGGACCATCACAGCGCCCAGAAAGTCGGCAGAAGAGGCAGAGAAAGCTTCACTTTAAGACTGCTTTTTCCGCAGTAGCAGCTTCCCGGCGTTATACAGTGTTCAACGTTAGTGTATTGGGCTGCTGAGCACGAGGTCGCGGGATCGAATCCCCGCCACGGTGGCCGCATTTCGATGGGGGCGAAATGCGAAAACACCTGTGCACTTCGATTTAGGTGCACATTAAAGAACCCCAGGTGGTCGAAGTTTCCGGAGTCCTCCACTACGGCGTACCTCATAATCACAAAGTGGTGTTGCCACGTAAAACACCATAATTTATTTTTTTTTTACATTACTGTACCCAACAGGCCAACTCACCATTTGCTCGGCCTGTCCGACATTCATAGGTTTAAGAACTGGCGTAGTCCTTTTCGAGCGGGGGATGGCGAGCTGGCGTCGCCGGATGAGAGAGGAATAAAGAGGGAGTCATCAGCGACAGTCTGTTTACAGCATCATCCGTGACGCGGAGGGGGTCTCCGCCCTACCACCTTAACGCTTCAGTATGAAAACGGACACGATAATGACGGAAGAAAGCAACATGCTCTGGCAATTAATCGGAAAGCGTTCCGAAACGAGGCACCTACTCAAAGCGGCAAAGCGAATCGCCCTACTGCACACACTACTCGTTTGCCTTTCTTGGTGTCATGCTTTTTATTCCTGCAGTCTCATTACACGGCTGCAGAAAATGGGGAAACAGCGTTCCAGGCTTTAATTACGGTCGCCCCCTTGTGTGATGGTGGTGGCTGACAAAGAGAGAGAGAGAACAAAAAAAAGCATGTCAATTCGCTGGGCTGTCGGCGGTACGGTCGTCCTTGGCGACACGACGTGACCCAGGCCCCCTGAAATGAGATGATTGCCTAGTGCCCGTTGCGTGGCCGATAGTCACGCTCTATTACCGTCCCCGAGTGCGACGCCTCTCTACTGCGCTTACAGATGCTGTGACGTCACCACTCGCATGTTGTAGCAACCACACTGCAACCGTTGCAACAAAGCCGTAGGCAGTGGGAGCAATTGGTGTCAAAGGCTTGATGGGTCTCGGATCGCGAAAGCCTCGTTGAAGTCTGTGCCGCTGACCTCTCTTGCCGTTGCAGTCCTCTCTGCATGCGCTGCTGGGTCACTCATGTCTTTCTCCCATCCAGATTGTTTTCAGGGAACGCACTTACAGCCCATAAGAACACCTTCCACACAGTAGAACGTCCCCATGCGACTGCTCTATGCTACGAAAATAATGGCATAACAATGTAGTTTACGGACCGGCCAAGCGACCAGCAATTGACGCCTTACAATGAGCACAAGATGTCATGATTACATTGCTTATTCTCTTCTCGTCAGAAGTGGCTCGTCACAGCCCAACGTCTTCGGCTATTTCTTTAGGTGATATGACATCCGTGAAGAAAGCGAGAGTCATTTTTTCACATTTTGTTTCCAATATTAAAAAGCACACAAGCACGGATAGATTTTCACGACGTGCTTAATTTACACAGTCTAGAACTTGCCAATATACTGTACACTCAAACGTAAACTATCAGTAATTCTAATGAAAAGTCGCAGTTTCGCCCGAAAGACGAAGCATCGATTGCGATAGCAAATTAGTGGACAGCTATACGAAGTAAGCATAGTAGTTTTATCGTGCGTATAAACTTGCAAACATCGGCATAGTAACTAAACTAACAAGCAAATGTGTGGCACACGCAAAAGTACCATGGACACATCTCACTCGTTGACCGAGCAAACTTACTGTCAGAACACTGGAGTTAGGAATCGAAGTAGCATCAGCGAGCAAACTGACCTTCGTGCACACTTCGGACTGTCTCCCCGTCGCAGATGGCTTTCGAGATACAGCGGCCAAGCGCGCGGTCACCCGGGCTAAGCCCAGGCCGCCCGGAGTAGAACGCGCCCCCTCCCAACTTTCCCCACGTGGCCTTCCACGCGATGGAAGACGGCTCGCTTCCTCCCTGCTTTCCTCACTTTCGTGCGCGAGGTTGAGCCGCGATCGCCGGCTGTTACGGTTGGCGTGTAGCACCCCGGACAAACAGGATGCTCGACCACCATGCCTCATTGAAACGAAGGGTGAATTCCCAATTTGTTGTGGTTGTCTGGAGGGGTTGCCAGCCTGGCTCGCGCCCCGCAGTGCTTAAAGGCCCCTTTGTGTGTGTGTGACTTTAGAGGGACCCTTTCCACGAACTGTCAGCACTTTCCATGAACGAATGTCCCCTATAGCAGAAAGGCTCACCGAAAGAGGGAGCAGCTGCAAAGCCACGACGAGGATTTAGAACGTCAACTGGGAGAATGGATCAGCAGCCCATCCACAACCAGGGGATGGGCGGCTGACGTGACGTTGACGTGAGCTAGATCCCGCCTACGATTTTAGGGAGCCTATTTAAAAGGGCTCTACAATGTACTTTTCACTTCATTCTCATCTTTCACCAACCATTGAATAAACCTGCAAGTTTCGCAGTAGAAATCATCTCATCCCTTCCTGATCACCATGGTCTACCGGACGCCTGCAGCCCGCCCACAACGCCACGCTACCGAATAGTAACGGCGGTCGAGCTTCGAGAAACAGGTGTCGCAACAACTGGTCGGCAGCGGTGGCGTACGCTAGCCTGGAGAACGCAACACGGCTCACCCTCGCACGCTTTCCCTCGCACATATAGCGTATAGTGCGCGGCGAGGGTGCTATCGCCCTTGGACTTTGTATGAAACCTCACGTCGACGCCGACGGCAGAAATGCGCTTGGAATGTCCATATAATTGATATCGCAATGAAATGGCTATTGTGTACCGTTACAGAAATGCTGCATGCATAGACAGACGGCTTATGAACTTTCATGGGGGAAATTTTCGTGAACAATCAGTTATATAAATACATAATAAACTAGAATTTGTTAACTGCCATTTTTCATTTCGTGATTATGGTAATTTTTATATAACACATTTGAAGACAATCCTATTCAAGGAGAATTTTAGCTTTTTTATATTTCCACATTTCTACGTTGCTGAAATATTCATCATTAAATTTGGCCGTAAGTACGCCAACTTCGCATTCACCGGTGGAAGTTTCGACAAAAACTGAACCCCCTTGTGACGCATTCGATTTCTCGCCTGTCTAGAAGCCCGCCGAAACGGCTCCCAGCTGCTCGCTCCTTCTCTCAGCTGGAAGAAAACTGTCCAGCAAAATTACCTGTGTAACCTGTGCGGTTTGCTTTTAATATTGAGACTGCCGCCTCTGCCTGTAAAATTAGCTTACTAATTGAAAAAATTCTATTATTTATATTTCGGAACAGCAGTGTTCTGGGAACATCAAACATTATCGCGACAGTTATTCCACTTATTAATTATTTAATTTCATTAACACGCCTGAAACCCTTAGAGTGGGTATTAAACACGCGCGGAGGAAGAAGGGTAGTAAACTCAGGTGTGGTCAGTAATTAGGAGCGAAATTATTCCAGCAGAAATAGTAACTGTACTCAAAAAACTGTTAATTAGCAATATTGATGATGGATTTCTTGAGACCAATTCATCGCGAAAATTGTGTCCGCCAAAGCGCATTAGAACAACAGCAGAAATAGCATTCAGTAGCCCGCATGGCCTTTTTAAATTATTACTGTTAATTGAACTTTGAAGGCCTTCTGTGTGGCGTTTTTGGCACCGCCTTGTAATAGAATTCATTTACATTGGTTGAAACGCACTTATCGGTGACCAGTACAAGAAGCCAAAATTTTCTTTATTTAGACGTACTGCAGTCACGTTTCGGTAATTTTAACAGCGTGGTACATGATGACATTATTAAAAAAGGAAAAATGACGAAAACATGAACATATACCAGATACAGTTCATGCAATAGATACGATAAATGGAAGCTACTATGGGGGGGCTGAAGAAATATCGATAACGTAAAAGCGGCAAGGTTTACGTTATGCTGCGTCGTTATGCTGCGCCCCGTTCCAAAGGGGACGCTCATAACATACATCCATCTATCCATTCCGAGAAGAATCAATAGTTACTGGAATGCATAAGTGCTGATGTTAAGGGTTTCGGGAATGATGCCGAAATTATGCTATTAGGTGACATAAATGCCCATAAACAAGATCTAGATGCCTTTGCCGACAACAACGGGAAGTCAATGCTATATCTTTGTGAGCAACATGACCTCACGGCCGTGAATACAGGGCCTAAAGGTAAAGGTCACATCTCGTGGAAAGTAGAAAACTGGCATTCGGCCATTGATTACTGTCTGATGACAGAAGAAATTCATGATAAGTTGAGAGAAATGGTCATTGACGAGGAAGGGTATAGCAGAATAGGGAGTGGCCATAAATGCATCATTTTGAAAATGGGATATGTAGTTGGGAAAGAGAGCAAGGAGTGCAAAATGGGCAGTCCAAATTTGAATGCTGAACAAGTACCAAATATAGTCACAAGAGTCGAGGAAGAACTTGACGATTGGCCAAGTAAAGAGTGGGAATATAATGAGCTTCTAAATGTGAGGACAAGAGAAACAACATGTTCATTGGAAAGGGAAAAAGAAGCCGAAGAGCTGGTGGAACAGGGAGGTACGAGAAGCGATCGCCGAACGCCAGAAAGCATCCTGAGAGCACAGGCAGGCAAAGAAAGCGCAGTTGCCGCAGGATGAATTAGCCAGTAAATGCGAATTATACCGGGAGAAAAAGTCTATGGTTCAAATACAGGGGCAAGCAAAGATAACAGGTGAAAGTGAACGTTGGTTGTCACAAATACGTGAGAAAAAGGAGGCCGCACCTAGAATAATTTGGAACCACATAAAATTATTAGGCAGAAAGTCAACAACAATACAACAACATATCCTAGACGAACATGGAAGCCAACTGGAAGGGGAATAGGCAATAAATTGCATCCAAAAATAATAGCCGTATCTTACCAAGGCAATGACGGAGCAGTTTATAGGCGTCGGAAACGCCCCCCGTTGCGTAGTTATCCCGTGATCAATCCCGTGGTAGATATGCTGTAGTCGATGATGGCACGTGCTGGGAAGCAAGCGGTAGTGCGCGTGCGTGCAGTTTCGCCACGGTTTCGGGCTGTTGCCAGTAGCTATGCCTTGTCAGGAAGGCCTGCGATGCGTAAGAGCGATGGGTTAGCAGCCGTTGCAGAACGGCCACAAGCCTGCTCTGAAGTGGGTTCCGTCGGTGTCGGTGCAGTTTTATAGGCGTCGGAAACGCCCCCCGTTGCTTAGATATCCCGTGGTAGATATGCTGTAGTCGATGATGGCACGTGCTGGGAAGCAAGCGGTAGTGCGCGTGCGTGCAGTCGGTGAGCCTTTTACTCCGCCACTGTTTCGGGCTGTTGCCGGTAGCTATGTCTTGTCAGCAAGGCCTGCGATGTGTAAAACCGATGGGTTAACAGTCGTTACAGAACGGCCACCGGTCTGCTCTGGAGTTTATATCATCATCATCATCAGCCTGGTTATGCCCACTGCAGGGCAAAGGCCTCTCCCATACTTCTCCAACTACCCCGGTCATGTAGTAATTGTGGCCATGTTGTCCGCAAACTTCTTAATCTCATCCGTCCACCTAACTATCTGCCGCCCTCTGCTACGCTTTCCCTCCCTTGGAATCCATTCCGTAACTCTTAATGGCCATCGGTTATCTTCACTCCTCATTACGTGTCCTGCCCATGCCCATTTCTATTTCTTGATTTCAACTAAGATATCATTAACTCGCGTTTGTTCCCTCACCCAATCTGCTCTTTTCTTATCCCTTAACGTTACACCTATCATTTTTCTTTCCATAGCTCGTTGCGTCGTCCTCAATTTAAGTAGAACCCTTTTAGTAAGCCTCCAGGTTTCTGCCCCGTACGTGAGTACTGGTAAGACACAGCTGTTATAAACTTTCCTCTTGAGGGATAGTGGCAACCTGCTGTTCATGATTTGAGAATGCCTGCCAAACGCACCCCAGCCCATTCTTATTCTTCTGATTATTTCAGTCTCATGATCCGCATCCGCAGTCACTACCTGTCCTAAGTAGATGTATTCCCTTACCACTTCCAGTGCCTCACTACCTATTGTAAACTGCTGTTCCCTTCCGAGACTGTTAAACATTACTTTAGTTTTCTGCAGATCAATTTTTAGACCCACCCTTCGGCTTTGCCTCTCCAGGTCAGTGAGCATGCATTGCAGTTGGTCCCCTGAGTTACTAAGCAAGGCAATATCATCAGCGAATCGCAAGTTACTAAGGTATTCTCCATTAACTCTTATCCCCAATTATTCCCAAACCAGGTCTTTGAGTACCTCCTGTAAACACGCTGTGAATAGCATCTGAGAGATCGTATCTCCCTGCCTGACGCCTTTCTTTATTGGGATTTTGTTGCTTTCTTTATGGAGGACTACGGTGGCTGTGGAGCCGCTATAGATATCTTTCAGTATTTTTACATACGGCTCGTCTACACCCTGATTCCGCAATGCCTCCATGACTGCCGAGGTCTCCACTGAATCAAACGCTTTCTCGTAATCAACGAAAGCTATATATAAAGGTTGGTTATATTCCGCACATTTTTCTGTCACCTGATTGATAGTGTGAATATGGTCTATTGTTGAGTAGCCTTTACGGAATCCTGCCTAGTCCTTTGGTTGACAGAAGTCTAAGTTGTTCCATATTGTCTTTGCGATTACCTAAGTAAATACTTTGTAGGCAACGGACAGTAAGCTGATCGGTCTATAATTTTTTAACTCTTTGGCGTCCCCTTTCTTATGGATTAAGATTATGTTGGCGTACTTCCAAGATACCGGTACGCTCGAGCTCATGCGGCATTGCGTATACAGGGTGGCCGTTTCTCTAGAACAATCTGCCCACCATCCTTCAACAAATCTGCTGTTACCTGATCCTCCCCAGCTGCCTTCCCCCTTTGCACAGCTCCCAAGGCTTTCATTACTTCTTCCGGTGTTACCTGTGGGATTTCGAATTCCTCTAGACTATTCTCTCTTCCATTATCGTCGTGGGTGCCACTGGTACTGTATAAATCTCTACAGAACTCCCCAGCCACTTGAACTATCTCATCCATATTAGTAATGATATTGCCGGCTTTGTCTCATAACGCATACAGCTGATTCTTGCCTATTCCGAGTTTCTGCTTCACTACTTTTAGGCTTCCTCCGTTCCTGAAAGCATGCTCAATTCTATCCATATTATACTTCCTTATGTCAGCTGTCTTACGCTTCTTGATTAACTTCGAAAATTCTGCCAGTTCTATTCTAGCTGTAGGGTTAGAGGCTTTCATACATTGGCGTTTCTTGATCAGATCTTTCGTCTCCTGCGATAGCTTACTGGTATCCTGTCTAACGCAGTTACCACCGACTTCTATTGCACACTACTTAATGATGCCCACAAGATTGTCATTCATTGCTTCAACACTAATGTCCTCTTCCTGAGTTAAAGCCGAATACCTGTTCTGTAGCTTGATCTGGAATTCCTCTATTTTCCCTCTTACCGCTAACTCATTGATCGCCTTATGTACCGGTTGCTTATGTTCCCTCCTCAGGTCTAGGCTAATTCGAGTTCTTAGCATCCTATGGTCACTGCAGCGCACCTTGATGAGCACGTCCACATCTTGTATGACGCCAGGGTTAGCGCAGAGTATGAAGTCTATTTCATTTCTAGTCTCGCCGTTCGGGCTCCTCCACGTCCACTTTCGGCTTCTCGCTTGCGGAAGAAGGTATTCATTATCCGCATATTATTCTGTTCCGCAAACTCTACTAATAACTCTCACCTGCTATTCCTAGTGCCTATGCCATATTCCCCCCCTGCCTTGTCTCCAGCCTGCTTCTTGCCTACCTTGGCATTGATGTCGCCCATCAGTATACTGTATTTTCTTTTGACTTTACCGATCCCCGATTCCACGTCTTCATAGAAGCTTTCGACTTCCTTGTCATCATGACTGGATCAAGGGGACATAGACCTGTACAACCTTCATTTTGTACCTCTTATTAAGTTTCACAACAAGACCTGCCACCCTCTCGTTAATGCTATAGAGTTCCTGTATGTTACCAGCTATGTTCTTATTAATCAGGAATCCGACTCCTAGTTCTCGTCTGTCCGCTAAGCCCCGCTCCTCTTTTGGCCTCCTCTTCACTGAGCCCTATTATATCCCATTTACTGCCCTCTAATTCCTCCAAGGAGCACTGCTAGACTCGCCTCATTAGATAACGTTCTAGCGTTAAACGTTGCCAAGTTCATATTCCAATGGTGGCCTGTCCGGAGCCAGGGATTCTTAGCACCCTCTGCAGCGTCGCAGGTCTGACCGCCGCCGTGGTCAGTTGCTTCGCAGCTGCTGGGGACTGAGGGCCGGGGTTTGATTGTTGTGTTCATATAGGAGGTGAGTGAGTGCGTTACCGGTTCTGGTCACCGGGATCAGGCCACACTCCAGGCCTGTTTATGCAATTTTATCAGCACGCGTTTTTTTTTAATCCAGTGGAAAATTGCACGGCCCCGGGATTCGAACCACGGACCTCTTGCACGCGAGGCGGTTGTTCTACCTCTACCCCACCGCTGCACCTCGTACATATAGTTTATATATATCTTGCGAGACAGCTGTGAAGCCTCGACGATGTATATTGCAGGTCGGGCGCTGAAGACGATGACGCTGGCCATGATGATGAATATATAGAGATGAAGATGAAAGGGTAATATAATGCTCACACAATTTGCCCCGCGCGTGGAAGCGGCCACCCTGGCCGTTGGTTATGGCGGGAAACGCCGTATGAAAGGCTTCAAAAGCGAAACATGGACAATCTTTGTTGCACGGTAGCGGCCGTCCAAAGGCGGAATGACTGGAGTGACCAGATAGTTAACTGGCGAAGTCTGTTTCTGAACAATGTAGGGCGCGGTAAAACGGGACCGAAATTTCTCGCACAAGCCAGGAGCGCGAACTGGTTTCCACAGTAACACTTCGTCTCCAGGGTGGAAGGAAACGACACGGTGAGGTGCATCATAGCGAGTTTTGCGGTCTTGTTGACTGGCGTCGGTGTTGAGGCGGTCAGGCTGGTGACATCGGGCAATGCGCTAGACGAACTGCTCACACATTGATGTGGACGAGTGCGCGGGGACACCGAGGAAAGAAACGTCGAGGATTGTGGTCGGTTGACGACCATACACAAAGAAAAAGGGCGAGTACGCCGCAGTGCGTTGGACGGCCGTTTTGTATGCAAAAGTCACGAATGGTAGAATGACATCCCAATTGGTGTGGTCAGGGTTGATGTACATGTCGGAGAGCATGCGATGAAAACGCTCTGTGAGACCATTAGTTTGAGGGGGGTAGCTGGAAGTCGTTTTATGGGTGGTATTGGACGCACGGAGAGCATTGTCGAGAAGTTTAGACAAAAAGATCCTGCCGCGGTCACTCAAAACGACACGTGGGGCTCCGTGCCGTAAAAGGATGGCGTCCCTGAAAAAGGCTGCAACCTCCTCTGCAGATCCCGAAGATAGTGCGGCTGTTTCAGCGTACCGTGCCAAGTGCTCTAGAGCTGTGAAGATCCATCGTTCACCGCCAGTGGATAAGGGTAGCGGTCCATAGAGGTCAGTACCAACGACTGCGATAGGAGCTTCAGGACACGGAACCGGTTGGAGCAGTCCAGCTGGAGGTGAGGTCAGTCGTTTTCGCTGTTGGCAGAGCGAACTGGAAGCCACGTATTTCGCTACGCTGGTTGCAAGTCTAGGCCAAGAGAAGCGGTTGCGAATTCGCTCATAGGTTTTATGGAATCCAAAGGGACCGGCAGTGGGATCCTCGTGAAAGGTATCTAGTATCTGGGCCCGAAGTGATCTATATTTATTTATTTATTTATTCATTTATCTATCTATATTTGTGTGAACACGCTGCAAAACATGAAATTAAATATCAGCATGCAGGTCAGCTTCATGCATATCGCCCAAAAACTACTTATAGAATGTGCTGTCCATGATCCATAGTTCAAGGTCCTCTTCAGGTTGGTCCCTGCTCATCTGCTACATCACCATAAGCCTGCCCAGTTGCTTTTCAATGTTGCCACAAACACCGGCGCCGATCTAATTCGCATAGGTGCCTACCACTGGTATGACACGAGGACCTACAATTTCAGTCGCAACACTATCTGTTCTTTGCTTCAAATTGGTTGAAGGGACCCTTCGCAATTATTACAGTGACCGACCGAAACGCAATATACATTGTCGGAATTTCGTTCTTTATTGCGACTATTCAGTACTGCTGGCCAGCGTTTTCGAAGTAGAAGGAGACCTGTGGCTTCGAACCTCCAATTTAGGCCAAGGCAGCTCCCTGTTAGAATCTGAGTGCTGACGCCCGTTATTGCAAACGGGTCGCAAGCCCCAAGGGTAGCGTTGGCCTGGCGGCCTGGGGCACTGGAAGCATCCGAAGGTCCCGGCAAAGCATGAGTCGGCTGGTAACAGAACAACTGGTTTATTCTAACATCGCAAAAGAGCGGGCGGTCAGGTCGACCGAAGTGAGAGACGGGAGAGCACGTAACTCGACAGATGAAATCGGAGCCTCCCTCTTGGCGTCCGGGGGCAGCTGCTCTTATACTTTCGCAGTTGAGGGCAAGAAGGAAGACCTCGTGACGAGACCACGTGACGGCGGGTACGGACGAGCTGAGATACATGTTGAGACGAGTGTAGTGACTCTACCGCCGGCCGGGCGCCGGACAGACCTCCTCGCTTCACACTTGGGGAGCTCCTCTCCCCGGCTGCCGCGCTTTGACAAGCGTGGCACACACACACACACGCACACACGAAGACACGTGGCACTGAAACACGCCTGGACGCGCTTGGCGGGGAGGCGTATCGGCGGCGCTGAACGGGCCAAAATGTCCGCCGCTTTGAAGGAAGCCCCGGCGTCCGTTGCATCCGCGCCGGCTATACCGCGCGTCGTAGGCGAAACGTAACAGACCGCCCCGTCGGGGGAAGGAGATCCCGATGGTCAGGGGACTGCATCCGCTGTCCGGAGGGATGTCGCTCGATGATGCACATAACCGAAGTCGGGCGTCCGTCGGCGTTTCTTGAGCGCAGCGCACGGAGAAGGCCTCGTTCTCTCGTTCAGGTTCACACAGGACACTGCAAAGTGACTTCGGGAGAGTTGACATTTTTGTTCTCGTTCCCGGCAAGCGTTAGAACTACGCCGAAAGTCAACCGCTCAGTCAGCAAGCATGGCACAACCCTCACTAAGCCCTGCCAGGCTCTTTCCCCTTTTATACTACTGTCTAGTTCCTTACAGTAGTTTAGCAGCACTCAGAACGCGTCCACAAATCGGAAAATTGCACTAGAAAGCACGTCATCACTTTAAAACACTACACAAAAGCAATAGGTTAAAAAAAATCCTGCCTCAGGAAGAAAAACATCAGTAACAAACAATTTTGAGGCTGATTCCCACGTTAGGGGCTTCGACTTAAGCCATCGGCGTTACCGTTGAGACTCCCCTTTTTGTAACGCACCTCAAAGGAATATTGTTGCAAAGCGAGGCTCCAGCGATTTCGGTTTGCGCAACGACTTCAAATCCATGGCTGCTCTGAATGCTGCTTTCTCTACTGCCTACTATTGTCTTGCCGCAAACTAACCCGGCAGCAACGACAACCACAATTACCAGCTCTGTTTCTGACACTAACAAAAGCCTGGCAAAACTCAGAAGAAGAAAGTCCCGCACTCACCAAACCTCGCAGCCAAGAATTCCGCGCAGTCGTTCCGCTGCAGGCAACCAGTCGTCACACAGGGCTCGTTGCACTGCTCCCGGATGGTCGTTGTGCTGCTCAGCATACAGTCAACCGCATCTCTTCGCTGCTGGCCTCCGTTGTCGCGATCTCACCGCTGGCAACCAGCTGTTGGAATCGCACCGCTGGCACGAGTTGTTGGAACCTCAGTGCTGACGCCCGTTATTGCAAACGGGTCGCAAGCCCCAAGGGTAGCGTTGGCCTGGCGGCCTGGGGCACTGGAAGCATCCGAAGGTCCCGGCAAAGCATGAGTCGGCTGGTAACAGAACAACTGGTTTATTCTAACATCGCAAAAGAGCGGGCGGTCAGGTCGACCGAAGTGAGAGACGGGAGAGCACGTAACTCGACAGAAGAAATCGGAGCCTCCCTCTTGGCGTCCGGGGGCAGCTGCTCTTATACTTTCGCAGTTGAGGGCAAGAAGGAAGACCTCGTGACGAGACCACGTGACGGCGGGTACGGACGAGCTGAGATACATGTTGAGACGAGTGTAGTGACTCTACAGCCGGCCGGGCGCCGGACAGACCTCCTCGCTTCACACTTGGGGAGCTCCTCTCCCCGGCTGCCGCGCTTTGACAAGCGTGGCACACACACACACACGCACACACGAAGACACGTGGCACTGAAACACGCCTGGACGCGCTTGGCGGGGAGGCGTATCGGCGGCGCTGAACGGGCCAAAATGTCCGCCGCTTTGAAGGAAGCCCCGGCGTCCGTTGCATCCGCGCCGGCTATACCGCGCGTCGTAGGCGAAACGTAACATCCCCGAACTTTTAAGGAACTTCCTTCATGGTATTACTAGGCCAAGGAACGTGGTTGAAACAACAATAAAGGGAAGTCTGTGTAGGCCATGCGATGTCTTGCCGACGCGGTAACTAGAGCTGCCGCCTACCTCCCCTAACGCGAATATATAACTTCAACATTTCAAGTGGGCAACGCATTTACCTGCCATGCAGTAATAGTTTCCCAGTTTCCCCATGGAGTTCTACAAAATAGTTTCTTTGTTTCCTTGAACAGATGACCAACGTCTGCACAATAATGCTGCGGGGTGTCCCTGCTAACGTTAAGCAAGCCGTTCGAAAAAAAAAAAAAAACTTGAAACGCATGATGCACGTGTGAAGCGTACTTAGAAGGTCTTAGAAGCGTACGTTTCATCTTATTTTTTTAAATCTGCTCTTTAACTGAAAAGCTTAGCTAACATTAGCTGGGACACGCGGTATATTAGCACTTTCCACACCTGCTTCACATTCAGGTGTATGCGAGATGTTATGCCTATTGTTGAGCTAGCGGAAATTTTCTTTCGCCAGGCGTAGTCACAGAGCAACGTCTGCAATTAGGCGCATTGGGGCTGGAGATGGTAGTGGCAGAACATAGTTTTTGATTAAATAATGCTCATCAGTGAGCAATGCCAGGCTTCGACGAGCGTTCGGCTGAAGTGGTTCCTGTAGTTGCCGCACCTGTTACGTGTTATTTCTCTTGCGGTGCTGTGTCACCCTGCTTTTCAAAACTTTTCAATGTGATGTGCAAAGTATTAGTGCGACATTTACTATAATCAGATGTTCTTGCTTGTCGCTGTTAGTATGTTCTTTATTGCAACAAGTGTAAATAGCATGATTGCGAATTCTATTATGCTATATTCCATTAACAAGAATACACCAAAGGAAGTCACAGCGCAGCAATAGAGAAAGTTCCACAAAGCCATAAATAAATCGATAAATAACTAAATACCATCCGTAGCCTACGTGTAACCCAATTTGACGTTCAGATGCGTTTGCTTAAAAAAAAGGGGGGGGGGGATATTGCCCAAGAAGGGTCCAAGTGTGACTGAAGTAGAGCCGTAATGGCCGTCATTCGTACCTTGAAAGGAGGCATCGCAGGGGAGCTGCGCTGGTGTTAGTGAGACTCAAAGCCAGAACGATGTTTTGGCACAGTAATTGGCAAGCGAAGATTCAACTTCTGGCAGTAGCACACGCAGCGAATAGAGCGAGTATAACGAAGGCCCGGAGAACAGCGATCGCGGATTGGATTGGCCGGCCCATTCGCCGTCTCGAGCCATTCGTTCGACATTGCATGGAGTACATTTGCCGGCGAGGCTATTTGCTTGGCGGGTTACTCTTGTGAGGTGTAACACAGCTTTGTGGTAAGGCGTCAAACAAGTTTCATCGGTGTTGTTGCGTGCATTCTCGCGAGTATGGGTGGCTGCAGGTTCAGCCCGATACCTGATGGAACACACTGCTGTTTGCACCAACACAAGACCTTCTATACCCGAAGAGTACGGCTTCTATGGTGCAGAATGTTCTAGCGCTTGAATTTTAAAAATGATCCTGACTCTACAGAGCAGCAGCTATGCAATAGATAGCTTTATTTGGTGATTAGACAAAAATATTACAAAAAACTAGGGTTTCAATTTTTCATTTCTATCGAAATATTTTTTCGGACTTGGCTTTGAAAAAGATATGAATATTTTTTTTTTTTGCATTCGTAATGACGATAGTGAGTCATGATTTACTTAAATTAGTAGAACCCAATGACACTCGCCTTCTCCTGCACTCGGCGAGACTTCCACACGAACGCACGTGTGGTCGCAATCTCGACAACTCACATTAAGAGGAAGCTTTAGCTCGGGTGCTCCTATCTAAATACATGTAAAATGAGAATTCGTTTTTCTCGGCAACCACTGCACCAAATTTGACGAGGTTTGTTGCTTTTAAAAGAAAAACGTAAAATCTAGTGACTGTTGGTTTCGAATTTTTGATTTATGTTGTTAATTTCTTATTAAAATTTGACAAATATCGCAAATCTTCAAAAAAGGAAACTATAAAGTTTACTACTCTGTAACACTAAAACCAAAAATGATAATACAATTCTTTTAATTGCAGCTAATAGCACATCTAAAGCGGACAAAATTGATATGCTATACATGAATCTAAAATAATTTTGTAATATGGAAATACAGCTTTTGCAGAACCTTTGTAAACAACGTAACAAATTCACGTAAGATATAATATGACATATCAAATCTGTCCGCTTTCAATGGTCTAATGGATGCCGTTTACAGAACCGCGATATCAGTTTTTGATGCAGAGTTATGAATTTGTAAACTTCGTCCTTCTATTTTTTTCGAACTTCCGAATTTTTGAAAATTCTTTTAACAAGATCCAGAACCTAAATCGAAATTCTGCTTCCAACAGTCACTAGAATTTAACTTTCTCTCTCAAATGCAACAAACTTCACTAAAATCGGTCCAGGGGTTATCTCAGAAAAACGTTTTTGCATTTTACATGTATTTGGATAGGCCGCGTCGGAGTTGGGTCCGAGCTAAAGCTTCCTCTTAAGTACATGCAATGCATGGGCCACCACTGCCGTCAAAATAATCTGCCTTGTTTACGATGTCGCGAGAAGTAAGAGCGTACATTGATTCAGAAATAATTCTGATTGTCATTTTTTACTGAATGCAGGGGCGCACCAAGACATTTTTTTTCAGTCTAACTGGCAATATTTTAAACTTGCTTTGCACTTAGGGCGAAGCATTCAATAGCATGGTGCAGAACATGGGGAAAGCCCAAACCATGCTAAGCCCACCGAAACCATCCTGAGGAATCAAGAACATGCAATATACCTTGGCCGTTTACGTGATTGATAATTACCTTTAAACGGGGTTCTCTCGTAACAATGTAACGAATTAGATACGTGACATTACGTGGCGAAATGATGAACGTAACATGGAAGTATACACCTTTTGCAGAATGCTGACAGCACGATTGGGTTCCCGCCACCATCGTAAAGGATGCGGGAGAGCTCAGGACCCGCGTAGAAAGCTTGTGGACCGCGCGCGCTTTGCTCCTGGACCAATTGACGTTGGTATGCGGCATAAGCCTACCGTGTTCGCCGCACAGCACACGTACGGCGGGCACTGTCTACACCGCGGACGCTGCGGAGGAAGCTCGGGGCCTCTCCCGTGCTCGGGCAGTGTCCCGTACGTGCGCTACAGTTTGTGCTCCGCCTTCGGTAAATCCTATTGCTTCGGCAGCGCGAGTGGGCATTCGTGGAATTCCTAGACGGCAAAGGGCAGACGGGCGGCAAGTCTGCAAAGTCGCACGCAGCGTGGCGTTTGTTTTGCGGCGATTGACTATAATAATAATAATGGGTAATTCATGTAGTTACAGGCTATTTCTACAGCTTTTAGGTTCCTGTATGCTTGTAAATCAGCTATCGCGATCAATGTCGCCAAAGCAATGATGGAATATATGTATCGTCAAGCAACGCTAAAAAGTCGTTTTCGTCCGATCGAGATCTCCACTCACACGTCAGTATCCCGGTGTACCAGTTAAGCAGTATACCGCGAGGAAATATCACATGATGTGTACAGAGTTCTGTGCACACACTCCGTACGTGTCTGTTTGTTTTCATTAGACATTCACAAGTTTAAGCAATTTTTATACAGGACAATTCGTTTTTGCTTTTTCAATTTCTTGGTTGTTTTTTTGCGATGGGTTTGCACCTCAGTTACCATATCATAAATTTTAAAATAATTTCACTGTACGCTGTTTATTTGTCTCCTCTAAATATTTCAGCTGTAAATCAGCTTACTGTCCGTTGCCTACAAAGTATTTACTAAGGTAATCGCAAAGAGAATCAGGAACAACTTAGACTTCTGTCAACCAAAGGACTAGGCAGGATTTCGTGAAGGCTACTCAACAATAGACCATATTCACGCTATCAATAAGGTGATGGAGAAATGTGCGGAATATAACCAACCCTTATATATAGGTTTCATTGATTACGAGAAAGCATTTGATTCAGTCGAAACCTCAGCAGTCATGGAGGCATTACGGAATAAGGGTGTAGACGAGCCGTATGTAAAAATACTGAAAGATATCTATAGTGGCTCCACAGCCACCATAGCCCTCCATAAAGAAAGCAAAAAAATCCCAATAAAGAAAGGCGTCAGGCAGGGAGATACGATCTCTCCAATGCTATTCATAGCGTGTTTACAGGAGGTATTCAGATACCTAGATTGGGAAGAATTGTGGATAAGAATTAATGGAGAATACCATATAATGGAGAATACATTAGCAACTTTCAATTTGCTGATGATCACTGGGGGGACCAATTGCAATGCATGCTCACTGACCTGGACAAGCAAAGCAGAAGGGTGGGTCTAAAACTTAATCTGCTCAAAATTAAAGTAATGTTTAACAGTCTTGGAAGAGATACAGCAGTTTACGATATGTAGCGAGGCACTGGAAGTGGTAAGGGAATACATCTATTTAGGGCGGGCAGTGACCGGCGATCCGGATCATGAGACAGAAATAATCAGAAAAATAAGAATGGGCTGGGGTGTATTTGGCAGGCATTCTCAGATCATGAACGGCTGGTTGCCATTGTGCCTCAAGAGAAAAGTGTATAACAGCTGTGTCTTACCAGTATTTACCTACGGGGCAGAAACCTGGAGGCTTCTACTTAAATTAGGGTTCTACTTCTACTTAAAAAGGGTTGTACTTAAATTTAGGGCGATGCAACGAGCTATGGAAAGAAGAATGATGGTTTTAACGTTAAAGGGATAAGAAGAGAGCAGATTGGGTGAGGGAACAAACCTGAGGTAATGACATCTTAGTTGAAATCAAAAAGAAGAAATGGGCATGGGCTGGGCGTGTAATGAGGATGGAAGATAACCGCTGGTCATTTACGGTTACAGACTGGATTCCAAGAGAAGGAAAGCGTAGCAGGGGGTGGCAGAAAGTTAGGTGGACGGAAGAGATTAAGAAGTTTGCAGGGACAACATAGCCGCAATTAACGCATCACTGGGGTAGTTGGAAAAGTATGGGAGAGGCCTTTGCCCTGCAATGGGCGTAGCCAGGCTGCAGGGCATATATATATATATATATATATATATATATATATATATATATATATATATGTATATATATTCTAAAGGTGTTTATTTCGCAGAGCGCGGAGAAGCGCAACGTCAACGGTCAGGACAGTGACAGCTTTCAAGCACGAGAGTCGTTGCCGAGCCACAGCGTGCGACCTTCTAGCGTTTTCATGCAGTAGCGCTGAACACACAAGTGTCTCTCTTCTGTGCAATCAACCGCGGGAGGGATAAGGGGGCCGACCGGCGTCCTAAGAGCTCGTCGCGATGAGCGGGTCCTAGTAAGGCTTTAGACGGTCGACATGGACAATGTCTCGGCCACGGCGGCGCATGTCTGTAGATGGCGTAACTGGTTCTATGAAATAGTTTACAGGAGATGCGCGTTCGAGGGTACGATGAGGCTTCGGAACCAGTTTTGAAAAGATGCCAGGGGCAGTGAAATGGACTGAGAGCCACACGAGCGCTCCCGGACCGGAGGTGACCATGAAAGTGGCGTCACCGCGAATGCTCGTCTGACGCTCTTGATCATCGGAAGTAAAAATCCGAGCGAGGTACCGGCACTCCTGTGCATGTCTGACGGTGGGAGAAATAGGCACGCACTGGGATGCATCCGGCCGGTACGGTAGAAATTGTGTCGTTGGCGTGCGAAGGATGCCGACAATATAGTAAGAAATAGGGTGAAAATCCAGTGGTGATCTGCGTAGCGGTGTTGTACGCGTTGGTTACGAAGGCTAGGATGGCGTCCCTATTCGTGTGGTCCGAGGCGACGTACATTGAAAGCACGTTGCCAAGCGTACAGTTGAAACGTTCTGTGAGGCCATTTCTTTGAGGTTGGTATGCCGTAATTGTGCGACGAACAATGTGGCACTCTTTGAGAATGGCTTCAACTACTTCAGACAGGAAGACGCGTCCGCGATCGCTGAGCAGTTCTTGAGGTGGACCATGCCGCCGGATGAATCGGCGAAGCAGGAATGTGGCAACGTCGCGCGCTGTAGCTGCCGGGAGGGCAGCCGTTTCGGCGTATCGTGTGAGGTGATCAACTGCAACAATGGCTCAGCGCTTACAAGCTGATGTCAAAGGAAGTGGTCCATACAGATGGATTCCAACGCGGTCGAATGACCGGCTAGGGCAGGGTAGTGGCTGCAGACCAGCTGGCGCGAGCTGGGGTAAAGATTTCCGGCGCTGGCAGTCGGGGCATGAGCGAAGGAACTTTTGAACGTAGTTGTACATTCCTTACCAGTAGTAGCGTTGTCGGGGGCGCTGGTAGATTTTGAAACGTCCCATGTGTGCACACTGTGGATCAGAGTGAAATGATGCGCAGATTTCAAAACGCAGGCTTCGAGGTACTACTAATAACCATTGGCGACCGTCAATTGCGTCGTTGAAGCAGGTCCATTATGTAAAAAAGAGGAGAGGCATGCACACAGGACACAAGAGTTGAGAAGTGGACAACACGAACGCCGACTATCAACTGAAGGGAGCACATATGCGGAAAAAGAAAGCAGACACAAAACTCATCTGCGCAAGCTCAGGAATGTTATCACCGCACGTCAGTGGCGTACATGTGCCTGTATACGTGAGACTGTTAAGGCACTTAATATCTTCCTTATGTAAAGTAATGAAGGCTGACTCACGTACGCACTTCCACCATTATGCCGACCGTCGTTCTATGAAGCAGGTCGTCGCGAATGGCGAGATGGTGAGCTTGACGGCGCAACACACGATAGTCAGCTGTAATAACGGATCAATAAGGAAGTCTATGATGGAGGCAATGCAGGGGTCCTTGCGCTGCTCGGAAGCGATGGCCCAATATCGATGGAAGAAACGTCAAACTGGGATAGTGAGCAGCAGGCATTGTAGTCAGGCAAGGGACAGGAGGCAACGGCGCGATGCGTTCGACATGGGCGAAAGAGAGTTCCGAATGCAGTTTGGGCGCCCCAAAAACAGGATGCGATGAATCTGCGATGAGCTAGAATATCGCGGACCACAATATTTAGTAGCGTTGACACTGCGACGTAAGTGATGTGCGTTCTACGTTTTTTTTTTCTTTTTTTTTTTTACCACGGGTTGGTTTCAGCCGTGCGTCGGGAATGTAGAAGCTATAGGGTTGTCGCAATGGTCAGTCAGTCGCATCATTACCGCTGTCGCTAGGGTCATTACGGTTGAGGGAAAAGAAGAAGGCGTGAGATTTGTCTCCACGCTGCAGGAGGAAGCAGCAGTCAAGAACACTCCCGACCGCGGCAAGATTCTCGAACTTGTGCGATGTGTGGACGGAACTCTCATCGCGTAACAGCCGAGCGAACACATTCCAAAGCAAAACGTGACAGAATACGGCCCAACAAGTGGCTCTTATTTCGGGGAAGAGTTCTGCTTCCGGGAAATAGGCTGTTGGGGTCATAGAGGTTATGCGCAAACAGATAGTTTGCTGCCGTACTGAAACAAGTCAACACCAACGCGTCACTAAATTTGTGTGGGTGTTGGGCGCAAGATGAGGGGTCCCGACTGTCGCTGGTACGCATTTCTGATATTTTGGACACTTCTGCACAAGAATTTCAATATCACAGTTTAGGTTTGGCCGATATACTGTCTTGCTCTAGCTTTGCATTTCACAGTGCCGAGATGCCTTGCGCTATCCGCTTACTTATGTCTCACCGCATACTACTTGCCAATACAAACTTCATTTCATTTAAGAGTATACCATTTACCACAGAAAGTTAGGAAGAAACCGGTTTTAGCGGTACTTCCACGGCACAAGCTTTCGCAAGCTTTTGTAGTACCTGTTTGAGATGTACATGACCTTCGGTCTCACTTGCAAGCCCTGCAGTGGTTTCTTCCATTACGAATGCCGATTGTTCGGGGATTCCCTTGATTTCAACGTCACTTGTGGGCGAGGCTGCGTCATGTTCAGAAGCAGGTGACCGGGAAAGCTTGTCTGCCACGACCATCCGCTTTCCAGGAGAAAAAGCCACAGAGCAATCATATTTTAGAAATCCTAAAAGAAAACGCTGTTGTCTGAGTGGCATATCAGCAATTGTTCTTTTATAGGTCAATTAACGGGCTGTGGTACCTCTCAAGTATAAATTGGCGACCGAATAAAAAGTGATAAAGCTCTTCGCATCCAAAATCTAACGCCAGGTATTATTTTACAGCCTAAGCTGCTATGGGCTAATTGCAATTGCAGTTTCGTTTGTCGATGATGTCCTCCGCCGCCGATGCCCATCGCAGCTATCGCCAGGAATGAGAAAAAATATAAAATGTTCTCAGGGATCGAACTCATGCCGTCTGTGCGGGAGTCAGCTACTTTACCCCTGCGCCACGCCAGCGCTTGATAGGTAACGTGTTGTTAGGTCTGAACACGGCGAAAGTCGTTAATTAGACGTTTGCCACAAAGGAACCCCCCCCCCCCCCCCATCCATCAGCGCCGACCAAGAAAACGCAGCATTGACACCGGCATCGACGGGTCGACAAAGACACCCCCACCACTACTTGACAGCCTGAACTAATGATGAAAAGGGCCAACGTCAAATGCTACCGAGGAACGGCGCCTACCTTGGATTGACAGGTTGCTATGCTGTTATATATTTTATACCATCGGAGGTGGGGATGCTTCGGGTGTGTGGGTGCATCGGGGTTCCGAGTGCATTATAGGTGCGGGTACATCGGAGGTGCGGGTGCTGCCGGGCCATGCGATATCATGGGCGTGGTATAGCAACCGATTCGACGGTTCTGACTGGTCACAATACAGTCATCAGATTCCCTAGTCGAGTCGCCTAGGGAAGACGATGGTATTAAAGGCAGAGATTTTCGTGCAGGGAGGCCGACATGTCTTGATGTGAACTCAGACGCTTAACATGCTCCTGCATGGAGTGGGCTTCCGTAACTGAAGCCGTGTAATTAATGTCAAATCAACCCCGCTCTTTCATTCCTACTACCGTACGCATTCGTCGCTGGGCTTCGTGGATTCCTTGCTCTATCTCGAGCCGCAACAAGCTGGTTGGCAGTGGTGAGACCAAGAAAGCAGCCCTCACGACCTAGGATTGGTCGACTTGTGTGCGTGGCTCCGGGAGGCATGAACTTCACAACATCGAGGAAAACTACGGATGGAAGAGCGACTTCTGCTGATCCGGGATCAGCAGATCTCCTCTTCGTGATTCAGGGAGGCACAACCGTCGTAGTAATGGCGTGGAGTCTTGGACAACTCTAGGAAACTGGAAGGAAAAGCAGCAGAAGGCAGGTCCACGATGTGGGATCGGCGGACTTGGGAAGATGGCTCCGGAAGGCACGACGTTCGCAAGCTCCAGGTTAGACGAGTGCTTGAGCGACTACGTTTTGCTAGACGATAAGGACACCGAGTGTGCGGTCAGTACAGAGGAAGTTGTCAGCTCCCGGAAAAGCATGGATATCGCAGTGCTGAAGAAAGAGGAGCGGTTGCTCTTGACAGCATAGCTCAGTATGGATATTAACCACAACTTGAGATAACCCGAAATTCGTATTGCGATTGACGAAGGGGATTTCGGGGAGGACGAGGTCACGGATGTCTGGGAAAAGATATGTCGCGAGAGGAAAGAAAGGGAGGAAGAGAACGAGCGCGAGAGGAAAGAGAGGAAGCAAAGGAATGCGAGAAAGAAGAGAAGGAGTGGCAGGAGGAGATGGAACAAATACAGGTAGAAATTGAGCGCGAGAAAATGCAGGCAGAAATTTAGCTCGCAAAAATAAGGCTGGAGCTAGCGAGATTAGTGCGCAGGGCGGATACGGCGCCACCACAAATGCAAAGCGTGGAAAGGACGAGTTTTCTTCGGCCAAACGAAACGGGAGATGACATCGGTATCTACCTGAATAATTTTGAATGGACTTGTGAGACGCGATCATTTCAACAGGACACATGACCGGAGCAGTTGCTTGAGTTACTGCCGGGAGAAGCCTCGCAAGTCGTAGCCCGACGGAGGGCAGCCGAAGCAGGCGTGTGCAGTGAAGGCGAATTGGCTCGCAAAATACGAGCTTTCCACATAGGGACCTTTTGGAGATATCGAGACAGCAGCAGCACTCTCCGATGGGCTACCGGAAGTCTACCCTTACGTTTTATCGAACAGCTCAGAGTTGCGGTGCACCTTTGCTGAAGCCCAGCTCATGGCTTTGACGAGGTACGAAGCATGCGAACTAGAGATAAGTCACGACGATGCACTAAGTACACAAAAAGAGGATAAAACTGCTAGCTCATGAGAGGTAATTAAGCCACAGGAGGGAATCTTTGATTTCCCCGGAAGAAATTCAGGAAGGTAGTCAGGCGCTGTGTTACTATGCGGAACACAGTGAAAAAAAGAGGATGAAACAGCTAGCTCCGTAGATGTAGTTAAGACGGTGGAGGAAACGATTTCCTCGACAGAAATTCAAGAAGAGGGTCAGGCTGAGGAGCCGCCAACGAGAAGAAAAAGAAAGCACTCCAAAATGAGCACCTGAAACAGTGCTAAGAGAAAGAGGCGTCGCAAATTCAGAAATGCGGCAGAGAAGACAACGCGGCCGAATAAATCAAAAGCCACTAAACCCTGCGGAGAGCGCAATGAAGGATTTACAAAGGCGCGTTTGTCGTTTGGAATATTTCGAGTCGGAGCACGTCTGAGCCGTCAGACTAGGTTAAAAAGAAAGTGACGTTGAGCCCGCAGGAAGACAAAAGCCAGGGGCCAATTACGCTCCCCCTCGTTCAGTTCTCTTCTAGGTGTAGCCTGTATGACACGGAAGAGCGCGGCGGTCCGGCAACGCGAAGTGATCATACCACGCAGAACATTCAGAGTGCAATGCAAAAAAGGCAGGTGGGCAGTACGAAAGGTATCGAGACTCTGTAGCGAAGCCTACCTGCCCTTTTCATCACCAGGTTGACCAGTTTAACAAGTGCTCTCAAACAGCGCCCGCCTTGAGTAAGGCTTAAGGAGACGGTTTTCGCACACATATTTTTTCACATGTATTGTACGTATCGCTAGCTATGTTATTAAGATAAGCAATCTATTTGAGTCTTGCCGACAGCTGACCAAGACAAGAAAGGAGAGAGACAGAGAGAAGGGTAGAACATTGTAAATCGATGCGGGGATCCGGTAGACGTGTCGCTCGGGCACGCGGACTAGTGTGCGTGTGCCTGTGTATTTCCAGGGAGATGGAGCTAGCGTGTGACGTCAGCCATCAGTTCTAGAACAATCCCCGAGGGCGTGACCGAACATCGACGCTTAGAGAAGCCTGACCTGTCACCCTATGGTCGAATCTCTTGGCGGCGGAGGTTTTTGTTAGGTCTGAACACAGCCAAAGGCCTTAATTAGACGTTTGCCACGAGGCACCTTCCAACTATCCATCACGGCCTAACAAGAAGGCAACGCAGCGTTGACAGCGACTGCTGAGGGGTACACAAAACGCTGACGGGTCCACAAGCGACCACGCTGCGTAGCATCCATAAGTTCACATTTTGCATTCCTGTTGCATATTATAGTACCAGGTGGCATGCCATGTAACAGTTGCACAGTTAGTGGTACAAGGTCGATAGAAAAGATCTGAGGAAGAAAAAGAAGATTAAGAAGACGTAATAAAAAAATGCTTGAATAAGAAACATGTATAGCATACCGGATAAACCCAACAGGCTAGGTGATCCTTTGTTGCCGATCCGTTTTTAAAGTTGCTGCCAATAAATCACCATCAGTAGCAGCAGCAACATATACCATTTCTCACGCCACGTGAGATGTGCGCCGCGTAGCCTCGATACGTGCAAGCTTTGCATTGCAGTTGGGTTGTATTCCACCAGGCGTCATGGCACGTAGCAGTTGTACCGCATCGTGCCTCATGTAGAGGCACGATGCGATGATTTTTGCACCGCGTAGTTTGGATACACGTATTTACTCTTCGGTACACGTTGTGGCGCCTCCTCGCAAGGCACGAACCGCTGCTGAAGGCACGGGTCGTACAGCTCCGCGCACAGCTGCAACCAAGAAAAATCGGGCTCAGCAGACCGCTTTGCGGGGAGCAGCACAAGGCGGAGCTCGTCGCCGACACCGCATGGGCAGTTCAGTTCATTCTCGTGAAAACGGCGCAAAGCCACACCGACGCGAAGACCCTCTACCTCTAGTGCACGCTGCCTAAAATCAAGCTGCTACGGAGCCGCTCATCAAGCTTACGCTGCGACTGTGCTGCGTGTGCCAGGCAGGCCTGAGACTTTTAGAGCGCAGCTCTTAGGTACCCGTTCCTGCGGCAAGCGTTGGCGTTGTTCCGCCTAACCGAGCGAATGAACACTGCGACGGATGAAAGCGAACGTGGAGCGCAGTGGGAGATGAAAGACGACGATAATGAAGGGAGAGTTAGGATAGAAACGGAGGAGAAGGATGCACCGGACCATGAGGCGGAAAGCAGAGGAGGCGGGTATGGCAAAATCGTGAGAATGAAAGGGTAGTGCCGCACAAGCCGGGCTTTGTGGCTGCGAAATATTACTCAAGACAATTGACCTATCAATGTACGCTGATGATGTTTCTACTTGGTCTTATGAGGTGACTCGTCTTCAAGGGCGCTCAAGAATTCATCGGGCAATCACCCTAGCTTGTTCGCATGTCTGCAAACAAGGCCTTAGTGTGTACATCGAAAAATGCGCGTTAATCGCGTTTACTCGCAAGCCCATGACACCTTACCCTGTTTCTCTCAATGGCCACGCTATCACATACTATAAGTCTCACCACTTCTAAGGTGTGATTATTGACAAGGACCTTTCGTGGAGCCCGCACTGCATCTACCACCAGTCGAGACTAATTCCCATTGTACGTATAATGAAGTCCCCGTGCGGAAAAACCTGGGGCACATCGGTACGGTCCATGCTGCAGCTGTACAGAGCACTGTTTCTGCGATTTTCGAGGTCCAGCTTGCCAGTTTTGGCGAAGCCATGCGAAAGAAATATTCGTACCCTCGAAAGTTTGCAAGGCCAGGTCCCACGGGCATGTCTTAGACTACCACGATGCGCCTCGACTCAGGCATGAATCATGATTGCTAGAGACTGCTTGGTCCCGACATATATAACGCTTGACAACCTTAGAGCGCACATTCGACATATGTGTCGCGTACTCAGTCATTATATTGCTGCTTTGCTAGCACAGAGACCTCAAGCCACATTTTCCGAACTTGTTGCGACACGTCAAGGCTACCTTTCGTCGTGCTTTACACCAGCAGCAAAACCACTGTTACCCCTGTGGTGCCTACTACAGCCAGACTACGCCCCACGATTCCGGGGATTACTAAGACCCGTCATTCAGCAGTGGCTCTACGTCAGTTGACATGGTCATTATGGCACAAGGCATATGAACAAAGAATGCACATTTACACCGATTGATCGGTCTCTCCCACCAGCTCTACAGGCGCTGTTATCATTGCTGTGTTACAAGTAAGAATTAAGTTCAAAGTGTCCCACATATCGAACTCTAAGGAAACAGAACTTGTCGCCCTACGTGCCGCTGTTAATTACATCATACAAGCAAATGCTCAAAAGTGGGTCGCATTTTGTGACTCCAAGTCAGCCGGTCAGAGTCTGCAGTCATCCCTACGCTGCAAAACCAATGAACAACTTACGTTTGAGATCAGAGAAGTTCCCCATCAACTCCTCTTAAACGTACATGACGTCATCTTCCAATCGCTTTGTCGGAAATGACTTCGGTGACGATGCCACCCGGTCAGCCCATAAAGAAACCCTGACAGTTCCTATACCCTTGTCAAGCATAGACGCTGCGATCGGTCTTCGTTTACTTGCTCAAACCAATCAAGACTGAAATTCTTTTTTAACAGTGCAAAGGACAAGGACGATACGAGTGCACAGACACAGCGCTGACTAACAACTACTTTTATTGATGCGATTTCCACTGCTTATGTACGGTGGCAAGCAATCTCAAACGAAAATACACAACACCCACAAAATTGGCGGGAATGACCGTACCTCAGCAGAGGGCTACAGTGACACATCAACAGCTATGCACGTTTCCTTTTCATCTTCAAGAAAATGCAGAGATACAAACGCAAGATAGGACACACGCTCAGCTGAGATAAACAGCTGCAACAGCACGCTGAGATAAATAGGAAACACGTGCGCAGCTGTTCATGTAGACCTGTGCTCAGGTACTGTCATTCCCGCCAATTTTGTGTGTCTTGTGCATTTTCATTTGAGATTGGTTGCCACCGCATTTAAGCAGTGGAACTGGCCTCAATAAAACCAGTTGTAAGCCAGCGCTGTGTATGTGTACTTCTCTCGTCCTTGTCCTTTGCGCTGTTAAAAAAGAATTTCACACCAACTTGCCTAAGCTTCAACAGTGTCTGCAATACTCAAAGTTCGTGCAACACCCCGATTTTGTCCAAGTGTCGTCTCCACCGGCTAGATCCTACATTGAAGCTGCAAATTCCATCGAACTTTTCCCGCCGTGATGAAACTTCACTGTGCTGCCTCCGGTTGGGGGTGGCTTTTACGAAAGCCTACTCATTCCTTATTGAATATCCGATACACCGATCTGTGAATCATGCATTTGTGAAGAGACGATCGAGCACGTGCTGTGTTTTTGTAATATCTATGACTTGTGTCTATGAAATCGAACGTGACATTCTTCGGAGTGTGTTAAACCGATTAGACAGCAGACCATTTTCAGAGACCAATATTTCTGGACCATGGCATTAAGCGTCGTAGGCTTACAAAGCGACGCGGGCTTTGCTACGATTCATGAAATCACTGGCCTCGGTGACCGATTATATGCGTGAAGTGATGGACAACCGCACGTGTTCACACTGAGCGCCTTATTCCTACCCTGTCCATTCTTTCTTTTCAACCCTTAAACCCCTTGCCCGTGTAGGGTAGCAAACCGGACGTGTGTCTGGTGGACCTCCATACTTTTCCTTCTTTCTTTTTTTCTTCCTCCTCCTTCTCGGTGCGGCACTTGATAATGCTCCCTCTTACCGCTTTCATTTATTTTTCTTGGGTCCGTGCATACCCGCAATCTGTTGTCCTATTTAAGCACACTGACCAGGGGCTTACTTCATCGGTGGGGCTGCAGATTTTTAACACGACAGCGTTAAGGAGCTCGTGTCGCAGAAAAGCCGGTGTCGTCGGCGTCGGTGTCGGCGTCGGCGTCAGCGGTGTTGGCCGTGAGCGATAAATCCCAGAACGCACTTCACTGCGAACGGGGTGCGATAACGCTATCGCGTTCCACTCTTGAAGGCGAAGCTTAAGCGTCCTCCAATTTTTTAATGACACCTTCCGCTTCCATTCGCTGTAGTTCCGTGCAGAGAGGTTCTCGACTGATTAACGGGTATAAAATCTTCGCGAATGGTGACCGTGTATTCGCGCTGTACGCAGGAAGTTCTCTTAAAAAGCTGCGGGAATCCCTCGACGACCGCTCCTATGGTGCTCGTTGTTACAGCTCCAACAGTTTGCATAACGATCCCCAAGTCCTCACTGGCTTTTAGACCCAGAAGGGCGCTGGAGTCTTTCTTAACCACAAAAAATTTAGCGTAGATCTTTGGGTTGCCATTCGTCACGTATGCTGAAAATGTGCCCATCTGTTTGATGGTGCTTCCGCTATACGACCGGAGAACCGCATGACTTGTCTTCAACGAACCGGCTTTAAACATGTGGAATAGCGATAGAGGTATAAGGTTTGCTTGCGATCCTGTGTGGATATTGAATTTCATGCCTTTGCATTGAGTATTTGATTCGACGAACCAGTCCCAGTGCATCTTCCGATGGTGACGTCGAAAACTTGGAAATCGTTGTGGTGCGGCATCTGGGTCTCGTGCTGTACCTCACGGACGTTTTCGCTTGATTCGCAGAGTGAGGAAAAATGGTTTCGCCCCTTACACGAGTAGCATGTTTTCGCGTGGGCTGGACAGCGTCGCGCAGCATGCGTTCGCTTGCAACGGGAGGACTTGAAGGCTTGCCGTGGTCCTTGAGCAGCATTTCGGCTCGACGACGCTGCGAGGACGTCAAGTTCCCCGTCCGTCTTCTGCCACAGCGAGTACTCGCGGGTTGACGTTTCCATTGTCTTGCACAAAGCAACGGCTTTGCCTAGGGTAAGCAACTTGCTCGTTAATACCATTACCTGGAGCTTCGGCGAGTTAGTCCCAAACCATTTGGTCCGCTCCTCATGGTTTATCATTGTACCGGAGTTGCAGAACTGCGCTTGCTTCGTCAGCGCACCAAAGGACTGTTCAAAGGTTTAGCTTCGTTCTGAAGTCAAGAGCCGTAGACGTAACGCTAGTGAGTTATGTTTTTTTCCTCGACGCAGTACTCCTCAAATTTAGCTATAATGTTCACCTAGTCTTGCTTGATTTTCCACTCGTCGAACGTGAAACTATTGTAGATTTCGATAGCCTCTTCACGCCCCACGCTGAAGAAAAGTGCTTTCTTCGCTGCCACTGACCTCGCTTTTTTCGAGTATTCCGTGGCTGCCAGAGAGAAATCAACCTTTTGCATGAAGAGCTTCCAGGTTCTTTGCCCATTCGTCGCGAGGTCAAGAGGCTCTGGTGGCTTGACGTACTCCATGACATCGCTCTTATTTTTCTTCTTTTGCATGATGCTTGCAGTCCGCCTTCAGGAGGTTTGATTCGTGGTTTAGCCAACAAGCCTTCTGTATCTAACTTCTGACTCCATGTATCTTCCATGCCATGGTCGATAGAAGTCAACAGCTCGAGTGTGAATAAAATAGTGAAGACCTTTTTTTGCTGCGTTCGTTTTTTTTTTATATCGGAACGAAGGAAAGGGGCATAATGGGAATAGACAGAAAGACACGTAGTCTTCAAGTACGTATCAATAGCTAGTGCTCGTTTATCTGACACGATACACTCAACTTCGCACAATGAAGGGCACACTTGCGCACGTATCGTGCCCTCCGCACCCTTCGTCACACGCCCACGCTCACGTATACGCTCACACAGATTGGTATCCCGTGCTCCATGTGGCCATGTGGCCGGGCCTTCACGCGGCCGTGGCTGCGCATGGCCGTCCGCGCGACTGAGCGCCTACGCGGACCACTCATGAAATCTCGAAGGTCATCTGCGGCACACTTAAAGGCCGGACAAGCGGAGGTAGTTCGTCGCTTCATGTGCGCTGTTTGCGCGCGCGGCTACGGTTGGAGGTCGTGTAATAAAGTTTCGGATACGCATTGGAGCGAGAGGCAGCAGGAAGCCTTCATTCCAATTTGCGCTCTTCATCATACCAGTGACACGAATGTTCGCGCACGTGGAGTGAGATGTGTTTGCCTGTGCACGCTTCACACTATGCTTGCTATTGCAACTAGTACTGGAATGCTTATTGCAATTGATTCGGCCAATAAAACTAAACTTCGTGTAGTTGTATAATACTCTGCCATCGCTATCAATGCTTCGCCTTTCCGGCGAAACTGCGACCCTTTCTCAATCGTAAATAGCGTTTGCTTCCCGGTACCTATTTCCAATACCACCACTGCAACGCTGACGTGAAAACCAGTAATTACAAAGTTAATTAACCACTTTAATTACATAACGAATGGAGTCTAACGACTGCTTGAGTGATCGCCATGCTAAAAGAAGGAACAGGAAGGAAGCATCGTCGCATCGCTTAAAGTCATTTTACGAAGCTGTTTCTAATGAAGGAGACCACCCAGTGTATATATATACAAAAAAGCAATTCAATAAAGCATATATACAACAGCATATATACAAAAAAGCAATTCTGGGTCCGGGCAAATATTCACAGTGAAGTAGACGCGCGTATGAAGCGGTTTATTGACGTTTCGGCCGGGGTCCGGCCTTCATCAGTATACATTACATGGTGTCAGTACAGTTAATATACATGTGCACATCAACCAAATGAAGATATGTTTACATGAAAAACGAATAAAATGGCCGAACAAGATGCATCTGAATCGTTCAAAGGACAGCTGATACGTGTATAAACCGATAGCGATTGCAAACATATCATCTAAAATACAAAGCATATAAACGCACCGAAATGAATTGCAATAACCAATCACCAAGTGACAACAAAACGTCACCCAATATGTACTATGTTACCAAGCAAACACAGACACTGGAAAAGGGGAATAGTGACGTACTAGTAGAAGAAGGGACAAGTGACGGGCTACAAAGACAGGCAACTCAATTTTCCTACGCATTCATTCAAACCTCACGCGAAGGTATAAAATTTATAGATAAGGAAGGATTCGTGGGCTTCACTATCATAATTTGAACGAAATCCAGATTCAAGCACCTGACCTTCAATTTACCAAACGAGTGGTTAGGGAGATGCACGTGTATTGCGATGGGCAGGTTGGGCAACGTGTTAGCGTGGGCTTTATGATTGTTAAAGCGGAATCTGAAAGGCCCTTCTGTTTGTCCGTTGTACCGTTTTTTTTTTTTGCACAGCGCACATTCAAGCATATATATTACGTTTTTTGTGTCACAGTCGAAATCGCCTTTGATTTTTAAACAAAAGTTTGAAGATGTACTAGTAACCTGTTGCGATGTGACCATGTAGGGGCATACATGACATCGCGTTTTTCGACAAGGATGGCATCCAATGGCATCAGGGCAGTCAGTCTCAGATGATGATGTCAGTATATCTCCAATATTTCTAGCTTTCCGGTATACTGCTTTAAGCGGATCAGCGAATATGTTTTTGAGGCGTTCACTTTGCATTAGAATGTTGTGGTGTTTCTTTAATACATGCGAAACACCTGAGACTCACGCAGTGTGGGTTAGGACAAGATTTGTCTTTGGCCAGGGAGTCGGTTTGTTTGCAATGCAAAGAAGCGTACTTCGGCCATGCACGTCTGCGCATTTTATTGCATCGTCAATTAATTGTGGTGGGTAATTTTGTTTGGCTAAAGCGATTTTTAGGGTACCGCAATTTTTTTGAAACTCTGATTGCTCAGAACAAATTCTTTTAAAACGTAAGGCCTGGCTATAAGGAATGCTAGTCTTGCAATGTTTAACGTAACTGCTATCGAAGTGAAAATATTAACATCTATCTGTCGGCTTTTTGTATAGGGCAGTAGATAGTTTATCATTTAGCACTGAAACGCTGACGTCAAGGAAGTTAATATTAGATGCAGAATACGTCTGAGAAAATGATATTATTGCGATATTATCGGTAGATACCCGAGAGACGAGCCGCCGCGAGAACGACGACGAAGTGGGTCTGTGCCCTTGGCGCGAGTGAATGTCGGCCTGGCGCTCTGGCTCCAGTCCAGTGTAAATAGCCTGTAAATAGCCTCTTTCGTCTATGTCTTTCTACATGTAACATTCTGGTGGAGGTCAGCTATCCCCGTCCTCACCACGGAACTACCGAGTGGTCGGTACATCGAGCTTGTCACCATGCCTCCCGGTGACGAGCCCGCCTCTGCAACGGCTTCGGCTGGTTCGACAGCTCCAATCGTCACGGTTGCCCAACATCGCGACCCTGGTGTGTTCTCTGGCCTGGAGGGACAGGACGTTTACGAATGGATCAAGCTATATGAACATGCCAGTGCTAATAACAGGTGGGACACAACAATTATGCTCGCCAATCTCATCTTTTATCTTGGCGGCACCCCACGCGTGTGGTACCAGATGCATGACGACGAGATAAGCAGTTGGGACACTTTCAAAGCAAAGCTACGGGAACTGTTCGGCGACCCCATTGGCCGCAAGGCTGCCGCGAGAAAGGCTCTTGCGTGTCGTGTTCACACATCTACAGAGCCGTACGTTTCATACATCTTCGACGTCTTGGCTCTATGTCGCAAAGCTGACGATGCTATGTCTGAATCAGATAAAGTGTCCCATGTTCTAAAAGGCATCGCCAACGATGCTTTCAATTTGCTTGTTTTCGGCAACGTCTCGACAATCGACGCCATCATTAAAGAATACCGTCGCCTTGAAGAAGCCAAGAGCCGCCGTATCACGCACCACATCACGCGGCTACCCAACGCCGCTGCTACGTCGACATGTGAGGGTCGACCACGTCAGACCATCACCTGTGACGACGTCACCCGTATTGTTCGCCGCGAGCTCGAGGCCGCCTGTTCGCCAACTTTCTCCACGATGCCTCCAGATCCGCCAGCAACCACGATTGCCATGATTCAGGCCGTAGTCACGCAGGAATTTGAGAACATGGGTCTGAACTCCGTGTGTTCAACATATACACCCAGCGTTCCCCAGTTCTCTACCGGCCCTCCTCGTCCCCGACAGTCCTTTTCTACCACATCTCACCGCAACCCGTCCGAATGGCGTACCCCTAATGACAGACCAATCTGCTTACACTGCTGTCGCATCGGCCACGTCACTCGTCACTGCCGCAACCGATGGCCACCGCCTCCTCGGACATACGCCGCCACTTATTCCCGCACTTTTGGACCTTCTGTTCCCTATGCCACCCGCCATGAACCCACTGCCGCTGATGCGCCTGCTCCGAACCTCCGCTACAGGCGCTCGCCCTCACCTCGACGCCTTCAGTCTCGTTCGCCCCAACCCCGCCGGTTCTCTTCGCCGCCTATCGCCTCCCGGGCCCAGCCGGAAAACTAGGCACTGCAGCTTCTGGAGGGGAAGCTGCGTTGTCGACACTGCCCTCAAATCCTCTGCTCACGTTAAACACGAACCAAAACCTTCTTGACGTTGACGTTGATGGCTATCCTTTCACGGCACTCATCGATACAGGGGCACATCTTTCTATTATGAGTGCTGCCTTCCGACGACGACTGAACAAGCTCCTCACACCAGCGTCGGCACGCGTCGTCCGCGTTGCGGATGGCGGTACTGTGCCTATCATCGGCATGTGTACGGCACGTGTCAGCATCGCCGGCCGCCACATTCCTGTACTCTTCACCGTAATTGCTCATTGCCCCCACGACCTTATTCTCGGCCTCGATTTTCTCTCCGCCCATTCTGCCCTAATTGACTGCTCTTCCAGTACCCTTCGCCTCGAGTTGCCGATGCTCGCAGAACCTTCTGACGCACCCCACTGCCGCTTACGCTCCACCGGCTTTCTTCGCCTGCCGCCAAAGTCCATAGCCTATATTGAACTCTTGTCTTCCCCACCAGTCCCTGATGGCGAGTACCTCGTCACTCCTCTGCCCGACATTCCACTACAGTATGACGTTACCGTGCCTCACAGTATACTTACTATTACTGTGAACCGCACTGGCATACCTATCTTTAACTTTGGATTGGCAAAGCAAATTCTACCGCAAGGTATTTGCCTTCCCAACGTTGTCTCGGCGACCATCACGTGGCAGCGATATCAACCGATGCTTCTTGCGAACTTAGCAGGCCCATCGTGCCAGCCTCGGCCGCCGATACCAGGATACAGAAAGTGGTTGCGACGGTCCTGTCTTCTGCGCAGACTGAAGACCTTTACCAACTATTATCGTCCTACAGAGATATTTTCGACTTCGACGATCGCCCTTTAGGCCAGACGCTCGCGGTCAAGCATCGGATTCTTACTGGCGATGCTACTCCTATTCACCGACGACCGTATCGAGTTTCTGCGTCGGATCGCCGAGTAATTCAAAGCGAAGTCAACAAAATGCTAGACAAAAACATCATTGAGCCTTCTTCGAGTCCCTGGGCGTCCCCTGTAGTGTTGGTTAAGAAGAACGATGGCACGTGGCGCTTCTGTGTAGACTACCGCCATCTGAACAACATTACTAAGAAGGACGTCTACCCGCTCCCACGTATATACGAAGCCCTTGACTGCCTCCACGGTTCCAGCTATTTCTCTTCTATCGATCTTCGTTCTGGATACTGGCAGATTGCTGTTGACGATATGGACAAAGAAAAAACCGCGTTCATCACACCTCATGGCCTATACCAATTTAAAGTAATGCCGTTTGGATTATGCAACGCCCCTGCCACCTTTGAGCGTATGATGGACTCCTTGCTCCGTGGTTTCAAATGGTCCACTTGTCTCTGCTACCTCGACGACGTCATCGTCTTCTCGCCCACGTTCGACACTCACCTGGAGCGTCTAACAGCTATACTTGATGTATTTCGAAAGGCGAAGCTGCAACTTAACTCGTCGAAATGTCGTTTCGGCCACCGCCAAATTACTGTTCTGGGCCACCTCGTTGATGCTTCCGGAGTACAGCCTGATCCCGACAAATCTCGCGCTGTCCAAAGCTTTCTGGTTCCGAAGACAGCCATAGACTTTCGAAGTTTTGTCGGGCTATGCTCGTAATTTCGTCGTTTTGTTCAAGATTTTGCGGCAATTGCTAGACCCCTCACTAATCTTTTGAAGAAAGGCGTACAATTCTCGTGGGGTACTGCAGAAGCCGCCGCCTTCTCTCGTCTCGTCACTCTTCTCTCCTCACCAACCATTCTCGCCCACTTCGACCCTGATGCCCCTGCAGAATTGCGCACAGATGTCAGCGGTCATGGCGTAGGTGCCGTCTTAACCCAGCGTCAGCGTGGCCAGGATCGCGTTATTGCTTATGCAAGCCGCCTCCTCACAGCATCGGAGGGCACCTATTTCATTACGGAACGAGAATGCCTTGCTGTAGTCTGGGCGGTTGCGAAGAGCCGTCCTTACCTCTACGGTCGCCCTTTTTCTGTAGTCACTGACCATCATGCTCTCTGCTGGCTCTCATCCCTAAAAGATCCTACAGGCCGGCTTGGTCGATGGGCTTTGAGACTACAAGAATTTTCGTATGCTGTGGTCTACAAGTCTGGCCGCCTGCACCAAGACGCTGACAGCCTGTCGCGTTACCGTGTTGACGACCCTGACTCCTCCAATATTACCAGTGCTGCTTGTGTATTCTCTGTGTCGCAGCTGCTTCATTTTGCCGACGAGCAACGTCGTGACGCCAACATCAGAGGACTCATCGACCGTTTTGAACACTCTCCGGCCGACGCCACTCTACGCCTCTTCGTCCTCCGTGACGGTACTCTGTACCGTCGTAACCTTCATCCGGACGGCTCTGAGTTGCTACTTGTCATACCTAAACACCTCCGCTCAACCCTTCTAGAAGAGCTCCACGACGCACCAACGGCAGGACACCTCGGCGTATCTCGAACCTATGACCGTGTACGTCGCCGTTTTTTCTGGCCGGGCCTTGCCCGTTCCGTACGACGTTACGTCGCCGCTTGTGAACTTTGCCAACGACGCAAGAAGCCTTCCCAGCCCCCCGCTGGTTACCTGCAGCCGCTCGACATTCCTGCCGAGCCCTTTCATCGTGTCGGCTTAGACCTTCTCGGCCCATTTCCGGAATCTACATCAGGAAACAAGTAGGTTGCAGTCGCGGTGGACTACGCGACCCGCTACGCCGTAACCCGTGCTCTTCCGACCAGTTGCGCAACTGATGTTGCGGACTTCCTTCTACATGATATCATTTTGATGCATGGTACTCCGCGTGAATTGCTAACAGACCGTGGCCGTACGTTTTTCGCGAAAGTCATTGACGACATTATGCGGGCCTGCTCCATTCAGCATAAATTTTCTACCTCCTGCCACCCTCAAACGAACGGCCTCACTGAGCCTTTGAACCGCACCCTTACAGACATGCTATCCAAATACGTTTCAGACGACCACCGTGACTGGGACCTGGCTCTACCCTACATTGCCTTTGCATACAACTCTTCCCGTCTCGAAACTGCCGGCTTTTTCCCGTTTTACCTCTTGTATGGCCGCGAACCGACGCTACTACTAGACACCGTGCTTCCGTCCACCACAGCTTCAACTAGCGCTTATGCCCGGGATGCAATCGCCCGTGCTGACCATGCTCGTCAACTTTCGCGCGTTCGTCTAAAAGTCTCTCAAGACAAACAGAAGCGACGCTACGACCTCCATCACCGTGATGTCCATTTTGCGCCCGGCACCCTCGTGTTGCTTTGGTCACCATCGCGTAAAGTTGGCCTTTGTGAGAAACTGCTTTCCTGTAATACCGGCCCATATCACGTACTCCGCCAACTGACCGATGTCACCTATGAAATTGTTCTAGCCACGCCCACTACGTCCTCCGGTGTGACAACCAGTGACATTGTCCACGTCACCCGACTCAAGCCCTACAACTCTCCACGTGCCTTGGATATTTAAAAGTACCGTGACGGCGCTTTTGCCGCCGGGGGGTAGTATTACGATATTATCGGTAGATACCCGAGAGACGAGCCGCCGCGACAACGACGACGAAGTGGGTCTGCGCCCTTGGCGCGAGTGAATGTCGGCCTGGTGCTCTGGCTCCAGTCCAGTGTAAATAACCTGAAAATAGCCTCTTTCGTCTGTGTCTTTCTACACGTAACAATATGGATGGATGGGCATTGTTAAAGTCAGATATGAAGGAAAGCAGTTCCTGTTCCCCATGAGGCCAAATCAGAAAAACATCGTCAATGTAACGTTTTTAATAAAACGGTTTTAACGTCCTGGTTAGCAAAAATTTATCTTCTAGCTGCCCCATAAATATATTGGCGTAGTTGGGGCCAATTCGCGTACCCATAGACGTCCCACTAACTTGCACATAGTGCTGTCCTTCAACTTCGAAGTTATTTAGTTCTAAAATAAGGGCTAGCAAAGTTGCCAATGTGTCGCTATCGATTAGGTTCTCGGGTGATACACATTCGTAGCAATTGACGACTGCCATGATGCCATCAGAATGTGGACTGTAAGTATACAAAGATGCTACATCAAGTGTGACCAAAAGAGGACCTTGAGGAATTATGAAATCGATTATATCTGACAGGAAGTGGGTAGTGTAAGAAGCAAACGTAGCTGGGATATTACTAATCAGGGAATCTACGTAGCTGGACAAATGTTCTGTGACTGTACCTATACCAGAAATGATGGGACGACCTGGGTTGTTTATCTTATGTATTTTAGGGAAACGGTAAAAACGACCAGCAACAGGACTTAGTGGAATTAGAGAATCAACCGCATTGTCAGGCATCTTTTTCTTCTTGACGAGATCTAGTACTGTGCTTTTGATGAGAGATTTATATTGCTCAGTGGGGTTATGATCAAGGTGTTTATATAACTTCGCGTCTGCTAGCTGTCTGTGGGCCTCTGCGGCGTAATCGGACTTGTTCATTATGACAACGACAGCACCTTTGTCAGCAGGCTTAATGACGATGTCATTGCGAGATGACAGAGTATTTAGTGCTTTCATTTCATTGGTGGACAAGTTACGGCGAAAGGGTGCTTGGTTTTGATACAATTGCAGAACGTCTCGTTGTACTGCTTTGATATACATGTTCAAAATCTATCGCGCTGTGTAGGAGGGACCCAGTGCTTGCCAGAGGGTACCGCGTGTTTCGAATCGCTTGAATCGGAGCGGTCATGGAAGTATTCGCGCAAGCGTAAGTTATGGGCGAAATTATCCAAATCTTTCAGTAGTTGAAATTCACTATGTCCACCTGTTGCTGGACAAAAATTAAGACCACGACGTAGAACACTGCACTCATCAGCTGTTAGCAGAATGTCCGAAATATTAACAATATTATTCTGCTCCTGATGGGCAAACCTACTAAAAGAGGATGACGAATAAGTGCCGGAGTGTACTTCTAGAGGTTTGGTTTTAAAAGGGGCAGAGTGGAATACCTTGTCCTGGCTTCCAGAAGGGCACACAACACCGTCACGGGACAGTTTCTTGGCTTTCAATGCATAGATTTCATTCCGTTTTTTGGTTGTGAATGCCTCTATTACGGCGGATCGGCTAGAGGACAAGTTTAAGCTCGCAGCAATTCGACTTTCTTGGTTCATGAATTTCTTACTGGAAGAACGATAGTGATCCAAGACGACACGGGTGAGTTGTAGTGAAGCATTTGTTAGTCTGTTATCCCATCTAGCTATATTGCGCTCAGACATGTCCGACAGAGCTGGTTTTACAACAATACGGAGACCCTTTGGTGCAACAGCCGCAGCTAGGTAGGTATTTAGCGTATCTACATGTAGAGCATTCCGAATTCTTTTTTCTGTAACCGTCCTTAGCCTTTGTCACAAAGTGCGTGCACTCCTCGGCGTCACCACACCGCCGCCAAGAGACCCCGCCGCGGCGTGCCCGGCGCGTGGAGCGCTGTCCCTAGATCCCGCCGGCATCCAGACCGGTTCCTCACGTGACAGCCGGCGCGCGGCGAGAGAGAGAAGAGAGAGAGAGAACGAGCGTGGAGTGAACTGCGACAAGCGGGCACAGTTGTTGGACCGGCGAGGCAAGCAGCACGTGAATTGGACGTCAGACAGGCGTGGGGACGACGGTCTGAGTTCCCGTAGCCGGAACCTCCGTAGACGCGACCCCGAGTCTGTTCCGATCTTCGGCAGCGCCGTGCGGTGACGACGGACCCAGCAGCCCGGCGCCTCCCCAGCTGGGATGTCCTACTCGACATTCCGCAGATAAGCCTACGCATCGTGTTCAGCATCTCTCAGAACTTTCCGTCGGACTTTCTTTTTCAATCGCGTTTCATCTTTTATTTAATTATTCACCGCGTGTTAATACGTGTATCTTCTGTTAGTGTAGTGTTTGCAGCGTTTATTGTCACGTGTATTTTTCAATTGTGTCGCATATTTTTTTTTTATTTCGCGAGTGTTAATGGTTTCGACGTGGTGGGCTTTGTGTCGCGCGTCGCGTCAGAGATGATGTTGTATGTGACCCGCACTCCTTCCGCGAGGCTTGGCCCCACGTGCTTGTAGTTTGTATATTCTTTTCTCCGAGTATGTCTCGGGCCTGATTTTATTTTATTAAACTGAGTGTTTGTCTTAAGCCGTCTTCCGTCTCATGCCTCTGGTTCACGGTCGATCAGGCGTGGACCTTATCGCCGGTCAGCAGTCAAACGACCAATAAACGCTCGCGTGGTGGGTTTGTTGTCGCCCCATCCCTTCCGGTTCGGAGAGTGTGAATAGCTTACCCCAATCCTTGACAACTGGTGTCCACGACAGGACTTGCTGACCACGATCTACCGTGGCCAGGAGGCATATAGGGCAGAACAGACGCGTTCAATCAAAAAGCGTAAAGGGGCCCAGATATGGCCGAGGAAGCGGAGCGATTTGTTGCGGTCGGGAAGCAGCTGGGCCTGGAAGGAACTGCGCTTCAGGAATTTCTGCGCGAGGAATGAGTGGGGCATCGCGAATGGAATAAAGAACAGGAGCAGCGAAATCGCGAAGGCGCGGAGCGACCGGCGTCTCCTCGAAATAGAAAAGGAGCTCGAGATACTGCGCGCAAACAGTGACTGCGCAAGCAATAGTGGCGGCTCAGAAAGCCTTCCCAGTGCAGGCCTAGTGACAGCGCAGTTCGCGGGGGTCAGCCCTCAAAGAATACTGGCACCCTTTAACGAGAAGCCGGACGACCTGGACGCATACCTGACGCGCTTTGAGCGAGTGGCCGAAGCCCACGGATGGGCGAGGGAACAATGGGCCACAGCCCTCAGTACATGCCTAACGGAAGAAGCACTTAAGTGTGTTCGGCCGCATGCCAGCGTCGGAGGCGTTGGCTTACGACAAGATTAAACGGGCCCTCGTACGTCGTTTTCGCCTCACAGAAGAGGGCTTCCGGAAGAAATTCAGGCCGGAAGCGCCCCAGGACGACGAAGCGCCATCGCAGTTTTTCGCCCGGCTGGAGAATTACTGGGAGAGATGGGTCCACCTCTCGGAGGCCACAAAGTCCTACGAGGGAATCAAAGACGTCCTTCTGGCTAAACAGTTTCTTGAAAACTGCGAGCCCGCGCTGGTGATGTTCCTGAAGGAAAAACAGAGCCGCGACATCCTCGATATGCTCCAGAGGGCCGACGAATATGTGAGCCCTCGAGATACAGTCAACTTCGGCAAGCGTGAAGCAAAACAAGGAGGTCAAGCCGGGCAGAATCCCGACGCATACCGAGGCAAACGACGATCCAACAGTGGAACGGGGCTGCGTTGTTACCTGTGATCACGACCGGGACATGTGGCGTCACAATGTACGAGCACCGATAAGAAGCCGGAACCGTCGAACAGGGAGCAGCCTCCCGCTAGGAATGTCTTGGCCTGCCTTGAGGACGATGGTTACCTCGAATTAAAGGATGGCCAGCACGTGCCCGTCGTAAATGTGGGCACTTCACGAGGCATGGGTGATCTGCCTATCGTCAAGGGCCGGGCACGTCGTGAAGGTCCTGAGAGACAGTGGCGGCAACATCGTTATAGTCAGCCGGGGCCTTGTCCAGCCGTCGGATATGACAGGCCGGTACCGAGCCGTCTACTTCATAGACCGTTCAGTAAGAACTTTGCCCGACGCTCGAATCAGAATAGACACGCCCTACTACCGAGGAGAGGTCTTCGCGGCATGCATGCAGGACCCACTCTTCGACCTCATCCTGGGGAACATCGTGGGAGCCCGAGCCCCAGCCGAGCCAGACGGTGCGTGGGGTGAAGCCTTCGTGCGGGATGAAGGCGACTGGGCGGAGCCATCAATAGCAGAAACCCAGGGTACGTTCAATTCGCCTGCACCACTTGAACCAGTTCACGAGGTGCTACACCCTGCCATTCGTTTCAGCGGTGCAGCAATGGCGGCCGCAGAACCACGACGTTCGTTTCAAAAGGTGCAGGGCTGGTTCATGATTTTGCTGCACCCGCTCCACTGCCGGTGCCGACTTGGTGCAGGCATACAAGTGCGAAGCAGCGACGCAGCAGACGGGCGCGAGCACCGTAAAAAGCCCGCTTACACACGTGTGATGTGTCTACGCAACTGTAGTGTGTATTTACGCCCCAGAAACCGATCATACCTGCAGTTCAGGACCTTTCAAACTTACGCACTCCGTGCACATTAGTCTGACATAGCATAACATCTACACCGTGTCTGCACCTTTGCATTCGTTTCGAGTGTTTCGCTGGGCCTGCACCTCCGGAATGGAGCTGCACAGTTTTTGAACTTCTCGTGAACCGCCGTGAACTGGTTCACAGTGGTGCAGGCGAATCGAACAGACCCCCAGCTTCCGGCTGTAGCTGCTGTTATCACACGCCGGCAGTCACAACAGCAGTACTCCCAGGCGTTCCGTTCCGGGCACGCCGTTCAAGCCCACTGTGGCTTTGGCAGGCCCGATTCTTCCACTGTAATGATTCTCAAGTCATCAATAAAGTATTATTATTATTATTATTATTATTATTATTATTATTATTATTATTATTATTATTATTATTGCATGTGCCGTCCAGCCTGGCTGGGGTCACTCCCGAGCAAATGGAAATGGACCAGCAGCGAGACACTACCCTGCGAAAGTGCTTTCAGCTACACAGGGAGAAAACGCAGCATGAAGTGCAAGGGGGGCGGATCATTCAACATACGAGTGAGGGACGGCCTGCTGTACCGTGAATACGTGCCAGACTCGGGATCGAGCACGGTGCAGCTGACAGTGCCGAGGCAACATCGCGGCAAAGTCCTTCACCTTGCACACTGCGGGCTAATGCCGGGTCACCTCGGAGAAAAGAAGACCACGGACCGCATACTGGCCAACTTCTTTCGGCCGGGAGTGCATGAAGATACACACGTTTGTCGCTTCATGCGACATTTGTCAGAAGACGGCCAGCCGTGGGTCTGTAGGGAGGGTACCGCTCGAAAAGATACCTCAACGAGGCCGAGGCCGCGAACTCACGGGTTTGGGCCTTGCCCTAAAGGAGTATGACTTTAACGTGCTTAGCGTCAAGAGTGCGGAGAACGCGGGTGCTTACTACCTCGGCGGGGTCTGAATTGGCGTGAATGGGTAGAGTAATTCGTCCATACTTTGGTTGTCTCCGTTTTCTTCTTTTTTTCCCCACTAATACTCATCCGGGCGTTGCGTGGCTGCGTAGCCTCGTTGAGGTATGCCTTGTATTTTATCTATTTTTTTGTTGTTGTTGTTGTTGTAAGTCATGTGCTCATACCAGTGCGGGGACATTGCTGAAGCGTGGTGCAGTGGTTTGTGCGCGAGTGTTCGCGCGACCCAAGAACGCTGGCGATGGGGGTATGAGCCATGGTATGTGCTGACGTGTCTCACATGTGCTCCTCGATTTTTCGGCAAAAGGCCCGGTAATTCACCCCAGCTCATGCAAGGTCGCACACAACGGCATCCGTGAAGTTACAAGGACCATGTGGATACCGAAATCTGAGGTGCGAAACCATTTCTCTCCGATTTAGGAGGATTTTTTCTACGAGCACAGTGTCGCTGCGAGCTAAGCCTGAAGAAAGCAGGGCCTAGCGGCCGTGCTTAGGCGTGGTCCGGCGGGGCCATCGACCTTGCCGGGGACCAAGAGGCGAAGTGCTTCAAGAAAATGGCGTCCGCTATGCGTGTGAAAGTGGAGGGTGAAGAAATAATGCCGGAGGGAGTTTCCGAGAAATTTGGCTGGCGCGTCGCCGGGGAGAAGAAGACCCAAGAGCAAGCTAAGTCTAACGCCGGTCAACGGGGGGCCGGTGGCTGCCGGGCATCGTCGCCCGCAGCGGAAAAATTTCAAGAGCAAGCTACTCAAGGCAGCGAGGATGCCTGTGTTGCCGAGGCAAGATATCAAGATCGTCATGCGTCCCAGGGGAGGTCTGAACATTGGGGAAGTATCTAGATTCGAGATCAGCCGAGCCATCGTCGCAGCTGCGAATGTGAGTGGCGAGGAGGTGAGGCAAGATGTTGTTTCCCGAACAAACAGCAAAACATAGTCGTTATCAGTACGCCTAAGCGAGAGAACGCAGACCGCTACTCGGCAGTCAGAAGCCTCACTATCAACGGCACGGCACACGAAGTCAGCGCCTACGAGACCGCCCCCCACGGCACCGTTAAGGGCGTCATCAGGGGTGTCCCGATCACGGACACTATTCAAGAAATCAACGACTACATCGTTCAAGAGTATAATCCCACTGCTATGCAAGCCAACCGCATTGGCAAGACGACGACGGTGGTCATCGCATTCGACGGCGACAAGGTCCCGAACTACATCAGATACGGCAACCTGCTGGTCGAGTGTTCGCTGTATCGCAAGCAGATCGATATGTGCTACCGGTGTGGTCGCCTCGGTCACCGGATGGACGTTTGTCCTAACCCCGAAGACAAGATATGCCGTGGTTGCGGCATGAAGAATCCTGAAGAAAGCCACGTTTGCAGTAACCCCAAGTGCAGCCTCTGCGGGGGCAACCACCTCACCGCGGACAAGGAGTGTACAGCGAGATTCAAGACGCCATACATCGTTCGTAAACGGCGTTGGGAACGTCAGCAACGAGAACAGGTGCAGCAGCAGCGGCAGCAGCCGAGGGGGACAGCGTGGCAGCAGACAGCGTGGCAGCCACCGAGCGGGCGTCGCAGCCGCTCCCAGACAAGGCGAGGGAGAAGCACGAGCGATACCAGGTCACCATGGGCAGCTGGGGCTCGCAGGCGAGAATCTCGTTCGAGGTCTAAGTCGAAGACCCGGCGGAGCAACGGCGCCGAGAAACAGGTGGGCTGGGCAGCGGGGTCTCCCGTCGCTCTTGACAATAGCGATTTCCCTCCCCTCCCCTCCTCCCGCCCTTCCAAAGACAACGAGTGTAGACACTGTTTGGAACTCAAGGAGATGATAAAGAGGCAGAACAATCAAATCAAGAACCAAAACAATCAGATAAAAGCAATGATGGAGCGTATCGAGACGCTCAGTAGAACAAAGAACAGTGATAATGACGTCAGTGCAGTTAAAAGGAATGTACCCAAGAGAGACACCACCAGCGCTGCTCCAGTGTTGACGAAGCTGATCACGTCACCGGCGCAGATCACATCACCGGCGTTGACGCAGTCAGTGACGCAAACTCCACAGACAGAAACGGCAGTGGTTGCTATGGAGGAAGAGAAGGCTGAGGCCGCCGTTCCTCCGACAATGGAGTCGGTCATGAGCATGCTTACGCAAATCTCCAGCCAAGTTTCCCAAATGTCTGCGCAAGTGAACAGTCTAACAGTAAGAATGGATAATGTGGAGGCCAAATGCAGCCAACTCTCCGTTAGAGTCATGACGATGGATGCGAAAAATAAGCATCTCACCGTTGCCAAGATAAAGTCATCACGGCTTAATCTACGGGTCAGGCCGCGAAAAGTTGGTTCCGTGCGCAAATCTACCGCTCAAAAAGTAGAAAATTACGAAGACTAAAGGAAAGCAGAAAGAGACTGCGACGTTATTTCAATGGAACTGTAGGAGTATTAGAAACAAGATAGGGGAGTTACAACTATTCGTTGATAAATTGGACCAAAAACCGGATATCATAGCGTTACAAGAGACCAACGGCCGGGCCAAGCTCGCGGGATACATTACGTATACGGATCCAAGCGAAAAGGGTACTGCGATCTTGGTCCGCAGCAGCGTGGCGGCCACACAGCACGTGACCGCTCAGCGAGGCTGCGAACATACGCTCATCGAAATTCACAGCAGAAGAGTGTGGGGGGGGGGGGGGGACAAGAACTTTTTCGTCCTGAATGCTTATTGCCGACCGTCCAGCAGGGTCATTGACTTTGAAGGCACCATATTGGACTGCATTAAAGAAGCAAAAACAAGACCGATTTTAGTGCTAGGAGATTTCAACGCCGCCCACACGATGTGGGGTTGCAAATATTCGTCCAAAAGAGGAAACCAATTGGGAAAAGCTATAGAGAATCACGACATGGAGGTGGTTAACGAACCGGGCGTACCAACCACCAGGACAGGCACTAGCACGGTCAGAGACACCACACCTGATCTGACGCTAGTTCGGGGGAACCTCGACGTAACTTGGCGTAACACGGGGGAAAATCTTGGCTCGGATCACGATATAATTTGTGTAACCCTCGGGGGGACTGACATCAAGGCGAAACTGGGTCAAGCCAACATTGCAGACTGGGACCGGTTACGTAGAAGCGCAGACAGTGAAGGCGAGGACGAAAACCAAGACACCAAGACGTATGAGGAGTGGGCCAAAAAGCAACGCGAATTTGTAAAGAAATTTACGCAGAAGATTACTACGACCACGCCAATTCCCTTCGTAGACAGCAGGCTTAGTCACATGTGGGCGGCCAGGCACGGTCTTACTCGAAGGTGGAAGAGGCAAAGACATAACAAGAAGCTTCGCAGACGTATACACGCGCTCAACAAGCAAGTGACTGAGTATGCGGAACAACTATGCAGGGAAAACTGGATGAAGATGTGTGATGACCTGCAAGGCACACTGTCTACGAAGAAGACTTGGAAGCTGTTGCGACACCTCATAGATCCGTTAAAAAGCAAGAGCGCATGCGCTCGAGACCTCACAAGAACGATCAACAGTTACGACGGGGACGGGGAGAAGCTCATTCGTGAACTCACAACTAAATACCTCAAGACCGAGAAGAGCGGTAACCCGACTCACGAGTATGAAGGCGATAGCAACGTCGAGATGTACGAAGCCTTCACCGAACTGGAGCTGGTTGCGGCCATCGATGAAAGTAATCAAGGCAGCGCACCGGAAATTGACGGCGTTACATACAAGATGCTAAAAAATATGCGCGACAAAAGCCGAGCTGAACTGCTAAACCTCGTCAACGCGTCCTGGGAGAAGGGTTCGTTACCAAAAGAATGGAAAGAAGCGGAGGTGCATTTCATTCCCAAGCCGGGGAAACCACCCCACGTCGACAATCTACGCCCCATTTCCCTCACGTCATGTGTAGGGAAGGTGGTCGAGCGTATGGTGTTCAAGAGACTACAGAGACATTTGGATGTCACTGATCAGATGCCACCGACCATGTACGGATTGCGGAGGCACCTGAGCACACAAGACGTCTTGGTACAAATACGCGAGCTGGTTATCAAGCAAGCGAAGACCCCTACGCCAAGAGCTATCCTTGCGCTCGATCTCAAGGGGGCCTTCGATAACGTCACACACGAAAGTATTTTCCGTAACCTGCACCAAACGGGATGCGGAAAGCGAACATTCAAATATGTGCAGCATTTCTTAAGCAATAGAACGGCAACCATCAAAATTGGAGAGGAGAAGTCGAAACCGATAGCCCTGGGAGACAGAGGCACTCCGCAAGGATCGGTTCTTTCGCCGCTTCTCTTCAACCTGGCACTCCTCCCTCTCCCGACTTTGCTTCAAGACATAGAGGGCATAGATCACGCTCTCTATGCAGACGATATCACTGTGTGGACGTCGAGGGCAGGGTCGGAGAGTTGGATGGAGGAGACCCTTCAGAGAGTGGCAAAGACCGTGCACGAGTTCGCTAAATCGTGCGGCCTCAGTTGCTCGCCACAGAAGTCCGAGTTACTCGTCATCAAGCCAAGAAGAAAGAAAGGAGACCAAGAGAACGTACGCATCACCATCGACGGGACGACCATAACACCAACCACGCAAGCACGTATCCTGGGTGTCATCTTCCAGAACAATGGCAAGGCGGGGGCGTCGATCGACAAAATCAAAGTTTCAACGGAACAAATTTCGAACATGATCAGAAGAGTCACAAACAGACAAAGGGGATTGAAGGAGGACGATGTACTGACGCTCGTCCAGGCCTTCTTGACGTCGCGCATCGTTTACGCGGCGCCGTACCTCAAGTTACTGAAAAAAGACAGGGACCAGTTGAACGTCATTGTACGAAAGGTCACCAAGATGGCACTGGGCATTCCGAAGCATTCTTCGACCGACAAGCTTCTCGGCATGGCCAAGCACAACGTCGTCGAAGAGTTAATAGAAGCTCATCTGTCTAATCAAAGAGTTCGGCTCAGTCAGACGTCGGCGGGACGTCGCGTTCTTGCCAAGTTGGGCTGGCAAGAGGCAGAGCGGAAGGAAACGGGGCCGTTACCCAGGTTGTGGGCGCATAAAATCCACAGTAAGCCACTGCCTAGAAACATGAGGTCGGGTCGTAACGACGGCCGCAGAGTGGCTCGTATAGCGGCCTTGATGGAGACTTTCTCCAAAGTAAACGCGACGTACCTGAAAGGAAAGTTGAGTTAATATGGACACCGGCTCACTCTGGGCTGGAGGGCAACGAACTTGCCCACCAGTTCGCCCGAGAGATGGCACACCGGGTTGAGGAAGGTGAGGCACAGTCCATATTTAGTTACAGAGACATTACGAACCATTATAAGACGGAGAGGCGCCGTTACCCCGATCCTCACAAATCGCTTAGCAGAGAACAGCAAGCGATCTACAGGCAAATACAGGCAGGATCCTTCCCGCACCCTTACCTTCAAAACAAGATGTACCCGGAAAGGTACGAGGAGGATTGTAACTTCTGCAAAACTCAGTTAGGCACGCTGCAACACGTCATTGGAGTATGCGATTTCATCAAGGCGATCCCCCCACCTCTTAACTGCCCCGCTACCCTACCCCATCCCTCATCCACCCTTACCGAGTGATGGGAGACCTTGCTAACCAGCACCGCCCTGGAAGACCAGCTCGTCCTGATCTCCAGGGGCCAGGCGGCTAGGGAAGCATATGGGTCCCGTGAAGAGGGAACCACTTCCATCGACGGCGTCTAAGAAGATGTCGAGCTCGGCTCAATAAAGTTGTTTCTCTCTCTCCCCCAAGAACGCTCATCGGCGTGGTGGTGCGGGTAACCGCCAGGTGTGCAAGGAGCCGGGGCTCCTTTCAGTGCGCGCACACGACTTTGTGTTTTGTTCTGAATGTTATCCTATAACATTCTTGTCGCCGGCGTGGCGTCACAAAGTGCGTGTACTCCTCAGCGTCACTACACCGCCGCCAAGAGACACCGCCGCGGCGTGCCCGGCGCGGGGAGCGCTGTCCCTAGATCCCGCCGGCATCCAGACCGGTTCCTCACGTGACAGCCGGCGCGCGGCGAGAGAGAGAGAGAGAAGAGAGAGAGAACGAGCGTGGAGTGAACTGCGACAAGCGGGCAGAGTTGTTGGACCGGCGAGGCAAGCGGCACGTGAAGTGGACGTCAGGCAGGCGTGGGGACGCCGGCCTGAGTTCTCGTAGCCGGAGCCTCCGTAGACGCGACCCGGAGTCCGTTCCGATCTTCGGCAGCGACGTGCGATAACGACGGACCCAACAGCTCGGCGACTCCCCAGCTCGGACGTCCTACTCGACACTCCGCAAATAAGCCTACGCCACGTGTTCAGCATCTCTCAAAACTTTCCGCCGGACTTTTTATTTTCAATCGCGTTTCATATTTTATTTAATTATTCACCGCGTGTTAATACTTGTATCTTCTGTTAGTGTAATGTATGCCGCGTCTATTGTCGCGTGTATTTTTCAAATGTGTCGCATATTTTTTTTTTTTTTTTTGTTATTTCGCGAGTGTTAATAGTTTCCAGGTGGTGGGCTTTGTGTCGCGCGTCGCATCAGAGTTGATGTTGTATGTGACCCGCACGCCTTCCGCGAGGCTTGGCTCCCCGTGCTTGTAGTTTGTATATTCTTTTCTCCGAGTATGTCTCGGGCGTGATTTTATTTTATTAAACTGAGTGTTTGTCTTAATCCGTCTCCCGTCTCATGCCTCTGGTTCACGGTCGATCAGGCGTGGACCTTATTGCCGGTCAGCAGTCGAACGATCAATAAACGCACCCGGGATGGGTTTGTTGTCCCCCCATCCCCTCCGGTTCGGAGAGTGCGAATAGCTTACCCCAATCCTTGACAGCCTTAGAAATTCATTTGAACAGAGGTAAGAAATATTGTTACCCGGAGACACAGCGTTTAGTCAATTCGCCGGTGCATCATCCACGGTTTTCGTGTGGGCTCTGCGAAACTCGTAGCGGGGACCTTTCGGGGAGCAACCTGTATCGTCCTGTGCTGAAGGCGACTGTTCAGCTGACGGAGCTATCGCTGCGGCGTTAATTGGGCGATTGTTTGAAGCAGCCTTCTTGCGATGGACCTGTGTCTTTCGATTGTGGGGTGATGATTCCTTTTGAGAGGGACTACCATTCGTTGTCTGTCCTATCAATAGCGCCGGGTCAGAAGATGGGCCTTCAACGCTCGGTTCCTTAGTGCATTGCTGAGGCGGATTGCTGGGTGCACTGCTTAACCAAGAATGGTACGTAGCACTGGACGGCTTGTAAGAGAGGTGCCGAATGTGACAGGCCATGAGCGAGACGCCTCCGAAGTTTGGGTGTAAACCATCAGCTGCGAGCACGCGGTGCGGGGGCAGCCATTCGAACTCATGGTCCAGGAAAAATACCAGTCGAGAGCGACTGCAGAATTTTTTCAGCAGGGTGTTGAAATAACACGCTTCTTGGTTAAAGCAACGAACAAATGTGGCGCTGAGGTACCCTAGTCGGCGGTTCCTGGTCCTTGGTAGTATGAGAGTGGCATAGATTCTGGTGACTTCAGGACATTCCTTGGTGATGTGTTTGATGATTTCACAGTAACTGTGGAAAGCTTTTCGGCCTGATACTCGAGCTAGGTTGATGGTGCCTACATGAAGAACAATTGTTGTGGTGTTCTGCGGGACGAAATCTAATAGTGCTGGTACGTGACTGATTTATGCACCGCACTGAGACACAAACGCTGGCGTTTCGTTCACCGCAGGATCGAAGTACTGGTAAATATGTTTCGTCTGGGAGTCACCTACGACGGTCAATGACGGAGCTCTCTTTGGGTACTTCCAGTAGGCGTGCTTCAACGTGGTCTTCTCCGCAACCATTGTTTCAATATACCAGAAAAAAGCAATTCTGGGTCCCGGTAAAAATTCACAGTGAAGTAGACGCGCGTGTGAAGCGGTTTATTGACGTTTCGGCCGGGGTCCGGCCTTCGTCAGAATACATTGCATGGTGTCAGTACAGTTAATATACATGTGCATATGAACCAAATGAAGATATGTTTGCATGAAAAACGAATTAATTGGGCGAACAATAAGCATCTGAATCGTTCAAATGACAGCTGATACGTGTATAAACCGATGGCGATTGCAAACATATCATGTAAAATACAAAGCATATATATATATATATATATATATATATATATATATATATATATATATATATATATATATATATATATATATATATATATAGATATATATGTATATATCTTCGGCATGAATTGTAAGAAGTTGTGCTGTAAAACGAGCTGGTCGGTCGCTTCCTGCAACTTCTAGAGTAGAAGATCAAATTCGAGCAGCGCCTTCAGGATGACTTCGCCGGACTGCGCTCTCCGTGCTTCTTCTGCTAAGCACAGTTCGCGCCTACGCCAAGGCAGCCCTTGGCTGCAAACATAATAGAAGGCCATGGCAGAAAACAAATGGAATGAAAGGAAGATAGCAGCTGGAAACGCAGCCCCATATAACAAGCAGTCTAGCGGCTCGCCTCTTCTACAGGCCTCCACTCTCACACCCAACCATGGTATATATATTGTGTATATGTAATTTCAGACCGAACACGGCGTACGCTTGTGCGTGGTATATTCCGAACGCTTCGGTTGGAAGACCAGCCTTTGTCAAAGTGAGTGATTGCATTAAACACAATGCTAGCGCGTGTCTTGTGAGGCATTCCTGGTATTGCGCTCGCACTTTGTCCTAGAGCGCTGCAGTCAGTGCTTCCAGTGTCGCGTCGCTGTCTGCAGGCATGCAGTGGAGCGCAGTGCATCCAATTGCCGAGCTCACTTGAACGACGTCTTCTCATCCTCGCACATGTGGTTCGCCTGGCTGTCCTGTTGCAAGTTTATGTTGTGGGCTGCTCCTGCTCTTATCGGAAAGAATTGCGCAACTGCTCCGCTCAACATAGAAGCTGTTTTGCGCTCTTTGTTTCAACGTGCGCTCCTCGACGGCATTTCTTTTTGGCACCGCTCACATCACGAATGTGAGTGCGTGACCAGTTTCGCGATATAGGAAAGCAACGTGAGGAGAATATCAAGCAGGGGGCCGCCATGCATCAATAAACGCGAGAGAGGGGCAACCGAGGTTTTGCTGCGTGAGTATCCGCACTTGTGGCCGAAATAATTCAGCACAAGCCGGGTGACGTTTCAAAGCCTTGGTCGCTTTTCCCGAGGCAAGAATGGAATGGTCTTTCGCGTTCGTTTGCACCACCAAAGCCGCGACTACTCCTGTAATTAATTACACTTTCGCGAAAGTCGACATTGAAAATGAATTACCCCTCTTCGCCCAGCTCGGCTTCGTAGCTCGCGGCTCGGTGCAAGCAGGCAAAAGGCGCTTGAAGCTGTAAAAATTTCATCCGTGCGCGGGCGCGTGCTGTGTTCGAGCGCTTTAATAAAAGTCGTCGCACTGACTCGTAATTCCGGGAAGGGGGTTGTCATTTCGCGCTTGTTTCTCGTCTCCCGGCATCGCGCGGCGCCCCCTCGTGCATTATTAGGCGCCCTGTCCGAGGCAACCCCGGAGTGTATTGCGTCATTCATTGCGGCGTCAGCGCTCGAGGAGTCGGCGCCAAGAGAATGGTCGAATACGTCCTGCGTCCATGGCATACGACATCATGAGCCTGATCGCTGGGCACGCATTATCATCAGTTCCGTTCGTATTATTATTTCTGAGCGCGCCTCCTCATCGTTACAGGTACTCAGAGCGTACAACATGATGTCGCTAACCAGAGCTCAAGACGGACTTCTCGACTTCATTGTCTTGTTTTCTTGGTATATGAAAATCAGGTTTCGAAGTTCGTTAATACCAGAAATACAACGCTGCTTGGTTGGGTCAGCTTATGCGAAGATCAGCTCCTATGGATAGCAGAAAAGAAATCGCTGACACCATGTTACACAACCGCGATGGAGTGCGAAATATGTGATGGCAGTTACTATATGCGTGTATATGCTATCCGTCTCTACATTGCTGGATTTGCTGCTACAAGACTGTAAAAAATAATTGACGCTGGCTTTAGAGATTTTCTATGAGATACGATGACGACTTTTTTTTAAAAGAGGAATTACTGCAAGTAATGTTCAGGACAGACGTTCGAACTGGTTACTCAGTGATACTACTCAGTTACAGTGATGCAAAAAATAGTTACTCAGCGATAAGCTCTGTCTTGTATACTTGATGGCTCCGGGGCGCTAAACCCTAAAGCTATTGCAAAGTTTTCTATCCCAATTCTGCAATCAGCCCTCTGCCATTTGCGACAGTGAAAACACCTTTATTCTGCCCACGATGGGAGAGCGAGGCGGTGATTCTCCGCGACGTCAAGGGCCAACTGGATGGCCTGTAGTTGGTTCGTGAAATACGAGCTCTTCAGCAAGGCGTCCCACTTGGACTTGTAATGAATGTCGGAGCCCGCGTTGTACGGGCGCAGCCAGAGCATGTGGTCGAAGGAGCAGCATGCGTGACCGCATTTGGAGCACGACTGCGTGAAGTTGGGGTCCATCTAACTAAGCGCTCTGGGGGTGAGGTAAGATCTGGTCTGTAAGAGCCTGAAAATAATGGCCTGAGCCCTGTTCAGTTTCGGGCTGGGGGGAGGAAATTTCCTCCTGCTGTGTCTGTAACGCGACGTTATTTCGTGATAGGTGGTAAGAGGATTTTTGAAGGCGGAGTCCTGTAGGAGAGCCGGACCGTTAGCTCGGGCGCGGTTCGTGAATTCAGGCGCCAGGCAGTTGGCCCACTCGTAAGGGTTGCAATCCGCTTGGTTAATTATATCGGTCACGTGGGCCGGGAACGACGCCATGGTATGACCTATGGTACAAGTTTCTTCGCCCTAAGTCGAAAATCAAGAAAGGGGCTGGCAGGTCAAATAGCACACTGTGGCATAAAGTTTGTAAACAGGGATAAGGTGCCCCAGAAAGGCTGGCCAACGTTTCGATAGGAGTACCTATCATCGTCAAAGGCGGCCTCATCATCCTCGGCATGTTAGATTTAAGGGTTAGTGCAGTGACGTCACGTGCGGGTGTTGTCGGTGCGGTTGGTTATAAAGTGAGAGACTTCGGAGGTAATGAGCGCTGTCGCGTGACGTCTGTGAGCGTCGTTCCCAAGACTAGGGGACAAGAGCGGGAAAGTGGGAATGCGGGGAGAAAAGAAAAGAAAGAAAGGGAGAATAAACGGGGGGACACAACGACGAAAAAAAACGAGAACGAAGAATAAAAAAATGAAGAAAGAAGGATGGCAAGGGAGGGCGTTGGGGAAGCGAGAGGTTAAGGAGCATTCAGGAGTGTCGTTCGCGGCACGTTATTGTGGCATTTGAAGTGCCGGTCAGGCGGTCAGTGTGCGAGTAACACAAAAGACCAAAAAAACAAGAACGTGAGTTGAAAGAGTGACTTGAGTAGCATAGCAGCACTGCGTCGACTAATTTTGAAGTAGTTACGATGCCGACGATGGCTGACGAGTTCTATAGATATTTATACAGTACCAGCGGCACCCCCGACGATAATGGAAGAGATAATAGTCTAGAGGAATTTGAAATCTCACAAGTAACGGCGGAAGAAGCAAACAAAGCCTTGGTTTCGCTCCCCCCCTGTCTTCTTTCGTCTGTTTCTTAATGTTTTTTGAAACAACCTAACCTACACATTCCAATGTCCCAGACGACAGTATGCCTTTTTCGGCGCCTCAGCCACACAGGGTATCGCCATTTCTGTATACCGCCGTAACGACACCTACGTTGAGCGATTGGGGTTAACGGCCCTTGAAAGACCATGCCGCTGCCTTCCAGTTACCCCATACAATGCACCGCAGGCTCCTTGTCGACATCTTAACTACTTCAAAATTAGTCGACGCAGTGCTGCTATGGTACTCAAGTCACTCTTTCAACTCACGTTCTTGTTTTTTTGGTCTTTTGTGTTACTCGCACACTGACCGCCTGACCGGCACTTCAAATGCCACAATAACGTGCCGCGAACGACACTCCTGAATGCTCCTTAACCTCTCGCTTCCCCAGCGCCCTCCCATGCCACCATTCTTTCTTCCTTTTCTTATTATTCTTTCTCGTTTTATTTTTCGTCGTGGGGTCCCCCCGTTTATTCTCCCTTTCTTTCTTTTCTTTTCTCCCCGCCTTCCCACTTTCCCACTCTTGTCCCCTAGTCTTGGGAACGACGCTCACAGACGTCAGGCGACAGCGCTCATTACCTCTGAAGTCTCTCCCTTTATAACCAACCGCTACCGGCAACACCCGCACGTGAGGTCACTGTACTAAGCATTTAAAACTAACATGCCGAGGATAACGAGGCCGCCTTTAACGAAGATAGGTACTCCTATCGAAACGTTGGCCAGCCTTTCTGAGGCACCTTATCCCTGTTTACAAACTTAATACCGCAGTTCGCCTGTAGTAGTACGAAAGGGTCTGTTGACGATGCCAGTTGCGTGTTTAGAAACTAGAGCGGACGAGAAAGCCCCGACCACCGTGAGCGAGTCGGAGAATACGGTCGTCGGGCCTTCTGTGGCGTGAAGAGCCAAGGCTATCGCGGTTTCCCCCGCCTCGTTCACGTGTTTAGTGTAGATTGACGGGGCGCTGATAAGTGTTCTGCGCGTGTCAACGACCGAGATTGCGAACTGGTCGTCGCCGCCAATTTGGCGGCGTCGACAAAGAATGCATCTGCCCCGTAAGGATCGATTCGTTGAAGGATGGTTCTAGCCCACGCTCTTCTGCGACCTTTGTTATATATTGGGTGGATGTTCCTCGGTACGGGCTCAACCTTTATACATTCCCGGGCTGATTTAGACAGGGGGTGTCTGTTGAGCGGTGCCTGTATAGGGAGTATGCCTGCTTCATCAAGAATCTTAATTCCCGGCTTAGTTGACGAAAGCCTGGAGATCTGTGCAATAAACTGTGCTTCGATTACTTGATGTGTGGTATTGTGAATTCCGAGTTCAAGTAGTTTTACCGTGCTAGCGGACTGCAGAATACCGAGTATTCTTTTGACGCCGGACCTCATGAACGTGTCGAGTTTGTTCTTTTCGATTTTGCTCCATTTGAGGTACGGTGCCGTGTAAGTAATATGACTGATGAAAGAAAGCTTGGAAGATCCTGAGTAGATTATCCTCCTTGAGTCCCCGCCTTTTGCTTGCAATTCTAGTGATGAGTCTTAGTATATTTTTCGCCTGCGCGCCTGGCTTGTTTAGAGCTTCAGCATTACAGCCTTTGGCGTTGATTAAAAGTCCTAAAATTTTGATGGAGTTCACCCTCCGATAGGGGTGCCCTTATCTTGTCGTAATTTTGACTGGCAGCGTTTCTAGAGGCTCGAGGTTCCTGACGCCCTGCCTCGACTGTCTGTAGAGGGGGAGTTCGGATTTGGTAGGTGAAAGCTTGAGACCCATGCATGTAAGAAATTCTTCCGTTACAACTATGGCCGCCTGGAGAGATTGCTCTAGATAGACCAGAGATGACCCCGAGGACAAGATTATGATATCGTCGGCATAGATTGCGTGGCCTATTTTTGGGAGTTCGGCCAGCCTTTATGCATGGCGATATTAAATAGTAGCGGGGATAAGACCGAGCCACGAGGGGTTCCGCAGTTGCCCAGTTCGCAAGGACCGCCCGACATCGTGCCCTTTCGCAGGAAGGCTTTCCTTTGAATAGGAGCGAGAGAGCGAAATTAAAGAATTTCCGCCCTAGGTTGAGATAGGAAATTTCGTTCAAAATGGGTTCGTGAGCCACCTTATCAAAGGCTTTAGCGAGGTCGAGTGCAATCATACCTCCTACGTCCCACGTCTCGTTCTCGAATATGGATCTTTTCAGGAGGATCATTGCATCCTGTGTGGAGAGTCCCTTTCTAAAACCTATTAGATTATGCCTAAATCGTTCGTGGTTTTCTATGTGTTCGACGATTCGATTGTGTACTGCATGTTCGGCCACTTTGTACATGCACGATGTTAGAGAGATGGGATGGACGGTATTTATGTGCGGAGGTTTCCCCGGTTTGGGGAAGAGCACCACCTTGGTGGTGCGCCATTCCGACGGGACTTGCCCCGAGCTCCCAACCTCGTGTATTTCTACCGTTAGGATTTCGATGGCGTTGTCGTCCAGGCTACGCAGGAGCTTGTTGGTGACCCCGTCTTGCCCCGGGGCCGATTCTCCATTTAAGTTGAAGAGTACGTTACTGGTTTCTGAAATTGTGAAAGGTTCTCACTTTGGTCACGTTTACGACCTCGCTCTGCCAACTCTTCTTTGCTGAGGATCCGTTTTAGCGGCATTATTAAGCTTCGGTTGCACGCCGCCACAATTTTCTACCAGCCACCGCAAGCTAAGTAAAGGGAAGCGGACCAATCGCAGACGCCCACAGCACCCTCTTCATCCGGTAATCGATTTTCAGTGCACTAGCTCGGCCCCATCAAAATCCTCCCCTTTTAAGCGGGATCCTCGCCTCCTGGCAGCCAATTACAAACGAAAAATCGCTTAATATGTAGGCAATATTATTTATTTTGAAAGCAAAGAAAATTGTCCTCCTACAAATTAGGAGAGCGTTTGATTCGGCTGTTCAGGCAACGCTGCGTGTGATTCACCGCCTGTTGCTTGCGTAGGCGTTTACGCAAATTGAGGTCAGGACATTGGAATAAAAACATATTGGAATAGTTTTACTTCATAGGGCCCCCCAGAACTACAATTCAGATACAGAATTCTGGCTGTTTCTTTTTGGCTTGTGCCAAGAGATTATCGACTAAACTTGCCAGATCATTTCGTCAGTGTCAATGGTCGATCATATCGACGAGTGACGCTGGTGAAATTGCCTGGGAAGTTACGTCGGACAATAGGACGATGGGAAATCTGTAATGGGCTGGCTTAAGTTTTCCAGGAGTTGAAGGCAAAAATTTATTTTCTCAAATGTTATCCTTGCGGTTGTTAAAACATGGTGTATCCGGAAAACGTAGCTGCGATTTCTCTATTTTTTTTATGTGCATGGCTTCGAGGATTACTGGCGCTCGAGTGAAATATGCAATTGAAGAAAGGATGTGCACCTGTGTGACGCTTTCTTGTACCGCACACTGCTATGCTGGGACGCATGTTGGGACCGATTGTCGGTTGGGCTTCTAAGTTGTACTGCAGATTTCTCAAAGTAGGATGTGTACAGTCAACCGCAAAAGTTTGCGAGACACAGGATCTGCCAAGAAGCTGAATTCCCGCGAAGCTTGGTCACGCAGCTTCGAATTAAATGTTCCAGCATGTAGTAGCCTTCGCCACCTACACAGTGATTCATTGAATACGAAGTGTCATGCCTTAACAGTGCAGGAATTCACATCTGAAGGGAAAACCGCATCCCGTAAACTTTTGATGTTGACTGTACATTACCGTAAAATGTTTTGAAAGCACTAAATTTGAAAAAAAAAAATATTTTGCCACATCTCCTCCAATCAACATTGAAGTACGGGGCATGATCTTAGGGTATCGCAGGGAATTATACATTAAATTTTAACTTAAATAGAGACGATATGCCATCAGCAGTTCTTTTTAAACACATTTGCCATTGGGGTACTTCCATTACACCATGTTCTTCAGCCAGAAAAAAGTGCATTCGCTGGCCAGTGCTGTACCAGCCTCGCTCGCTCCTTTGATAAAGTTTGTCTTGGCGCTCTGGCATGGATGCTTTTCCGACGGCAGAAGTATTCTACACCTAGCGTCTTTGCTGTTCCTTTCTTTTATTATTGCCCGTTAGGTCATTAGGTATTGCAAGGGGGGTGAATGTAGAAAGGACATCGTATATACAGTAGGCTATCATTAGGGCGGTCCTGAACCAACCCTCGGGCTTGGTGAAAAAACATAGTCTGTGGATAGCACACGCTGCTGTGAACATCAAGTTTTGCTGTCGTACGCAGCGCGTGAAGCTCGCAAGCGGAGCGCGAAGTCACTTTTCTCTCAAACGCTCTCTTTTCAACACAAGCCACCTTGCCCCTCATTCTTTACTGAACGCTTTATTACGTAATAAAACGCATTTCCATACGCGGCTGCTATTGGCCAATAGCTGACGTCAATCAAGAAGGGTGTTTGGATCACTGAGCTTCTTCCTACGTTGTGTATATTTATTGACGAAGTTCAATAAACATGCTGAAGTAAGCGAAAATATGCTTTCAAATTTCGATAATAATTACATACTTCCGGAAGAAGCCGACTATTGTCAGCTCACGTACGCTAGGCCGCCCACGTAGGAATTGAACTTTGGCCACCCTGCTTACCGGTGTTAAAGCCAGCGGGTCTCGCTAATTTCGACTAGTTTTGAACGCTCACCTAGGCTCCAACCACGCGAGACTAAAGTATAAACCCCATGCAAGCGATCTTGCGCGCGACAGCGAGAAGCGCTGCGATGGAGATGGCTGTCGCGTTCGCTCGTGGCCTATAACCCGTACCCCATGCGAGCGACGATTTTGAGCGACGTCTCCCCGGTGTTGCCGGTGTGAGGGCAGCAATATAGGCACCGAAACTAGCGTGACACGTGCTTTCTTAACTAAAACTTATGTGTTTTACTGTAAAAAGAAGCATAAATTATTTCTGAAGGTCTTCCAGTAGGTTATCTTTGCACGTATAAAAATTCAATCGTTTGGTCGTTCCGTGCGACAATCGGAAGTACTTGAGTTAGGTACATCTAGTTCCGGCTTCGCGCTATTGGCTAGTCGCTCATAGCACTTCCGGGTGACGAGCGAAAAATGGTAGGTTTGCAGAAGCAAGCGATCGCGCGACTTGACTGAGCGATCTGTTCAAGCCCGATCCGTCGCTCGAAGCCGTCGCTGTCGCACACGGGATCGCGCTCATGGGGTTTAGCCTTGAAGCCTGTGCCACGTGATGCGATTTTCGTCGCACCAGAAGTGAGATTTGTGTCGCTTGCGATGAAAATCACAGTCGCAGGGCCGACCCCCCAATTTTTGGCTCTGACCAACCGGTTTGTCGAACAGTCGCACAGTCGCAGCGATCGCTTCGATTTTCCGTCGAAATTGCGCGGAGAGCTATTTCGCCGGTTTGTATTGGGAAATGGCGTCTCACTCAACAAGTGCAATGCGCGTAGACGTGGATTACCGAATTCGGTACGTACGCGAAGGGAGAATAAAAAACTTGTACCGCAGATTTCATTCTCCCATTTCTACGCGTTCGCTGACACGCTACGCAGCAAATGAAGTACATTTTCACGTTCGCTTCGTACACCTTTGCGAGTTGCCACGAGATGACATGACCTTTTGGGGTCTTAATAATTTTCTTTTGTTGAATAGCATACGAAAATTGTACGTACGGAGCAGCTTAAATAATTTCAACCGCGGCAAGGGCAAATGGCAAGACAGCAAAGTACCCGAAGTTTCCACGTTGTACTGAACGCGTATCGTTCAGTTGCATTTTCTTGTCGGTTTTCAAGCATGAATTTTCCGATGCATCTTGAAAGGTTATCTTACCTCACTTATTAAATTTGACAGAGCAAAAGTGTAGACTATCGTAATGAATTTTCTAGGATAGCATTAAATCCGTGGCTTGAGTGAAGAGCGTCGTTAATTTGTTTTCAAATATTACATGCACGTTAAGTTGCACCTTTCCTCTGGATATTTTTTTTTCTTGCACAGTACCCAATAAACATGGAATAGGTTGCGGACTTTGTATCCTTACTGCACCTGTATTAACATTTGCTTTGAAAGGTAATTCACTCTACAAGTAGTAAATTAGGTAAATAATTCGCTTGCTGTAGTGGCACAGTGACAACGTATCAACCTGCACCGTCATGTAAAACTCGTGCAACAATGCGAAAAGCAGGCAAACAGCCTGTTCCTGTGGGGATAAAACAGTAGAAAATGACACATTAAAGAAAAGTAAGTTAAAACTGTGCAGTGATGTCAGCCAGTTGCATCCTTTCCTGTGAAACTGAATCTTTAAAGTAGAAGCAGTTCTTGCACGTTCACAGCTGATCAAGTGTGCAGAAACATTCATGCCTTACATGTTTCTAATAACAGTTTCTAATAAGTTTGTGACCACATATATTAGCGTGTAAATCCATATAAAGATATCCGCTGTGATTACTATTTTTATAAGTAAAGGAATACCATGGTACTTGCAAGAACCTATCACCTCGAGAATTTAAAAGAAATTTCTGCATTTCAACTATACACAATATGTGGTTTACTCAATAAAGGACCACAAACACCTTTTTTACAATAACACACTTATTGAAAGTTTTACCTACATACATGCAAGAAAAAAAAAAACATCTGGAGACAAATTGTTCAATTTATTCGCCTTCCACTGTGGCTATAGCATTGTGCTGCTAACACAAGGCGAGTGGTTAAATTGCTAGCCATGGAAGTCGCATATCGATGGGAGTCATAGGTAAAAAAAGTTCTTGCACTTAGATTATGCATAAGCATTCCCCCTATGCAATAGTATTTGGAAGTTTAAGGGTTCAATAAAAGATGAACTAAATCTAGCACTAATCGAACGCAAAGAGCAGAAATATAAAACAACCATCTTTCGTGGTAATTCGAGTGCGTAAACATTTATTGCATCAATACGTATTGTTTAACAGCACTGCACAAATAACCATAATCAGGTATAGCAAGTACTCTGTCAGGAAGCTGGTTCTACAGATGTACAAATGTTAAGATTTGAGTACTACATCGCACACGCAGCACAAAAACAAAAAACCCTTTTCAAGAGTTGTCCCTTCTGGCATATATGAGTGGGCCATAAGCAGCAGAAACTTTATTTCAGGGAATTGTGTAATACCGATTATGAAATAATAAAGAGAGTGAAGAGGCTTTTAACAGCAGTACCTCATGCTACTCTAATAAGAGGAACGATGAGCAAAAAAATTTCGGTTAGAGCACTTAAGTTAAACAGTAACTTTTTGAAAGACAGAAAATTCCAGGTGAGAGTTGGAGGTACATTTGGCCCACCCACACTAACAACACGGGAATACTACAAGAAGTACTACAGCCTATAGTGTACTATAGTTTATGGGAAAGCTATCTTATACAGAAATCAAGAATTGTGCAACAAGCTCTCGACAACACTGCAGAGTTTCTTGGCCAGTCTGGCCTCTCGCTTTCTGATGTCACATTTACATCGACGTCGGAAAAAAGACAAGAATCAAGAACTACCCCAGATTGCACATTGGGCTCCATATTGCTGGACAAATATACCCGCAAGTCAACATCCACAAATGCTCAGCTAGTGTAAGACCATGAGGGCAGAACCAGCATGTGGGTGAAAGAATTATGTCATGCCTGGACGAAAATTCTACACCTGGTGAAAAGAATAATCTTGAAATCATGGGGGGTGTAGGAGTGGATACTATGGAAAATCGCAGATCCTTTGCTTGTGTCCAAGGTATTGTAGAGTATGAATTACCAGCAGCCCATAAAAAAGACAACTCATCGAATACAGGCATCGGGTAATAACAGGTCATTCCAACTTTACCATACTTGAAGACCTCTATGAGAAAGAGAAAGCAAACAAGCACCTAGAAAGAGTAGAGTTGCAGCCTGTAGCACAAATTCTTTGCCTCAAGAGCTCAGAAAGATAGATAGATAGATAGATAGATAGATAGATAGATAGATAGATAGATAGATAGATAGATAGATAGATAGATAGATAGATAGATAGATAGATAGATAGATAGATAGATAGATAGATAGATAGATAGATAGATAGATAGATAGATAGATAGATAGATACGATGGGTGACACTGGGGCTGCCATTGTGGTTGCCTTGGCTACAATCTTCAAGTTCATCTCAGGTAGAAGTCTGTGCTCCGGGGGCAGCTGTTGAAGACGGCGGCTTGCTCCATGGTCCGGGACTACGTTGGTGTTCTCTTTGCGGTCCGAGCTTGGATCATAGCTTGTCGGGGGCGTCCGGTACATGAACGAAAAGCACCTCCACCTGATGGAAAACACAGTAGAAATACTGCGAAAGACGAAACTAAATTTATTTGGCGAACCTGTGCCCACAAAAACAAGCTACACTTTAAGAGCGGCGGCAACGGCGAACACAGTCGGCGATCGTGAAAATCTGATCAGAGGGTCGAGCGCGTCGGCTTTTATAGGTCAGTCGTCGAACGTTCCAGAGTAATCGCTGGGACCCGCGTGCCTTCCACAAAGTTCCACATTATTCTCATCGCGCACGCATGCAATCAGATTACACAACGTTCAGTGACAGACAGCGGATGTAACCATTGATAACATTCCAGAAACTTCCTATACATGCAGGCGCATCCTGCGCTGTGCGATAACATTCGTTAGGCGGTGAACCGTGGTCGCCTGATAAAGATAGGCAAGTACACTTGTCAGTAGATAGATAGATAGATAGATAGATAGATAGATAGATAGATAGATAGATAGATAGATAGATAGATAGATAGATAGATAGATAGATAGATAGATAGATAGATAGATAGATAGATAGATAGATAGATAGATAGATAGATAGATAGATAGATAGATATGTTGTTACGATGGCTTGCGTTTATTTAAAGATCAATTGATGAAAAGGGGCCGCGCCGACACCGAGCCGCTGCAACGACAAGCAGACTTCGTTCTACTCTTCCTTCGTCCTTGCTGTAGCTTTAGCGTAACACTCCTCCCTTCACAGACGAAGCCCACTGGGCGAGTAACTGTTACGTCCACTCGGACTCACGGAGATGACAGCGTTTTAGGCGGGCGACATGAACAATCTGCGTCTTCTTAGACAGGTAGCCATTAGAAACGAGACGAGCAATCGAATATGTCACATTACTTAGGCGATTGGTGATGACGAAATGCCCGATGTAATGAGCCAGAAACTTCTGGCACAGGCTGCGCTTGCGAAGTGGTGTCCAAAGCCATACTATGTCCCCTTTGTCGTACGACACATTCTTATGTCGTGAATTGTAGCTGATCTTGGAGTGGTCCTGGGATGCCAACGTATGGAGCTGAGCTCTGTGGCGTGCTTCCTCAGCGTGGCAGAGAGTCTGGGCAATAGAAGAGCCCGCATGAGGAGTAAAAGGTAGAATGGAGTCACGGAAGCAGCGGGCTGGTGTGATATAAAGAAGATAGAAAAGACTGTAGCCGGTAGTTTCATGCTTTGCAGCGTTGTAGGCGTATGTGATAAAAGGCAAGATGTCATCCCAATTTTTGTGCCTGGAATTGACGTACACTGTCGTCCTTTATGAAAGGGAACACGCGAGCGCGTGGCCTGCGCTCTGCGGCGGCTGCCTACAGTGCCATCAAACTACAGCTAAAGAAAGCGCGTCCGCTTTTGGCGTCATCTATTGGCAAACAAAATAACGACCGTGCTTGTGCTCCACGCTCGATTTGTTGGCGGCAGACGAGTGAAGAGGGAGCGTAATCTAGCAGCGCTTGTCCACCGGCCATGACTCGTTGTTTTGTTTGCCAACAGATGACGCCAAAAGCGGACGTGCTTTCTTAAACTGTCGGTTGATGGTGCTGTAGGCAGCCATCGCAGAGCGCATGCCACGCGCTCGTGTGTTCCCTTTCATAAAGGACGACAGTGTACATTGAAAGCATGTTCGTTAAAGTTGTGTTAGTGCACTTGACGAGACCATTTGTCTGCGGGTGATACGGGGCCGCGTGGCGGAACTGGCCAGCACAGAGACACAACAGCTTTTCGACTTCATCATCATCTTCATCATCATCACCAGCCTGGTTACGCCCACTGCAGGTCAAAGGCCTCTCCCATACATCTCCAACTACCTCGGCCATGTACTGATTGTGGCCATGTTGTCCCTGCAAACTTCTTTCAGTATTTTTACATACGGCTCGTCTACACCCTGATTCCGTAATGCCTCCATGACTGCTGAGGTTTCGACTGAATCAAACGCTTTCTCGTGATCAATGAAAGCTATACATAAGGGTTGGTTATTTTCTGCACATTTCTTTATCACCTGATTGATAGTGTGAATATGGTATATTGTTGAGCAGCCTTTACGGAATCCTGCCTCGTCCTTTGGTTGACAGAAGACAATGGTATGAAGAACCATAGTCTTCACAGTATGGTATGGTATGAAGAACTTTATTTAGGTCCTGAGGGATCAGTCTGGAACTGATGCGGGCCGCTCCCACGTCGGTACAGAGAGGCCGAGCCCCTCTGCCGTCACACGGGCCCTCTGGACAGCCCTCACTTGGTCCGCCAAAGCATGTGTTCTAAATCGAGCAAACCCCCACACTTACTACAATAGACTGAAACCCCGCAGTCCGGATTAATTTTATTCATGATGACCGGGTTAGGGTACGTTCGTGTCTGCAGAAGCCTTAATGTAACCGCCTGTGGCCTATTTAATTTAGAATGTGGGAAGAGGGAATGCCCTGCGCCCTAAGTAATAGTGCTTGGTGATTTCGTTGTAGGTTCACAGTTGCTCGCTGCACTCAGGAGCGGGAGATCCAGCCCTTTCAGGGAGCCCGCGGCACACTAATCCTCGTGCCTCCATGTGAGCCACCTCGTTGAGGTTACGCGGAGCTCCCTCCACTGTCCCCATGTGCGCCGGGAACCAAGTAACTGTATGCGAAGTGATATCTCTACCCTGCAGCAGTCTGTTAGCCGGTTCCGCAACAAGTCCTCTGGAGAAGGCTTTAATCGCAGATTGCGAGTCACTAAACACCAAAACTCTTCTTGAATAAATTAGTGCTAGAGCAAGAGCCACCTGTTCGGCAACCCCCGGATCTTTGGTATAAATGGAAGCAGCATTTCTAACGCTCCCTTTGCCATCTACCACCACCACCGAATAAGCATTTTTACCATTAATCCATGCGGCGTCAACAAATGCACACTGCTCTGCTCCTCCTGATCCTTTGCCTGTCGCAACAAAGCCCGAGCTCTCACGACCCGCCTCCCTACATTATCCACGGGGTGCACATTCCGCGGAAACTGACGAAAGGCGATATTTGCCCTAAGGTTCACGTTAAACTCGTGTAGGGGCGCCCTATCGTGCGACACAGCCACCGATTTTTCAACTGACTCTAAAATGTACCTACCCGCTGGTGTACCTAGCAACCGCTCCCTCCGTGCAGTACGCTGAGCCTCAGCAATTTCATCTAAAGTATTATGCAAACCCAGTCGTAACAACATATCGTTTGACGTAGTCATAGGCAGACCAAGCGCAGCCTTTACGGCTATTCTGATTAATGCGTCCAATTTATTCTTCTCCCCCCTATTTCAATTTAGCATAGCTGCCACATACGAGAAATGACACATAATAAATGCGTGAACTAAGCGCATCGCACCTTCTTCTCCTTAACCCCTATGCCTATTAGAGATCCTTCTTATAAGTCTTATGGCCTCCTCCGTCTTCTTGGTAATACGCTGAATGGTTCTAATGTGCGATCCGTTCGCATCAAGTACAAAACCCAGCACCCTGACTGCTTCAACTTTGGGTATCACCGACCCTTCCCTAGTATGAATTCTAATGCGAGGCTCAACTTCCGGTAGCCAACCCTTTGGCCTACCACCTAGCTTCTTAGATTTGAAGATCAACAACTCCGACTCTTTAGTGGAGCACTTAAGCCCCATGAGACCTAGATAGTCCTCCGTAAGCGTTACCACCTTCTGCAGCCTAGCCTCAAGCTCTCCATCACTACCACCGACACTCCATATAGTAATGTCATCCGCGTAGATAGAATAGCCAATATCCTGGACAGTGTCCAGTGTATTAGCAAACTTCGACATCGCCAGATTGAATAACATAGGCGAGAGTACGTATCCCTGCGGAGTACCACAGCAACCCAATTTAAAGACTTCCGACTTTATCTCCCTAAACCTGAGACATGTCCTTCTGTTCATAAGGAAAGCCTTGACAAAATGGAAAGCCGCTGCCCCATATTCAAGTCGGATAGCACCCGTAGAATTAAAGAATGTCGGATTTTGTCGAAAGCTTTTTCCACATCAAGTCCAATTAGTGCCTTAGTATCCCTATTCCGCCGGTCAAGGACCTTATACTTAAACCTAATCATAGCACCCTCAGTCGAGAGGCCGGGCCGAAATCCTATCATCGAATGCAAAAAGACCCCATTGCCCTCAACATAACACGTTAGCCTATTTAAAATGACATGCTCAGCGACTTTTCCCAAACACGATGTCAGGGAAATGGGTCTGAGATTTTCAAGCCCTATGGCCTTCCCCGGTTTGGGTATCAGAACAGTAGTTGCAAGTTTCCACTCTTCCGGGAAAGAGCTTTCCTTCCATTGGCAATTGATCTCCCGCGTAAGGAACTCAATTGACCCGTCGTCTAAATTCCGTAACATTTTATTCGTAATGCCATCCGGCCCTGATCCCGATCGACCATTAAGATTCTGCAGCGCCATCCTTATATCACTTTCAGTAAATTCCTCATCCATAGCTGCATTTTCGTCCCCACTATATTCCAAAATCACGTCACGTATATCGTGCCAGGTCTCCAACGGGAGGTATCTCTCAGCCAAATCCTTCAGCAACTCCTGCTTCGTGGAGTCCTGACACGCCTGATGGACCAGCTTATCTATCACAGTCCTCTGATTACATTTAGTGTTTGTCTCATCTAGTAAATGTCTGAGCAAACTCCAGGCGCCTCCCTTCTTAATGCGACCGTCAATAGAATTGCATACTTCATCCCATTGCTGCTTGCACAGTACCCGACAATCGCCTTCAATTTCCTGATTAACCACTGCTATACGCTTTCTAAGCCTTCTATTCAATCTCTGACCCTTCCATCTCGCTGACATCGACTGCTTCGCTTCCAACAATGACAGGTGACTATCCCTGTGTTCCGTGTCAATATCGGCCTGAACCTCTTTAGTGGACGCCTCAACATCACTTTTAAGCTGCTAGTCTACTGTTCCAAAGTCAACTCATTTCCCTCATCTTCGATTCTCCGCGCTCTTCGTTTCCTAAATGCATCCCAGTCAACCATCCTGAATGTGCGCTCCTTTTTATTAGCCACTACCAAAGTAATCATAAGTATGTAATGATCGCTACCAAAATCTATATCAGAATTGGACCAGGACGAATCCACCACCCCCCGAACAAAAGTGAGATCACGTGTCGAATCTCTACATGTCGACGTGCCACATCTGATGGGATACGAAGGGTCTGTAATCAGAGTTAAATTCAAGTCTAGTGCCTGCTGCCATAGTCTCTCTCCCTTAATAGTGTTATAAACATACTTCCACACATGATATGGTGCATTGAAGTCCCCTCCAATAAGCAACGGTGCATCCTTAGCCAGATTGGTTGCCTTGGTCAAGAGAGATTTGAAACTCTGCTTCGTGTCCCGGGGGCTACTGTACAGGTTAAGCAGGTAAACGCTCCCCTGACATGACCTTTGCTGACCTAAAATTACCTCCACCATAATGTATTCAATCTTGCAACCCGCCATGTGAAGATCATGTCTAATATACGCCAACCTCCTATTAGTGAGAGTTCATTATCCTTAACTTCCGCTTTGAAATCCGTTAAGGTCATGTTAGACGTGAGCGTTTCCTGTAACATGATAACTTGAGGTTTCACACCATGTGTTCTAACAAACTGCTGCAGAGACGCCTTCTTAAAGTTGAACCCCCTACAATTCCACTGCAAAATACTAAATGAACTATTTAATAGAGCCATTTTGACCACGGAAATTTGGTGAACTAGTTTTGAGCTCAAGTCCACTCGGTGACATACCCTGCCGGGCTAGCGGCCGAGTGCACTCCCGCGCCATAACACAGACCACACTCTCGCTTAGATATATTTCAATTTTGCCTAATCTCTGATCCGTGATATTTTCCCGTTCTTCTATCCGCTCCAGTCTACTAATGATCTGATTTACACTTTCTTGCAATGTTGCTATCATTGCTTTGAGCTCGGAACCGACTTTGCCCTGAATCCGCACGGTCGAGGATAGGGCCCTCTTTTTCGGAGGCCATAGAGAGGACGCATCGAGGTACGAGCACACTTTTCTTCACAACCACCGAATGCACAGGCTCAATAATTGCATCAAATGTATCGGCGTGGACACCGGAAGGATCAACTCGAACTCTGGATAAGGAACGTGCGGGTAAGACAGCATCTTCAATGACAGCGATAGTGCGTGAACAGGTAGCAGGTTGGTCGGCAAGAGGAGCCAGGAAAAGCTCACAAGTACCGCAGTCAACAGTGGCACCGCACTGTTGTAGGAAATCGAGGCGAAGAATTACGTTGTGAGTGGATTGATTAAGCACTGCAAATTTGGCTTGATACATGTTGTCGGAGAAATAAACGTCCGTGGTGCACCATCCAATATGTCGGAGAAACTCTCCGCTCACACCACGAAATGCATTAGCGTTATCCCAGTGAAACATCACTTTACGCTTACAACGAAGGCGCGAAATAAAACAACGGACGAAGGAAGGAGACACGAGACAACCACGTGGTTGTTCCGTGTCTCCTTCCTTCGTCCGTTGTTTTATTTCGCGCCTTCGTTGTAAGCATGCATAACCAACTCGCCCACCAGCACGTGCTCAATGACTTTACGGCCTAGTCGGGTTTTGAAATCCAGGCTGATAACGGAGACACTCGCTCCTGTGTCCACTAAGGCCAACGTCGCAACATTGTCCACTAAAACACGAATCTTGTTATGACACATGGATCCTCATGGAGGCATAGGGGCGTGTAGCTGATGATGACAGGCGACCTCACCTTCATTGGCCGCGCCGCCTAGTTTACCGGCGGCGGTGACGTGAGACGTCTTCGTGGAGATGGAGTCCTGCGCTGACGTGAAGGCGGCGGCGTCAAGCTCCGCGCAGAAGGTGGTGAGTCGCTACGGTAATTCGCCTGGTGGTGTGACCTGCTATCGGAGTCAGAAGGCCAGCGTGTCCCATCGCCGTGCCGATTGCTACGCCGATAAAAAATGCGCGGTCGCTCATAGGACGGTGGGGACGTGCGCCGGCGATTGAGGACGAGATCTCGCCACGTGACCACGAATACCGCATTTTAAGCAGATGGGGCGCTCACGGGACGCACCGAAATATTCAGTAGCAGGCTAACTGGCACGGCTGGCCTACTCTTGAGAAACTGCAGGTCGTCTGGGTGAGTAATAGTCTTGGAACTGATAACTGAAATGCGCGTTCATAATAGGGTTCGGCGCTCTCCTTGCCATGCTCGCAAATTTCCACGTCTTCTTCGATAGTGGCATAGCTGTTTGTATTCACAGAATTCACAGTCATGTAGCTATTCACAGTGATGTAGCTAGCACAGTCATTCGCAGTCATGTAGCTAGCAGAGTAACCTCCTCCAAGTGTGCCGATATGGACTTCTCGCCGAGTGCTCAGTGGCGGCCGATGAAGTTGGTTATCAGTGGTTCGTCGAAAGCGGATTTATTTTGCATCGGGTCTATGGGAAACCAACACACACACCTAATGAAATCTTTTTACCTTGGCAAACAAAATCTTAAAAGGTGATAGACTCTTCCTCATGTCCGAAAATTTGGCTAAACCACATTCATGTTATCGAATGTCTTCCCTATACAGTGTGCAACGTAAACAAAATATAATTGATAACAGAGGCAAGAGACGGCACAGAGCCAACAGAAAAAGCAAGCGTACGCAGCGCGAGTGCCCCTGGAGTATGCCTATTATTGCTATCGCCATCGAATGTTTTCGCAGCACGCGGTGGAATATTTATTTTTCCGAGGAGCTGAGCATCATGTTACATATATACTCTTATCCCCAGCTATATAAGATACATCATAAAAAAAACAGAAGTTGGCAACCATGGCACACGGACTGCGCGGCGTTGTCTTACTCCGCTAGCCAATCATACAAGCATACAAAGTCGCCGTCATGCGAGGTGTTCAAAAGGGCGTATTACTTCATACATCCGGAGCGTCTGCTGTTCTTGAAGAGTCATTTCATCGGCAGAAGTGGTGAGGTGTGCAGCAGACATGGACAAAGTGTATGGAGTCCGAGCATTTCACTCTGCAAAAGTCCACGCTACAGTTCATTTCATTGCTGAGCCCGTTTCACTCGTGAAATGCCAACTGAAGTGAAACTGGACAGTAAATAGTCGCAACGAAGCGAGCGTTTTATTTCAGTTCCATAAAGAATTAGGCCTTCGCCAATCTACTATAATAGACGAGTGAAAACGTATGATATAACGCGCTTATAACTTATTTTTGTGGTTACGGCCTTATTAAGGTAAAAGGGCAAGTTTGAAGTACGAACTATTTCCAGCATCGCAGAGGAACAGTAGCTGGCTGTTATGAGGGCGTGGGCGGGGCTTCACTGCAGACTTAAGTTGTATCCGCCTATAGTAACTGCTACGAACAATAACTGTGAAAAGTGAATATTTCCGCGCCCCTACTCAGCAATATATACACCATTATTTGGACGATTCTGTACGTGAATGTTGCGCACGGTAGTCTCAATTTCTGCTACTTTCCGCAGTTGTGCTTTAAGAGAATCTTCCAGCTAGAACTATTTTCCGTGGCATCGTTCTCCGCGATAGGTACAATGCATTCGTCAAGAGCGCAGTTCGTCGACTGCTCGCCAAATGGCACAGACAAGGCACCGTTGAAGCATTTTGAACAAGGTGGTGGTGCAATTTCCGCAATTTACATTGTGGCTGTGCTTGCTTTGACGCTGTGACCAATAGAACTTTCAAATCGGTTGCTTAAGCATTAAGGCCATGAACATAAGACTGTTTGTCGGTCAATCAAATTATAGCAATGTTAATCGACCCAGGAGCTTTGCAATCAGTGGCTCTCGGCCAATGCTTCTTGGGAGGCTGCGCAGAGTTGAACGAGGCAAACGAAATTGTATTACGAGTTTGCGTCGCCATTATTTTGGTTAATCATTAACGCCTAGGTCACGCTTCACCGGGCACGAGTAAGTGATGGCTTTACTAAGAACAAGTAGCTGAAGTTTTATCATTGATTCTTTATAGAACTTCACGATTTCATTTCTGCGACGCATCGCAGAACATTTTATGCGCGGTTAACGCGCCCTTCATAGAGAATATGTGAGTGCCACAAGGAAATGTTAGACAGAAAAGTATTAGAGGAAAGGATGAGATCCCCGAAACATGTACTGGTGTCTCTTCATTGTCTTAAAAACTGCTCAACTGTAGTTCAACTCCAACTCGACGATGTCTTGGAGATATTATTCGCCTACGGTGGGATCGGAACTTCAGGCCGCAACAAGTCTGGCAACTTTCTCTTTGCCGACGATTGCGTTATTCTTCGTGAAACTTCTGACGCCGCCGCTACTAGCATTCTGCAAAACGACATTAACGCTGTCTGTAACTGGTGCGACTTGTGGTTAATGAAACTAAACCCATCTAAGTGCAATACCATGCGTGCAACCCGCCGTGAACTTCCTCTTCCGACCTATTACCTTAATAATACTGCCGTGGAAGCAATTACATCTTACAAATACCTAGGTGTTCATTTAACCTCTACTCTTTCCTGGTCTTTACACATCGACAGCGTTATCAATAAAAGTAATCGCATGTTAGGTTATATCCGTCGAAACTTCTCTTCCGCTCCGTCATCATTAAAGTTAATCTTGCACAAGACGCTAATTAGGAGTAAAATGGAATACGCTTCATCAATTTGGGACCCATATGCTGAGACACTAATCCAGTCTCTCGAACCTGTTCAAAATAATGCCTCGCGTTTCATCTTAAGCAATTATAACCGCACGGCTAGCGTAACGTCTATGAAAAACATCCTCCAACTTCCACCACTTTCTGATTGTTGCAAATGCTCCCGCCTGGCTGTTTTATAAAATATACTTCCATAATTCATATCTGCGCGATAATCGTATTTCATCCCCAACCTACATATCGCCTCACATTGATCATCATCACAAAGTTGGAGTTTTGTAGTGTCGCACTAGAGCTTGTCACGAGTCTTTTCTTCCTAGGACGTGTCAAGAATGGAACCACCTTCCCGCCGGGTTGATTGCTATTGAAGACCAGGCACAATTTCGTACGGTCATAATCAACACCATCGCTTCGGGCTTCACATGTCTATGACTACATCACTTTCTACCTTCTTAGTTTTTTTGTTATGTAACTTTTTTTATCCCACTTCCCTCTATAATACCTTGTGGTCTTGAGGGTATAATAAATGAAATTAAATGAAACTTGAACATGACGGCATAAAAGAATATTAGAGTGAAGGGTGCATGGACATCTTGAAGCACACCCTCCATCAGTTCATATGGCTTAGTCTGCGTATCACATTATGGATTTTGAGTGCTTCGATCAGAAAAAAGAATGTTTCAGAATCCAATAGAGTATAGTGGTTTCTTATTCAGATACTGTGGAGATCATGCAGAACGTTCATATATCAAAAGCCCGCAGTATATCTAAAAATGACACAATGTTCGTTCTGTCTTGTCGTGCACCAGCCGTGGTTGCTTGGTGGCTATGGTGTTGGGTTGCTAAGCAGGAGGTCGCGGAATCAAATACAGGCCATGGCGGCCGCATTTCGATAGGGGCGAAATGCGAAAACACCCATGTACTTAGATTTAGGTGCACGTTAAAGAATCCGAATTTGTCCAAATTTCCGAAGTCTCCCACTACGGCGTTGCTCATTATCAGATCATGGTTATCGCACGTAACTTGCCATAATTTAATTAAAACTGTTACGTTGCCATGCTCCAGATACGTCACAAATTCAAGGACTGAGTCTAGAGTACTTGGGCATGAGTGGAAGCGAGATATTTATCCTTGGAGTGCTTCACTGGTTTCCATCCACCACTACCATCTCACTTGCGCCATCGGTGCTATTATTTTCATAATACAACTGATCAAACTTAGTGGCCTCAAAACAACTTCACAGGCTCACTAGGTTTCTCGACAGGTACTACCTTAGCGGTCACCAAAGGGATCGGACCTGTCTTGCATTCCCAACTACGATTGCAAATGTGCTGAGAAATTATTTGCTACTCAAAGGTCCGACATTACACAATGTCTCATATATGTATGATTGCGCTCAATATTACCTACAACGCTCCACCGCTTTGCTACGCGCGTTCGCGTTGTAGCTCATACTGAGCAAGGTAGTATACCGGTATAACATGCAGGCGAGCTGTTTGTTCCCACACATTGCAGCGTAGACTAAAGCTCTGCCATGCTGACTCTGCGTCTAGATTGGCAGGACTAAAGGAAGGTTTCAGCACGGTTTCTGTGCAATAACTCACTTGCGTTTGAAAGTAAAACCGAGATAATGCGCACCAGCCAATCGAGCGGAATTCCCCATCGCCATCATCGGCCTGTCCACAGCAGGATAAAGGCCTCGGTCAACGATGTCCGCTAGACGAATCCGTCGCACGCCTGCAAGTTATCTGACGTCGTCGCTCGATCTAATCACTCACCGCCCCCAACGGCTGTTTTCCTTCCCTCATAAAACTGGTTACTTTTTACATGTGGCATTGGACCTGCCCAGTGTAGTCGTGCTCTCCAATGGCCGTTTTTATTTTGCGTGGGCTTTTTCATTTTCCGTCCACCACTCACTCTGTGGTCCGTAGCCAAATACACGCCTAGTGAGGAATGCAAGTGGCACAAAGAGGAAGCACTCGAGTCGCATCGATTCCGAACGGACAGCGCGTATGGATGGTATCGTCTATCGATTATGATTATCGCGTCCACTTAGACTTGAAAGAAAAAACATGGACGGAAGTTCAGGGAAGAAACACAAACTCGAGCGGCCTTCCATTCGCATCACGACCGCTGTGCGCTTACCGGTGATCGTAAAGGCGATCGTTGTGCTTTTATTATGGCAAAATAGTAAAACCAACTTATCGAGAGGAGAGCGGACAAGGACATGCGCACCAGGCCTAAAAGAAAAAAAAAAAGAAGATAGAAGTACACAATGTTCATGAGGGCTTGTTAAAAAGTATCTGCTGTGTAGCACTTCGCTACCCTAATGTCGACATACCATGAGGTAACGAGCTAAACGTGGCTTCACGCAAGTGCCATTGGCGATCTAGGAATTAGTTATCAACGTGCATGTTTCATTGTTTCATTTACTTTATAAACGAATAATTTTCGGCCCTTTATTATTATCCTGGAAACCTGAGGTCAAAGCGCTACACTATAGACGACGATACGTTATACCTCGATAAGCTAAAAAATAGGGACAATGAATAAAATACAATCGATGGTTTTCTATGAAACCCCAAACTTTGGGCCCATTACAGCTAGCACTTAATTCTTCTGTCGGTTTTATGCGGTCGTTGTGAACAAATAGTTTTGGTTCATATTGCGAACCAGTGACGCGATAAGTGGTGCGCTATTGTGTGCAGTAAGCTTTGGAATGTTTCACTCGGCGTCGGTCGCATTCAATATTCGCAAATGCGTTCAAAAAATCTCAATTAGAGAAGAAGTCTTAGTCGTCTTTTGTTGTACAGCTATAACGATATCAAACACGGCGTCACAGCATGAACGTAACTTCTTGAGGTTTAAGTTCTCGTTGCATCCAAAAATACAATGTGGTCATATCTTTCGTTCATATTGAAGAGCAGACATCATAAGGGGTGCCGGTCCCTCCTGTTTGTTCGACCGGACATGTAGAGCAACACATTTCCGCTCTAAGAAATGGGAAAAATAAAACAAGTGTGCATTTTGCACCATCCTGATGCCGCAAAATTGTGCATCAATGGATCTTTTTCTTCACCAAAGTGGTTATTTTCATACAGAAAGAGATTCGTGACAAGGACGTGTAGCCATCAGAATCACGCTCTCTTGACGCCTGCTTCTGACAGAGACGTGAGAAATGTTGGAATTAATGTGCTGAGTTCTACCACTTTGCTTTGGCGTCATGAGACTCCGCTTTGCTTCTCCGCGCTGGGCCAGCGCAGGCCTCTAGACACAAGTGCTTGGCCTTCGCTGCCGGACACATTGTTATCCACCAACATCCGTCCCCTGCGAACTACAGACGCGCCAATTTCTTCGCTACACTCGAAGGCACAAGATACATAGCTACCGGGAGACACTATCACAATGGTGTCGCTACTTGAGCGCTTGTTTGCCACCTTTGTGATATGTGTGCTTCAATTCAGTCGCCAGTGGACGCAATGCGGTTTTGCGCGCAGCTTCCAACAGTTCAAAGCGAATCTCGAACAAAGAAAAGGCGCGTTATGAAACAATGCAGCCTTTGTGGCCCCACTGGAAGGGTATATATGAAACACACATGGCAAAAGTATAAACAAAGTGCAAGGCAGTGCGTTTTATCCTACGATAAGTGTTTGTATGCGTCAGCACACCTAATCGTTAAACCGCCCTGGATGCTTAGTGGCTATGGTGTTGGGCTACTAAGCACGAGGTCGCGGAATCAAATCCAGACCACGGCGGCCGCATTTCGATAAGGGCGAAATGCGAAAAGACTCATGTACTTAGATTTAGGTGCACATTAATGAATCCGAAGTGGTCAGAATTTCCGGAGTCTCCCACTACGGCGTTCCTCATAATCAGATCGTGGTTTTCGCACGTAAAACCCCATAATTTAAATAAATATGTTTGCCTTGTCATGCTCCAGATACGTCACAAATTCAAGCACTGAGTATAAACTACTTGGGCACGAGTGAAAGCCAGATATTTACCCTGGGAGTGTTTCACTGATTTCCATCCAGCACTACCCTCTAACCTGCGCTATCGACGCTATTATTTTGATAATACAACTGATCAAACTTAGTGGAAACTTAGTGGCATCAAAACAGCTTCACAGGCTCACTAGGCCTCTCGACAGGTACTCCCTTAGCGGTCACCAGAGGGATCAGACCTGTCTTGCGTTCGCAACTACTATTGCAAATGTGCTGAGAAATTGCTTGCTACGCGAAGGTCCGACATTACGCTCTGTACGGTACTTATTAATAACAATAAAATATGCACGTGCTTGGAGGGGGAGAGGTGCAGGGTAGAGCTTGTACTCCCGCCGCCACCACGCCCGTCTTATATTGCAGGTAACCTGCGATGGGTTAGGAGGCCGGCCGACCCAAGATAGCTGATGGCTTCGTGTGGGCTGCGTTCTCGCGCACCTGGTTCGCGTTAAAGCGAGAGGCGAAGGGAAATTCGTTCACCTCTGCTACCGCTCTCTCACTCCAGCGTTATGACAGCGATTGTCCCCGGTCATCGAATGCGATGTGTTCAGGTTTCCCTGTGCGCGCGTTGCACCGTGCTTGTTGATTTAGTTAGCAAGCCTATATTTACAGCACTTTACACAGCTAGTAAAACTACTAACCTTACTGCCCCCTACAGCGGTGTAATATGCCTTTGCATTCAATGCTTCGGCCTTCGGGTGAAACTGCGACTTTCCTTTTAAATGAATAAACACCCGTTTTGAATATCGACTCATTTAGTTATAGACTTCCCAAAATAGTTAGGCTGCAATAATTTTATTGTGTGCATGAGAAGAAAACGGACTTCTAGAAGCACAGGTTGATGTTGGAACCAGCTGGTTACTCGAGCACTTCTACTGTTGCTTGAGTGGGCTGTCTTCAAAAGTACAAAGGAATTAAAATGCCGGACGACCATTTTGAGAGTAGTGGTGTACGTATGAAATCGCACTATGAGATACTGCAGCCGACAGCGTCGTGTGCATTGCAATTTTTTTCTTTCTCGACAACAGCCTTCTCTTGTCGCTGTGAAAATGAGTCCACGGCGGGAGGAGTCATCTGGTGATGATTGTTGTGGTTCTTTGCCAAGAAGACGATGCAGAACATCCATGTGGTACAAGCCGTCGAATGAATGGAAGCGGGCCCTGCCCGCGACTGCAAATCCAATTGCGCCCCTGTGCGAACGAGGCGTGCCGCGGGAGCAAAGGAGCGGCACATCGTGTAGACCGCCAGTCGTGCGTGTTTTTCTATGGCAGCAGCGTGACCCAGCCGCGTGGGCACCGCGCTCGCCTACGACGACTTGCCACTTCTGACGTGCAACGAATACGCGCGTATAGGGAACGGTAAAGCGAATTTAAATGCGGACACCCAAACTGGCACGGCAGGCATTCGTTTCCAATGGGGACGCTGCGGGCTTTACCTTCGTCGTTGCTCCGCCGCTAGCGCGCCTAAATCAAGCTACGTGCTTTTCATTCATTTAACGGGTTCGCATTTCAGGTTAGCTTAGTGTAGTAAGCCGCTTGTACACCCTTATCACGGAGCAGTGTGCTTTATAGGTACGAGATGGTGCTTTCGGCAGCGCGTCGCCTCGGCGAAAGCGTACACGTGCATACCATTACCGCCCTGTTACCCTACGATCAGGAGCCGCATTCTGTGCCTATGGTGTTCGACTGCTAAGTACGAGGTCCCAGGATTGAATCCCGGCCACGGAGGCCACATTTCGATTGCGGCCTGTGTACCTGTGTACTTAGGATTAGGTGCACGTTAAAGAACCCTAGGTGGCCAAAATTTCCGTAGTCCACCACTACGGCGTATCTCATAATCAGATCGTGCTTTTGGAACGTGAACATCATATTTTAATAATATATAGTATTTTGTAACGATGCGGCTTCGGAAGAATTCAATTTGGCGGTGGTGTAACCTTTGCACGGTTCGCTGACGTAATGAAAGCGAGGGGAAAGAGAGAGGCCAATCGCTGCGCAGGTTTTTTTCTGGAAGTGAACATCACAAACCAAGTGAAAATATCGCAAATTAGGAAAGCGTCTTTGTTTGAACAACTATTACTACAAATAATTTGTTCATGCTATTGATGAGGTTTATGTCTTTCATTATGAAACGTCATATCATGAGAAGCCAACAAACACTGACACCAAGGACAACATAGGGGAAATTACTTGTGTTTAATAAATGAAATAAGGAAACCATAAATTAATGGAAATTAAAGTGGATGAAAAAACAACTTGCCGCAGGTGGGAACCGAACCCACAACCTTCGCATTTCGCGTGCGATGCTCTACCAATTGAGCTACCACGGCGCTGTTTTCCCATCCACTTTCTTGGGTATTTATGTGTCCTAGTAGAACCCTGGGAGTGTTAGCCAGCGCCATCACTCACATACCTTGGCGGCTGACGTGGAACGTCTTTCTTGCCGCAGGCGTCACGAGAACGTGATCTTTTTGGGTGAAGGCAACTGGTCAATAAACCCACACATGCTACCTGAAGGCATCAATGTTGCCGGATTCGAGACCCTCGTTATGTAATAAACGAGAAGAGAGGGGGTTAACCGAGGGTCCCGATTTTTATTAGTCATATCATGAGAAGCCAACAAACACTGACACCAAGGACAACATAGGGGAAATTACTTGTGTTTAATAAATGAAATAAGGAAACCATAAATTAATGGAAATTAAAGTGGATGAAAAAACAACTTGCCGCAGGTGGGAACCGAACCCACAACCTTCGCATTTCGCGTGCGATGCTCTACCAATTGAGCTACCGCGGCGCTGTTTCCCCATCCACTTTCTTGGGTATTTATGTGTCCTAGTAGAACCCTGGGAGTGTTAGCCAGCGCCATCACTCACATACCTTGGCGGCTGACGTGGAACGTCTTTCTTGCCGCAGGCGTCACGAGAACGTGATCTTTTTGGGTGAAGGCAACTGGTCAATAAACCCACACATGCTACCTGAAGGCATCAATGTTGCCGGATTCGAGACCCTCGTTATGTAATAAACGAGAAGAGAGGGCGTTAACCGAGGGTCCCGATTTTTATTAGTCATATCATGAGAAGCCAACAAACACTGACACCAAGGACAACATAGGGGAAATTACTTGTGTTTAATAAATGAAATAAGGAAACCATAAATTAATGGAAATTAAAGTGGATGAAAAAACAACTTGCCGCAGGTGGGAAACGAACCCACAACCTTCGCATTTCGAGTTGTTTTTTCATCCACTTTAATTTCCATTAATTTATGGTTTCCTTATTTCATTTATTAAACACAAGTAATTTCCCCTATGTTGTCCTTGGTGTCAGTGTTTGTTGGCTTCTCATGATATGACTAATAAAAATCGGGACCCTCGGTTAACCCCCTCTCTTCTCGTTTATTACATAACGAGGGTCTCGAATCCGGCAACATTGATGCCTTCAGGTAGCATGTGTGGGTTTATTGACCAGTTGCCTTCACCCAAAAAGATCACGTTCTCGTGACGCCTGCGGCAAGAAAGACGTTCCACGTCAGCCGCCAAGGTATGTGAGTGATGGCGCTGGCTAACACTCCCAGGGTTCTACTAGGACACATAAATACCCAAGAAAGTGGATGGGGAAACAGCGCCGTGGTAGCTCAATTGGTAGAGCATCGCACGCGAAATGCGAAGGTTGTGGGTTCGGTTCCCACCTGCGGCAAGTTGTTTTTTCATCCACTTTAATTTCCATTAATTTATGGTTTCCTTATTTCATTTATTAAACACAAGTAATTTCCCCTATGTTGTCCTTGGTGTCAGTGTTTGTTGGCTTCTCATGATATGACTAATAAAAATCGGGACCCTCGGTTAACCCCCTCTCTTCTCGTTTATTATGAAACGTGTGTGACATACCGGCACTGAGTGATGTTGTGCATTTTGTTTACTGCCGTTGAACCATTTATGCCGCTAGGTGGTATTTCGTACGTTAACATGGCGTGCAGAAACTCCACTGGAGTTGTTTAAGTATGCGTAAGCACATCCCAATTTTAAGTTGACCTACGCCCAAGTCTCGAGTTGGCCCACGTCCAAATTTAGGCTGGGCCACCCCCAAATTAAGTTGACCCACTCTCGAATTTCGGTTGGCCCTACCCCAGGTATCAAATCGGCCCAAGTCCAAATTTCAAGTTGGCCCAACCCCAAATTGTGGAATGGCCAACTCCCGAATTTCATTTGGCCTACCCTTACTGTAAGCTTCCCCATGCCATTTTACACTCCATGCCATTTTACACTTTTACATCCCCCGTGCATGCTCGGCACATGGCGCCTTCGGATCCCACCGAAGCACCTCGCACTACTTGATTGACACGCACGATTGACATGTGCGTGACGACAACATAACATGCGTGCTCATCCCGAGTCGATGGCGTCACCATTCGCTGCTCCAAAAGCGAATTCTTCGGAAACCGAATCGTTACAGAATGCGGCTTCACCTGTCGGAAATGCAACTGGGCTGTTCCTTAATGCATTTCCAAGCAAAAAAAGAAAAACTAGTTCGGCAAAAGATCGGGCCGACGCCCATGGCCACTTAAAAAGACGAAGGCCCGATCTCGGGCATGTGGGTCGGGCCGGGTTCGGTTTTTGCACGTGGCCAATCTGTTTGCCGACGACCCGGAAGTGGTCGGCAGTCGGCATTGGGCCGACGTCATGGCTGCCGATTACTTTATTGTGGCCGCCTTTGGCTGCCGCACGGGCCGACGACTTCTGCACTACGGCCACAGTGTGGCTTGTCCACGGCCAGCGTTCTTTTGCCAGCATTTATATCTAGGCTTTTCCTTTTTTTTTTTCACTGGCATGCACTAAGTGCTTTTTTCTTATGTCGATTTTTAAGGCTCCTGCCACAGATACCAAATATTGCGCTTCTTCAACTGGTTTACCTTAATTCTTCAGCAATACATTTTGGATAAGTAGTGAGTGCACAAGCATTTATTTGAAAAATCCTGTCAATTACCTATTTAACTAGTGGCCCTAGGACAAATGTTCTAATGGGGGAATTAGGGCCTATTGACATGCAGGACCTATTCCATCGGAACCAGCTCTGTAACTATGGCACACGTTTCTTTATATAGGAAGTCAAAGTCAGCAAAATGAATTGGTGCCCTAATTACTTTCCCCGAGCATTGCATATATTCGCAGTGCAGCAAGAACTATTACGCCAATTCATTTTCGACGGTAGCTTTAATGCATATTGGTCAATTAACTAATACTTTACTACTACTTATTCAGAGGCTAATGTCTGCTTGTTATTATAGTATTCGGGCAGCTGAAGAAGCGGAATGCTATTATATATACGAAAGGAATAAAAAAAATATTTGACCTGAAAGAATAACGAACACCTTTTATAATTCACTATGTATTGCATGCACGCGTTTGTTAAGCGCCCTAGAAAGGAAGTGCTTCGTAGAGGAATTATCACAAGAGTTGATTTCTCTTGAGTTTATTGAATATACTTTAACAGAAAACAATAAAATTGGGAAAAAGTTGAATGTGATGAAATTAATGAATGTATGAATAAAAATCACTAGGTGATCTTAAATTGATACCTTCTAGAATATTGCACTAAATAATTAAATAAACGTAAATTATTTAAAATTAGAAGAAATTGTTATAAGTAAAATAATGCAGCAGAGTAACATGTTTCAGGTACCTGCCAAGCAAGAAAAATCATGTGGCATTATATGACCGCACAAATGCGATTGCACGCTTAGGACCACGACGAATAAAATAAAAGAAAAAGAGAATACTAATTTCTTTGGCTTCGGTTTCTTCTCTCACTGCGGCGTCCATCCCGGTCACTTGCCTCGGTTAACCATTTATTCACAATTTTCCCAACGCTGGTCAAGGATGTAACATAGGATGTAACAGAGGATGTAACATAAATGGAAACAAGCCAAATTGTGCACTTCTACTTAATACGAGAGTAAACTACGAATTTACGAGTTATGCATACTAGAGGCTATTCAAACTTGTCACAGAAAGTGTCAACTCTTATAGGACAAAAACAGCATATTTTTTCAATAACTTATGTGGGCATGTATTATTACCATGCATTCTCCTTACTATGCATAACACACATCGTTAAATAGGTACATTTACCAGGCTCTTGTACGATTGCTTTGTTTACTCAATATGCACTTGTGCTGGTGTCAGTAGAATGTTTGCAAAATCATTCTCTGACACTGCATATACTATTAAGTTCTAAGTTGGACGCTTAGGTAATGAGTTACTTGGAAAGAATGGCAGTCACAAGCGCGTCGTTTCTGCAGCAAAGTAGATAAAGATTTCTTAGTATTATATTCAGTATGTTTTTAAGTTTCTCATTGGACTCCCTTCTTCCCATCGAGCCTTTCCAGCTTCACTGAACTGCAGCCCTTTTTGTGATCAGATGCTTAAGTAAGGTGCACACAGAATCGTGCATGTGCGTTCCTCCGAATCTGGAGAAGTACTCCATATCCACGAATTGTTAAGCAGTTTCTAGAAATCGGTACACTGAGAACGCGAAATTTGGTTAGTTGGTTTGTGAATGCAATATATGGTGGCCAGTGCAAAGAGGACAAGAAAGACAAAATCTGTGCTGTGCATGTCTTTTGTCATAGAAGATTACATGTACATTCAACTGATTCTTTAACAGTACCGCGGGAGTATCTTCTGACAGGCGGGTCAGCGTCGTCAAACGATGCGAAGCGACGAGATCAGGAAGAGAAACGCGTGCTCACAAAGTTCACTCCAAGCACAAGTTTCGTCTGCTAGGCTCTTACCACAGGCAAGAGATCGCCCCTGTTGCGATTAGCTTGGTGGAAGCTTCCCTGCTTATCGGAGACAGACAGCGTGCCTTAACCCAGACACATCTTTTTATATTTTTTATTGATAATAAACATTTTGTTTCTTTTCCTGTGTAAACGCACTACAGCAGCACACACTAAAAGAAGAGAAAAAAGCATGTAAGCCAGTGGCACATGTTCCTTCTATCTACATAAAGCCAGGAAGCTTGCGCTGCATTAGTCGTGCCAGGCGCTGTGTCGTGCTGGTAAGTAAAGCCTGGCAGACGAAACTTGTACTTCGAGTAAACTTGCAGTGCATGCACTATTTTTGCCAATCTTGTTGCTTCGCGCCATAAGAAAACGCTGGCCGGTTGGCCTCTAGATACTCGAGCGGTGCTCTTAAAGAATATCAGTCGATTGGATCTTATTTTTCAATGTTCAATAATCATTGGTTACCTTACAAATAGAATGACTTGATAAAAGTGCCTGACCAGCACATTAAATGTGGTTCATGCAGCTGCGTGGATAGTTCTGATCAATCAGTTAAATTCATTTTGGTGTAGTGCATTTCAAATAATAAGAACAGACTGACAGCTATGTGCTGGGCACAGTAAAATTTACAAAAGCCTTGAAAAGTAGAACATACATAACTTACAAGCTTCTGAGAATTTTCGGGAGGCTAAGTATTCTTCCAGTAGCAGCATTGTTCAGCGTCTTCTACTGGCAGTCTGGGGCAATCTTGTGGAAGCACTAGCGCTCTCGCTGGCTTTTTGGCCAATAGCCTCCGTGGCCATTTCGTTCAAAATCCTAGCTTGATCACCAAAAACTTGGTTCTGGAATGCTGCAAGTATAGTAGGTTGGTCATACAGGAAATGTGCATTAATCAATGAATTTTTTTTCTGTATAGGCATCTGAAAATATTCTTTCTTTTTTGCACAATACCATTATTACCAGAAAACTGTGCAGCCAGGTCAGTTAACTGCTTTTGCCGTGGCGCTGCTCTGACATCTGAAATAAAAACACGTAATATGTAGGTTTCAGAAATTAAACATGTATACCATTGCTTGGGTGCTGAATATTGGCCTAACTACATTGGTCTATCAACAATCCTTTAAGCATAGCACTTAGAAGCAGGTTTCTACAAATACATGACTGTTAAAGACAAACACTAAAGTAAAAACCAAAGTTATGCCATATTACTGCAGAATAACGTGTCGGTGGTCTCCAGAATGAATAAGCTGTAAGAATTGCGAGCACACATGAGCCCATCGCTCAACGTTTGTTACACGAAACTATGGACTTGATATTCGAGGCTGCTGTAGCACATGAGGTCTTCTAGATTCTGCATTTAGTAGAGAAAACTTATTATAGAGCCAAAGTATGTGAAGCCCATGTATCATACCACTAGATGCAGAGTGTCTCTGCCAAGGTTCATGATTTGTATGGGCGGTGGGAGATGCACCAAGAACTGCAAAACAAGAGATAAATAGCCAAGTTGACGCAAATCGCCTGAGTAAGTGTATAACGAAGAGATATGTAAAACTGCAGAAATTTATGCATAAGCAGATTTGATTAGAAAAGTGCGCATTATTAAGCTCCCTTGTTCGACCATTTCCCAGACCAATGTGTGTATACTATCCATTCGACATCAACACTGCCAAAACTCTACTAGGAGTATGCAGTAGTGTCTGGTGGCTTTTGGGAAACTCGGTAAGGTGTTTCACAAGAATTGCTGTTCCTCTATGCTGGCCCAGTTGCCCTCAAGGGAATTCTCTCTCCCGCGCTATATGAGCACTTTATCTGCTTGCATGTTGCAATCGCTATACTTTGCTGTCCAAAGATGGTGGGATGTCTGGATTATGTAAACCAGCTGCTTCGGTCCTCTGTGAAACAATTCAGCTCTCTCTATGGCAAGGAGTCACTTGTGTACAATGGTTACTGCTTGACTCATCTGGTGGAGGACTCTCACAGGCTGGGCTGCTTGGATAACTTCAGTTGTTTCCCCTTTGAAAATTACGTAAAAAACTTGAAACTACGGGTAAAATCTGGAAACAAGCCACTTCAGCAAATATACAACAGGGTCAGTGAAAAACTAGCTTTCTGCTATCAACCTTGTCTACGAGATATGATCGGCACAATTACGGTATCATACACTCAACATGTCATGTTACTGGCCCTGCTATTTTATGTGCGCACTGCAGGCAGTTTCGTAAGGCAATGTGGAACAGTAGCCTACTAACTACAAGGAGGCCAGGCACCTGCGTTTTGCTGACAAAGAATTGTATGGTGCTCATGCACAACTTCTCGAGTCACAATCCAGAATTTTAATACTAGGAAAACAGCGCAAAATTATTGGCGACCTGTATACCAAACCTTGCCGCTCAACTGTGCTCTCAATATGTCTTGTCTCATTGTGTGGCAGCTCTTTTGATGTATTTTCATACTCGGATAGCGTTTCTAAATGGCAGCTGCTGCTGTACAAAGCTAGGTAAGTTTTCATGCCGCTTTTCAGTCTTCTGTGAACAGTCCTTACTGAATGATTTTTCTGGATTAGTTGAGTTTCTTTCAGTTTGGTTCTAGGTTAGTTTTGTTTGGCTAACCTTTAGGCCTAATAAACATTTGAAGAAGTGTAGTGTGCTTTTGTTTGCATAAACACTGACAATGCAGTAAGCTTTACTAGGATAGAGCCGTGACATGATATGCTTACATGAACCAATAACAAAACATTTAGGAAATAAAGTGCCTCATTTTTTGTACTACTTTTACTCTTCGGAACCAAATGGGCTGTACATGCGGGGGTCCAAATAAATAACAACCCTGCATAGAAGCCATGGCTTCAAATTTCAAGCAATTTCAATAGATCTGTATGTTTTGACACCTGTCATCATAAAGGCTTGGATAAGCTTGTATGAGCAAAGATTACCTAACAAACATTTGTGGTGCAAATTAGACGAGGACATCGAATGCATTAGAGAGGAAATGTCATGCCATGTCCTGTCAAATGTTCTATATCCTCGCTTAGTTTGTACAATAAAGAGCTTTTGAATGACTCAAACCAATACCCAGTTTAAAGTGTACATAGTTTACATTTGCTTTTCTTAATTGCCGATTTCTTGGAGGCAGGAGTAAACAATCCTTTGTCGCAACCTGCAACAATTTACCATGATGGCCATTCCGAAGGACACAGTACGCCATCAGTTCACATATTTTATGCAGCGGTGGCTGTAGTGACCTGTTCTGCCATTACAGTAGTTTCTGTGGCGCAAGGGCCTACAATGAATTGGTGCAATCCGACAGCACCATTAGGTAGGTGGTGGTTTTGTGTGCTCTGTACATAGTAGGTACAACCACTAGAATATTAGGAATAAAATTTTATATTAGTCCAAGAGGGAGTCCTTTTATTTTGTTAGTGCACGCACAACAGATTCTATATGGATTCTATCGCTACTAACAAGCTCCAATAGGTCCTAGCTATTTGTCACCTATAGGATTAATAAAATATTTATTGGTGCCATGATAGGCATCAGTTACTTGTAACTTGTAGGAAAAATACCTTCGTGCTTGCAGATGTATCTGGGAACGTGGCACAGGCTGCCGATCTTTACTTCGGTCCAAATTTGAGGCCAGCTAATAAGATAATTGCTTCATTCTTGTATATACCCTGCCTTACACACCGCAGTATGTAATCCTTTGTGCAGGGCAGTCTATGCCTACATTGCCACAATATGCTACTAGGGATGCTTCAGAGTATAGATCATGTCCATTTTTGTATCTGTATTTTTTCAATCAGCATTTCATTTTGAAGCAGGCCTTCAGGGATCCCCTGCAAATCATTCAGGAGATATCCAGTATAGTCAAGCGAAATCGTACTCCTACCATGACCATGTTGGTTGTACGTACTGGTGAGTCATGAGCTGGCATTTTTAACATATAAATCATATTGACAATCTGTGCAGGAATGTCCTTTAGCTTGCTGAAAGACACTGCACCCAATTGCAAAACAACACAGTGTGAAGGGGCACATCGAGCTCTTCAAACCAAGGACGTCCATTTTGTTGATAGCCAAACTACATATGATGTTATGTACAGCATCTGACACACAATTTTAATACAGCTGCAGCTACACTACGTGCACGACTAGCTGTAAGCACAATTCTAGAGTACCACCAGTACATTGAATAAATGCCAAATGGTAAGAAGCAAAGGGGCTTAATGATGCGCACCATTCTAATCAAATGTGCTTATGCAAAAATTTCTGCAGTTTTACATATCTGTTCGTTATGCACTCACTCTGGTGATTCGCGTCAAGTTGGCAATTTTTTTTTGTAGTTCTGCGTGCATGTCCTCCAGGCCATACAAGACTTGAACCTTGGTAGAGACACTCTGCATCTAGGGGTATGGTACATTGGCTTCACATACTTTGGCTTTATAATAAGATTTCACTACTAAATGCAGAAACTAGAAGACCTCTTGTGCCACAGCCACCTCGAGTATGAAGTCAACGGTCTCGTTTGCCAAAGGTTGAGTGATGGGCTGATGTGTGCTTGCAATTCATACAGCTTATTCATTCTGGAGACCACCGACCCGTTATACTGCAGTAGTATGGCATAATTTTAGTTTTTACTTTAGTGTTGGTATTTAACAATCATGTATTTGTAGAAACCTACTTCTAAGTTCTGTGTTTATAGGGTTGTTGAGAGACCAAAGTAGCTTCTCCAATGTTCAGCACCCAATCAATAGGTGTACATGTGAATGCAATGTATGGTGACTACTTCTTAAGACGACGTCTTAAGCAGGCGCATGCAGCCTTTCTGGCAAGACGCGTCCTAAGCACGCGCATGCGGCTTCTGGCAGCGTGCACACACGGCATTGCTGGCAAGTCCGCGTCCTAAGAATGCGCATGCGGCCTTTATGCCAAGACGACGTGCTAAGCACGCGCATGGGGCATTTCTCGCAACACCATGTCCGAAGCTCACGGACGCGGCCTTTCTGACAAGACCGCGTCCAAAGCATGCGTATGCTGCTTTTGGCAGCGCGCGAACTCATCATGTATGGCAATACCACGTCTTAGGCAGGCGCACGGGGCATTTCTGGAAACACCACTGCGTAAACACGCGCACGCGGCATTTCTGGCAAGCCCACATCCTAAGCACACGCACGCGGCTTTTCTGGCAAGACCACGTGCTAAGCAAGCGCGCGGGGCATTTCTAGCAAGACCACGTCTTAAGTTCGTGCACGCGGCCTTTCTGACAACACCACGTCCTAAACAAGCGTATGCTGCTTTTGGCAGCGCGCGCAATCGGCATTTCTGGCAAGAACACGTGCTAAGCACGCACACGGGACATTTCTAGCAAGACCACGTCCTATGCTCGCGTACGCGGCCTTTTTGACAAGAACACGACCTAAACAGCGCATACGGCCTTTCTGGCAAGACGATGTCTTAAGCACGCGCATGCGGGCTTTCTTGAAAGACCATGTGCTAAGCACGCTCACGCGGAATTTCTGGCAAGACCACGTCATAAGCACGCGCACGCCGCCTTTCTCACAAGACCCTGTCCGAAGCACGCGCACGCGCCATTTCTAGCAAGACAACGTTCAAAGCACGCGCACGCGGCCTTTCTGGCTAGCCCATGTCCTAAGGACGAGCATGTGGCGTATCTGGCAAGTCCATGTCCTAAGCACGCGCACGCGGCATTTCTGGCATGACCACGACCTAAGCATGCGAATGCGGCATTTCCGGCAAGACCACGTCCTAAGCCTTCGCATGCGGCCTTTCTAGCAAGACCACGTCCTAAGCACGCGTACGCGGCATCTCTAGCAAGACCACGACGTAAGCACGCGCACGCAGCCTTTCTAGGAAGACCACGGTCTAAGCGCTTCGCACGCGGCCTTTCTGGGAAGACCACCACTTAAGCACCCGCATGCAGCATTTCTTGCAAGGCCACTTCTTAAACACGCGCATGCAGCTATCGGGAACGCGTGCACGTGGCCTTTCAGGCAAGACCACGCTCTAATCATGCGCATGCGGCCTTTCTCGCAAGACCATGTCCTAAGCACGCGCATGCAGCATTTCGTGCAAGGCCACATCCTAACCACGCAAGCGACATTTCTGGCAGGACCATGCCCTAAGCACGCGCATGCGGACTTTAGGGCAAGACCATGTCCTAAGCACACGCACACGGCACTTCTGCCAGGACCACGTCGTGAGCCCACGCATGTGGCGTTTCTGGCAGGACCAAGTCATAAGCATGCGCACGCGGCCTTTCTGACACGACCATGCCCTAAGCACACACATGTAGCCTTTCTTCCAAGACCATGTCCTAAGCACGCGCACGCGGCATTTCTAACAACACCACGTCCTAAGCGCGCGCACGCGGCCTTTCTTGCAAGACCGTGTCGTAATCACAAGCACGCCCCAATCTTGGCAAGTCCACGTTCTAAGCACGCGCACGTGACCTTTCTGGCAAGACCATGCCCTAAGCACACGCAAGCGTCCTTTCTGGCAAGACCATAGTCTAAGCACGCGCACGCGGCGTTTCTAGGGACACCACCACCTAAGCACCCGCATGCAGCATTTCTTGCAAGGCCATCCTAATCCCGCGCATGCTGCCTTTCTGGCAAGACCAGGTCCTAAGTACGCGTATGCGGCCTTTCTGGCAACACCACGACATATGCACGCGCATGCGGTCTTTCTGGACAACGACGTGATAAGCACGCGCATGCGGCATTTCTGGCAACACCATGTGTTAAGCACGCGCATCCGACCATTCAGGCTAGCCCATGTCCTAACCACGTTCACGCGGCATTTGTTGCAAGACCACGTCCTAAGCACGCCCATGCGGCTTTTTTGGCAACACCGCACTCTAAGCACGCGCGCGCGGACTTTTTTCGAAGATCACGACCTAAGCACCCGCAAGCAGCATTTCTGCAAAGAACACGTCTTAAGCACGCGCACGCGGCAATTCTGGCAAGACCAGGTCCTAGGCATGCACATGCGGTCTTTGTGGCAAGACCACATCCTAAGCTTGCGCATGCGGCTTTTCTCGCAAGACCATGTACTATGCACGCGCATTTCTCACAAGAGCACGTCCTAAACAAGCGCATGTGGCCTTGCGGGCAAGATGATGTCCTAAGCACGCGCACGCGGCCTTTATAGCGATACTACGACCTTAGCACCTGCATGCAGGATTTCGGGAATGACCACATCTAAAGCACGCGCATGCGGCCTTTTTCGCAAGGCCATGTTGTAAGCACGCGCATGCGGCCTTTCTGGCAAGCCCATATCCCAAGATTGCGCAAGCGGGATTTCTGGCAAGACTACGTCGTAAACCCCCGCATGCGGCGTTTCTGGCAGAACCACGTCCTAACCACGCACATGCCGCCTTTCAGGCAAGAGCATGTCCTGAGCACGCGCACGCGGCATTTCAGGCAAGGCCACGTTCTATGCACGCGCACGCGCCCTTTCTAGCTAGTCAATGTCCTGATCACGCGCATGCAGCCTTTCTGGCAAGACCACGCCCTAAGGATGCACACGCGGCATTTCTGGCAAGACCAAATCCTAAGCATGCTCTTGCAGCCTTTCTGGCAAGGCCATGTATTAAGCACGTGCATGCGGCTATTGGCAGCACTCGCACGCGGCCTTTCTGGCAACACCACGCCCTAAGCACGCGCATGCGGCATTTCTGGCAAGAACCCTCCTAGGCACGCGCATGTGGTCTTTCTGACTAGACCACGTCCTAAGCACGCGCGCACGGCGTTTCTGGCAAGACACGACCCAAGCACCTGCACGCGGCATTTCGGATGCACGTCCTAGGCACCACGTCCTAGGCACGCGCACGCGGTCTTTCTGGTAATACTACGACCTTAGCACCTGCATGCAACATTAGGGAAAGACCCCGTCTTCAGCACGGGCATGCGGCCTTTCTAGCAAGACAATGTCCTAAGCATGTGCATGTGGCATTTCTTGCCAGACCATGTCTTAAGCACGCGCATGCGGCCTTTCTGGCAAGACAACGCCTTAAGAATGCACACGCGGCATTTCTGGCAAGACCATGTCCTATGCATGCGTATGCAGCCTTTCTGGGAAGGCCATGTCCTAAGCACGCGCATGCGGCTATTGGCAGAACCCGCACGCGTCCTTTCTGGCAACACCGCGTCCTCAAGAACCACGCGCGGCCTTTCTGGCGAGAGACGACCTAAGCACCTGCAAGCAGCATTTCTTGCAAAACCACGTCTTAAGCACGCACATGCAGCCTTTCTGGAAAGACCATGTCCTAAGCACGCGCACGTGGCATTTCTGGCAAGGCCATTTCCTAAGCACGCGCATGCGGCCTTTCTGGCAAGACCACGTCCTAAGCACGCGCATGCGGCCTTTCTGGCAGGACGACGTCCTAAGCACACGCATGCGGCCTTTCTGACAAGACCACGTCCTAACCACTCATGCGGCCTTTCTGGAAGGACCACGCCCTAAGCACGCAGATGCGGCATTTGTGGCAAGTGCTCGTCCTAAGCAAGCTCATGCAGCCTTTCGGGCAAGACCATGTCCTAAGGACGCGCACCCGGCCTGTCTGGTAATATTACCACTTTAGCACCTGCATGCAGCATTTCTGGGAAGACCCCGTCTTGAACACGGGCATGCGGCCTTTCTGGCAAGACCACGTCGTAAGCAAAGGCATGCGGCCTTTCTAGGAAGACAATGTCCTAAGAACGCGCATGTGGCATTTCTGGCAAGACCATGTGCTAAGCACACGTATGTAGCCTTTCTGGGAAGGCCATGTCCTATGCACGTGCGTGCGGCATTTCTGGCAACACCGCGTCTTATTAACGCGTATGCGGCCTTTCTGGCAACACCACGTCCTCAGGACGCACGCGCGGCCTTTCTGGCAAGAGACGACTTAAGCATCTGCAAGCAGCATTTCTGGCAAGAACACGTCTTAAGCACGAGCACGCGGCATTTGTGGCAAGACCCCGTCGTAAGCACGCGCATTCGGTTTTTCTGGCAAGACAATGTCCTGAGGACGCGCAAGCGGTATTTCTGACAACACTATGTCCTAAGCACGCGCATGCTGCTTATCTGGGAAGACCACGTCGTAACCACGCGCATGCGGCTATTGGCAGCACCTGCACGCGGCTTTTCTGGCAAGACCACGCCCTAAGCACACGCATGCGGCATTTCTGGCAAGGCCACGTCCTAAGCACGCGCATGCGGCCTTTCTGACAAGACCACATCCTAAGCACGCGAACGCCGCATTTCTGGTAAGATGACGTCCTCAGGTAGCGCGCGCGGCCTTTCTGGCAAGACCACGTCCTGAGCACGCAAGTAAAATACCTGAACGGCAAGTAAAATACCTGAACAAGATCTGCCCTCTATTTGAAGCTGAGAGATGGCCTTCGTATTTTTCCTTTGCAAAAGATTGTTCACAGCTTTCCGAATGGCTTTCTGATCATTGAGTATGTTTGCAAACTTTTTTCGTAATAGCTAATTCGTGCCTTTTTAATATCAGATCCTATCTTATTTCTGACCTGCTTAAGTTCAACCAAGTAGTCTAAGCGCTTTGTTTTTATGAATTCAGTGAACAGCTTATCTGTTGCTTTCATCCTTTTCAAAACTGAAGCGTCTATCCAAGGTTTTCTTGCCCTCTTGTTTATTTTAAGCACCACAATCGGAAAAGCTAAATTATAAAGGTGTGTTAACTTTGTTATGAATATGTCGTAGGCATTCACAGGGTCAGTATTATGGAAAATGCAGCTGCAATCAGTGTCAGCGACAACATTCTGAAAATGCTTAATTGTTTCTTGGTTAAGTTTTCTACGCTGCGTTGGATTTGCTGTATTTCGTTCTTTTACGCACCACGGCAAAAATGCAGAAATCGGCAGGTGATCGCTGACTCCAGGGGTTAGAACCCCTGTGCATATTTCATTTTTGTAGTTAGTGAAACATAAATCCAGGACAGTTTCAGTCAACTGTGTTATCCTTGTCGGTACATGAATTGTGTTTTCATAGCCAAAAGAGAGCATTCTATCAAGAAAATTTTGTTTGTTGTTGCTTGGTGGTAGCATATCTATGTAGAAATCTCCTGTAACAATTACGCATGCGCCATTTTGTTCACAGTACTCAAGCATTTCATCCATGAAATTAAGGAAATCAGACACAGTTCCAGAAGGGGGCCTATATATAGCAACTACTAAAAGGCTTAGACATTTTATCATGACAGATTTAAAGTGAGAGGATATTACAGTATATTCTTTGACAATATTGTATTTAACGCTCTCATGAAGATAAATCGATACACCACCACCCCTTTGGTTTTCCCTGTATATTGATGAACATTTGTATTTCGCAAATGGCACGCTATCATGGTTATCAGTAGACCACGTTTCAGTGAAAGCTAAGAAACAAAACTGGTCATTTAGGTTGTTCAAAAACAAGTCAATACATTCTTTTTTTGTTTTGAGAACTTTGCGCATTAAGGTGAATCAGTGATAACTGTTTTTTCTGGCGTGAAGCAATTTTCTGGAAGGCCTCAGCGTCATAGTAGTTTGTTATGTTTGTGAAGAGAATGCAATCACTTCTTGCGATCAGCTATCTTTCATTTTATCGTATTTCTTCTAGGCCATGCATGGTTGCAATTTTAACCACCCTATCACTCGGGCTGCGGCTCACGAAAAGTTTGCCATTCTTGTGCCATGCGAAATCGTACTCATATTCAAGAGCCCTATTTTTCATTTCCCAGAAAAGCTTCTTATTGCATGCCGTGAGGTTGTCACTGAAGAATATAGTTGACTTTGTTTTCTTCAATTCCCCTTTCTGTGCAAGCCATTTTTCTTTAGTTCGACGAGAAGAAAACCTCACCATCACAGTATTGGGCTTGTCTCCCTTCCTCTCGTTTCTAGAAGCTAGTCTGTGGGCTCCTTCAATGTCAGACTCGGAAAGCTGTGGAAGCCCAAAATCAGTTGCCAGTTGGTTGAGCTTTACTAGAAGGTTCTCATTTTCGTGATAGGCCAAGCCATTCACTTCAAGATTTAGGCGCCTGCTGTACTGATCTAGCTCGTTCAACTCATGCTGAAGTGTTTCCACGTCTGTTTCTTTAGCATGGGCCTCAAGCTTCACAACCCGCTTTCTCAGGTCTGAGATGTCTGCGGACTGCTGTGTTATCTCAGTAAGAACTTCATCGTATTTACTGGACATAACTTTCATAGATTCCTCAATGCTATCAACAGTTGTTTTAATTTGGGACAAAGCGTCAACCTTTGATTTGATGTCCAGCAGCTCAGTAAGCTTGCGATGAATTGCCGCAAGCTCTGAAGTGAACTTCTTTTCTAACGTCTCATTCTGCATTTCCGCGGAATTGGCGCCTCGAGTAGACGCTTTGCACGTCCTGCATATCCAAGATTTTTTGCAGCAACAGACTTCTTTTCGTAAGCATTGTCAGCTACCGCAGAACATGAGCCGATATGGTAACTACACTTGCAGTCTGAACACAGCAACCACAACTCCGATTCGTGAATCCTGCCGTCGCATGCTGGACATATGTCATTCATAGCACCCAGCAGACATACACTAGTAAAGTTCGCTCACAGAGTGCACCCAGCAGCAGCAGGAAACGTAATAGAACAAAAGTGCCGTGGATAGGGTAAGAGAACAGACCAACCTGTAACGTTCGTCAAAAGCGTTTTTAGCCGCCGTACAAACGTCTGCTCCGCTGCTGCTGCTGAGTGCGTGTGCGATAGTCCAAGGGGGCGATGTCCTTTTGTAGGCAGCAGTGGTGGGTGTACCCCACGTGATGGTCCGCGTGGCCTTCGGTTGATCTAATCTATCCTGCTCGTCCGCTCCAACTTTAGTCGTCACAGGCAGTGGTTTGAGGCCACAGTTGCAACCTGTAACGTTCGTCAAAGCGTTTTTAACCGCCGTACAACCGTCTGCTCCGCTGCTGCTGCTGAGTGCGTGTCTCGAAAGACCATGTCATAAGCACGCGCACGCGGCACTTCTGGCAAGACCACGTCGTAATCAGGCGCATGCGTCCTTTCTGGCAATACTATGCCATAAGCACGCGCACGCGGCATTTCTGGCAAGACCATGTCCTAATCACGCGCTTGCGGCCTTACCGACAAGACCACTTCCTAAGCACGCGCACGCGGCCTTTCGGGCAAGACCACGACCTAAGCACCCACATGCAGCATTTCCGGCAAGCCCACGTCTCAAGCACGCGCACGCGGCATTTCTGGCAAGACCTCGTCTTAAAACACGCGCATGCGGCCTTTGTGGCAAGACCAGATCCTAAGCAAGCGCAATGGGCCTTTCTCGCATGACCATGTCCTAAGCACGGAAATGCGGCCTTTCTGGCAAGACCACGCCCTAAGGCCATGCACGTGGCATTTCTGGCAAGACCAGGTCCTAAGCGTGCGCATGCAGCCTTTCTGGCAAAGCCATGTCCTAAGCACGTGCATGCGGCCTTTCTGGCAAGACCATATCCTAAGCACCCGTGTGCAGATTTTCTGGCAAGACCACGTCTTAAGCACACGCATGTGGCGATTGGCAGGGCGCGCACGTGATCTTTCTGGCAAGACCATGCCCTAAGGACGCGAACGCGGCATTTCTGGCAAGGCCATGTCCTAAGCACGCGCATGAAGCCTTTCTGGCAAGGCCATGTCGTTAGCACGCGAATGCTGCTTTTGGGAGGGCGCGCACCCGGCATTTCTGCCAAGACCAGGTCCTAAGCACGCGCATGCGGCATTTCTGGCAAGACCACGTCCAAAGCACACGCACGCGGCATTTCTGGCAAGACCACATCCTAAACACGCGCAAGCGGCCTTTGTGGCAAGACCACATCCTAAACACGTGCACGCGGAACTTCTGGCGTGACCATGTCCTAAGCACGCGCATGCGGCCTTTCGGGCAAGACCATGTTTGAAGCACGCGCACGTGGCACTCATGGCAAGACCACGTCCTAAGCACGCGCATGCGACATTTCTGGCAAGACCGCGTCCTAAGCACGCGCACGCGGCCTTTTTGGCAAGACCACGACATAAGCACCCACATGCAGCATTTACGGGAAGGCCACGTCTTAGGCACGCGCACGTGGCATTTCTGGCAAGACCACGTCCTAAAGACGCGCATGCGGCCGTTGTGGCAAGACCAGATCCTAAGGACGCGCATTGGGCCTTTCTCGCAAGACCATGTCCTAAGCGCGGATATGCGGCCTTTCTGGCAAGACCACGCCATAAGGACGTGCATGCGGCATTTCTGGCAAGACCAGGTCCTAAGCACGCGCATGCGGCCTTTCTGGCAAGACCACGTCTTAAGCACACGCATGCGGCGATTAGCAGGGCACGCACGTGGCCTTTCTGGCAAGAACAGGCCCTAAAGACGCACACGTAGCATTTCTGGCAAGGCCATGTCCTAAGCATGCGCATGCAGCCTTTCTGGCAAGGCCATGTCCTAAACAGGCGCAAGCGGCGTTTCTGGCAAGACCATGTCCTAAGCACCCGCGTGCAGAATTTATGGCAAGACCGCGTCTTAAGCACACGCATGCGGCGACTGGCAGGGCGCGCACGTTGCCTTTCTGGCAAGTCCACGCCCTAAAGACGCGCACGCGGCATTTCTGGCAAGGCCATGTGCTAAGCACGCGCATGCAGCCTTTCTGGCACGGCCATGTCCTAAGCACACCAATGCGGCTTTTTGGAGGGCGCGCACGCGGCATTTCTGCCAAGACCAGGTCCTAAGCAAGCGCTTGCGGCATTTCTGGCAAGACCACGTCCAAGGCACGCGAATGCGGCTTTCCTGGCAAGACCATGTCCTAAGCACTGCGCATGCTGATTTTGGTTGCGCGCGCACGCAGTATTTTTGGCATGACCATGTTTTAAGCATACACATGCGGTATTTTTGGCAATACCAGGTCCTAAGCACGCGCATGCGGCCTTTCTAGCAAGACCATGCCCTCGGCGCGCGCATGCGGCCTTTCTCGCAAGACAAGGTCCTAAACGCACATGCAGCATTTCTGGTAAGACCACTTCCTAAGCACGCGCACGCGGCCTCTCTGGCAAGACGACAACCTAAGCACCTGCTTGCAGCATTTCTGCCAACACCACGTCCTAAGCACGGCATTGGGCCTTTCTCGTAAGACTGTCCTAAGCACGGAGATGCGGCCTGTCTGGCAAGACCATGTCCTAAGCACGCGCACGCGGCATTGCTGGCAAGACCATGTCCTAAGCACCCGCGTGCAGAATTTTTTGGCATGACCACGTCTTAAGCACATGCATGCGGCGATTAGCAGGGCGCGCACGTGGCCTTTCTGGCAAGACCACGCCCTAAAGTCGCGCATGCGGTCTTTCGGGCAAGACCATGTTTTAAGCACGCGCACGCGGCACTTCTGGCAAGACCACGTCCTAAGCACGCGCATGCAGCATTTCTGGCAAGACCACGTCCTAAGCACGGACACGCGGCCTTTCTGGCAAGACCACGACCTAAGCACCCGCATGCAGCATTTTTGGCAAGTCCACGTCTTAAGCACGCGCATGCGGCTATTGAGAGCACGTGCACGTGGCCTTTCTGGAAAAGCATGTCCTAAGGACGTGCACACAGCAATGTCTGGCATGAGCACGTCATAATCACGCGCATGCGTCCTTTCTGGCAATGCCATGCCCTAAGCACGCGCATGTGTCATTTCTGGGAAGCCCATGTCCTAAGCACGCAGACGCGGCATTTCTGGCAAGATCATGTCCTAAACACGACCATGCGGCCTTACCGACAAGACCACTTCCTAAGCACGCGTACGCGGCCTTTCTGGCAATACCACGACCTAAGCACCTGCATGCAGCATTTCTGGCAAGACCACATCTTAAGCACGCGCACGCGGCATTTTTGGCAAGACCATCCTAAACACGCGCATGCGGCCTTTGTGGCAAGACCACATCGTAAGCACGCGCATGGGGCCTTTCTCGCAGGACCATGTCCTAAGCACGGACATGCGGCCTTTCTGGCAAAACCACGCCCTAAGCACGTGCACGCGGCATCCCTGGCAAGGCCACCTCTTAATCAAGCGCATGCGGCGTTTCTGGCAAGACCACGTGTTAAGGACGGGCATGTGGCCTTTCTGGCAAGACATTGTCATAAGCACGCGCACGCGGCATTTCTGGCAGGACCACGCCCTAAGGACGCGCATTCGGCCTTTCTGACAAGACCACATCTTAAGCACGCGCATGCGTCTATTGTCAACGCGCGCACACGACCTTTCTGGCACGTCCACGCCCTCAGCTCGCGCATGCGGCCTTTCTGGCAAGACTATGTCCTATGCACGCGCACACAGCATTTCTGGCAAGACAACGTCATAATCACGCTCATGCGGCCTTTGTGGCAAGACCATGTCCTAGCGACGCGCACGCGGCCTTTCTGGCAAGACCACAACCTTAGCCCCTGCATGCAGAATTTCTGGCAAGTCCACGTCTTAAGCACGCGCATGCGGCTATTGACAACACGTGCACGCGACCTTTCTGGAAAAGCATGTCCTAAGGACGCGCACACAGCATGTCTGGCATGAGCACGTCATAATCACGCGCATGCGTCCTTTCTGGCAATGACATGCCCTAAGCACGCCCATGTGGCATTTCTGAGAAGCCCATGTCCTATGCACGCAGACGCGGCATTTCTGGCAAGATCATGTCCTAAGCACGCGCATGTGGCCTTTGTGGCAAGACCACATCGTATGCGCGCGCATGGGGCCTTTCTTGCAGGACCATGTCCTAAGCGCGGACATGCGGCCTTTCTGGCAAAACCACGCCCTAAGCACGTGCACGCGGCATTCCTGGCAAGGCCACGTCTTAATCAAGCGCATGCGGCGTTTCTGGCAAGACCAGGTCGTAAGCACACGCATGCGGCCTTTCTGGCAAGACCACGTGTTAAGGACGGGCATGTGGCCTTTCTGGCAAGACCTTGTCATAAGCACGCGCACGCGGCATTTCTGGCAAGACCATGCCCTAAGGACGCGCATGCGGCCTTTCTGACAAGATCACGTGTTAAGCACGCGCATGCGGCTATTGTCGACGCGCGCACACGACCTTTCTGGTAAGTCCAGGCCCTCAGCACGCGCATGCGGCCTTTCTGGCAAGAATATGTCCTATGCACGCGCACACAGCATTTCTGGCAAGACCACGTCATAATCACTTGCATGCGGCCTTTCTGGCAAGACCACGTCCTAGCGACGCGCACGCGGCCTTTCTGGCAAGACCACGACCTTAGCCCCTGCATGCAGAATTTCTGGTAAGACCACGTCTTAAGCAAGCGCACGCTGTATTTCTGGCAAGACCATGCCCTATGCACGCACATGCATCCTTTATTGCTTTCTACATCCTAAGCATGCGCATGCGGAATTTCCGGCAAGACCGTGTCTAAGCACCCGCATGCGAAATTTCTGGCAACACCACGTCCTAAGCAAGCACATGTGGGCTTTCGGGCAAGGCAATGTCCTACGCGTGCGCACGCGGCATTTCTGGCAAGAACACGTCCTAAGCACACGCACGCGGCTTTTCTGACAAGACCATGTCCTAAGCACGCGCACGCGGCATTTCTGGCAAGACCACGTTCGAATCACGCTCACGCGGCCTTCCTGGCTAGACCATGTCCTAAGCACGTGCATCCGACCTATCTCGCAAGACCATGCCTTAAGCACCCGCAGGCAGAATTTGTCGCAAGACCACGTCTTACCTACGAACACGATGCGATTGGCAGCGCGCGCACTAAGGATGCGCTCGCGGCATTTCTGGCAAGACCGTGTCCTAAGCACGCGCATTTTGCTTTTGGGAGCGCGCGCACGTGGCACTTCTGGCAAGACCACGTCCTAAGCATGCGCATGTGACCTTTCTGGCAAGACCACGTCCTAAGCACATGCATGCTGCCTTTCTGACTGGACCGCGTCCTAAGCACGCATGCGGCCTTTCTCCAAAGACCACATCCTAAGCTTGTGTATGCGGCATTTCTGGCAAGACCATGTCCGAAGCACGCGCGCGCGGCACTTCTGGCAAGAACATGTCCTAAGCACGCGCATGCGGCCTTTCGGGCAAGACCATGGCCTAAGCACGCGCATGCGGCCTTTTTTTAAGGCTTTGAAAGAAAGAGAAATGGGGATTTGGTGTACCTTGCATTTTTTTGGAATACATTAGCGCCTATGTGACGGAAATACGTGATTTTTTATTTGGAAATTTAGAGTGTTGTCTTTCTCTATTTGTAGGAGTGTAAGCACCACAATGTATCACAACCCAAGTTTTGTCTAGTCTTATCCCCTGCTTTGTTTAATGTAATACTGAGAACTTTACGTATAGGCCTAAGTTGGTAAGATCTCTCAGGTGTACGCGCCGACGTTCGCATCATATATATATATATATATATATATATATATATATATATATATATATATATGTATATATATATATTTCAGGATTAGTATTATTACGCGACTTACTGCCCCTTCCACTAATAATGCATCGCTGGAAGTAGAAAATTTATTTGTTTACGAGCAATAAAAACAGCGCTAAACGACAGGACGAGTGAAGGGACACAGACAACAGCGCTGTTGTCTGTGTCCCTTCACTCGTCCTGTCGTTTAGCGCTGTTTTTATTGCTCGTAATCATGAACCAACCAGCCCAAATGCGTACGCTTTATTTGTTTGTTTTGTTCTAGGCGGTTTAGAAGTAGTTGAAGTAACTCTTCACTCGAAGTCAACTATATAACGTACAGCATGCAGTCGCTACATTAGAGTGCATATACAATTGTACAATTTATAGAAACCATTATAGTCAGTAAGTTTTGTGCACTGGCGTGAAGTAACTTATTATTAAGAGGAAGCATTAGCTCAGGCCCAACTCCAATGCAGCCTATTGAAATACATGTAAAGCGCGAAAACGGTGCTTGTGAGACAACCCCTGGACCGATTTTAATGATGTTGGTTGCATTCGAGAGAGAAGGTAAAATTCTAGTGACTTTGAATTTTGTTAGAAGAATGTTCAAGAATTCGGAAGTTTGAAAGAAATAGAATCACCAAATTGATAAATTCATATTTCTTTATCAATAACGGATATCGCGGTTCGGTAAACGGCATCCATTAGATCATTTTAAGCGGACAAATTGCATACGTCAGTTTATATCTTATGTGAATCCGTTACGTTGTGTACAAGGGTTCTGCCAAAGCTGTATTTCCATATTACAAATTTTTGGGGAATTCATGTGTAACATACATAATTTGTCCGCTTTAAAAAATTTGATTATTGGGTTTTACGTGCCAGAACCACGACCTAATTACGAGGCACGCAGGAGTGGGGGACTCCGGAATGTCCGCTTTAGATGTACTATTAGATGTAATACACAGAATTGTAACATCTTTTTCCTTGCTGAGTTACAGTGTTGTAAAATTGATAGCTTCGTTTTCTGAAAATGTTTGATTTTTGCCAATTTTTAATGAAAGATTACCGAGCTAAATCGACAATTCGAAAAACAGTCGCTATATTTTAAGTTTTCATTTTAAATGCAACAAGCGTCGCCAAATTTGGTGCAGTGGTAGCCGAGAAAAACGAATTCTCCTTTTACATGTAGTTATATAGGATAACCCGAGCTAAAGCTTCCTCTTAAAACGCAGCGCACACAGAGCCTCGCTTTACTTAGCCTCAAATTAAGCATCGCAAAAATTTCACGCGAGCGGGGAACACAACTACGCGCGTCGCCACGATTACAACACAGTACATATATCGTGCGCAAAACAGATACATACAGGGCGTTTCAGCGAACACTTTCAATTTTTTTTAAAGGTTGTCTGTGGCAGATAGCTGAATTCTAGTTTATTAGCCGGTCTTCTCGAACCGGCGCACACTACTTGCACAAAAAATTAAAATGCGAAATCGACTAAATATTAAGAATTCATTAAGTACCGTTGTATCTAATTATATTATGACCCATATTGCAATTTACAAATTCTAGCAGCGGACATCGCAAGGCGGATTCACTTGGAACGAATTCTGAGGATGACACCTCTTTTGAGATATAAATTCCCGAACTTTGCGGAGAAACGTATTGGCATTCCAGTTACTTGTGTGCTTCACTGCATGAAACAACGCATTGTTAACAAATTAACTGAAACGTCAGTGCATTTCTCCGCAAAGTACGGGAATTTGTATCTCGAAGCTGGTGTCATCTTGAAAATTCGTTCCAAGTGGATCCGCCTTGCGAACTCCACGGCTAGAATTTGTTAATTGCAATATGGGCCATCATGAATTTAGTTAAAACCTAATTAGTGAACTTTAATAATTAGTCGAGTTTGGGTCTCAACTTTTTGTGCAAGTATTGTGTGCCGCTTCGAGTTGACCACCTCATGAACAAGAATTGTGATATCTGCCACAGGCAACTTTTAAAAGATTTTTGAAACACCCTGTACATAGCACGCGACCTACACATCGGTCTGTCGTGCATTCATGATGCATCCACGGTCTCTCAATGTGTTTGCCCGACCCTACAGCTCGCTGGCATGCGAACACTGTCGCATAAAGTGCGGCTACAATGACCACGGCATCGAATTTAGGCTGCTCCCTGCATACGCGTGCGTCAACGAACTGCTTTCTACAACAGAACACGCATAGTTTCGTTTGTAATTTCTATACATATATATGAGCGGGAAGAAAGAAAACTATTTGCTCATAAGTTGCCGATTTAACTTAGTTTAAGGTAGGTGACAGGCAGTTCAACTTGTTGCATAAACAGATCGAAAACGCGGACGAGCTCTCGAAACAAAGAAACGCAGCTTCAACTGTACAAATCGCATTTTGTCTAGAAAATAACTCGCAAAACGATAGGTGCGAATGGCGTAAATAAGACGCACCAACAACATGTAAATGTGGGGTCCCGTAGGAGGTGAAAATTAATCCACAGGTTGGAAGCACCGGAGGAAAAGAGCGCTGATCGATGCGCTGATCAAACAGCCACGAAAGAATGAAGTACCAACCACAAAACACCTATATAGACTTACGTATACCTATATAAACTTACCTATATAAACTTATATAAACTGTACCTTCCAAAGTGCAACGGAAATAAGAGCAGCGGTGGTGTTGGGAACCAAAATATACGACCGAGAGATGGCGCTGGCCAAATGAAAACTAATATCATCATCATTACATAATGAGCTATTTGGCCGCTGCGGTAGCGGCTGGTGGGGCTCGTCGCGCTGCTCGCTCGCTGGTTTTGGGCGTTTTGTTACCGCTTTCGGGGCGGTATTCGTTTGTGCGGTACTCTAACATGACTACAGATATCTTTATTATGTCACCAGGGAACCCAGACGCCTCAACTGGCAAAAAAAAAACAGTTGAAACAAGTAAGTTTACATTGTTTATTGTCAGTGGTGAATGAAGCAATGCATGCTCAGTTTTCGTACAGCTCAGGTGGACTGAGTGCTGTCGGTCACTAAGCTTACAACCTACAGAAACACAGGCAGCCATTTATTTAATGGAACCAAAAGCTAAAATTGAGCGAAGCTTACTCGTCATGTTTGACGTGCCGCTTGGGCAGGGAGACCGATGCTTCAGACAACGATATTTATGCTGGACTACCCACGTACTAGTAGATGCGGCGTGTATGCTGCTTGAAGTGCTTCATACAGTACGTATAGTGTCTGCGTTCGACGATTTTAGGTAGATTAAAGAAAGAAACAAAATGTGCTCTGCGAAGATGTACTGTCAGCAATATAAGTTCTAGCGGCATTGCGCAATTGTTTTGGTAACACATTGGTGAAAGGCACGTAGGATAGGGGAAAAGAAACGTTGGGATAATTTTACAGCACATATTGTCTGGTCTTGATACTTATGCTGCACATTTAGTGTTCAGATGGGGCAATAAAGGCTTTGACACAAATGAAGTACTCGTAGAAAAGCAAGGAACGTTATGGAGACAACAGTGTTTGCACAAACTTCTGCAAATATTGTGTGAATCAACAAGGAAACTAAATAAACACATATGTATGCTCACGGATCTTTGGAAAACTCAAAATGCAATTTACGGTTTCATGTTAGAAAAAAATTATCTCAGTTTGTGTATTCAAAAAAGGCAAAGAGCTTGCATGGGGAGGAACACTTCAATTGAGTAACATATTTGAGCAACGGAAGCCTCAGCCTGCATCCAAATTTTCAGCAAGCAAACATATTTGTGAGGGCCGTGAGGAAGACAAGTTTCCACGCTGAGGCGTCTCTTGCTCGTCCACTGCTGATTGACTGAATGTTGTTGATGGCCACGTCAGCCGCTCTCAGTCTGCAGCCATGAATAAATTTCTTTATACTTGATAAGTTTTTGATGATGCGTGATAATTCTATCACAAACTTAGCAGCTAATGACATTTAACATGAAGTTGGCAGCCGTCACTCAGTATAGAATGCACATTACTATTTTTGCAGACGAACCTATGCAGATTTTCAGCTTAAACCTGGGGAAGACCGGCCACGCGCCATGTCCGATGCCATGGAGAAGGCATCACGATGATGATGGGCGCGCATGACTGCAGCGTCCCGCAAAATGAATGTATATAGTGATATGTACTGACCATGGGCAATAAACCGTCAGCTGTTACTATAGGCCGTGTTTTGCTATTCTCTGTCCTGTAGCGTGTACGCTTTTGCTATACCTCGACTATTGCAATACGAACTAGCCTGTCGGTTCGTTCTATTGTTGTCTGGGCGTCTTTCGCAGTTCATGCGCTGGCACAGGCAGCGTAGCGTGTTCAGGCTAGAATAAGCCTTTGCGACACCAGCTCATTTATATTCCCACCGAGACTGACTGGGCTTATCGGTATAGCATGTTTGTAAAAAGATTTCTTTAGCGCAAGTGCGTGAAAAAAAATGCGCAAGACCGAGCGCTGAACTGGCTGTTTTAAAGAAACGGGCTCGTAAAGCGGCTTTTCTCAACATAACATTAAGTTGAAATAGGCTGACAGCACCTTCTTTCTCTCCCATTCTGAAGACAAGGTCTTCTTTGTTGACTAACTACAGGCGGGTTTTCGTTTTTTCTACACGGGATCCTGGCATCTTGTAATCACTTCCAGAAAATAACATGCCCATTTTGCGCCTCCAGAGCGTCGTAGCGAGTCACAACAGGTATCAAAATATAGGTCTTACCGAGACAAAAAGCGAAGATTAGTCTCAGAATAGGTAAATTAACGCTACAGGCGTAATTAGCGCTAATATAGTCAAATATTAACATATTTTCACTGTGGATTGCACTATAAGGTGTATCAGGTGCACCCGGGAATGGGTGCACCTGATATCTTGGTGAACGAAATAGTAGACCAAGTGTCGAGATAAAGAAGTCGACGTAACTGCACGTGATTTACGACAAAGGCAAGATACGAAATGAGTGGTCAATTAACGTGAAAAAGAGTCAGAAAGAGACAGAATAGAAATAGAGATGAAGTTAGAAGGGCGTTGCAAGACATGACCGGGGGAAAAGCGGCAGGAGAAGATAGAATAAGAGTCGATCCAAACAACGATGGGGGAGGCATCATGCTTGGAAAGCTTGCGGCCCTTTATACGCAAGCTTCACGGCTTCAAGTATACTAGAGAGCGGGAAGAATGCCAACATTATGTTAGTCCATTAGAAGGGAGACATTAAAGAATTAAAGAATTTTAGGCCAGTTAGCTTGCTTCCAGTATTGTATAAAATGTTCACCAAGATAATTTCCAAAAGAATCAGTGCAAGACTGGACTTCAACCAACTAAGAGAACAAGTTGGCTTGAGGAACGGATAGTCTACAATGGATCACAACCATGTCATGAACGAGGTAATTGATAAATCTGTGGAGCACAACCAAGCTCTCGATATGGTTTTCATAGATTATGAAAAGGAATTGGACCATTCATTACTAAGTTTCTTCTTCTTCTTGATGCAACAGAGACACCAGCAACGGTAGAGACATGGTGTTATCAAAGAGTGCGATAGACATAAGTGAATATCTTGGAAAACATCTACAAAGATTCCACAGCTACCTCGATTCTCCACAAGAAAAGTAGAAAGTTACCTATCATGAACGGGGTCAGGTATGGAGACACAATCTATCCAATGGCATTTGCTGCATGCTTAGAGTGAGTGAGTGAAAACTTTATTGAGCTCTAGTAATTGTGTTGTTCAGCGGTTAGAAGAATTGCTCAAGCTATTAGACTGGAAAGGCTTAGAAGTGAGGATCAACGGCGAATACTCAACAGCCTTCGGTTTGCAGATCACATTATCCTGTTCAGCAACACTGAAGAGCAGTTACAAAAAACGACTGAGGACCTTAACTGAGAGAGTGTAAGAGTGGGGTTGAAGATTATTATGCAGAAGTCAAAAATTCAGATTCAGATTCTTTATTTTTCTTGAATTTGTTTCTTGAAGAAAGGTACAGAAGCTAAAAGTATGGCAATACCTGACAGAGGCAGATAATGATGAATGGCCGGGCAAGGAAACAAGAGTTCAGGATCAACAGTCAGCCTCTAGAGTCTGTGAAGGAGTACATTTACCTAGGTCAGTTACTCACAGGGAACCCTGGTAATGAGGAAGAAATTTACAGGATCGAGGTATCGAATCCCGGCCACGGCGGCCGCATTTCGATGGGGGCGAAATGCGAAAACACCCGTGTACTTAGATTTAGGTGCACGTTAAAGAACCCCAGGTGGTCGAAATTTCCGGAGCCCTCCACTACGGCGTGCGTCATAATCAGAAAGTGGTTTTGGCACGTAAAACCCATAATTTAAAAAAAAAATTTACAGGGGAAAAAAAATTGGTTAGTGCGCATACGGCAGACATTGACAGCTCCAGGCTGGAAGCTTACCATTATCATTTGAAAGGAGGGTGTACGAACATTACATTCTACCGGCCCTAACGCATGGGGCTAAAACTTGGAGGTTAACAAAAAAGTTCGAGACCAAGTTAAGGGCCGCGCAAAGTGCGATGGAACAAAGACCGTTAGGCGTAACATTAAGATACAGGAAGATAGCGGTGTGGATCGGAGAACAAATGTGTATAGCCGGTATTCTAGTTGACATCACCAGAAAAAAATGTTGCTGAGCAGGCCATGTAAAGCATAGGGTAAACTGGTACACCATTAGAATTGAGTTACACAATGGGTGCCAAGGGAAGGGAAGCACCTTCGAGGATGGCAGGAAATTAGGTGGCGTGATGAAAGAAGAAAATTTGCAGGCGCAAAATGGAATTAGCTAGCGCAAGACAAAGGTTATTGGAGCTAACAAGGGTAATTTGAGATTGCAGGGAGAGGCCTTCGCCCGGCAATGAACATAAAAATAGGCTGCTGCTGATGAGGATCATGATGATAACTGTGAATCAGAATCATTTTAACCACCATATACATCGATTCAGGAAAATTCCGCATGGGCTATTTGGTTCGATATAATTAACACTGTTGCGCAGAACGACGAAGGGGCAGGACTTGAGCGAAAAAACAACACACGACACATGAGCGCAAAACTGGTTTATTTTTTTCGCAAACCAAGCGTATATACAGCCCACACGCATGCGCAGGTGTGCTCGTTGCTGTCTACCTACGCTCTCTGTTGTCAGTGATTATGCTAATTTCTTTATGGCTGAGTGAAATAGACGACGCGCTGACACATCAACCCTGTGAGTCCATCTTGATGTTGATTGCTTCCACGACTTGTTTTTTTCTTTGGTTCCTACTTTTCAGCAGTATTGCCGTCTTGTGGAAGATAGCCTTGCACATGCATGAAGTGCAGTGAGTGGCTAGGTGCCCTCGTGCATGTATCACGCAGCAGTGGTAACAATGTACGCGCAGTCTGTCATTTACGCAGCTGCCTGTTTGGCTCACGTAACCAGGTGTCGCTAAGGTGTCGCGTGTTGTTCTCTCCCTCAAGTGCTGTCACTTCGTCGCTCTCCACAATAGTGTTAAGTATATACGTCGACTTTGTCTGCTTTGGCGTCGATATTTCATTGACCCTTCCTTCTTTTTTTATCCGTGTCCTGCTTTGACCTTCTTTTATTGCGATATCAATTATATGGGTATTCCTTGCGTATATACACCATTGTTGTCGCCATGATGTTCCGCATAAAATCCAAGTGCGTTAACATGGCCACCTCGCACCGTATGCTTTGTTTGCGAATAAAAGCATACGAAGCTGAGCCGAGGACCCGAGGAAGAAAGAGGGGGAGGAAACACACTGTGTTGCATCGCGCGCACGGCACCAGTAGGCAGAGGGGGGCGCTCTGCTTTGGCGGCGGTTACGTATGGCGCGGCTGAGCGCGGCCACGCAGGCGTCGTCTTGAAAGCAATCTGCGATCAGTTCAGAGCGTTAGTTCGCCGCCGGCTAATGGCTTTGTGTGCGAGTGCAAGCGTGCGAAGGTGAGCCGACGATGGTGTCTCGATCTCGCGCGCGCGAAAGGAAGAGGGGGACGAAACACGCTGTGTTGCATCGCGCGCACGGCACCAGTAGGAGGAGGGGGAGGGGGATCTGCTTTGGCTGCGGCTACGTAAGCCGCGGCTGAGCGCAGCCACGTGGGCCTCATCTTGAAAGCAATCTGCGATCAGTTCAGAGCATAGGTTCGCCGAGAGCTGATAGTTTTGCGTGCGGAGTGGTCTCGCTGTTTAATTCACGTTGAAGCGAGAGGTAGCACGAAGGTCCATGCGCACGCAGTTGCTGCAGCGCTTCCTCACGCCAACCGTTTGACAGCGAGTATCCGTACTCGTCCAGTGAGATCTGTTCATGTTTACTTGTGCGCGCGTGAGACCATGCTTGTTATGTTTAAAAGTTTGTATGGACGATAGAACTATTACCCTTACTTCGTATAGCTCTGTAATGATTTACTATTGCTATCGATGCTTCGCCTTTCTGGTGAAACTGCGACGTTTTTCTCTCAAGAGTGGCAAGAAACTTGCCAGTGGTTTTGTGGTAACTAGAACACGCGAAAACAGATCAGAACACGGAACACCCTTTTGAACGTCCGCCAGTGTAAAACTTTTCATTCGTATGCGGACGCTTTCTTTTAGGACTAGAGCACATTTATTTCCTGTTTTCGGAATGATTACAAGAACAAACATTCAAGTAATCAAGAGTAAAGACTGTTGTAGGTTTTTGCAGGTCATGTTTCATTGAGATGTGGTACCTGCTTGGGCCTACCTTAGTCTCCTTTTCGTCTGCCATGTATTGCAAGAATTGATCGTCCGCATTAATATCGAGGTTATATGACAACTGAAGCAGACTTACAAGAATGTTAATTACCTTTATTGTCGTTCGTCGTAAGCGCCATACAACGCATACACGTTCTATGCGTTGTAATTCAGCATACCAATGTAGTTCGTAAATCTGCACTTAAGCACTTATATGGTCAATTCAACGGCACCGATATCGAAAAAAGTCGGATATGAAGTAGTTGTTTGGTTGTAGCGAGAACGTAAGTGGGTGCATCTCACACTTGCAGAGAACTTGGGGAAGGCGAAGTTCCATCCTCCCGACGCCTAATTATCGGCCTCAAAATCACACTGGCTCCTGGGCAACGAGGCAAGGCGTGCTCTCGGGGTATACAGCAGAACGGAGCCCCTCCAGGCATCATCATTTATGAACGCCCCGGAACAACACGGTAGGCCTGGGCGGTGCTCCAGTCAATTTTTCCCCAAAATTGACACGTCCTATGTGTTCGGTCGGGCGGGCACGCCGTTGCGACGACGACGCTTCCAAGTTGTGCTAGCGCACACGGCCGCCGCCTGATAATATATTATTCAGGCCCAGAAAAAGGCAACCAGATTGTGGCACGAGCCGCTCCTACGGTACGCTACCATTGCTATAGTGGCTATGGTGGCTAGAGGAGTAGGTGGACCGGCCGACCCGTCTGGAGCGCACTTCGCCACTTCTCCGCATCATGACGTAAAAGTGGCGCTGCGCCACTCGTCAGCAACCCAGAGCATGCATCATTCAAGACTGCCATTTTGAACATGTAACACCTCTCATCTCTGTAACGCTGTAATAGCACTGAGAGTACTTAAATAAATAAATAAATGAATAAACAAATAAATAAATAAATAAATGAATAAACAAATAAATAAATAAATAAATAAATTGAGGACATACAGGTGTCTGTTACTGCGTGTGTGCAAGTTGCTGAGATACGTTTTAACTTCTACGACGAAAAGGTGAGAGCAGTATGGTTAGGGAAAGCTCATTTTCAATGGCGAATAAGCGGAGCCCGCACCAAATACTGGCGGTATTTCTGCCTTAAAGATCAACAAACACACCAATTTCTTCGCTGTGAACTATAAATCACAGGAAGCTAAAGAGGCATTGTTCTCAGCTCCGGCACGAGCAGTAGCAGGCACCGCATGGACGCGAAGCACGCTTTTAGGAACAGTTCTACAAGCACGATTTCACGGATGTTGTCAACTAACAAAAGTTTAACCAGCAGACATTATTATGGTACTTCCACTCATCTCTAGGATACGATGCCCGAGGAAATAAGAGCGAACATAAGAGCGAAGGCCGACGACGATACAAATAGCGAAAGAACGGATGGACTGACAGAAAGACAAAAGGACGGACAGGGCCGGACGAAGAGACATACAGAAAAACAAGGAACAGTAGGACAAACGGAGAATTGATGAACGGACGTAAAGACGAAAAGAACGCATGGTGGACGGACGGACGGATCGAGGGCCGAACAAAGAGATAGACAAAGGACCGAAACACAGACAGACAGACAGACAGACAGACAGACAGACAGACAGACAGACAGACAGACAGACAGACAGACAGACAGACAGACAGACGGACGGACGGACGGACGGACGGACGGACGGACGGACGGACGGACGGACAGACAGACAGACAGACAGACAGACAGACAGACAGACAGACAGACAGACAGACGGACGGACGGACGGACGGACGGACGGACGGACGGACGGACGGACGGACAGACAGACAGACAGACAGACGGAGGGACGGACGGACGGACAGACGGACAGACAGACAGACAGACAGACAGACAGACAGACAGACAGACAGAACGACAGACAGAACGACAGACAGACAGACAGACAGACAGACAGACAGACAGACAGACAGACGGACAGACGGACAGACAGACAGACAGACAGACAGACAGAGGGACGGACGGACGGACGAACGGACGGACGGACGGACGGACGGACGGACGGACGGACGGACGGACGGACAGACGGACGGACAGACAGACATTTTGAGTGTGCCTCAACCGCCGTTGGCCTAAACGAGCGCACACTAAGTCAGGTTCAAATACCATGACATGAACCAGACACATTACAGAAAAAGAAAACCACACAGAGAATATAGACAATAAAGCAATCACCTAAAAAGGGCGATGAAAAACAGCAGTTTAGGCGAATATGTCAGTTCTGTAAAAGTATCAATCATATGTGATCTGCAAGCGAGTCATGGCACTAATTGCACGCATCTAAGGATGAAATGTATCACAACATTTGGCGGCATTTGCATGAGGCACAAGAAATCGCCGTGACGTCAGTAACTGGTCACAATCAATGGAGCCACGCACAATTTTGTGAAGGAACTGCATGTCACGCACAACTCCCCTGTCATGAAGAGTAAACATACTAAGGTCTGCTAAGAGAGAATCATAGTTATAAAAACGACGGCGACCAATATATCTATCATACAGTACGCGTACGAACTTACGCTGAACATTTTTGGTTCGATTGGAATAGCTAATGGAGACGTCATTCCAGGCTACTGACGCGAACTCGAGGCGTGGTCTCACGAGAGCATGGTAAAAAATGCGCAGAAACTCGTATCGATGAAATTTTCTTGTTAACCAAGAAATTATACCAATATGTCTCAATGCGTGCAAAAAAATTCAAGATACATACAACAGGAAATCTTGCTTTTAGTCAACAAGAACAACAAGGTTTTGCACATGGGCAGGACGAGATATTTTTCTGCCAAGAAGCGTATAATTAAACATGCCTGTGTCTCACTGTCTAGTACGAGAAAAAACAGAATTTTAATAATGTTCAATTTAAGCCTATTCATCAGGCACCATTTCTCCATGTTGCAAATGTCAGCTTGCCAACAGCGGCCGTTCTCTAAATTTTCAATCTTACAGAATAATTTTAAATGATTTGCAAAGAACAAAACCCTGGAGTTCATAACATGTAGCGGCAAATCATTGTTAAAAATTAGAAACAACAAAGGCCGAAGGTTGAAGCCTTGAGGCATTCTCGATGATTATAGAAATTCGTCGGACACACAGCCAGAAAATTTGACCAGCTTTCAACGGTTGCCAAGGTAGCTTTTGAGCCATTTGCAGTATGTGAGGCAAAGTCTGCATTTCTTAATGTTCATTGGAAGGACGGTCCAAGTACTTTGTGTCTACCTAACTGCGATGAAATACGTGAGGCCCACTGTATCCAAGAAACGCGAATAAATTTGATTCAACCGATCGTCCTTTTAAAAAACCACGTTGCAAAGGCCAGATTTTTTGTTTGAAATATGAACTCATCCGTTCGTGCATTACCATTTCAAAAACTTTAGCCAAACAACAAATAAGTGACTCTAATCGAAAGTTATTCACATCATAAGCATTGCCGGATTTAAATACAGCAACAATAGCTACACTGTTAGATCCTTTTTTCTGTAATTCTGAGTATGACTACATGTTTTCTAAGATAAACAATGTTGCTATATCTGACCACACACCAGTACTTGCCTTACATCAAATTGAGAACACTAATAATAACCCTAAAACAAGAAAGCGCCAAGCTAGAATCAATAATTCATTGTTTCGCAATAAACTAGCAAGTATGTCTTACAGGTGTGAGCACAAAAAACACCTAATTCCGAATTTACAAAATGTGTTTTTCTTTTAACGGAGCTTTTGACTGAATGTGCAATTCATGATAGCAAGTACGACAAGCCGATATGCCCATGGATGACTCCTACAATTCTTAAGGTGATACGGGACAAAGTCATGTGGTACCAAAATAGAAACACCACCGAAATAATGCGTTCTGCTAACAGCAATTCTGAGCCACTCGGAACAAAGAGGTATCAATGATAAGAGATAGAAAGAAAAATTTCAGTAACTCAATGATAGAGCAGCCACACGGCAAAACTGGGAAAATGTGGGAAACTCTCAATAGCGTCTTAGAGAAACCACCTAGGGTGATCAAGTGTGTGTAATGAGTGTGATCATGGAACCCGTACGGTTCCCGAAACGTCTCTGTGTTGTTTTCACCTTGACTTGGTCAGTGACCGCAATTTCTTCATCATCATGTTACCTGACCAGACGAACTTTCGTCGAACTCTTGACAACACAAAACTCCATGAATTGTAGACTTAGACACAGTTCACAAATTCAGTAACTACTTTGTAAACAATGCAGCAGAGGTTGCTGACCAGGTGTCAATGAGTAGTGGAGATATCCATATTGAGAGTGTGATTAACAACTTTACTTACTCCGCAATACCCAGATGTCACTGGTGTTATATCCAGCGTATAACAGTGAAGCTGCTTGAAGAAAATAGCTGCCCCTTAGCCTCGATATTAACTGCGCTCTTCAACAGTGCTTTTAAAATTGTGTATATCTTGATGTTCTAAAGGTCTCGAAGGTTACCCTTGTTATTAAAGGCGGGCAGGTTAACCATCCAGGAACTTATCGGCTAGTATGAGTCCTAAGCACTATCAACATACTGTTTGAAAAAAAAAATCTCTGCTCAGTTGAAGAAATACTGAGCAGAACATAATATCATATCTCCGACGCAGCAAGGTTTTAGGGCTCACCGACCCACTGCTTGAGCGGTAAAGGAACTAACACAAACTGTAAACGACTTCGTAAACGCATGTGATATAGCTATTGTTTTATTTCTAGAGCTCAAAAAAGCATTCGATACTGTCATTCACTCCATTTTGCTGAAGAAGAACGAATATTATAGATTAGGAGGACGAAAATTAGATTTTTTCCACTTACTTGTCAGGTCACAAGAAATTCGTCAGTATGAGCGGCCTTTCATTCCCGTACCTATCGGTTTTATCAGAACTACTACAACGGTTGGTTTTCGAGCCTGTTTTATTTTCTATGTACGTCAATAATTCAGCGCTACCTTCAAAAAGAGTGAAAACCGTGATATATGCCGACGGTTTGGTAAGCTGGTAAGCTTCCCGGCTTTGAAGACATTAGGGCTGAATTATTTGTTAAACGCGTGAGTTTTACCATTTATTTATTTTATTTACACATACTGTCAAACCCCTATGGGGATTATAACAAGAGAAGTTAAAGGAGCATTGAGTTGAAGATGCGACGAGATGTGTGTGTAGGTTGAATAGGCATTGACTGATGTCATTGAGGAAAATTGTGATATAAATTGTATAAAAATGTACCTTGTGATCTTTGTCGTCTGAGAACTAAATGCTGGAGTTCTAGAGATGATTTGCTGTCGCTTACAGTGTATATGTTCCCCTAATGCGACTTGATGAATCTGGCGGCGTGATCTTCAGTGGATTCCATAGCACTGACTACGTAAACTTAAAGGGGACTCCATATAGGCAATGCTACTCATGTTTAGTACAAATCTGCGCTATTAGTTTGGACCTTTAGCCATGTTGTCATATTTTCTTGGCGTGTTGTGACACTGAGACAAAAACACTCGCTATATTTCCGCTAAACTTCCTCAAAGTCGCTAAGCTTGACGCTAAATCTGTAGGAATTTTCAATTATGTAAGCGTTTTGCAATATTGCACATACGCTAACGTAATGTAAGTCCTCCGCCGAGGCATTTCATGTTTGTCTAGTGGCTTTGCAGGCAAGGAATAAACAGTAAATTTACCAGCAGTTGTTTTTAAATTGCAAACATATATGTAACAATGGATGACGTAAGCGGTAATTTCGCGTTTACCTTCAAATTATAAAGCTACAAATCCAGGAAATTTAAAAAAAACACGGGTAGACGGATTTGGTTAGCACAAATATTGGCGCACTGGACTACATAATCTCTGTATACTTTGTGGCTCTCGGTGTTCATGAAAGGGAAAGATTCTTCAAAACACACTTGGTCGTATTTTGTGAACACGGTAATGAAAACTGCGTGATATATACGTAGAAAAATACTGCCCTTCTGCCCCTACTTTAAACTACCACGAACGAGAGCCCTTGCTCCGACATGTATACCCTTCATATACCTATCTGATTAGGAGTCTGTCGCGTTCTATAAATTTCACCATACTGTTTATTGAAATAAGTTTTGGTCAAATGATTTGCTGCAGCAGTTGCGAACGTTCACCAATCGAACGCATTTAGTAAAACTGCAAGATGTACCTGGGAGGCTAAGACCTGTTCAAATGGGTTTCCATTCAGTCATTCAAATAACTTTATTCAGTGCCCTGCGATTTGGTGGGGTGGGCCTGGACCCCGCCTAGGTTTCGGCCAGGGGTTGTAGGCCCTTGGCGGCTTCCTCGGCTCGCTGGACGGCCCAAAGTTGGTGCTGCAGGTCCGAGCTGAGCAACGCAGACTCCCAGCGCGCGTGGAGGCTGTCGCTGTTTGAGACTGCATCCCCGTTATCCTGTATTACAGCCATACATTCCCATAGGATATGCTCCTGGGTGGCTCTAGAGTCACAATGGCTGCACTTGTCCGGCGTGTATAAATCCGGGTGTATTAGGTGCATAATAGCTGGACTCGGACAGGATCTCGTCTGTAACTGCTCCCATTAGACAGACTCATTTTTGCTTAACTTTGGGTGCGGCGGCGGGAATGTACGCCTCTGCAATCTATGGTGTTGTGTAATTTCGTAAAATCAGTTTTGCTAAAAACAAGACATGCATTTTTCAGCACAACGGGGCGTTTGTTAGGACACAGTGCTACAAGCGTGAGGTGAACTGCTATAATTCAAAAGCAATAAACATTGCTTCATGATGCTCACAGAGCCCATGTGCCACACAGCCAATTCGAGCCGCTTACTTGGAGGTTTATAGTAATTAAGTGCATCCTAGAAAGCTATTGCTGAAAATATTTTCTTAATGTCAAAGATGCTGAGATGTGGTCAATTATTCTGTCGTGCCGCTAAAGAAAGCTGCCGGTTTACAAATAAAAATTTGACGCCAACAGACAAGAAAGTCTTTAAATCTGGCGACAAAGATCGCTGAAATGGCAATACTGATTTAGTATACATGAATTCTTTATTACAATGAGCTTGTGCATCTAGTTTCGCACTGAAATGCGACTTGAGTTTGCTTGGTCATCAGTCCTCTTTGTTTTGTTATTTAACGCGTTAGCTTTTCTTAGGTAGTTGCTCAGTTTTGTGTCACTGGCACTGTCGGCGACTTGTGCACTGGACCGATCCCAGAGATAGTGGCGCCTACAGTTCCCGTTGATATGCGCCACTGGATATGCGCTGCCGAGTATATCGTCATGCAGCTGGGTAGCTGCCATCGTAGTTACGCTGTCAGCGTCCCGCCATCGCCGTTATACAGTAGTCGTCAGGTCGTCCGATTCTCTTCATGCAGTAGTCGTCATGCAGTCGTCGTCATGCACCACTGGTCGTGTCATTATATTCACACACGTTGTCATGCCACTCACATCATGCCGTCGTCGTCATACAGTAACGGTCATGCCGACGTTGTCGTGGTGATGTCGTCACTCCAGTTCCGTCATGCGATTCCCGTGGCACCATCGTCATCAGAAAGCCGCTGTCTTAGTCATCGTTATACAGTCGTCACGCCATCGTCGTCATACACTACTCGCCATCCCATTGTTATCATGCCGTCTTTCTCACGCTGTCGTCGTTATATCTCTATCACTTCAGCATCAGCATTCCATTATCCTTCCATCATTGTCAAAGCACCTTCGGCTGCTGCAGTGTTTGCTTAGAAAGCGGGCGAGTGCTCGAGCATCAGAGAAGACCGTAGCGGTTTAAAGCAGAACGCTACAAAACATATTTTACACTGAAATGTCATAGAAGAAGCGCGACCTTCAAACCCCCTAGTGATTCGGAGATCGTTCGAGATCGGGAGCGAAAACGCTTAGACCACACAACAACTAACGCTTCAACATTTCCGTTAAGCACTCGTAAGTGTCCTGTAAATTTTTTATGCCTGTTCATCTGTGAGGTTGGATGCCTTTGTTTATTTTCTATGAGTGTTCTGTCTGTTGTTATGTTACTGCCTTTCCAAGCGCAGCTGGTACGGTATATATAGCATGTTACCGCAATAAAATTGTTGAAATGGAAAATTGTCATACAGCGAAATGTAGCACGAAGCTACAAATGAGTAAAAAAACTGCTTCTTCCTCAGAAACGTTTGTAAAAAGAAGAAAACCTTCTTTCTGAGAAATCCGTATGGATTTTCTGTGTAGCTTCTTGTTACATTCGGATGGATGACAATCTTTCTTTTCATGGCACTTCCTGCACACTGCGTGATTCCGCAGAACTGATTTGTCAATGTAAATTTCAGCATTGCCATTTGTTGGGCGTGTTGGTAAACTGACTTGGAAACCATATTTAGCGCCAGCGAACAAGGACAGAACGAAGGCGACACCACAATGCGCGATCGTCTCCCTTCTGTCCTTGTTCGCTGGCGCTAAATATGCTTTCCTTGTCAATATAGTTGAGTTGATAGTGCCGGATGTGTTCCTGTCCATCCTCTTGTGCCGCACTGCGGCAATATCCCAATATATATCCCAATATATAGGTGATCGGTAATGTGAGCGGCCGAAAGGTTAGCGGCAAGGGAGCAGCAGGCCGCGCACAAGTGCTTCGCGGTCTGTATAAGGGCTGCATGCATGCACTATGCGGTCCGCGCTCTTGCGTGCAGAGAGTCAGAGCTAGTCGTGCTACAGAGCCACACCAGCAAGCTGTGTGCAACTGCAGCGGAAACGTTCATACCGAGCCGGCAAGCCGAAGCTCACAACTTGCATTGTCTCGCATTTAGTTCGGGTCAGTCCGATGCAACTTTTTGTACAATTACGAGTCACACGAAGAATTACGTGGACGCCAGGCCACCTTCGGAGACACTTGGCGGACTGCCGCTCCTGCAGCGTGGCCCTTTTGTCCTGCGTTAACTCGGCGGTGGCGACGCTGCAGAGCATTCCAGCTCGTCGCGGTTGATTCGCTGGCGGAACGCGGCTTCCATTCCATTGCGTCGGCCGGTCCCGCAGCTCTGCGAAAATTGCGCCCACTGCGCGAAGCGGGCTTGCGGCGGTGTGGCGTGCAACCAGAGCTGCGCTGGTCGGCGCATTCCTTGTCCTCTCGTGAGAGCGAGAAATAATGCCAACAGCATCACGAAAGCGTCGGTAGAAATGAAGTGCTTGGGAGCCTCCACTGGCAGGCACATGAAAAAGTTTCTTTGCTTCTAGACCAGCTGCTTCTCATCATTTAATGGTGGCGGGAAGCTTAGATAGCGGTTGTTTGCTCTGCATTTAATGGCAAAGTGAAACATCGCCGGTGTTAAAATCTCGCTCTTCTGCTTGCCTGGCCAACTGCGACGCCGTCGAACCATGCAAATACCACACAAGTGGAAAGAAAACAAAGCTGGATAAAACATAAAACTAAATTTCAGCAGTGTTTCTTTTAGTCCACAAACCTCACATTTTGTATCACGGGAAATTTATTGCACTGTGCTATAAAAAGAAATCCGAGGACACCTACGCACTTCTTATGAGTTGTGAATGCGGAAGCACTAATGTCTAATTGAACGGCGCTGAGCGATCCTTGGAGTTTTGCGCTGCGAGTAATGTACCATAGCTGTACGTGCTGCAAACGCCGCATGCCACCGATGCGGCGATGCCCTCTCCCCTCGCGTAACACCTGGCACGCTAATCCAGCAACAGGTGTTCCTTTTCATCCGCTCTGCCATCGCCTCCTAGATAGCCCAAGGCCTGTCTACTTTGATCCATGGTGTCATTCTACTTTGCCCGACTACCATACAATTTAATGGGGATGCTCCCGAGTAATTGACTCGACCGCTTTCGTCGCAGCGGGCTTGACAGTGGAAATTTCGGTACAAGTAGCATGACGTCATAAAGTAGAGTGCACAAGCCTGCTATCTAGGGGGCGTGGGCTCTGCTCCGTTCAGAAGAGCGCGAACCGCGAGCGAGAGCGCAGGTGGCGTTTAGTTTTAGCCCGTGTGCTTTCTAAAACTGCGAATTAGTTTCTGTGCGTGCAGGCTCCTGTTGAAAGCTTCCTCATGTGACAACACAGCAAAAAAGTCCTCGTTCGGGATTGACCAGGGATTTAGGCAAACGCAAAAAGCCAGAGTTGTTATTAGTATGTGAAGAGCTGGGAATTGAATTCGGGAAACATCAGAGAAAGCCGTAGCTTGTTGAGGCGATTGAGAAATGCGGGGCTCTTGAGTGCAAAATTTCAGAAGCGTGGGAAGAGATAGGCAAACGAGGTGATAAAGCTAAACAAAATGCTGCAGAGGAAAGGCAGGGAGCAGATCAAAGGTAAGCTGCAGAAAGAAAGGAACGAGAGGAACAGAGAGCTCACGAATTAAAGCTAAAGGAACTAGACGTGCAGCGCGATCTGGCCATGCAATCGGCAAATAACATCTCATTAAATGAAAGGCGTTCAGGTGAAGCTGGAGTAAAAATAAGGGATCTCATGCCGTCGTACAAGGTAAACGATGGCATTGAATTGATTCTCGTTACTTTTGAACAAGCTTGCGAGAAAAACGGGTTGGCACTAGAAAGTTGGCCAGAACAGCTTCTGGCTGTTCTTTCTGGCGAAGCAACCGAAATAATTTCAAGGCTAACGAGAGACGACGCAGATGACTATCAGAAAGTAAAAGGCGCGTTGGTATGGAAATATCGGCTCTCAGCGGAGGTTTTCCGTCGTCGTTTTTGGGAGACTGCTAGAGCGCTAGGCGAGTCTTTTCACGATTTCACGTATGAAGTGAAAGGCAATTTAATTGAATGGCTAAAAGTGGAAGATGCGTTCGGTTGTCACAACAAGGTTGTTTTGTTAATCTGAATGAAGCTGTTCTTTGGCTACTTGAGCAAAAAGGTGGGCCTGCGGATTCAAGATAGGTCGGGCGAAAAGGCCTTGGAGCGTGCTGCAGTGTTAGCAGATGAATTCGCCGGACGCCGCAAATCCGAGAAAGCGCGTGTAAGGCCATTCACTAAATTCAGCAAAGAGGAAAACAGGCGCCCCATTCACCACGAAAAAGCTGGAGATCGGACAAAGGACGAGCAGCCCGATAATTCAGGAGAGAATAACACCGCAGTAAAAGACGAAAGAAAAACAGAAAAAGCGTTTGAGGCTAGAAAAGCGGTCGTCTGTTTCCGTTGCCAGGAGCCTGGACACCTTGCGATCGGCTGTCGGAAGCCTAGAATGGTTTTTTTTTTTCTTTCGTGAAAGGCGGCAATAACAACTTGGCCCTCTTAGAACCCTAGCTTCGCAAACTACTAGTGAATGGAATGTCGTGTAAAGTACTTAGGGATTCAGCTGCGACAATGGACATTGTCCACCCCAACGTTGGTCCACCCTGCGTTTGTAAAACCTGAAGATTTTACCGGGAAATATGCTTCCCTCCGACATGTAGCCGGGAAGAATAGTGTTTGCTTGCCCATAGCCAGCGTAAAGATTGAATAGCCGTTCGGACTATTGCTGACTGAAGCAGCAGTATCGCCAAATTTGATGAAACACTGTCATTGCTTATTTTCATATCACTCGGAAATGTCGTTGAAGGAAAAGGGCCTGAGTTTTGGTGACCATATGGTCCAAGCTTTCACGCGTTCTAAGGTTCAAGAGATCGCGGCGGAGATAAATCACCGCAACGAAGCCAAAAATATGCCTCGTGACAGAGACACTCAGGAAGCACAGCACATAGCTAGTGAAATCAGTGAAAAAAGCGCTAGCGAGGAGGCATCCGGGTCAGTGCGAATACCGCATCAAGGGCCAGCAGAGTAATTAGAGACTAATTTGGTACTAACACATTCGAAAAGCTCTTTAGGCCTACTGAAGGTTGTTAAAGAAGGAATCGCGGGGAAGAAAAGAGCAAATACGTCGCGAAAGTATAAACAAGGACTATTCCGGAGGACGTTCCTTGTGGAGACGAGACCAGTTTAAAAACCTCAAAAGGTTCAAGCAGGCACTGAAAAACTCCCTCGTACCTCCACACTTGGGCGACTTTCCAGAATCATCGTAAGGAGAGGAGTATGCCAGGGCGGTCCAGCAGGACAGGAACCCAACGCTCGGGAGCTTCACAGGCGCATTAGGCGACCTCCTGGCATGGCAAAAATTGGTAAACAGCGCAAGATCAAGCGAGCCAAGTATTCGGCACAGCGAAGAATTGAGAAAGTCGCCACACCACAGCCCGTAAGACAAGGCAACAGGCCATCATGCAGGAAGGGCACGTTGTGTATGGCGAGAAAACGAAGGCGTCACCTCACAACAAATCAGAACGCGTCTCTGCGAGCGTGGGTGTGGCTGAAAGGTTCAACCGGGCGGAGATATGTGTGCACAAGCATGACCAGTCAGACTGTTACTGCAGTAGAATACGCCGCGAGAGTGAGGGAAAAGGAGGCTGGCAATTCTTCCCGTGTTTATGGCCTCCTTTTCAGGGACGAAAAAGCGAGCCTCAGGCACACAAAGTGGCCGACGACGACAGAGGGAAGCGTATGCCTGGCGCCCTTTGTTGACTTCGGCAAGGCCCGAAGGCCTTCAGACAGCGACCCAATCGAGTGCTCATTAGGGGGTAATAATTATCGAATAAGGCGCACGCATAAGTTTCTTGTTTGTTGAAAAGACCCCTTTTCGTTCTTTCCTTTTCTTCGAAGGTGTTTTCTTTGTCTATTTGGATTTATGATGAAGGCCATTATTACTTGGTTTCAATGCGTTCTCAGTCTCTCAACAGTCTCTCAACAACGTGGCTTCCTCAGGAAAAGAGAAACACAGAAACGTCAGGCATGTTTAAATAGCCACTGAAGTCTGGTTTTCTCCATTGTTAGCTTTAAGAAATCTCGAACGAGGGCTGCAGGTAAGATTCCAATTGGGTTTGATGTGAAGAACGTGTGAACTTGGCAGTTCTCGTGATTGGTTGGGTGCCCTCTGTTTGTTGCGCCTTGGCCTTGGCGTGGTTTATTTCCAGAAGGTGCCACCAGGCAGGCCTTAGAAGGACCTCCGAAACGAAGCACAGGCCGAGGTCTACCGCTCTCTTCGAGATGCTTGGATACTGCAGCTCCTTCGAGACCTCCTGTGGGGGCGTACGGGCTGTTATGATCGGCCTGTCAGGTGTGAGAGACATTGAGGCGTACGTACGCTCCCATGACAAGATGATTTGCCTCGTCCCAGAAAAGGCAGTTACGGTAAGCCTGGACATCAACCTGTTAAGTGTGAGAACTGTTCAAGCGGGCGTCGACATGTCAACATTATTGCCTTCTTCGCCGAAACAGTGTCACCCGTTTTATTTACCGAGATGACACAAATGGATGGCCGAGGGCGGGAGGACGTCGACGACAGAGCCTGCGAAAGTACTAATGCTTCCACAGGGTCCCTGAGAAGACGTCGGAAACCACAAAACTGCAAGGGGAAATGAAGGCCGTCCCGGCTCCCGTGTTAATCAGAACCGCTGGACACTCGGACGAGAGTCACACCCATGTGCCAATGAAGTGATTACAATCTTTTCTACTTTTTTTTCATCGTCACGATGCTCGGCTGCGTTGTCGTTTCTTGATTCTTGCAATGAAACCACCTAACCCGGTCGAGATCGTATCAGTATTTACTTCGCTCCGGCAGAAGTCGCCATCTATCAGCATGCCATTGACTCACCCGATCACTACACCTAAGTAATTATGTTTTTGGATTTTATAGAAGCGTCATCTGGTTATGGAGCGCGCGGCAGTGGGGAACTCCGGTTCAATTTTTTCCACTTGATTTTTTTAACGTGCACGCAATGCTTAGCACAAGGGAGTACTTGCATTTCTCCCACATAGAAATGCGGCCACCGCAGCCGCGATTTGATCTGGCGACCTCGTGCTTAGCAGCGCATCGCCATAGCCCCTTAGCCACCACAGTGGGCGCATAGTAGACTACAACGCTCGAAACAATCAAAAAGGCGCACTAGGGACTTGAGCAGTCATCCGCAAGTACACTGCTTCATCTGCTTTGAAAAATGCAGAAGAGGCCACAGTAATAAGACGCCGTGTACCGCCCTATACAGCCACCATCAGTAGCAGCCTATTTTGTGTACACTGCAGGACGAACGCCTCTCCCTAGGATATCCCATTACCCCTGTCCTGCAACAACCCATTCCAACTAGCGCCTGCGAATTTCCTAATTTCATAGGCCCACCTAGTCTTCTGTCGTCCTCATGGCACCCATTCCGTACCCCTAATGCTCCACCGGTTATCTAACCTACGCCTTACATGGCCAGCCCAGCTTTGTTTCTTTCTCTTAATGTGAATTAGAATATCGGCTATCCCTGTTTGCTCTCTTATCCACACCGCTCTCTTCCTGTCTCTTTACGATACGCCTAACATTCTTCGTTCCATCGCTCCTTGGGCGGTCCTTAACTTGTTATCTAGCTTCTTAGTCAGTCTCCAAGTTTCTTCCCTATAAGTAAGCACCAGTAAAATGCACTGATTGTGCACCTTGTTCTTCAATGATAGTGCTAAGCTTCCAGTCAGGATCTGCTAATATCGGCCGTATGAGCTCCAACCCATTTTTATTCTTCTATCAATTTCCTTCTCATGATCAGAGTCCCCTGTGAGTAATTGACCTAGGTAAACGTATTCCATCACAGACTCTAGAGGCTGACTGGCGATCCTGAACTTTTGTTCCCTTGCCAGGCTATGAATCATTATCTTTGTCTTCTGCATATTTATCCTCAACCCCACTCTTACAGCTTCTCCGTTAAGATCCTCACTCATGTGTTGGAACTCGTCCTCAGTGTTGCTGAACAGGACACTGTCATCCGCAAGCCGAAGGTTGTTGAGATATTCGCCGTTGATCCTCACTCCTAAGCCTTCCCAGTTTAATAGCTTGAAGACTTCTTCCAAGCATTTAGTGAATAGCTTTGGAGAGATTGTGTCTCGTTGTCTAACCTCTTTCTTCATAGGTATCTTCCTCTATCTTTGTGGAGGATTAAGGTAGCTGTGGAATGTCTATAGATATTTTCCAAGATATTTACGCAATTCTGCTGTACTCATTGATTACATAATGCCGCTATGACTGCTAGTGTCTCTACCGAATCAAATGCTCTTTCGTCATCTATGAAAGCCATATAGAGAGGCTGATTGAACTCTGAGGATTTTTCGATTACGTGATTGATTACACTGATGTGATCCATTGTAGAGTATCCCTTCCTGAAGCCAGCCGGTTCCCTTGGTTGACTGAAGTCCAGTGTTGCCCATATTCTATTGGAAATAATATTGGTGAATATTTTATATAAAACTGGAAGTAAGCTAATGGGCCTATAATTTTTTCAATTCTTTAACACCTCCCTTTTTATGGATTAGGATAATGTTGGCATTCTTCCAGTTCTCTGGGACCCTTGAAGTCGTGAGACAGTTCGTATGAAGCGCCACCAGTTTTTCAACCATTACGTCTCCTGCATCTTTGATTAAATCGACTGTGATTCTATGTTCTCCTGCTGCTTTTCCCCGTTTTATGTCTTGCAAGGCCCTTTTGACTTCATCGATAGTTATAGAAGGCGCCTCTATGACCTGCTCAATACTACTTCCAATGGAGGTATCGTGGATGCCCTGGGTGTTGTACAGGTCAGTATAGAATTCTATCGCTGCTTTTACTATACCTTCGAGATTGCTCATGATAATACCCTGCTCATCTTTCAGTCCATGCATCTTGGTTTGTCCTACGCCAAGTTTCCTTCTCGCTGATATCATGCTGCGTCCATTTTTTACTGCTTCCTCAGTCTTTCTCAGGTTATTATTTCAAATATTCCTTATTTTCTCCTTGTTGATCATTTTTGACAGTACCGCGAATTCTATGTTATCTGTTGAGTTGGGCACTTTCATTCTTTGTCGTTTCTTTGTTAGGTCGTTTGTTATTTGGAAGAGCTTGTCTACTGATTGCCTTGGTGCCTTACCTCCCACTTCAACTGCGGCTTCTGAAGCCAGCCTAGCTACGGTTTCATTCATTACCTATATGACATATTCACCTCCCTGTTCTAAGGCTGCATGTTTGTTCGCAAGTACCACCCTGAATTGGTCTGCTTTTACCCTTACTGCGTCTAGGTGGGCCTCTTTCTTCCTGACTAATTTTACTCTTTCTCTCTTCAAATTGTGGTGATGAATCCTAGACCTCACTAACCTATGATCACTGCACTTTACCCTACCTATCACATCTACATCCTCCACTAAGCTGGGATCAGCAGAAAAGTATGAAGTCAATTTCATTTCTTTTTACAACATTAGTGCTTTTCCAGGTCCATTTTCTGTTGCTACGTTTCCTGAAGAAATTGTTCATTATTCTCAGTCTATTCTTTTCTGCGAATTCTACCAGCATCTCTCTTCTAGAGTTCCAAGATTCGACGCGATAGTTTCAATTGTTTGTTCACCAGCCTGTCTTTCCTCCCTTTTGTATTGAATCGCCCACGACTTCAGTATACTGCGTTTTTACTTTTCTCTTGGCTAATTCACCGCCTTCATAAGTGTGATCTATTTCATCATCATCATGACTGGAGTTTAAAGCGAAGGATTGTACTACTTTTATTCTATACCTCTCATTAAGTTTTATTACGACTACTGCTACCCGCTCATTAATGCTGTAGGCTTCGTCAATGTTGCCTGCTATGTCCTTATAGATTAGGATTCCTACCCCGTATTGCTTTTTATCTGGGAGTCCTCTATAGCAGAGAACGTGGCCGTTAGTTAGCACTGTATAAGCCTCAACAGTTGTTCTAACTTCACTAAGGCCAATGATATGCCAAACAATGCCTGATAGCTCCTCAAAGAGACCTGCTAAGCTAGTTGCACTCGATAGGGTTCGGGTGCCAGGGTCAGTTTCCGTTGGCAGCCTGTCCAGACATTCGCAGCACCCTCTGTAGCCTTGCAGGTCTGACCACCACCTTGGTCAGGTCCTCCGCCGCTGCTGCGGACTGAGGGACATTGGTTGATCGAATGAGTCACTTGGGGGGACGGGCCAAATACTGCACCAGGGAGGCTAATTACTGCTCTGGCGAGGGAGTGTCTTTTGGATAAGCATGGTGGGTCTGCCTAAATTGGTTGTACCTGCATTAGTATAGCCCCGCTGGCGCTGGGCATCATTTGCCAGTGTCAGCGCCACTCCATGTCTGGAGATGTAGTGTACTGGAGGAGGTGAATTCGAGCTTAGTACCTTCAGATAAAAAAAAAAGAAAAATGGGATTTGAACGTCTGACTTTGCTAACCAAGGAACCGACATAGATCAGTCAGATAATCTTGTAGGTGGCGAGGCCACCCTATCTCGGAGAAGTCCCGCACAGGGGATCCTACAAGTCTAAAATCTCCCTTGATTTATCCGCGATAGACGGGTAGCAGAATATAGCATTATTTCAATGGTTATAACATCGTGGCTCTGGAATCTCACGTACGTGTGCCGCCATGAACGCGGCAAAGTACACGATATATTTTCGACGAATCTGAACAGCGCTTAAAACGCATGTGAAAAAAAAAAGTTTTCAGTGCCTACCTGGAAACCACGAGCCGCGTGCGCCCGGAAATACACTCGCTGTCGCGTCTGCCTCCCTCTGGCACCGGAGAGGTGTTTTCAAAAAACCAGACGCCAAGGAGTCGTAAATGCTACTCCCCGTCTTGGGCGCCAACAAATTCGAGCCATCGGGTGTGACGGGAAAATCCTAAGATTGGCGGCACGGGCCATCAGAACATTGTGCTTCTGAGCCGCGCGTAAAACAGGCTTCCTTGAAGCGTCCTTTTTACAGCGCTTATACGATGCCTCCTCTAAGTTACAGCAAACGTGCCTGCGATGAGTCAGACATGGTTTGTACACTTCGCGCGGGGGAGCGATTGACACTCTTGTTACAGCCACATTCGACCAAAGTATAGCGAGATTGATCGCAATGCGTCCTACGACACTTTTTTACAAAATATAAAATCCTGCTATGACGCTACCTTTCCTGCAGTACAAGGGAGAAGGCACAATAATTGCAGGAATTCCTGGGTAACCAAAGAGTTGTTCAAAAGAATACGGACACGAGATAAATTATATGACACATTCACTCACCTCAAGGATTTAACGATATTAGACAAATATAATAAAATCAAGAATAAATGAAACTCCGATTTAAAAAAAAACTTGGTGCGAGTACTATAAATGTATGTTGTCTGATACATGAGACGACACCAAGATAATGTGTTGTACTATTCGGAGATAAGAAGTCAATCCTAGCGTGCTTACTTGTGTGCAATACAATGACACTTCCTTAGCCGACAGATGTTATTATTGTTTGCTGAGTACTAGTGCACATACTTAATCACATGATCGAACAGAGGACTTAGAAAAATATACGCCCCTTGAGAGCACTGATACCTATTCTCTCCAGCCGCCATCCAGTGAACTTGAATGATTTTCTCTTCTTAATTAAGTCCTTAAACAAAATACCGCAGCACGAACTGATGATCTGGAAGTCGAGCCTATTATATTCGTTGCTGAATTTTGTCTGGCCCCTGATGACATATGCGTAACAACGCCATAGCCACATGCATCTTTCCTTATAGCATGAAAATTCCTAGCATAGTTGTATTGCACAAGGGAGGCCCCCTTAAAGGGTCCCGAAGCACCCCTCGGGCTTGGTGAAAAGACACACTCCGCGTACAGCGTACACTGCTGCGAACATCGCAGCGAAATGTGGAAAATTTTGCAGACGTGCGCGGCACGTGCAGCTCGCAAGGGGAGGGAGAAGTCGCCTTTCCCTCAGACGCCATCTTTTCAGGAGAAGCCTGCTTGCTCCTCATTCTCTTCTGGACGCTTTATGACGTAATAAACGACATTCCCATACACGGCTGCTATTGGATAGCAGGTGACGTCAATAAAGAAGTGTGTTTGGATCAGTGCGCTGCTTCCTACTGTTAATGTGTGTATTCATTGACGAAGTTTAATAATCAGGCTGAAGTAAGCGAGAAATGATACCGAATTTGGATAATAACTATCTACTTCGGGAAGAAACCGTATGTCGTCTGCTCACGCTCGACTGCAGGCCATCCTGCTTATCGGTGTTGTAGCCGACGGGTCTCGATAATTCCGGCTAGCTTTGAACGTGCAACTAGCCTCGGACGCTGCGAAAGTTAAGGCCAGACCACACGAACGCTTGCTAGCGCGCGCTCACTCCTGCAGCCGCTCCTGGTTTGACGCATTGGCAGACTTATTGATAGCGCTGCCAATGCGAAAGTTGGGTGTGGCTACTATCCGTCGGTCAAGCTGGTGAAGGAAAAAGCCGGTCCGCATCACGTAGCACGGTCAGACGAGCGTATGAGTGCGAGTACGCACTTAAGCCCTGTCGTGCACAAAGAAAACACTGCGCACTACAGTTGCATGTAGCGGCGGCATGTAGCTGCGGTCTGCTACGTAGCGTAGCTACCGCGGCCGCCGCGGGGTGCCGCCAGGGGTCAACCGGCTAAGCGCACTGCGACTCGCTGAGGACAACCGCGTTTGGCCTATGTGTAGCCGTAGGCACCAAAAGCGGCAATCGTGGCGTCTACGTTAACATCGTAAATCCCATTGCAACTGTGGGCCACGGTGACTTTCAGTAGGCGGAGCGTTGTGGGCATGCCCCGCTCCGCCGTAGGCTTCGCAGTGCAAGGCATTGAAGAAAGAGCGGAAGCACCGTGGAGGGCGTGTTTGATTGTCAATAACTCCGCTTCTGCTGAACGCATTGAAGTACTTCTTGCGGCAAATTATTTAAACCTTCGAATTCATACCTCCACTTCGATAAAGAAATGGTTCAGGGCCCCTTTAATGACTTGAATAAGTACAGGCTGATATCGGTCCTACCTGTCTTTCTAGAGTATTCGAACAACTTTTAGAAGTACTGCTTAAAATTAAAGAAAAATTTCTTAATAATTTTGACGAGGAACTGTATACTTGAGAACTTCTTTTAGAGTCCCGAAAGGTCTTCGATGCAATTAAACACTACATAATATTTTGGAAGCTCTCGTTTTACGGCATCCACGGCGTTGATTTAATGTTGATTCGTAGTTACTTCTCCGGTATATTACAATATACGTGTCACTATGATTTTTGCTTACGTATGAAGTAAATGATAAGCTGCGTCCCTGAAGAGTCTATATTATGTCCGATGTTTTTTGATGATATACGTTAATGCTATTACGAATATATCCCTTATTCCTGATATCGTTGTGCATGCTGTCGGCACAAATGTGTTCTTTCTGGGTGTCAGTTACGTGAAATAGAAACGATGGCGAATATTTGCCCAAATTAGCTCTTAATTTAGCTATCGCTGCGACAACTCCAATTAAACGTTAATAAAAACGAAGCTGTTCTCCGCCCAAAAATAACCTGGGTGACTGAATTATTGAGATTAACTTCAATAGCTCTGCGATTGAGCGTGAGGCAGTTGTTAGGATCCTTGGTCTTCTTTTCGAAGAAAATTTAAGCTTGTCACCCAATAAGTAATGTTTACTCTACCATCTATAGGTCCATAGGTATGCTGGTTAAAATTAAACATGTACTTACGACGTGGTAGCAAATTCGCTTGTACAAAAGACTAATTCAGTCGCATTTACAATATTGTTTGCTAATCAGGGGTACTAATATTAAAACTAATGTGAACAGAATTATTATTCTTCATTAAAGAGGTATTCGTTGCATTGAAAACGTAGGTCGATCGTCGTGATCATACAGCTGAGCTCTTCTGAAGCACGCAATATCAAATTTAGTCAGTTATTTCATCTGAGTCTCGCTACGCGTATACGGGCAGAAATATTAGAAAACGATCTAGTTTCTCTTTAAAACGGACGTTTGGGTGAGTTGGTAGGCCGTATTTGAAACAGAACAGCGTGGTTTTCACCGGGAAAGCAGGGAGAACGACACGGACGAGTGCCGTCCGTGTCGTTCTCCCTGCTGTCCCCGTCAAATCTACGCTGTTCTGTTTCAAAGAGCATCTCTCTTGTTACAGACACAACTACTTTATCATTCCTCGCTGCCGGACAAACTACGGTACTAAACAACTTCGGTATTTCAGCGAAAGCTTTTCAAACACGCTAGATATTAATAAAAGGAAAATCAGACATACACCACCCATTCGTAGCAATTCCTACAAAGGAAACACAGACGGGTTCCTCGAAAGAAAAGCCTCGCAGTTGAAGAGAATATCGTCCTGGTCCGGGACTCGAACCCGGGACCACCGCCTTTCCGGGGCAGCCATTCTACCCTCTGAGCTAACTAGTCGGCTAGCAGATGGCAGGGTGAAGTCAAATTTGCCACCAACTCGAAGCAAAGGCAAGAATTTGACCTAATAGTTCTGCGGAAATCCGTAATGTGGAGAGAAGTAATTAATAAAGGGAAAATCAGACATCTGATTTTCCCTTTATTAATTCCTTCACTCCACCTTGCGGGTTTCCGCGGAACTATTACGTCAAACTCTAGATATTATGAAAGCATGCAAACTGCCCATTGATTTCAAAAAGTAAAGCGAACTGCATATGATATCATGTTCACAATAACAGTTTATCGGCATATAGTGCTTTGCCAACATTTTATCACATATGTTGCGCACTAAGTCTCAGTTCATTTTCTTTTTTCGTTATCTCGGCATCTATAGAGGCTGTACAATGTTTTCTTTGTTTAGTACAATCATTTTATTTTGAACTCACTGTGCGCTTTGTTTACAAGGCTGTGCCATGTCTCTCTTTTTTTTTACTGTTTGTTGTGTATAACTTATTTTATTCAGTACTCGCCGTTGGTCGATTACTACGTCATGTTTTCTCCTTCTGTAATGCTGCCTATGTTATGAGCAATGTACGCCTGACAGGACCCACGCCAAGCAGAAGATTTTTGCCTTTATAGCCTTGTCATCTCAAACTTGTGCCTAAAACGATTTGAAACAACTAAATTAACTTGCCACTCCGCGACAGTAGTCCAATATGAACGAAAAGTGACGCACAAGTCGCAACGCTGGTTCCCTCCGCTAAAGAAGAGCAGTGCTCATAATTCAAATCTCGCTACTGGCGCATACTTGTGGACCTCGGAGAGCACCGTAGTCCTCAGAATAGAGCTTCCGCAGCCCGTGCCTAACGCGCCTGAGAAGAAAGCTGCAAGGAGGCTATAAGAAAGCCTACGTACACAACAATAGCTTTTCGTCAAGGCTAGCGTCTTACGTCTTTAATGTGTCTCAGTTTACTGCGCAAGTAAACATACATTACAAGAATCGCATTTTCAATAAAAACATTTTGCCATCCATGTAACAGGAAACTGGCAGCTAGACTACAAAGTATGCCATGACTCATCGTCTTACACTGCATAAAGCGGTACTAATGGCGTTCACCTTTTTGGGTACTCGCTATAAAATTCAATGTGGTCCAAGTATTCTGCGTGTTCATTATAGTTGTCACTAGTTCAAAAGAACACAAAAAGTGGCTGTTTCGCCCAAACGCCGAAGCATTGATCACGGTATATAGCAAATTAGTGGACGGCTAACGAAGTAAGGTTGGTAGATTTATCGGTCGTATAAACTTGTAAACAAAAGCGTACTAACTAAATCAACAAGCACAGTGCCCCGCGCATACAAGGAAGCATGAACGCATATATTTCGATGACCGCGGAAACTCGCTGTTAGAACGCTGGAGTGAAAAAGTGCGGCCGCAGCAGCGAGAGAATGAATGAATGAATGTGTGGTTTTTATTGGCGCAAGGGCCAGGTATGGCCAAAGAGCGCCATGCAAGTGTTAGTAATTTTGCAGTGGAGTTATGAATTCTGTGAAGTTGATGTGACGTGGCTGTAAAGGGGCCTAAAATATAGTCACTGTAAAGTGCGTAAAATGTACGTGTAATAAAATTATGGCGATGACAAATGACGTGTACTATGAGCATTAAGGTGCATTGCAAAATAATGATACGATATATAAAAAATGCATAGGTTTCTAAAATTAACTAGAGCACCGTGGCCTCGTTAGAGCCCTTGAGACACAAGGGCCTGGAGGCATGTGCTATATAAAACAACTATCACAGCGGCATCCTCTGCAGAGAGGATGCGCTACGAATTTATTGGGTTCATAACATGTAGGACAACCTCACTTAAAAAATTGAGGATTGCGTTGGTGTTGAAAAATGGTTCTTTACCAAGAAACATAGTTGGGGGAAGAGGTATGCAATAACGATATGCAAGAGGAAAATGCTTCTTTCTTTCAGGTTCGGCTTTGCGACACTCCAAGAGGACGTGGAGGACGGTCAGCCTCTCACCACATCGGCCACAGGTTGGCGGTTCATTTCCAGTAAGCAGAAAATTGTGTGTACCAAATGTGTGCCCTATTCTGAGGCGGCAGAATAGGACACCTGTTTGCCGTGATTTTGTTGGGGAGGGCCAAAAACCTAGCTGTGGCTTTATAACGTGCAGTTTATTGTTTATTTTTGCGTTCCACATGCGTTGCCAGTGTTGTCGCAGTTTCTTACGCAAGAAAGGCTTCAGATCTGTGACAGGGACAGCAGCTGTAAGAAAAGTGTTTAGTGACGTGAGTGATGTGGCCATTTTATCAGCCAGTACATTACCCTCGATACCTCTATGACCAGGTACCCAGCATATTACTACATGTATATGTGATATATAAATACTGCATAAGAGGGAGTGAAGTTCAATGAAAACAGGATTTTTAAGCTTTCGTAATGAAATTAACGCTTTTACGAGACTTAGCGAGTCGGTGTATACAATTGCTCTGTCGAGTTTTAATTTCTGTATATGTCTTACTGCAGACAGTACTGCATAAGCTTCTGCAGTGAAGATACTTGTTTGCGGGTTCAGTAAGTCAGATATAGAAAGCGAGGGACCAACAGCAGCATAAGATACACCAGCGTGTGATTTTGACGCGTCTGTGTAAAATTCGGAGCAGCTGTACTTCGATTGAAGTTCACGGAAATGCATAGCGATTTCGATATCAGGTGCGTGTTTTGTGACCTCTACAAAGGATACGTCACAGTCTATCACCTGCCACTCCCAGGGCGGTAATAGCTTAGTTGGAGACATTAGTCGATGTTCGAGAACAGGGACATCCATTTCCGTGCTAAGTTCTCTTGCACGCAGTGAGAAAGGAAGTCTCATGGAGGGTTTATTATGAAAAAGTGTTTGACACGTTATGTCGTTAACAGTTTTGAAACACGGATGTTCTTTATTGGAACGCACATTGAGAAAGTAGGTAAAGCTGATGTATGTTCTATGAAAATGTAGTGACCACTCGTCTGACTCTGCATATAGACTTTCCACCGGGCTTGTTCTAAATGCGCCAGTGGCCAGGCGGATACCTAGATGGTGAACGGGGTCTAACATTTTTAGCCCACTCGGTGCAGCAGAGTGATATACTACGGCACCATAATCTAACCGTGATCTAACTAGGCTCTTGTAGAGATTCAACAGGCACCTCCTGTCGCTACCCCATGTAGTGTGAGATAGAACTTTAAGTAAGTTCATGGCTTTTAGACATTTTTCTTTAAGATATTTTATGTGTGAAATAAAAGTGAGCCTGGAGTCGGGAATAACACCTAGAAATTTGTGCTCTTTCTTTAAGGGAATTGGTTGTCCACCCAGTTGTACACTGGGCTCAGGTACCAGGCCTCTCTTTCTTGTGAAGAGAACACAAGAGCTTTTGTGCGGGTTGATTTTAAATTCATTTTGGTCTGCGCACTTGGACACCTTGTTTGAGCCCTGCTGTACCTGTTTTTCACACACTGTAAGGTTGCAAGATTTGAAGCCTATCTGTATATCTTCTACGTAGACGGAATAAAAAATGGCTGGTGGCAGTGAAGGACGAAGTGTGTTCATTTTAACGATAAAGAGAGTGCAACTGAATACTCCTCCCTGGGGTACACCTGTTTCCTGAATAAAAGGTCGCGACAATACATTGCCGATTTTCACGCGGAAGCTACGATCCGACAAATAGCTTTCAATTATGTTCAGCATATTTCCACGGATGCCCTTCTCCGACAGGTCTCGCAAGATCCCGTAACGCCATGCCGTGTCATACGCTTTTTCCCTGTCAAGGAATATTGATAGGAAATACTGTCCATGTATAAATGCATCGCGGATATTTTCTTCAATGCGCACCAGATGATCGGTTGTCGACCGCCCTTCTCTGAAGCCACACTGATAAGGATCGAGCATATTGTTGAGCTCAAGGAAATGTATAAGTCTGCGATTTATCATTTTTTCAAAAATCTTACACATACAATTTGTTAGAGCTATCGGACGATAACTTGTTGCCAAGGAAGGGTCTTTTTCCCTGCTTTAGAACAGGAACCACAATCGCTTCTTTCCGTGTGGATGGGAGGTATCCCGAAGCCCAAATAGTGTTGAATAGTGTAAGAAGTGTAACTTGTGCGTCAGTATGTAGGTTTCTGATCATGTCATACATGACTCTGTCAGGTCCCGGTGCAGTGCTTTTGCATGTGTTCAAGGCAGCTCTCAACTCGGCAATACCGAAAGGCCGGTTATACGGTTCATTCTGCCTGGATTTTCGTATGATTGGCTTACGCTCTACTATTTCTTTATGCTTAAGAAAGGATTGGGAATAGTGCGTTGAGCTCGACACTGGCTCAAAGTGCTCCCCAAGTGAGTCTGCCTGGTCATTCAGTGTATCGCCCTGTGTGTTTACCAGAGGTAGTGAGTATGTTTGTCGCCCTCTTATCCTATTAACCTTGTTCCAGACTTTGGCCTCATCTGTATAGGAATTTATACTCGATAAAAACTTCTCCCAACTTTCTCTTCTAGACTGTCGGCGGGTTTTCCTGCCTTTGGACTTTACTTTCTTAAATTTAATAAGATTCTCCGCAGTGGGAGAGGCGCGTAGCAACCCCCACGCTTTGTTCTGTTTTTTACGATCGATCCTACAATCGTCGTTCCACCACGGGACACGCCGTTTGCATGCCAGGCCATTTACTTCTGATATGCATTTTGATGCGGCATCTATTATAAAGGCTGTAAAATACTCAACAGCAGCATCAATTCCTAACGAGGACATGTCATCCCATGATATACTAGTTAGGGTTCGGAATTTCTCCCAGTCAGCTGTGTCAATCTTCCACCTAGGAGTCTGTGGTGGATATTCGTTCTCTGTAGGTGTTCTTAGCAGTATGGGAAAGTGGTAACTTCCGTAAGGATTGTTGATAACTTCCCATTCGAGTTCGGGCAGTATACACAGGGCAACTAGGCTGAGGTCAATTGAAGAAAATGTTCTGTTTGCGAGAGAATAATATGTGGGTGCCTTCTTATTCAGCAGACACGCACCAGAAGAGAGAAGGAACTGTTCAACAAGACGACCTCGCGCATTTATACGAGAGTCGCCCCACAGGCAGTTGTGCGCATTGAAATCCCAAAGCACAACGTAAGGTTCTGGCAATTCATCTATGAAGGACTGAAATTCATGTTTAGCTAATTTGTAATGTGGGGGTATGTAGAGCGAGCAGACAGTGATAAGTTTGTTGAGGAGAACAGCACGAACCGCCACTGCTTCAAGGGGCGTTTGTAGCTGCAAACGTTGACACGCTATGCCTTTCTGAATAACAATGGCAACACCGCCCGATGATGCGAGAGCATCATCGCGATCTCTGCGAAACGTAACATACTCTAGGAGGAAATTTGTGTGTTTCGATTTTAAGTGTGTTTCCTGTAGACACAGCACTTTTGGATTGTGTTTGTGGATAAGTTCCTGCACGTCATCAAGGTTTCTAAGAAGACCTCTGACGTTCCATTGAATTATTTGTGTATCCATGTTGGAAGTCAATAGGTGCTGTGTGTACGGAAACGGAAGTTATGCCTTAGATTACAGAGCCCTTTCGAGGCCCTGTGATCGGGGTCTTGCCCTTTCTGGAGCGTTCGAGGGAGCCTCGCCGCTCCTTAGGCGCTTGGCGCGCCGTGAGGACAGGTGTAGTGTCCATTGCCTCTTGTGAGGCGCCGGACACATGCTCTTGCGACCGAGATGTTGTCAGGGAGGGTCCCGCCTTGGAGGGCAAGACCCCTGCGCCCACCAGCCCGGAGGTCGATGGGGCTCCCTGGGGGATTTGGCTGCGCCGGCCGTTGCCAGCGCTGGAAGGGACCTGGGAGGTTGAGGGAGCCTCGGCTGCGCCCACCTTCGGGGTTGATGGTCCCTTCTCCTCGGTTGACGGAGCAGCGCTAGCTGCAACCGCCGCAGGGGCAGGTGGCGTGACTGCCGACTCACGGCTTGTGGGTCGGACAGCCGCCGGAGGCCGTTGTGACGCTGCCCCCTGACGCGCCACTTCGGCAAAGCTTTTCTTTGGCAGGTATGCTACCCGCCTTCGTGCCTCTTTGAACGATATATTCTCTTTCACTTTTATCGTTACAATTTCTTTTTCCTTCTTCCAGGAGGGGCACGACCGTGAGTACGCGGCGTGATCCCCGTCACAGTTTACACAGCAGAGAGAGTTCTTACAAGCTTCAGTGGCGTGTTCAAGGGCACTGCATTTCGCACATGTTTGGCGGCCCCGGCAGCTCTGCGAACTGTGGCCGAAGCGCTGGCATTTGAAACATCGGAGTGGATTGGGCACATAAGGCCTAACACGGAGCTTTATGCACCCGGCCTCGATTGACTCGGGTAGGACACTTGAATTGAAGGTGAGTATTATGTGTTTGGTCGCAATCTCTTTACCATCCCGCCTCATCTTTATTCTTTTCACATTGACAACATTTTGCTCACTAAAGCCCTCCAAGAGCTCTGCGTCTGTCAGCTGAAGCAAATCATCGTCTGAGACAACGCCGCGGGTAGTGTTCATAGTGCGCTGCGGAGTCACTGTCACTTGAACGTCCCCAAATGACACGAGACTGGGTAACTTTTCAAATTGTTTCAGATTCTGGAGCTCCAAGCGGAGATCTCCACTTGCCATCCTTGTTGCCTTGTAACCTTGACCAAGAGCCTCAATTAAAGGCTTTGAAACTAGAAATGGGGAGATTGTGCGTACTTGTGTGTCTGACTTTTCCGAATGAATGACGTGAAATCGTGGGAAGTTGGGTCTTTGTCGTCCAAAAAACTGAAATACATCTTCGGTGCGTCCTCTTTTCTGAGGGCGATCTGCGAGGGGAGGGAAGGAACTAGCCATAGAATAATGTAATTTTCGGCAATAACGCCAGCCACCCACCGTGGAGTCCTACAAGGGGACGTTACAAGGACTGTAAAACAGGTCCTGCAAACATCAGCTGTACGTTATCACTATAACCAAATATGAGATAACCTAGGTTGGTTATTCACACAAGGTTAACCCTTGCTGCCTGGAAAAATTGGAAGTAAACGGAAGCTAGGAGAAGACAGGAAAGATGAAAAGTAAGAGAAAGACGAAGGCTGGAGGGAGAGAGAGACAGGAAAAGGCAACTACCGATTTCCCCGGGGTGGGTCAGTCCGGGGGTGCCGTCTACGTGAAGCAGAGGCCAAAGAAGTGTGTTGCCTCCGCCGAGGGGCCTTAAAGGTCGAAACACCCGGCATCGGCTCAACCCGCAGGATCCCCCTTTCCCCGGACACGGCTAAGCCGCGCACGGCTACACGCGGGAGGGGCCAACCCTCATGTGCTCGGGTACGTGGTGTCGCAACACACCAAACGCCTGCTTGCGCAGACGCCCCTGCGGGGGAGCGAGAGAATTGACCTTCGTGCTGCGTGTCGGATAAACGCGAACTGAGCCGCGAAAACACGGCGCACGTGCGGACTCTATCCCCGTTGCAGATGGCTTTCAAGATGCAGCGGCCTGGGCCACCCGGAATAGAACGCACCCCCCCCTCACCCTCGCCTCTTCCAAAAGCCCTGAGTGCGACGGAAGACGGCGCGCTTCCTCGCCGCTTTTCTTGCTTGCGTGAGTGCACGAGATCGAGCTACGATCACCGGCCCAACCTCGCAAGCTTTAACTCTCACATACAGCATACGGCGCGCAGCGACGATTTTATCGACCTTGGAATTTGTACGAAACCTCACGGCTTACGGCAACAGCAGAAATTCGCTTGGAGTGTCCATATAATTGCTATCGCAATAATATGTCGCCGTTTCGCCTTACAGGTGAAATATTGATAGCGATAACAAAGATTGGACAAGTACACGAAGTAAGGAGGAGGAATAAACGTAATTATAGCACAGCAGATTTGAGGTCTAGGCCTCTCTACCTAGATAACAGCCTCGAGCCCTTGGGCCCTGGCGGCATCTTCGGCCTGCTGAATTGCCCTAAGTTGGTCTTCCAGTGCACAGCTGAGCGAAGCGGTCTCCCACTGCTTTATGGTCCTGTGTATCTTATTCTGAGCGGGTGTCAGAGGACAATCCCAAGCCATATGTTGTAGGTCCGGCCTTTCTTGATAGAATCTACATCTATCTAGGTAAAGGTCCGGGTAGTAGCGGTGGTAGGCCACCAGGTTCGGATATGTATCTCTTTGTAAGAGGCGCCATGCCGTGGCTTGCCGTCTACTTAGCGAGGAGTGTGCCGGGGGGAAATGGGCCCTTCCGAATTTATAGCGCTTGGTGATCTCGTTAAAGCTGGTCATCCGGTCTCTCTCCTTTCCCAGTATTTGCATCTCACCTGCTCGGCCCGTCAGTTCTCGAGCTAGGTTGTGCAATATTTTTTTTTATTGCGACAGCGTGCCTTCTGGCATAAAGAAATATTTAAACATGTAGATATTTTTTTTCGCTACCGGGAAGGCAGGAGGGCATGCGTGCCCATATAATGCGAACGTCTCGATCTTCGCGAAAGTTGGTTAAAATTCTCAGCACTTCAGGCGAGATTCTTCCTTTAGCATAGTTCTGGACGGCTGTCTTGGAGTCGTTGACTACGATGTTAGCCTCCGTGGAGGCTATTGCGAGTGCTAAGGCCGCCTCCTCCACCTTTCCTGTTTTTACAGTGCCCCTGACTATGTAGTCTTCTTCTAGACTCGTACCAACTATCGACATACTCTGTCTATTTGCGTACTCCGGCACGTCCACATAGACCACGTCCCTGGCACTACGGAATCTTTTGTGGAGAGCTCTCGCTCTTCCGATTCTTCTATCTTGGTAAAGCTCCGGGTGCATGTTTCTGGGGATTGGGGGTATTGAGAGATGTTCCCTTATTTTCCTTGGGGTGTCCCTCCGTAGTCCGTGCTGTGCTTCATAGGTTATTCCAATGTCGTCTAAGATGTGTATCTCCATCAAACTTTGTTTAAGTCTGTCATACTGCGCTACTCTCTGGGCCTCAATAAGTTCGTCTAGTGTGTTGTGCGCGCCGAGCACCAGGAATTTCTTTTTTGACGTATTTGCTGGAAGTCCCAAGGCTTACTTAAACGACCTTCTAATAACGCATTCTATCTTGGCTTTCTCCGCAGCGTAGAGCTTGAGGTAAGGTACCACATATACAATACGACTGCTTACAATTGTTCCTATTAATCGGATCAGATTGTGCTCTTTCATGCCATAGTGGCAGTCGGATATCCACTTTATTAGTCTGATTGCTTGTTGAACACTATTGTCCAGTAGTCTAATGGTTTCTCCATTATGTCCGTTTTCGGATATGCGGAGTCCCAGTATTCTCAGGCTCTCCACTATCGGTATCCTGATGCCTTCTACTATGACCACAATTCGCGGCCTTTCCTTAATGCTTTCTCGACCCCGGCATGCGGGTCTATAGAGCAGAAGTTCTCTTTTTTGCGAGGAACATCTCAGTCACTTGTCTCAGATGTGGTCTTCGACCGCGTTTGCTGCTGTTTGGAGGATCTCTTCCACATGCCCATCGCTTCCAGCCGCCACTCAGAGGGTGATGTCGCCCGCGTATAGGCTGTGTCCGAGTCCTTCTACCTTTTCGAGTCTCGCAGGAAGACCGATCGTTGCCACGTTGAATAGAATGAGAGATAGAACTGAACCCTGCGGGGTAGCCCTATTATCTAGTTTGAACGCCTCCGATTTGGATTCTCCGATTGAAATATTTGCCGTACGATCCGTCAAGAAGTCTTTGATGTAGCCGTATGTATTACGTCCTACTCTTGGAGATTCTGTAGTATTGCCTTGTGCATGACAGTGTCAAAGGCCTTAGTTAGATCGAGACCTAGTATCGCCTTGGTGTCTAGAGTTTTCTCACCCGCATCTATGATCTGATGTTTTAGTTTGAGCATAATATCATGCGTCGATAACTTGGGTCGAAATCCAACCGTGGTATGTGGGTAAAGTCCTCCATCATCCATGTATCTCGTAAGGGGTGTGAGAACCACATGTTCCATAATTTACCGACGCGGAGTGTTAGCGATATGGGCCTTAAGTTCGTCAATAGTGGTTTCTTTCCAGGCTTCGGTATAAAAATGATTTGGGCTGATTTTCATTGACTTGGAATGCCACCTTGCTCCCAGCAGTTATTCATGTAGTCGGTGAGAGCTCGGATGGTAGTGAAATGTAGTATGCTGAAAAGATGGAAAAAGCAAAAACATAATCGGGAATTAAGGAAGAGAATTGTGGAGTTAAACGGAAATTGAGATCTATGCAAATTGGTTAATCCAACAAAAGTGGGAAGCCACGTGTGACTTGATGGAAAGGCAGACGGGAATGTCCAAGACCTGGAAGATTCTCCGATGCCTGTTGAACGCCGGGAGTACAAAAATCATACAGAGACACAATCTACAGAAGGTTATACACAGCTAAGACGGTACAGAAGAAGAGCTCTTTCGAGAGCCCCAAAACACGTACTTTGGAGATGCGTAAAGAGAATGACTCCGGGATTACCTAGGTAAAGAGAATCCTGATCTCGATACCCCCCTTACGGAGGCAGAAGTAAGATGTCAACTTACCAGGCTCAACACGAAATCTACACCAGGACCTGATGGGATAAGCAACAAAACAATGAGGAACCTCGACAATGTATCCACGAAGTAAGGTTTGTAGTTTTATCAGTCGCACAAATTGCAGTAAACATTCGCTAACTATTCAATTAACAACCATGGCATCCCGCGCGCACAGGTTTCTTGAACCATGAACAGATCTGACTCGGCTGCCAAAACTCGCTGTCAGAACGCTGGTAGAATGGGCATGAACTAGAGGGAGCGAACGCTTCGTGCTTCCTGCCGTTGCGAACCGTCACCCAAACACGAGATCACGCGGCAGAAGGGACGCGGCAAGAGAGCGCGCATAAGGCCATCGTGGAAAACCCGCCGCCGATTGCTTTCAAGATACGGAGCGTGGGCCTCGTATGTGGCCAGCCGCGCGGACCGCCATGCGGAGACACGGCACGACCAGACGAAGTAACGCCACTCACCTGCCTCCCCCCCCCCCCCTTGTTAGAGCGCGCTTGGTGGCATTACCGCGCTCTGAACTGCTGCCTCCCAACCGCTCACTTTCGCGCACTTGATCACGTGATCTATGACATTGGGCGCGCTGGACAACGGCACGCCAAAGAACACCCATATAAACTTACAGAAGGGCAAATGTACCTTCCAAAGTGCAACAACACTAAGAGTAGCGGTGGCGTTGCGAACTAAAGTATATGACCGACAGATGGCACTGCCAAAATGAAAACTGGTATCAACATCATGAAGTAGGGAGCAGTATGGCTGCTGCTGTAGTAGCTAGTGAGGCTCGTTCCGCTTCTCGCTCACTGGTTTCGGGCGTTTTGTTGCTGTTTTCGAGGTGGTATTCTTGTGTATGGTACTCGAACATCCCTAGAAATGTCTTGGTCACCGGGTGACCGAGATGCCTCAACTGGCAAAAAAACAACTGTTCAAACATGAGAGCTTATATTGTTTATTGTCAATGGTGAATGAAACAGTAGATGCTCACAATTTCGATACAGGACAGGTAGACTTAATGCTGTCAGTCAAGGAGTTTACAACATACAGAAACACAGATACCCATCTATTTAATCGAGTTCAAAGCTGAAATCGAGCGGCTTTCTCATCGTGTACTGCTTGCCGCTAAAGCCGAGAGAACGAAGCTTCAGGCAACAATATTTATGCTGGACCACCCTCGTACTTGTAGTGGCATGCAATGCTGTTTGACGTGTTTCGTACTATATGTATATTGTCGGCGTTTGACGACTTCAGCTTGATTTAAAGAAAGAAACATAAACAGTGCTCGCCAAAGATGTGCTGTCAGCAAGATAAGCTGGCGCTGCAAACTCCCATTGTTTTCATAACACATTGGCTAGAGGTACGTAATGTAGAGAGGAAAAAGAAACGTTATGTTAAATTTTACAGCATATATTGTCAGCTCTTGATACTTCTGCTGCACAATATGCGTTCAAGTGAGGCAGTAAAGGCTCTGAAAAAGGTGGAGTGCTCGTAGAAGAGCAAGGAACGTTATGGAGACAACAGTACTTACAAGGATTTTGCAAGAAAGACACTAAATAAAGACATAAGCCAGCCCAACAAATGATCAGGGATTCTTGGAAAATGCAATTTTGGTTCCACGTTGCAAAAAAAATCCCGGTTTGTGTATTCAAACAACGCAAATCGGTTGCAGGCAGATGTACACTTCAATTGAGTAACAGAGGTGAGCAAGGGAAGCCTTAGCCTGGAGCCATGGTTTCAGCAAGCAAACATACTTGTGTATGTCGTGAGGGAGGCAAGTTCCCACGCTGAGGCTCCTCTTGATCGTCCACTGTTGATTGATTGAACGCTGAGCCGAACTTACACCAAGCATATTTAAAAAACTTTTGGGGAACACACTGTGCTCCGCTTTGTTATCTGCGGTTTGAACAGAAAGAAAAAATGTTTTTAGTGATTTGTCTGTTTGAGAAATGTAGAGTAGGCCGGTTGTGTGAACTTGCCGTGCAGGGCTAGCCTAGTTATTTATTTCATGCAAACTGTACATGAGCCATTTGTAATTGACAAATGCAAAATAATACGCGTATGTAGGTCTAATTCTAATTCTAGCACTTACCACCTTAACAACGTTCCTTTAGAATTTGTCATATATAAATATCTTGGTGTATGTGAGGAAAAGTGGTGGTCACTGGTGGTCCGGTGGTGTTGCCATTACGAATCACTCAAATTGGACTAATAATAAAGTACGTCATTAACAATGCTAATCACATGCTCGGGTACTTACGATGCAACTTTTCAAACCACCGTATACCTTAAAACTACAGCTTTGCAAGATTCCAATACGGTCAAGGCTTGAACATGCATCTGCAATATGGGATCCCAGTCGCGTTATTCGTATTACTTCACTTGAACTACTACAAAGTGAAAATTAAATTATGGGGTTTTACGTGCCAAAACCACTTTCTGATTATAAGGCACGCCGTAGTGGAGGACTCCGGAAATTTCGGTCACCTGGGGTTCTGTAACGTGCGCCTAAATCTAAGCAGACGTGTGTTTTCGCATTTCGTCCCCATCGAAATGCGGCCGCCGTGGCCGGGATTGAATCCCGCGACCTCGTGCTGAGCCGCCCAACACCATAGCCACTGAGCAACCACAGCGGGTTACTACAAAGTAGCTGTACTTGTTTCATTCTTTCTAATTATAACCCTACTGCGAGTATAACGTGAATGAAAACTAACCTAGCACTTATTCCACTTGCTAACCACCGCAAAATGGTCAGTCTTTCGCTTTTGCATAAAATTTTCCGTCACACCACAAATCACGATGTCTTCATCTTGCGGCCTCAGTACATTTCAAACCGTGACGATCATCGCAGTAAGGCAGGAATTGATTCATGTTGCACGAAATCTTTCTTTCGGTATTTCATCCGCCGTATATCTGAAATGGAACCACCTTCCCTCAAGTACCGAAGCCATCACCGATAACGAATTTTTCGCAAAAACATTAGCTAACATTGTATAATCACGATAATTATTATATTACCATAACTCACTATACTTGTTTGTTTGTTTACTTGCTTGCTTTACTCTATTACTTTGTAACTACTCACCTTTTCGGTGCCTTATGACTGAGAGGGTATGAAGACTGACTGCCAGAATTTCAGTCAACAGGAAGATATCATTTCCCCAAAATTCCATTGAGTGCTTTTGATTGTTTGAAATTTTTTTGAATTTTCATGTAACAAATTATTATTGGGAGGGAGCATGTAATAGTAATTCCCGCCAAGCTGACTTGTAAAGAGTAGATGACGGAGTTTGCGCATTAGCGAATAGGAGCTTGCTACATTGTTTCTGTTATGGTAGACATTGCTATAATGACAAGAAAAGAAAAAAATTGCAACTGAACGTGTTACTTTGTCGTTTGTCAGAAAACGGTTTTCAAGGCAACTGAGCTTTTCTATAAAATTTTAACATTCCCTCTCGGTATGATACAAAACTGTAGACTCATGTTTCTGAGAGGGCTCACATACCTCTAATCTGGTAAACATGCAAACATTTCATGGTGAAGCACATAGTTTCAGAGGACCTGCTGTTATTTCTGTTGCCCAGAAAAAAAGAAAATGAGTATGGTAACTGTACTTTTTAAAGGATGCAACAGAAACGACGTGTCAAATTGCAGACCTATCTCAATCATTACACTATTTTCCGAAGTATTAGAAAAGATGATTTTTTTCTTGCGTGTCAAATTTTTTCGTCAGACAAAACATTCTATCTAGCGCTCAGTACGGTATTCGTAAAGGCAGGTCAACGGAAACTGCTTTGCTTACACTGAACGAACATGTACTAAAAGACATAGAAACAAATCTCTTCACATTGGCGCTATTCATTTATTTCAGCAAGGCGTTCGAGTGCATAAATCATAAAACTTTGCCATGGAAATGATCAGATAATGGCGTTAGAGGTAATCGATTAAAATTATCTGAGCCTTACCTTACTGATCGGGAACAATGAGTATGCATAAAGCACGAGAAGTCATGTTTTCTTTACTAAATGGGGATGAGCAAAAAGAGTACAAGGTGAAAGCAGGAGCCAACGTTTCGACAAGTGGGCTTGCTTGCGTCAAGGCGACATGCTTTCCTCGCCACACTATTATAGGTGAGGTACTTTTAAAGGGGAGAGGGCGTAAGGCGGGTGGGTGCGGCAACGAGCGAAGGAGTGTTTGCGGCGAGGGTGTCGAATTGAGAATAAAGAAGTGCTGTGCACAAGGGCAGGGACACGGCCGTCTGTCACTCACGTGTCAACGGCGGTGTGTCAGCCGGCGCGTCTGGGTGGTCGTGGGCTATCGTGTCTCTGACAGAGATGACAGAAGGAGCAGCAGAAACGGGTGCTTCTGAAAAAATTAAAAGGAAATATTCAAATGGAATGAATAAATAAAGAAAAGAAAAGAGAAAAAATACGGAACCAAGAAAAAAAAAGAAACACTAAGCACCCGCCGTGGTTGCTGAGTGGCTATGGTGTTGGGCTGCTGAGCATGAGATCGCGGGATCGAATCCTGGCCACGGCGGCCGCATTTCGATGGGCGCGAAATGCGAAAACTCCCGTGTACTGAGATTTAGGTGCACGTTAAAGAACCCCAGGTGGTCGAAATTTCCGCTACGGCGTGCCTCATAATCAGAAAGTGGTTTTGGCACGTAAACCCCCCTAAAAAAAAAAATACATTAAGCAACCAAACTAAGTATTATTGCCTATAGCTTGAAATTTAGCAAAGCGAATAGATTCCAAGGCTTCCTTTTATTGAAATTGATTTTATTTATTATAGATTACAGGTTATAAAAACAAATGATATACAGAAGGAGGTCCCATAGTCAATGACTGTATCGGGACTTCCTGTTATTTATAAATATGCGCTTTCTAAAGCAACGAATTGAACTACATTAAAATCATATATAAGCAAACATGGAAGAAAGTAAGTACTGGAGAATGCAAAACAAGATTACGAGTTAGTTACAAGAAATCTAACGACGGAAATTATACAATTGCAAGGAGAAAATGCAGTAAAACCAAATGAGCTAAACGAATTGAACAGTAACGGAAATTTTACCCAAACATGCAATACAAAAAAGAAGAATTTCAAATATACATGACCATAAATGCAACAGTAGAAACAACAACAAAACAACTTCGAAATACACATTACTATTAATAAAAAAGAAAGGTATCAGAACACCGGAATATTTGAAGTAATAAGGGTGAAGAAAAAGAGAAAAAAAAGAAAAGGAAAAAGAAGTTAATATTAAATATTTTCTGTTAGAAGAAAATTCTTCAGATGTTTTTTAAATACGGATGTTGAACGCGAAGTTTTGACGCAAAGTGGTATGGAATTCCAAAATGAAAAGGCAGCAAAATGAACTGATTGTTTGCCATAGTTCGTGTGCACCTGAGGTAAAATTAGATTATTGCGCAAAGCAAATCTAGTGACATTAGTGTTTATCAGGCAGGTTTTAGGAATTATACATGCAGGAACTTCATTATTCAATAACTTAAAAATAAATATACCGAGATTATACATCACAGTTTTTTTGACAGACAGAATATTATTACGGTGTAGCAATGGGAGAGCGCTAGTATTATAGGGACTAGAGGTGACTATTCTAACCCGCCGTGGTTGCTCAGTGGCTATGGTGTTAGGCTGCTGAGCACGAGGTCGCGGGATCGAATCCCGGCCACGGCGGCCGCAATTTGATGGGGGCGAAATGCGAAAACACCCGTGTGCTTAGATTTAGGTGCACGTTAAAGGACCTCAGGTGGTCAAAATTTCCGGAGTCCCCCACTACGGCGTGCCTCATAATCAGAAAGTGGTTTTGGCACGTAAAACCCAATAATTAATTAAATTAGTGACTATTCTCATTGCTTGGTTTTGCAAAGTTTGAAGTGAACTGAGGTGAATATTGTATGTATTTCGCCAACATATTAACGAGTAGTTAATGTGTGACTGTATAAAAGCGTAATATAGCGACACAAGTGTAGAACAGTTAAAAAATTGGCGGGCTCTAATTAGTAACCGAATGCCGTAAGCAACTTCCTTTTTAATATTCGAGATATGATGATGAAACTTCAGGTTAGAATCTAGTTCTACCCCCAAGAATGAGCAATGAGTGCTAGAAGGGATTAAATGGGAACCAAGAATCAGCAATGGAACTGAACAAGAAGGTTTCTGGGGGGAATCAAATACAATAAACTTGGTTTTCGAGGAATTAATAACAAGATTATTATTTATACACCAGTTTGTAACCTTAGCCAAGTCATTATTTAGTTTAGTAACTAAGGACGAAATATTTTGATCGTAGTTAATTATGGTTGTGTCGTCGGCGTACAACACACATTGTGAGGATGTTAGACAGTCAGGCAGATCGTTAATGTAAATTAAAAATAATAAAGGTCCCAGAATAGAACCCCGCAGTACCCCTAGGTTAGTAACCTTAGCTTCGGAAAAAACATTAGAAATTTTAACTATGTTATGTCTATCCTGCAGGTAGCTTCGTAGTAACATTAGTGCTGGCCCAGTTATGCCTAGAGCTTCCAACTTTAAAAACAAAATGTGATGGTTAATAGTGTCAAAAGCTTAATTCGTAAAATCAATAAGAACTGAACCAGCAAAAAACCCTTTATCAATACCTTCCTTTAAGCGATCCGTTAGGAAGATAAGAGCAAGGTCGGTTGAATAGCCAGAACAAAAACCATACTGAGAATTGGAAAGAATATTAAATTTAGACAGGTAATTGGTTAATCGAGTAACAGTCAACTTTTCAATCACTTTACTAAAGAATGGTAGTATACATATTGGGCGGTAATTTGTTAGTAAAGAACGATCGCCTCTCTTAAAAACTGGAATTACCTTTGCTCGTTTCAGGTCAGATGGAAAAATGCCGGTCCTGAATATTAAAATGATAATAAAACATAAAACATCACATATAAGATGAGCAACTAGTTTTATGTTACTAGGATGAATGTTATCAAGACCGGCACTGGTTACTTTCAGCTTGCGAATGACATCAAGAACCTCATGGGGAGTTGTAGGGTAAAGAAAAAATAAATGTGGCACACGATTCAGTGACAAAGGACGGCTACTGATGACTGGTTTGTCCGGAAAAAAGGCATCACTGAACGCTCTTGCTATGTCAAATGGTTGATCATATGTAGTGTGATCGTTTGTGATGGTATCGATAAATGAGAGTTGTTCATTTCTGCGCAAGAAGGAATTTAAAACTTGCCACTTTTGTCTCGAGTTGCTGCCAGACTGACCAAGTTTGTGCTCATAGTAGGTCTTCCTCGCATTCTTATTTTGCTGTTGAGTGCGTTGCAAAATCTTTTGTATCGTGCAGAGAGGGCGACATTAAAAGGTTGCCTTTTAATTTTTTTTATATAGGTTGTCACGTTTCCACATATTGGCTAGTATGCTAGCATTCAACCAAGGGTTTTGAGGAAGGGAGAGGATTTTCTTGCATTTTTTCTTTACGGTATGTGAATCGATTAATGATAACAAAATTGCGGAGAACTGAGAAAAGGCTTCTTGCCGATCATTATTTTCAAGGACAGCAGACCAGTCAGTTGTAGTCACAGATTCCAAAAAGGCATCTTTGCTCAGTACGTAGCTGAAGTATGAAATAGTGAATGACTGCGGCTCTGAGTTGAGGAAAATAAACATAAGGTAATGGTCTGTTACGTCGACATCAAGGATACCAGCCTCTGGCGGTGACGTCACGTTGGTTAGCGCGTGATCTAGTAGTGTGCTCTCATTTATCTTATTACAACGAGTAGGTAGCGTTACCAAACATTCAAAACCGTAACTCTGAAAACAGTTTCTATAAAGGGAGGAGGTAGGTGAAGTTTCATCCAGAAGGTTTGTATTGATATTGCCTATAATAACTACATTCTTGTCATTAAATGATAGTTTCTCTAGGGATTGATCAAGGGCAGAACAAAAGTCTATGTAAGATGAAGACGGCGATCTGTAAATGCAACCAAAAATAAAGTTTCTGTTATCAGCCTGAAGAAAAGGATGATTGAATTCTAACCAAACAGATTCCCAGTTTGTTAGCTTTAAGTCGAGGTCATGACGACGTTTATAGCTAAGATGTGATGATACGTAAACGGCCACACCACCATGACTGCTAGTTTGTCTATGACAGTATTCGGCTGAGTAAGAAGGGAAGGAAAATAATTTTTTGTCGTCATTGCAGAGCCAAGTCTCAGTAAAGCTAATGATGGTAAATCGAAAAGAGAGCACAGACAGAAGGGAATTAATGCCGTCATAGTGTTTCCGCAAACTTCGTGCGTTGAAATGAATGGCCGAGCATGAACTATTTGTTTTTAGTTCATTTAATTGCCTAGTTGAAAAATACGCAGACATGTTTGTTTTTGTTATTAGCGAGGGTTTCTGAAAAGTTTCCTAAGGTACAGTGCTGTATTAAGTAAATACAGCCAAGTCAGATTCGTTAGCAATGCGAAACACCTTACTACCGATGCTCTTGCGGGCTTTGATCTGGCAGTTATCTGTCCAGAGGAAATTCCATTTCTTAGCCTTCTTTAATGACAGGGCTTTAGATAATAGTGCTTTGTTCTGCGATGTCAAGTGATCGTTGACATACACTTTAGTGTCCTGAACTAGTCCAGAGAAGCCGATGTCACTAAGGCAAAGCTTCGCTTTTCGCGCCTTGCTGACGAAGTCTGCTTTCTTTGTTCGAGAGTAGAACCGGGCGATCACGTTTTTTTTTTGTTTTCATCTTTGGTTGGAACGTGGTGAACGACTTTCAGATCGATGGGCGAGACAGGACAGCCAATTTTATCTCCGATTGTCTGAATGATTATGTTGCAATCTTCACCTTGAGTGCACGGAATGCCTTTAATCTCTACGTTGTTTATCCTTCAATACTGCTCTAAATCAGACAGTTTGCGAGAGAGAGTACTGTTTTCCAACTTGATTTCATGGCATTCAGTAGTGAGTGAGGTGTTTTGCAGTTTCAGCTCTTTGTTTTCACTAACGAGCAAGGCGTTCTCTGAGCGTTGTTTTTCAACCATGTCGTTGAGAAATTCAACACTCGACACCAGGTTACGGATCTGCTCTTTCATTTCACCAAAATCTATGCCAGCAGCCTTAAATTTTACTATTAACTTGACAGCTATGTCTTTTTCAAATTTACCCATCCCATTTCCTAATTTTGATTCGAGTTCATCGATTCTTTTCGCGAGCTCAGCACAAGTGGGCATAGTGAAAACAGCCTTGAAACACGCATGCAAGAAAACAGAACCTTCGTAAAACTACGCTGTACACAAGGCACGGAATATATGTGGCAGCAGCGACAGCAAAGCAACAAAACCAAAGATAAAGTGCTCAAGCACAGAATTACTGACCTGCACAAGCAGAAAAACGCGCTTAATAGGTGTTCACTGTGCCGTCGCTGCTGCCAATGATGCCGCCTCTCGAAGCTTCCACGCTTTAAGTAGCGAAGAACTCTGGTGTCCGCCTCAGCCGCTAGGGTCGCAGGTACCCCGATGACTCAGGTGACATTGTTTTTCTTGCACGTGTCGCGATGTCAGGTGGCCAGCATCGAAAGCTTGATGACTCAGGTGACGTTGTTCCTCTTGCACGTGTCGCGATGTCAGGTGGCCAGCACCGAAAGCTGCACAAGCAGAAAAACGCGCTTAATAGGTGTTCACTGTGCCGTCGCTGCTGCCAATGAAACGTTTATGAAACGTTTATGGTTATTGGTCGCAATGTCTTGAACTTAAGTATAAGGTATGATTCTCCCTATTTTCATCCTAGTTTAGAACGGAAATTTGACTGTATTATGGAGAGCTTAAGTTCATCAAAGCTATGACCTGGTTGGTTGAAATGCTCGGCGACGGCCTTGTTAAACTTTTTAGCTGTGTCAGCGTAACGTCCGTTTAATGTGACGTTCATTGATTGTCCCGTTTCACCGATATATTATTTCTTACAGAAGGAACACTCAAGCATGTAAATCGCATCCGAACTTGTACAAGTAAACCTAGATTTGACTTCGTGTGTATAACAATTAGCGGTGCTTTTAATTTTAATGTCGCTTTGAAGGTGCATGCAGGCATTGCACCTGGGTCGAACACATGCTTTTATTATGGGGAATGATGTTGGCTGACTTTTGCGTGCACTAACCTCTATGTAATGTTCCTGTTGCGGCGATAGGTAACCCTTGGTACATCCGGGAACGCTTTTCTCTGACGTTCGTTACTGGATAACGTTGGGCGATATTTTCGTAGGATGTTGTTTATGTTTGGAAGTGCATTAGAATATTTTGTTATAAAGGCTGGCGGTATGTCAGATTCCGGTCTAGGCTGTTTCTTGGCTAATTCCGACTTTCTCGCCAATCTTGAAGCGACATCATAAGCTCTATCGAAAGCAACTTGTGTATAGTTTCTTTCGGCTAGCCTTCATTTAAGGTCATTTAAGTGGTGGATTTAATCGTGGTCTTCGCTGCAGATTCTTCTTATTCGTTTCGCTTGTCTGACAAAAACTTCTTGCTTGCAGTGTCATGGGTCGCGGGGAGTCTAAATATTGTCGACTATCCGCAGGCTTCCGGTAAAGTGTCGTTCTCAGTTTTGCATTTTCTATGTAGACCGTCGTGTCGAGGAAGTTGATCTGAGGAGGAGAGTGGTCAACAGTAAATTTATTAATCGTCTGAAAGCGATTGAAATGGCTGATTAAGTCGGTTAATGCGCTTGTGCCATGTTCCCATATTATAAATATGTTGTCAATGTAACGAAGATAGGTGTGGGGTTTTAAAGGGTAGGATTTCAACAGGTCTGCTTCAAGCTGTCCCATGAAAAAGTTTGCATACGTGGGAGCGAATGGTGTTCCCGTGCTAGTGCCGAGAGTTGGCAGGTAGTGAATACAATGGAATTCAAAATAGTTGAGCGTGAGAACTAACCTAAGGAGCGACAAGTAAACCTCAGGAGCGTGCGCTTGGGGATTGATATCAAGGGATTTCGCCACGACCTAAATTCCTTCACTCATGGGTATGTTAGTGTAAAGGGTAGAAACGTCCAAAGGGACTAGAATAGCGCGGTTGGAAAGGATTTGGTTGCCGTTGATGCCGTCAATCATACGAAGGAATTGAGGCGTGCCTTGAACAAATTGGGGAGGGTGGTGGGGATGTTTGACAGGCGGTGATTTAAATTTGGATAGTGACTCGGTAGGTGTGTTGTTATTAGACAAAATAGGCCGACCTGTGATTTCAGCTGTACATATTTCTTCGAAGGGAACTTTATATATTTTAGGAGGAAGGTAAAAGCGGCCTGCTCTTTTGTTCTTGGCATCATGAACCGATATTCAGATTGCGTGATTAGTTCCCTGGAAAGGAGCTCCGCTATTGTGTTTTTCACAGCATTGCTGTAATCTGAAGTTGGGTTAGAGTCGACTTTTCTGTAATTTACAAATACTGCTGTCTCAGATGTGAGACATAGCAGGAGTGGGTAAGTACATCAAGACCACATACAATCAACGTGTCCGATGTAAACGAACTACGTCTACAAGACGCTCATGTGGCAATTATCGGAGATGAGTATGTAGGTTATTCCACAATTCAGTGGTAAATGGCAAGAAAGAACATTTGAAGCAATCTATGTGAGCTCGAAAGGGAACAATATTCAAAGGATTGGCTCTTCGTGTTACACGTGCCGAGGAACTAACAAATGTCACAGGTACGTTGACAATGACAGAAGCATGTACGATTGCGTGCAACACTATAATCCTTTCAGACGTGCGCCTATGTGCCAACGGCTCAAGCGATAGCAGGTCAGCATGCAGAGAAGTGGAGAAATTGCAATCGCATCAATTACAAATAAATCTAGCAGCTTTCTTCTGCACAACCTCAAGCTTTGATACATCAGATACGCAGTGAGGTGACCAGGCAGCAGATGCATATTCTACAGTGGGCCTCACGAGAGATTTGTAAGCTGCTAGCTTCCATTCATTGGTTGCTGTTTTTAGTGTTCTGTTTAAATAACCAAGTCGCTTTAGTGCCCTTGAACAAATGAAGTCGCCGTGTTTGTGCCATATTAAGTTGGAAGGAAAAGTTACACCAAGATATTTGAACTCGGTGACATAAGTCAAAATCTTCTCATCGTTACTGTAGGCCAATTTCAGGGGTTTCTTTTTGTTCGAAAAGGTCATAGATACCGTTTCATCGAAGTTAATTTCCTTTTACCAGGTCTTGCTCCAGTTGCAGAAGGCATTGAACGTGTTATTCAGCATCTCCTGGGCATTGACATTGGTGATGTTAGAGTACAAGACACAGTCATCTGCATACAAACGGAGCTTAACAGCAGTGTTAGTAACAACGCTCTCGACATCGTTAATGTAAATAATGAATAAAAGTAGACCTGATACGGAGCCCTGCGGGACGCTGGAGGAAATAGTGACTGAAGATGAGCGCTCGTCATTAAATGAGACAAACTGGGACCGCACATGCAAGTAGTCTCTTATCCAGCCAAGCAAGTGATTGCCGTGTATGTCTCTCAAAATAGTGTCAAATTTCCGTGTCAAGTTTCTTAAGTAACTTAGCATGACATACCTTGTCAAACGCTTTGGAGTAGTCAATGAAAATGGCGTCAATCTGGCCACGATTATTAAGTGTAGTGGCAACGTCGTGAGTGGTTTCAATTATTTGTGTAACCGTGGAGCAACCCCATCTAAAACCATGCTGATGATGTGACAGAATGTTGTTATCGGTGAGGTACTCTATAATATGCTTATGAATTATGTGTTCTAGTAGTTTACAACAAGTAGACGATAACGAGATTTGTCTATATTTGGAAATTGTTGGCCTATTGCCAGATTTGTGTATTGGTGCAACTTGAGCAACCTTCCAGGCACTGGGAACAGTTTGTAATTCGACAGATTTTTCAAAGATGATAGATACCGTGCACAGTATTCCGAGTATCTCTTTAAAAACATGTGTGGAATGTGATCTGGTCCTGCACATTTACTAGTATCAATATTTAACAAGGAATGGGTGTGGTTGCTCAGTTGTTTGGAGGCCTCATTCTTATACTTCTCTGTAGGCCAGATTACGATGCTGCTGCCTTGTTCTGCTGGTTTTATTACAATGTCAGTCCTTTCTGCGAGTTCTTTTAAAGATTTGGTGCTGAGCGGGGGACAAATTTTTTCGTTTGCGGCAATGCCGCGCTGACTCTAGAATTTCCTTTGAGATCAGCTTTGTGTATAAATCCAGGTCTGGGCACTGTTCGGCTTTCGGTGTCCATGTGCTAGGCGGTATAAAGAGTTTGTATGTTGTTTTCCTACGTCTGGCTTATCGAATAAGAACGCCCTGATGTGGATGCGCCTTGAAAACTCTGTTATATCTTTGTGGAGTTCGTATTCGTTTACTGCGTTGTATGTGGAACAAAACGTTAGACCAAGTTTCAGGAGATAAACTTCATCGGGGCTTAGACTCTGGGATATCTCTACTACGTTGCTGCTGTGCTCTCGATGCTCGCCTGTAGGACTATCGGTAGAGCCACGGGCTGTAGGGGTTACATTGTTTCATTAGTTACATTAGTTTTCTTGGGGGGATCAGCAGCTCTAATGCCTATGTGCTGGTATTTATGTAGTAATTTTCCTCACTAGTTTGGACGAATAGTTCAAGTTCGCTTTCTTCCGGTTCAGATAAATTTATGCTGACAAGTTTATTAGTATTGATTGTAAGTTGTTCCTTGCAGTGTTCTTCGAGAATATCAATTAAAGAGAGCTATGCATTTTCTAGGACAGCACTGAACTTCAATAATAACCTGGAGGGTAAGGAGCCGAAGGCACATCTAACGTTAATTCTGAGACCTTTTGGGATGTTCCTCTGTTTTATAGGGCTAGTGTAACTTTTTAGGTGAAATCTGTAATTGGTTGGTTTGTCGGCGACTTTGCAGGATTGGAGGAAAGGGCGAGATGTGTTGTTGTGTGTGTTATTCGTACTGCGTGGTAGTTATTTTTGTTTGGTTCGGCCAGACCTCCGGGACAAAGCATCTTCAGGTTGTGTGTTTTTACGCTTTATTTTCTTGTCGAAGGCTTCACCGATGTCTGTTTGTGTATCTGTCTGCTTATCAGTGTATGTAGCTGTTTGCGTGAAGACTTCGCCGGTGGTTGTGGGCTTCCGTATGCGCGGGTGTTGTTCAGGTGGTGCTGGTTCCGCGTCCACCATCTGTGTAGATGCTTCTTGGGTTCTAGTTTTGGCGAAATGTGCGTGCGAACTGGTTTCAAGTGTGTGTTTCTGCGTTCAAGCTAACAGGGACGTGTACGCTTAAAGATGCACTAATATGCCGAACAAAACTGATTTTTTTTTCTCAATAGCCGCAGGCTGCCCCATTCATAAAGGAATAAAAGATGGCTGCCGCCGATCGTTCAGGCACTGGTTACTCGCATCTGCAGGGGAGAATGGGTTTATTTGCGTATAATAAAACTTTTTGCGTGGCCGTGTAACGTTTCGAGCACTTTCGGCACTTTTACGACCTCGCTCTGCCAACTCTTCTTTGCTGAGGATCCGTTTTAGCGGCATTCTTAAGCTGCCGTTGCACGACACCACGATTTTCTACCAGCCACCGCAAGCTAGGTAAAGGAAAGCGGACCAATCGCAGACGCCGACACCACCCTCTTCATGCGGTAATCTATTTTGAGTACACTGGCTCGGCCCCACTGAAATCCTCCCCACTTAAGCGTGCTCCTCGCCTCCTGGCAGCCAATTACAAACGAAAAACCGCTTAATGTACGCAATATTATTCATTTTGAAAGCAAAGAAAAGAGTCATCCTATAAACTAGTTGGAGCAATGAAATTGGGAAATTCGCGGGCGCTAGATGAAATCGGTTGGCCCAGGACAGGGGTAATTGAAGATAAAACAGGCTGCTGCTTTGCTTTGCTTTGCTTTGCTTTGCTTTGCTTCGCTTCGCTTCGCTTCGCTTGGCTTGGCTTGGCTTGGCTTGGCTTGGCTTGGCTTGGCTTGGCTTGGCTTGGCTTGGCTTGGCTTGGCTTGGCTTGCTTGCTTGCTTGCTTGCTTGCTTGCTTGCTTGCTTGCTTGCTTGCTTGCTTGCTGCTGCTGCTGCTGCTGCTGCTGATGATGATGATGATGATAAACTAGGAGAGCGTGTGATTGGGCTGTTCAGGCATCGTGAGGCTTAGAGCGCGTGAAAAAGACAAGGACGAAAGGGAGACGTGACACACGCAGGCGCTAACTTGCAACAATCTTTATTTCGAGCAAGGGACCCATACAGCTGTTCTTGCGTCGGCAGTTACGCAAATTTGACGTCAGGACATGGGAAAAAAAACATATTGGAATAGTTTTACGTTATAGAGCCCCAGAGTTCTCTTACCCACATGATTTGAGGTTTCTTTTCAATTGCCTCTAGATTTTGACTTGAAATATTATTGTGGCTAAAAGCTTACTGCATCATTGTTGCGACGGACGTGCACGGATTTTGATTCATACTTTCACTTTATTTTCGCTAATACTCACAACAGAAGCACAAGTGCATTAAAAGCACCAGCGGTGGCTACCTCATCCGTATGTTTTTTTCTTCAACGCATTTTTTGTTTAATTTCCTCTGTGAACAACATTCACACACATTATAGTTACACATAAACTCAGTACAATGTTTCCTACAATTTTGAAACAGAAGGAGATAGCCAACTTACAAATATTTCTAATGGCACGGATAGCTTATCCCTAGAAAACGAATATATTGTTGTATCTTCACATCGCTTCAAATTGCTTTGCGTGCTTTTCTGACCTTGAAAGAAACCTGCAGTCAGCCATGACCCCTTCGGCAAAGTCTTTTATCAACGGCATGTGAAATGCACGTGAATGATATGTCTCATTATTGCTTCTCTTTACACCAGGCAACGCTAACATGTCAGGAAAAAAAGCTTTTTAATAATTTACCACATTTATTAGGGATGGAATTAAATACCACCAGTTGCATGCAGAGGTGACAAATAGGTCTAATTCACCTAGTAACCCAAATGAGGCCAAATATGATTTACTCGAAATCAGAATCAATACAGTCATGCGCAGCAGCGTTTATAGTCGGACTCATAGAATAAAAAAAAGGAAGAAGAAAAAAAGAGACGCTGCCGTTTGGCCGGAAAGGCGAAGCAGAATTGGCGACAGCGAAGACAATTACGATCCTCGCCACATAAATCACAGCAAGGTCCGCGCGCGTATAGAGGCCACACCCTAAACTTGAGAGCCATTAAAACAAAAACGCCAACCAAGAAGCAATTGAGTTGGGTGCGCTGATTCCGAGTGCACTCAACAGCGAATTTTATCGCGTCCCTACGAGATGATGAGAGGAGGCAATCGCGGAGGTTTACGGCGGATTTCATACCCGTAGGTGTCAAAATTCGATGAAATGTTCCGGTCCCATGTAAGACTCGTCAAAATCGTGACAAGAGAGGGCGGCCCTTACACGAGTCTATACGTTAGTTATTTCGGCCATATAACTTGTAGTAATCATTCACTTAGTAATTCAAATAATAAGCATACTGTGATGCACGGACAATATAAACCTGTAAATATCCCACTGGAAGAGAACGAGCGCTTGCTCTCACAACGCTGACATTATGAAGAACGACGGCAGCGGGCGCGTACGGTTCGTACAGCGGTGCGATTCACTGCAACTCTGAAAATTAGATTCATCATCGCCATCTGCTCATTTTTATGTATGCTACAGGACGGCGTCTGTCAGCGATCTCCAATTCTGTTAACTTAGACTGTGCGATCTTCGACACTGGGGACGTGGGCAAACAGCCCGGGAAGGAGGACAGCGCGCATGAAGTTAGCGGCCATCCCTGCTCGGCCTTTATAATTTCACCCACCATTGATTACCAACAATTAGATACGGCACGCGGGGCGAGTCAGCCACTCAGTCATTCTCAGCTACGGCAAGGCTAGTAGCTACAGCAAGGCAACGTAATACACACAAAACACACATATCTCCCTAACGTGTTTCACTGAACCCGCTTGTAGCATAGCTCATCGGAGAGACGTCAGTGTCTTGGTAGTGCGAGAGGACTCAGGCTGTGAAATTAAACTGTCTCCTACTATAAAGTCTTGGAAATTATCATATAAGGCCGCCACTTCAGTGAGCAATCACACACACACACACACACACACACGCGCGCACGCGCACACGCACGCACGCACACGCACACGCACACGCACACGCACACACACACACACACACACACACAGACACGTATATTGCAATGTTGTCTTGGTGTGGGCTGTGCTTAGTGAAGGCTCGATTAGATTACTGTTTGTTCTGCCAGGTGCTATAGGTAATAAACACAGTCATATTCTTATGTCTCAAGTACAATTAATGTAACTGTATCACGGGAAGAACATTATACGCTAATGTGCAATGAATTTATCGCAATGTATCATTTATGCAGTTATAGCCAAAACTATTTATTATATATGCTGTACACCGCATTAGAAATTTTAGCAACGCGGCAAAATAACTACAGCATCGCTTGAACTTCGTTTGAGGAGGAATAACTTGATAATTGTTATTATTTGCCACTTTTAAGAAATGACTACCGGAATCTGTTTTATCCGCCTCACACGCAAAGCTATTCGAAGTTGAAAATGTGAAGCAGTGCTCTTTACTCACTGGGGCACGCGCCGAGAGGCTGCAGGGTTAATCCACTTTCGTGGGTATAGTCTCCAAACAGAACTGGGCTCGGTTCCAGCGATCAATTTTCGCGCTAGCTAGCACTTTTCTTTTTTCAAGCAACACGTCAATACGCGGCCAGACGCAGCAGATCACTAACGACGGAAGACGCGTGCAGCTGTTATGCCAGTGAAACGCCGCAGCTGGTAAAATTAACCGCCTTCAAACCCGTTCGCTTGGTGGCGGCTATGGAATGCTGGGCGCATAAAGTGGCTGATATATTAATGTTATATAATGAAAACGAACCTGCGTGATGCTGCTCAAACGAAACGACCACCCCGTTCGCAAATATTACCGCCGCACAGTTTGAATTCATAAACAGCATGGACTGCAATTCATGCCAGTGAGCTGCTGCTTATCGAACGTCAGTTTCATCTCAAAATATTTATGCAAGTAATAAAGCACACGCTTTAATAACGGAAGTCTAATAAAAACAATGGCCTACTTATTTTATCAGAAAATGACATGGTAACTATGTTTGTCGATTATCGCCTGTAGGTTTATAGATTATATATTTAGCCGCATTAAGCACTCCTAGCGGAAAAAATACGAATTAAAGTATACGACCAAGTTACAGTAGCTCCACTTACGCGGTTTATGCCAGAATGCACCGCTGTTGATTTTTCCCCCTCTGTGGCGATCGCAGGAACTGGAAAATGTGCGGGGCCTGCGTACGCATCAAGCCGTCATCCTTCTCGGCTAACCATCGCACACAAAGCTAGGAAAACCTTGCAAACCGCGTCTACCCGAGTCTCCTTGACGCTGTCAGATCGATGGGCTAGCCTCGTGAGCAGAACTCTAGGTTAGCAGTATTAATACGACCTCTAATAAGCCCGAAGTGTGCGCATGTATCTCGCCCATATACAGACTATAATTTCCTGCGCCTGTAGGCGGCTGCGATTTTCTTTTGTTATGATGATGATGATAGCCGCCTAGTAGCGTAGAGTTCAACCAGACAAACACAGAGCTAAAACTGCAGTAACCCACTATACCCTGCTTCGCTACTCGTGCAAATTTTTGGCAGTGGTGTAATTGTGAACACTATTACACCACTGTCGAAAATGTACACCAGCAGCTAAGCAGAATATAGTAATTAGCTTTGTGTTTGTGTGGTTGAGCTTTCCGCCACCACCTGGCGCCCCCAATCTGGCCGCTCACGTTTACGCCCCCGCTAAACCGGCAAACCGCCCGCGCTTGCCGGAATGCCGGACACGCTAAAAGTCTTAGCTTTGCGTTGTTCCCGCAGACAAGGAAGGTGGCTTTACGGTCCTGTCACATGGAACGTTTCACTCCAAGGCAGAAGACGCAATTAGAGGCGTATTTAATGAGCACAAAGAAGTCCGCTTGACTAAGGTTCGATCGCGGGCCATCGAGTTATGCAAAAAGCTGAATTTAGCAAAGGTGCTGAAGAATATCGACGAAAACAAGAAGCTTACCTTGGATGTGTTTTTTAGTGCGAAGACCCATAAAGTGGGCGGCCGGTTCAGGGTAATTATATCGGAAAGTGACACGTAGCAACAATGTATAGCTGTGTTCTAGCTGTAAAAACTCAATGTTTTGGACGTTAAGGATTGATTCCTTGTTAAAACCTGTGAGCAGGTTTTAGAATATGTCAACTCACATGCTAACAAAGGACTAAAAATTTTTTTCCATCGACATCAGAGACCTATACTACTCGTTACCGCGGACTGGACTTGTGTTCAACGCGGGATTGACGACTTTGCCGTTGTGAGGTTTCAAAACGAAGCAGCAACTGTGGGTAACTTTTTAGAACTTTTAGGTTTTTATTTATCGTCTACCTTTGTGACACGGAATGGTGTACCGCACCTGCAGAAAAACGGAGTTTGCATTGCCTTGCCTTGCCTTGGAGTCTGCCTTGCCCCAGTCTCAAGAAATCTATATCTAGGCATGTTAGACAGAAGCTTAGACGAAAGGTTGAAAGATTAAAATGTTCTTTAAGCATTTCGATATGTTGACGATTTCATGCTTGTCCTTGATTGTAAGAACCAATATCTTGAGCAGGAATGGGACAGTGTACTATGCGTTTTACGAGAGTGTCTTAGGCCACTCGAGATTACCTTTGAGTGAAGTAGTGACGATGCTATACGGTTCTTAGACCTACAGAGTGTTGTAAATGACCATCAAATATGCCCGTGTTAACATCCGCGCGCTAACAAACCATTGCTCTCATTTCGTTCTTCGCACTCTAAGCTGGTCAAAATAGGCATCGTAAAGGTGTGCTTAACCAATGCTCTAAAGAAATCATGCCAGCATCTAATCAATGTAAGCTTCACATAACATGTGAAAGGCTTTCGTGACCGGCTGGATACCCTAGCTACATCATCGTATCGGTAGCTGAAGGATTACTGAAGCAACTTCAATCGAAACTTTCCTCGCCAGTGAGCCCCAATACAGAGAAGATTAGGGTAGCCGTCATACCGTACATGCATGGATTGTCGCATCGACTGAAGAAACTAGCACAATGCAATAACATTCCTGTGGCGTGTTCAGCGCCTAACAAATTAAGCAGTCTATGCAGAAAGACCACACCAGTAGGTACAAAGAAGACGACCTGCGAAAAGAATCATTGGAATAAACTTGTAGGGGTGTATAACAGGTGTCGTCTACCAGATGCCTACAACCTGCGGAGCTTGCTACATCGGTCAGACCGGACGATGCCTTAATGACAGGCTAAGAGAGCATAATAGCAATCTAAACGAAGAGAAGATCGATGGTTTTCTTGCACAGCACTGCAAAATATGCCCTGCCAGCCTCTCATTAAAGATACACTGATCCTAGGAAAAAGCCTTGACGAGATGACCAGGCTCATCATTCAAGCATATCACATCACCACCTTCAGTGAGTCTTGTATCAACAAACCATCCATGTCAATATCACGAAAAGGGTGAATTTATGCGCCTGGCATGATTCTTTCACGCAGATTTCCCATTCTGCCGCGAGAGACGCTATCAGGTTGCTCGGAGCACGTGTTCTAATGCATGCGGGAAAATGGTATATATGTATGCTGCGGTCCCGAAATAAACACTCGTTGTAGAAAGTTAGCGTCAAACGTGTGTGTCGTCTGTGTTTATATTTGGTCATGTTTATGATGCGCTATGCCTTTTGATTCATCCTGATATACCAAAAAGGCTAACGTGCGACTTTAGTCAACAATGATTACTGTTTCTTTTTTTTTTCGAGCATCACATTTGTGCCACGTACGCCCTACCGCCATATATTTTGCTCTATTTTTATCCTGCTATGTTATCTCGATCGTCGTGTGCTCTTAGCTTACGATAATCGATATGATTGAAGTTATTTGTTATGTTTTGCATGCCGCACGCAGTTGCAAGGAAGGTGCCAGCTCATACGTGTTCACGTAAGACACTGTCGCGAAGCGAGTATGAGCAGCATTGCACGCCGGCAATAGGGACATACTCGGTCACATAACCAATCAGTGGGCCAGTGCAGTGCGCACGAGTTAGAAGCATTACATTTTATACCGTGTGTGCAGCCAATTACAGGCGATTTATTATTTTCTCCCTCGCAGTCAATAGAGACAGCACATTCATTTGCGTATCCGTGTACGATAACGCTGGTGGGGGCACCATCTCTGTAAGGAACGACTGGACATGCGTCTACTGTGGCTGACTGCGAGCGTAGCACAATTACAGCGGTTCAAGCACACACACATTGCGTGACAGAATTAAAAAATCAAGTGAGACATTGACGAGTGCACAGCGCTGTTTCTGTGCATGGTAATCATATGATGCTTTCTCTTTTCGAGGTCACGAGTACTCGAATGCGGCTCGTTCATGTGCATGACAAGCACACGGCATCAAAACCGTCAAGTTCCGTGCAGTCTTGTTTATTTGTCGTAAAGGAACAATCGCTGCGCAAGTTACCAAGTCGACACGCGCCTTTCTTTCGTATGCAAAAAGCAGTTTTGGGTACGGGTTCACCTCCGTGGGCCTTTGTATCGGAAAGTGAACCGAGCAGACCGAACATAAAGACGCCGGAATGTCTTAAATGTCACTATTGTGCTTTTACCGCAAGCCCACAAAGCGGGAAGGCAAGACGCACACTATCGTATGGTTTACGACAACAAAAACGAATACCCACTGGGGCAAGCTTGCTGGGCACGAATTATTTTCTAGTTATGATCACTGTACCAGAGTGTCGTCTCTCAGCCGCCGCAAGAACCTTTTGTGGGCAGCAAATCCACTCCGAACAAAGGCAAATTTGTGTCTCCGCGAACGTCTATCCCAGGGAGCAGCTCCTTCGCTGGTTTTTGGTGCGGCCAACGACGGCACAGTGCCTCTCGGACGAATAACCTGTGCGCGTCCTGCTTGGTGAATGCGGTAAGAACACCTCTGAAGCAACGAGAGCAGCGGATGCCGACAAGAACATCTCTAAAAGCACAACATGCGAACATGCAAAGCAAGTGCCGCTCGCCTCTCCCCCGCCGCTGTCACCAGAAGGCAGCCCCTGGTGTCGAGAGTAGCGGCGCGGCTTACACACGTGCTAGGAGGCTACAAAAATCTGGTCTATACAGGCCATCACGGCACAAACAATCCTGGTGAACCAGGGGCCCAAGTGGGGCACACTTCTGCTCATACATTCGACGGCTTGCGGTAAAAAGTAGACCTCACCATCGATTCCCCTGTGACCAGGCAACCCGCAACAGTTCGTAAACGCTTTTTCGTAGACAAAAGAGTGACCACAATATTTTTCCCGGGAACCTCGGCACTGCTGGGAGCGAGAAATCCTCAGGTTTCGTCGCAACTGACTGTTCATTTGTTATTGCCTAGAAGCTTAAATGCTACAAGCAATGCTTTATTGCTGGAGTATTATTATTCCTTCGGTTCTCGTGAGTTATGCCTCATTTGTTTTACGTGGTTTCCGAGTAAGGAGGGTTTTATTTTAAATAAGTCAACTTAGTCAGTAGGGGCAGTATGCCTTGATCGCCCTATGCTCGCTGTGCTGGGACTGATGCATGGTCGAGAAACTGTTGCTCTTCGGGGCACAGTGAAATCGCGTGTTCTTGAGCTCCAATTTTCATCGCCATTGTTTTTGTTTTTCTGGCACAGCAGGTGGTGTCCACACAAATGCATTCATTCTACCTTTTATTTGGAGAGGTCTCCTGATGCTTTGACCTGTCCGCAGCTTTATTTACTTTTTTTTTTTTGGATGACGGTTAATCTATCAAATTATGCTACCTTTCGTTTCGGGTGCCTTCTGTTTTCATTGCAAGGGAATCAGCGCCTTCAGGGAGAAAACAATTCGTCAGCTATGTATGGATCACGCATAGTATGAACAGTACCACGGACTGGGTACTATGTTTCATCCGACGGACTGCTCCTGATAGCCTATTTAACTTTCTGTGTTCGACAGAGAGACTGTTATTTTATGGTCGGCAGTATGTATATCATTATTATGTTGTTTATCCAATAAATTTCGGCTTACAAATATGCATTTCATCATATTTCATTGAATATTCTTTATTTTTCTATTCAACTATTACTATTACTAATGTAAATTATGTTTTATGCTACGCCCTCTTAGTACCGCCGAAATGAAGTCGCTATATTGCAACTTGAGCATTGACGCAAACGTCTCAGCTCACGAAATTTCAGCTCACAACTTACCCTATACAACCCGCAGCTTTTTCATCTGTGGCAGTCCCAAATAAAACAAATTACGCTTTGTTTCGTACCCATATGTCGCAACATAACTGCAGAATAGTTAAGCCCAGCAAATATAAGGGCTTTAACATGAATTCTTCACAGTGGGGGTAATACGGCATCTACGAACCAAAATAAACCTTATTTTCTACACAGAAAAAACAATACTTAGAGCAATACGCAATGTTCCCAATGGCCATCGCTCAGCACCCCGGAGCCTCCTTTGTCAAGCAAAATGTAATTAAAGTTGATAAGGTGCATTCATCTTATTTTTATTGTATAATCAGGAAATGAAAAATAAAGACAGCTTTATGGCGAACTTGGCTGATATCAGAACAATAACAACATTTAATACACGCGAGACTGATGCGTAGTCGATTCCATGTTGTAAAATGGCCCATAGGTTTCAACTATAAAAAGGAAGCTTCCGGAGTTGTTAAATTTTTGTGCAAGCGATAAAAATATGCTTGAGAAAGACCAGCAAAAAACGAAAACGCTCAAAAAATTACGCAGATTCCACGCACTGTGTGAATCGACATTATGCGAAACCTTCGGAGGTAGCTGGTTATCAAACATCGTTTAAGCTTCTGCAGAGCGTTAAGGCCTGCTTGCTCCCACGGTGATGTCACCATTGTGGTCCGACGCTTCTCACAGCTAGCGACATTCCGGGGCGACGGTTTCTTAGAGCCGCCGGCGTTCATGGCCCTTTTGTGTGCGGCCCCTTTCTACGTGCCACTGTTACCAGTCACCAAGTTCCCTTGGCAACGAACGCCATTTTGCAGACTAGACTAATACTAGTCATACATCGAACGAGACGAGCTGCAAATCTAACAATTCGGGGTCATTGGTAGTGGCGAACGAACTAGCGCCAAAGAATATATAAGGCTTACTTTTCGTTGTCTGCCGGCGACAGCGAAAGGCAGGATTTTTATTTATTACTTAGGCGATCAAGGAATTGCTACCGGAAATGACTCGAAGTCGTCACGAAACTGGTCCTGGATTGAGTGCCCGACGAACTTCCCGAAATGCGCCGAGCGCACCCGAGAGAACGTTAAATTGCTACTGGCCTTTTGTCCCCCACTTTGCCGCACTCATGGCAATTTCTCGCACAGTGACATAGTTTGCAATACATGTGGCTCGATATGAGTTACAGCCAATTGTGAGTGCTTATTTTTCTGGCGTCTGCCGTGAAATACCAAGAAAACGTCGTGTGAACACGAATGACTAAACTAGGGTCGCGTCTGCAGCATTTTCTGAACAATTCTTTCGCTCATTCGAGACAATTGGCGTTTATTTGCTGGTTCCACGAGAAAAGAAACACACATGCATTGAGCTATACTAAATCAAACAACTACACATGCTTTTCAAGCCGGAATAATACTTTCTACGCTCGATAAAAGTACACCTAGTTTTCAGCAACTTCTTTTGGAACGCTGTGGTCAGGCGGTGGACAGAGAGATGCAGCAATGTGAAACACCGCTCTTTAGTTTTGAATAAGAAAGTTCCGAGAGGAACGCTGTTGACAAAAGCGGTCGAGGGTGCTGTGTCGTACAGCAGCATGAAATTCACGTTTTTTTGTCAAATAAATAATTATTAACAAATCGAGGAGTTGCTACAAGTAAGTTGATACGTACCTTTGTGGCGCTGGTCAGATAGTATTCCGTTTGTATTGATTGCCCGTAGATGACTTTCGTCCTTCGGGAAGGAGAACACGGATGTCGTTGAGGTAATTTGCGTGGCGCCTGACACACGGCGCTTGGTTGGCCTCTCTGACAAATCGCACTGCAGTATAGCATCGCCATACAACGTCATCTCGTCGCCTACTGTCGGACAAGGAGAAGTGACGCGCCTAAAGTCATGCGCAAAGCTAGCAAGCGTTCCCGTTATATTTGTAACATCTAGGAGGCGTTGAGTGTTGCAAGACGGACAAACATTTTTCTGTCAGGCGAGCGATTGGGTGCGGGACGTGTGTGTGACAACAGCACAAGATGGCACGACGACTACTTGTTGTGTACTCGAGCGAAGTAACGTTGGGGCGTTGTGCCACACTGAGCACAACTTTAATCTCATGCAATATTAATGTTTATAAAGGTCACCACTCACAGGTTATGCCCAAGTAAAAAGAACAAATCAGGCGAGCGCTTAGTGCAAGACACGGAGGCAGCGATGTCACGAGAACTAAGGCGACATGGTGCTTGACAGGGAATAATGGTGATGAAAGGTGCATGCACAGGAAAGTCCTACATAAAGCTGAATACGCGTATATTTAGGCATCTTATACTTATGTCACGGTGGCCATACCCAGAGGCTCAACAATGGAGAAGTCTAAATTAACTAAATCTAGAAAAATAAATCAAGTCGTTCATTATTATGCGCTGTGCTATTAAGAAGGCTGTGTGCCTTAGAGATGCTGTAACTCAGCATAATACGTACATTGCTCCGTTTCTCCCGCAGCCCTGTTGCCTGGCCGGACGTGGCCGTCTACGCGGGCTTCAATCATCGTAGCAGCGGGCACGTGTTTGCGGAACCCACTGACAAACTGCAACAACTAGCAGCGCTGCAGGCTACCGGCTGCAAAGATAAAGGCTGGACTCGTGAACCGCCCGGCACTCGCCAGCAGTGGCAGCACGTGGACGCTTTTCTAAACGCAAAACTGCTTTTCGCAGGGTGGTAGGGTTTTCGTTTACGCCTTCGTAGCTGTAAATTTGCTGTCGCTGCCCTGCGGCCAACTTGCGAAGTCTGTGTCGGGAAACAATACTTGCCTTTCCTGTAATGAGGCTGTTGACCCCAAAGAGGCTTCTATGGCTTGAATGAAATGTACCGATCCTTACCATATTGGAAACTGTGCTGGTCTCACAGAAAAGCAATTTCAAAACCGAAGCGCGTCATCAAAGCAAAAGTGGACATGTTCCACTTGCAAAGCAGCTAAGTAGAAGGAAGAAAATCAGAGTGATCGAGTAACTCGGGAAGAGTTTGCTGGATTGCGGTCTCTACTGCTTAGCATGAATGAAAGGCTCGATGGGCTGGTGCCTGTAAAGGAGACGGTTTCTAACATCAAGTATTGAAGTAATGTCTGACAAGTATGATGAACTGCTGAACCGTCTTGCTGTACAAGAAAGCAACACAAAAGATGTGAAAGAAAGGGTAGAGAAGCTTGGGGGGAGCAAAAGGCCCAATGTAGCGAGACGGAAACTGAAAAGCTGGTCACTGAAATCAATGAACTTAAATGGAGGTACCGTCGGTTAAACTTGGTATTTCATGGAATTCAGGTTACTCCGAACGAAGACTTTTTGATGAAAGTGAACAGCGTGGCAGGTTTGTTAGAAGTCCCAGAATTGAGCAAACTGGATGTTGATGCTGTTCACTGCCTTCCGGCGAAAGCTGGCAAGGTTCCGGGAATAATCGTTCGATATGCCTGACAAGCCACCAAGGATAAATGGTTGGAAAATAGGCACAAACTGAGAGACAATGAACGCAGTACTTTTATTGTAGAGAATATGACAACCCGATATCGGCAACTGTTTCTAACAGCAAAGGAATTGGCAAAGAAAAAGGGTTACAAATATGTCTGCTTCAGAAATGGCAAGATTTATCTGCGTAGTCGTGTGCGCAGTGAGCGTGACCTGATCGATCTGAACAGTCCATCTTGATCGTCTTGCTTGTTTTAATATTTTGGAATGAGTGAATCAACACGTCACAACTTTCTCTTGCCGGAAGAAGTGAATTCTGTTGTCTCGGGCCATCAGATAAGCGCTTTGGAATGCCTTGACATGAATGTTCATTCCCTTTGCAACAAAAAAGATGCTATCGAGTATTTTATTTTGAGTTTTTCATTTCTGTTTGTTGCGATAATGCTCACTGAAACGTGGCATAAAATTATCATAGTCACTTCGGGTTCGCACCTTATCAGTCATTCTCCTTAAATCACTCCAATCCTCGTGGCGGCGACGTAATGATGTTACTGAAGGAAGGGACAAAATGTGAACTCCTTTCGCGTTTCTGTGTTTCTTGCTCTGATTACCAGGTTCTGACAGCGAAAGTGAAAAATTCTGTTTTATCTTTATGTTATCGCCGGCCCGATGGAAATGGTGAAAATTTTTTTTCGTTCCACGAAGAGTTCTTATCATTTATTTCTGAGGCTGCTTACTTTGTTCTATCTGCTGGCGACTTTAATATTGATTTCTTAGGAGATTCCGCAGCCAAAACCACTATGAATCTGCTCAGTACTTCAAACGGCTGCTCAAACCAAATCAATTTGTCAAATAGGATCCCCGAACACAGCACAATTTTGTTAGACGTAATTATTACTAACTCGGTCAGTGAAAAGAATATTGCGGGTGTGATGACCTGCGACTTGAGAGACCATCTTCCTACCTTTATAATATTAGATAAACATAATAATCATAGCAAAAAAACTATTTATAAACGTTCAAATAATAAATCCTAATCGCCTAGATGCCTTCAGGACTGACGTGCTAAATTCTTACTTCGAATATCTTCTTTCGATTAATTGCGCTGACAAGGAGTATAACATGTTCGTTGATCACATCGCTGAAATATATAAACGGCACTTTCCGCTTAAGCAATTAAAATTTGGTAGTAAAATACGTAAGCATGGATCCCGCCAGAGCTCCTTAAAAAGATCAACGAGAAGAATACTATGTACTACCAGTTCATAAAAACCAAACATCCCCAAGAACTCAAGGAGTTTAAGGTGTACCGAAATCAAATAAATAAAGAAATAAAGCTAAGCAGTCAAAGCTATTTTCATGCTGAACTTGACGCCTGCTCTCGTAAGCGTGATCTTTTGTGGAAAAAGTTGAACACTGTTTTAAATCGCCAGTAACTCGTCCCCAAAAACAGATAAACTTAAAATCAGTGAAGTCCAGATATCCGGTGGCACCCTGGTGAATATAGTTAATAGCTATTTTGTGCAGTGTGGCGATTATTTTCCAGTGTCTGAATTTTCAAGACTCATGCCCCCTAGTAACCAATCTACTATCTTCATTGAGGCCGTTAGCGAAGAACAAATTCGGTCTGTTTTTATGTCTCTTCAAAACAGCTTAGTTGTGACGTTGAAGGTATACTAATTCGACCTTTCAAATATATTATGGATCTCATCATACCGATTCTTACCCATATATTTAACCTTTGTTTCTCAAGTGCCGTTTTTCCACAAAGAATGCAGGTGGCTAAGGTTACAGTATTGTTCAAAAAAGGTGATCCAAATGACATCAAGTATTATCGCCCCATCGCAGTGTTGCTAATATTTTCAAAGGGTTTAGAAAGCTTATTCATGATAACATTTCAATTTTTTACCAGAAATATAACCTTCTAACCCCAGCTCAATTTGGGTTTAGAAAGCATGGGTCTACGGAACTAGCCTTGATAAAACAAAATATTTTATTTTATCTAGTTTTCAAGTAAGATGGTTGTACTGGCCCTGTACATTGACTTCACGAAAGCATTTGACTGCATTATACTAAAAAAACTTGAATTGTATGGAGTGCGTGGCCATTGCTGGAATCTCATAAAATCTTGCCTTCGCTATCGGCGGCAGTATGTTCTAATAGGTGGGCACTGCTCCGACCTAAAGCCGATTGCAAGAGGTGTGCCTCAAGACAGCATTCTTGGACCGTTTCTTTTTGATATCTATATAAATGATGTTGTAAATACATGCGCTGAAGCCAAATATATATTGTACGCCGACGATACCAGCATATTTTTTTTGTGTGCTACAGACTGTGAGCAAATCAACTACATAGCAAACTCGGCTCTTGTAAAACTTCGGGAATGGTCTGCACCAAATCAGTTAGAGGTTAACACCAACAAAACTAAGGCTGTGCTATTTAGACCGATATCAGAACAGGTAAATATGACCATAAATATTATTTACGGTACCAGAAAAAGAGAAATAGTAAGTAGTATTAAAATTCTTGGGGTCACGTTTACGTAAAATATGCTATGGGATATTCATGTCGATTCTGTTTGCACTAAACTGTCAAGTGTCGTTGGTATTTTATCCAGATGTAGGTCGATATTATCATTCAGCGTAAAAAAGCTGATATTAATTCTCTTTTTTTTACTCTCCCCTTTCTTACTCCTTTTTAGAATGGGGATCTACCACAGTAACTAAACAAAGGTGTACATCCTACAAAAAAAATTGGTAAACTTCTTTTTGATGTCCCCTACAATGCTCATACACATAACCTGTTCATTAAAGCAGATATAATGCCAGTCTGGAAATTATACAGCTATAGAATAATTGCTGCGTTTAAGCGCGAATTCAAAGAAAACCGAAATCTAGCCAAGCTAGAAATAAAGCCCACGTCCTATACTACATGTCAGTTTGAATACTGGAAAGGGGTCACGCCCCGTGCTATCTATTCTATGGGTACATTATCGTATATTTTGCCTGAACTTCTTAATACCCTGAATAAATGTGGAATTTATTTAGGTCGTACTACAGTTCGCGAACAGCGCAACGTGATATGTTATGTCTTTGAGCAGTTTTAATCTTGATTTCCTTGTAATGCATTTTATCGAATCAATTTTGCATTGTATTTTGTTAGATTCCTGTATGTTTCATGTATGCTCCTGTATTGCCTAGTAGAGGGGACCGTGGGCCCTAGTCAAGCTGTTCAGCAGCTTTTGCCCACGGCCCCTCCATCACTCTGATGGAAATAAAGCTTATTATTATTATTATTATTATTATTATTATTATTATTATTATTATTATTATTATTATTATTATTATTATTATTATTATTATTATATCTATTGGGGGGATTTAATGAGTGGGCACGGGAACATTGCAAGAAGCATGGCTCCTGATTTTCGCTTTGCTCCGATGCAGGTGTGTACGTTTTCCTTGTACGCTAAAACAAGCAATGACTTCTGCTTATTGCTGTTCCCGTGCCCAGGGGTGCTGTGTGAAACTGTGCATGATTGCTTTTCTATGGCTTTCCTCCTCTTGTGCTCCGGCGGCATAGAAACGAACCCCGGCCCCACCACTCGATCAGAATCCCTATTAGAAATTGAATCACTCCCTGAAGACCCTGCAGAACAGATGACAGTAATTTTTCAACTGCTCAAACATGTTCACTCCCGCTCATTACAATGTTCGAAGGCACAAAATGAGCTGACCGCAGACATTGAATCCATTAAGGCTGGGCAGAAAAGCATCCAAACAAAAATAACTAACGTTCAGGAGCGTCTAGATGAACTAGAAGAGAAAGGGAAAGTTCTTGATACCTTCAGCCATGAGTTTACAGGCATGCAAGAATGTATTGAAAGCTTAACTTCACAAAATAAATTTTTACGAAAGCGCCTAGATGATATGGAGGACAGGTCACGCCGCGATAATTTGATTTTCCATGGACTAACAGATTCATCTGAAACTTGGCAACAAACTGAAAGCACACTGACCAATGCACTAACGAAGGTTCTTGACTCGCTACCAAACGACCCATTTCAGCGTGTTCATCGTTTAGGGATATTTTCCGCTAAGAAATGCAGACCCATCATTGCGAAGTTTACCAACTGCAAAATAAAAGAACTAATCCCATCACATCACAATGATTTCAAGGAACACAAAATTTCAATAAGCGAAGATTTTTCACCCGCCACTCGAACTGCGAGACGGAAACTTACCGAATTTGGAATTGGCCATCCGGGATCACCCAAATTTCGCCTTCGCTACAATAAGCTATACATACGCGGCAAATGCTTCATGTACAATCCTTCTAACGACACAATCGATGAAATCGAGCAGCCATCCGAACACGCGCCCCAAGGATCAAGCGCTTCGTCACATGGGGCGTGCTAGGGGCGCGAGAGGGGCAGTGGTCATTCATCATCGCCATCTGATGTTACGATTCTGTATACTAACATCAGAAGTACCTTGAATAAGAAAACTTCTCTTTCTCTTTCATCGGCAATCGACGCCTGTTCTGCGCATATCATCGCACTTACTGAAACTTGGCTATCATCTCAAATTCACGATAACGAACTCTTTCACAACGCACACCGCTTCGCAGTATATCGCAATGACCGAACTAATCAACGGGGAGGTGGCGTACTCCTTGCTATTTCGAAAGACATACCGTCATCATCCATCTACACTAATAGCGTCTTGGAAACTGCCTGGGCGTCAGTTACTCTTGACCATCAGGAAATAATAGTCGGCGTATGCTATCGTCCTCCTTCTTCTCCACCCTCGTTTATTAACGACCTTCATGACGAACTTAACATAATACACACCAGATTTCCATCGGCTTCCTTCTTTTTACTAGGTGATTTTAACTTTCCGATCATTTCTTGGGTTACCCAGCCTCCCGCCCTATCTCCATTTTCATCCGACGCCAGCGATTTTCTTGATTTATGCTCGGTTTTTTCACTTAACCAATTAGTCACTAACGCTACCAGAATCTCTGTCAACACAGCCAACACTTTAGATTTGATCCTAACCAATCCTGATCAAACGATTATGAGAAAGCGTTTGATTCAGTCGAAACCTCAGCAGTCATGGAGGCATTGCGGAATCAGGGTGTAGACGAGCCATACGTAAAAATACTGAAAGATATCTATAGCGGCTTCACAGCCACTGTAGTCCTCCATAAAGAAAGCAACAAAATCCCTATAAAGAAAGGCGTCAGGCAGGCAGATACGATCTCTCCAATGCTATTCACAGCATGTTTACAGGAGGTATTCAGAGACCTGGATTGGGAAGAAGTGGGGATAAGAGTAAATGGACAATACCTTAGTAACTTGCGCTTCGCTGATGATATTGCCTTGCTTAGTAACTCCGGGGACCAACTGCAATGCATGCTCACTGACCTGGAGGGGCAGAGCAGAAGGGTGGGACTAAAAATTAATCTGCAGAAAACTAAAGTAATGTTTAACAGTCTCGGAAGGGAACAGCAGTTTACGATAGGTAGTGATGCACTGGAAGTGGTAAGGGAATACATCTACTTAGGACAGGTAGTGACTGCTGATCCGGATCATGAGAGTGAAATAATCAGAAGAATAAGAATGGGCTGGGGTGCGTTTGGCAGGCATTCGCAGATCATGAACAGCAGGTTGCCATTATCCCTCAAGAGAAAAGTATATAACAGCTGTGTGTTACCAGTACACACGTACGGGGCAGAAACCTGGAGGCTTACGAAAAGGGTTCTACTTAAATTGAGGACAACGCAACGAGCTATGGAAAGAAGAATGATAGGTGTAACATTAAGGGATAAGAAAAGAGCAGATTGGGTGAGGGAACGAACGCGCGTTAATGACATCTTAGTTGAAATCAAGAAAAAGAAATGGGCATGGGCAGGACATGTAATGAGGAGGGAAGATAACCGATGGTCATTAAGGGTTACGGACTGGATTCCGGGAAGGGAAGCGTAGCAGGGGGCGACAGAAAGTTAGGTGGGCAGATGAGATTAGGAAGTTTGGAGGGTCAACATGGCCACAATTAGTACATGACCGGGGCAGTTGGAGAAGTATGGGAGAGGCCTTTGCCCTGCAGTGGGCGTAACCAGGCTGATGATGATGATGATGAATCGGGCCGACTTTGCTTCAGCCATCACCTATTTACCTAACATAAGTGATCACTCTTTGCTCATTTTCAACATTAACACTGCCTGTCCTAAACCTGCAAGAAAGAAAAAGACCATACTTGATTATATTAGAGCAGACTTCGATGCCATTAACAATGAATTATCAGTTTTTACTCAAAACTTCTTCAGAAACTTTAACGAACGCTCTGTGCAAGCTAACTGGGATATGTTCACGGCCAAATTTCACGAACTAACTCAAAAATATGTTCCAAGACGCACCATCACTTCTAATCCTCAAGCGCCATGGTATACCGCCCATATAAGACGCCTATCTAACAGAAAAAAGCGCCGTTATCGTACAGCCAGGCTATCACAATGTAACGCACACTGGGACGCATACAAGACTACCGCTGATGCGTATGTAACTGCGCTTAAGCAAGCAAAAGATAACTTCCTCTCTAACACTTTACCATCGATGCTATCTACCAACATTAAAAAGTTTTGGCGCGTCATCAACCCGCATACCGAAGAATCTATTAACTTAACTGACGCGTCAGGTGACCCTATTCCGGCTCATTTATGCGCATCAGAACTTAACGAAACCTTTGTTCTCAACTTCTCGCGCACATCTAATACCAAACATCCCGTCCCACTCCGGTATAATTTCCCAACTATGCCTCAAATTTTCATCTATTCATCTGGCGTTGTAAAACTTATTGATGCCCTAAAATTTCATTCATCGCCCGGTTTTGACTTCATTCATGCTAAATTAAAAAAAAAATACAATTGTCTACAGTTCCTTAATACTAACAAAGTTATTTCAGCAGACTCTCGATAGTTCCACTCTGCCAACACAATGGAAAGTCGGGAAGGTGGTTCCATTATTCAAGTCAGGAAATAGAACATCCCCTATAAATTATCGCCCCATCTCGCTCACTAGTACTTGTCCATTACTTGTTCAGTAATTCATTTTTTACACCCACACAGCATGGTTTTCGTAGGTCATTTTCTTGCGAAACACAACTTGCCAGTTTCACTATCAAACTTCACCATATTTTAGATCGCGCATCAGAAGCTGACTGCATTTTCCTAGATTACTCGAAAGCATTCGACAAGGTATGTCACCGCTTAATATTTTTAAAGCTAACCCAACTGGATATCGACTACAATGTTCTGAAATGGATTGAATACATTCTTCTTAACCGATCGCAGTTCGTTTACGCTAATAATTTTAACTCACCTTTCAGCGAAGTTTACTCGGGCGTGCCACAAGGGTCAGTGCTTCGACCCCTTTTATTTCTTATTTACATCAATGATCTCCCTTCCATTGTATCATCTAACATTCTTTTGTTTGCTGATGACTGTGTTGTTTTCTGCGAAATAAAATCCCCCAACGATGCTAACAGTCTTCAGCGTGACCGCTCTAACATTTCTCTTTGGAGTAATGAATGGCTTATGGAACTTAATACTAATAAGTGCAAAATTATGCGAATATCAAGAAGTGCCAACTCTCCGCCTGTATACTACCTAAATAACGTTGCGTTAAAAAGCGGTTACTTCATATAAATACCTGGGTGTTCATATTTCTACTGACCTTAACTGGACGCGCCATATTGAATACATTACTAACAAAGCTAACCGCATGTTGGGCTACGTGCGCCGTAACTTTTCCAAAACTCCATCTTCTTTGAAATTACTGCTTTATAAAACACTAATACGTTCTAATTTGGAATATGCCGCCGCGATATGGGATCCGCATCATGAAAAACTGATAACTTTACTTGAGCTGGTTCAAAATAACGCTGCTCGTTTTATCCTGTCCAACTTTAACCGTACCGCAAGTGTAACAAGCATGAAAGCTAATCTTTCTTTACCTCTTCTAGCATCCCGCCGGCAGACAATGCGTTTGAGCCTTTTTCATAAACTATACCATCACCCCATGCTACGCGATTCCCTCATTTTGTCCCCCAGATACGTGTCAAATTGCATTGACCATCGTCACAAAGTTGGCATTGAAACATGTAACGCCAAAACTGCATTTCAGTCTTTCTTGCCTCGCACATCACGCGAATGGAACCGCCTTCCCGCAGATATCGTCGACATAATTGATAACCAGCATTTTCGTTCTGCACTAGCTAACATTGTATAACAGGAAGATGATAATACTTGTTCTGTAATATGCATTGTATTTATTTATGTATTTCTGTTTTGTAACCACTCCCCTCTTTAATGCCTTTGGCCCTGAGGGTTCAATAAATGAAAAATGAATGAAAATGAAATTATTACGCAGAACAGAGATGCAACCACTGGAACTACTGGGACGGGGAGAATTGGGAGACATGCGACCCCGGCAGCACCTGGTCGCTCATACCTAGTTGCTTATGAGGGATGTGACCCAAATATAAAAAAATGGAGATGTTGAATGTCGTAGGTTAATCTATTTAATAAGTCGGTGTGCTTTAGAGATACCTATGAGCCTATACATGTGTAAGGGTTCTATGGCATGACCGCCCGGTCGACTATAGCTATAAAAGCACCGACTGGACTAATTTAACTGCTACAAGTACGTTGCGTAGCTCGAAGAATTCATCCAGCTTATTCTCTTTTCTTTGGCAGAACTTAAAGGTCAGTCTACAAGTGGGGCTAATATATCTTATCCTAAGGTCCTGTCAAAATAATTTCATTGACCATCAAATTCAATTCACCTTTGCATGGTCGAATTTTCATGCCACTATATATAAATATAAATATAATAAATTACAACCTGACTTATGCATGTTCCGTCAAGCAAGGCATGTATATTTACGAATTTGTCTTTCAAGTTTCTGCCACGAATAGGTAAAGAATAGCTCAACTCTGGACTGGATAAAGCGAAATAATTATGCAAATGGTCCGTAATCACGTGTAAATTACTTAAAGAATATTTCAATTGACAATTTTAAATTCTTGAATATAGCATTTCCATCAGCTTTATAACGATATACTCGGAATACAACGTTGCAATCTGCTGGTATGAGTTTCACTATATTAGTATGGCCTCATGGACAAATAATACTACCTGTAAATGGTAATGAACTGTTAAGAATGCTTCTATATTGCTTATAGACAGGTTACGATAATCCGTAGAAAATGAGAAAGCACTGCGTAACATGGCACTCGTCCATGGTGGCACACAACATTTACACGTCTCGGAAACTCAGTTCTGTTCCTATACCTGCACACACTACAATGGCTACGGCCATTCGAAGGCAGCGCAGGACGAACACAGTGAAGCAGTCAAACAAACAACCAACGAGCGCCACAGCTCTTCGCCCATAAAACCTTCTTTATTTTCTGAATGAGCCATGAAATGGGAGGAACGACATTTCCGTACGGACGCTCCCCATCAGTTCACGATGCATACCCAACACTGCGCTAACCATAATAGTGGGCCAGCCTTTTGTCCCGGGCCTCTCCATAAAGACGCTTCCAGGCAGACCTCGTAACTTTATTCCATCTCTTGCTGCGTACACGAGCTAAGCCACGTTTGTCGTAAAAGTACATTTATTATGCCTTTCTGCGCATCACTGAGAAACGATGATGACGCTTTTGCGGCGCCTTGAATTCGCACCTACACGTGCTTCGTTGCTGCCGATACAGGCGGCCAAACGACCTGGTACAGCAAAGGCGCCGATCGCACAAAGCGCCACCTTTTTTTGTGCTCAAACAGAGCTTCTTTATGACGCCCGTCACGGGGAATGTTCCCTTGGCGCCATCGCACTGGTAGGTAAAAAAACTCGATGAAAAAGCGGCTTTGTACTGAATACATTTTGCTCACTTCTTTTACTCATACATGGCCTACAGGACGAGTACATAAAGAAAGAAGAACCGTTGTCAGCTCGCTTTATTACGCTCCTACTTTACGGCTTCTACCTTACAGTGTTTTTTAGGCACATACAGTTCCAAGTATTGCGCAGGAAACAGTGGAGAGGAAACAAAGCGAGGAGCTGCAGCATTAGTTTAATGGCTATGGCGTTGTGCTGCTGACTTGGAGGCCACGGGTTCGACCCCTCTCAAGGTTGGGCGTATTTCGATGGGGAGGAATGCGAAAACACCCCTTTACTTGGATTGCGCTTCAAGAGCCTCAGGTGATGAAATGATTTCCAAGTCCTTTCTACGGACTGCTTCATAATGAAATCCTGTTTTGAGCGTGTCGCAGGCCAGAATTTCAATTATTTCAGGAAACTAACTGCACGTGCGCTCATGCACATCGTCATGCGAGTTGGTCCTAAAGGCACGTCCTTAACAAAGCCAATAATCTGCAGTTCTGAGCGATGGATTTATCTATATTTCCGTCCACAGTCTCGAACCAATGAAAACCACGAACCGTTGACCTCAGCCAACGATGCTTACTTGTTTACACATTCGTCCATAGCTGTTGTTGTCGTGGAGCATTCGTACAGGGCGCTGGGTAGAGGAGCATGCACCGCAAGTGCCTGGGTCGAGCTCTAGGCGACAATGCCCAGTGCGACACCTTGCAGAATCCTCAAGGACGCTTGCACGTGCTACGCGAGATCTGTGAGGCCACTATCGTCACAATGAAAGACGAGTCGAGTAAGAGCACATTCGTTCAAATTTACCCCAACGAGCACTCGCCTCCCAATTGCACTCTAAGAGACTGAATAGCGCGATCTTAGTTCCTGTTTAAATTTAGCGAAACAATTTCATGTGGGAAGTGGCTCTTATATGTAGCGATTCCTTTAGTTTCAATAAATTCTTTCACGAATGCGTGAAAGCCGATAAATTCCCCAACGCTTTTGGTTTGTGCCTCATGAGAATTAAGACGGCAGGCGAGCGCCGCCATGGGCAGCCCCCAACCGCGGAGGCGCCGTGCGAGTGGGACGAACGAGACGCTTCCGGGGTTTGTGGCGCGAATCCTGGCGAGACACGTGATCCTTTATTATATGCAAAAATGTCAAGTCACTGTGACGTAGCAGTTACACAAGGTGGCCAGAATGAAGTGCATGCATAATATTGGCCGCCTCGGCTTCTTTCTTCCTTTCTATGCTGCGCTGTGCCAGTTTTAGAATGCCATTCCAACGCGCCCGATCCTCAACCTTAGTCAACTGCTTGCATAAGCAGCAGCGAAACCGAAACTGATACACCACGACACAACATACTCACTTCTGAACATGATGGTGGTTGGCTACATTTTAAAGGCGTAGTATCTCTGGCAGAAGTGCATGAAGTTCGCATCGCCAGTGACGCGATGATGCCATTGAACCGCTTTGTTCTAGTCTCCGAAATTGGCAGCTCGACAACGGGTCTCCCCGCCCCGAGGGCTCGCGTGATGTTAGGCTTGACGTGGCGGCCATTGTGCCTGTTTAGAGCGCCGCACTTTAACACAGGGAACAAGGCGCGGTGTCACGGCCATGCCCGCCACTATTCCCAATACGCGAAGGGCAGATGTTTCGCTTATTAAACTCACAGACTGGTATAACACCATGGCCACATGTCTTGTCAAGGGTATTTCAATTTTTTGAGTTTATGACAGAGACGCGCAGGGTATACGGACGAAGTGGCCATTTCTGCCCATGTTAGAGAAGCTGCAGTTTATTGGCGCGAGCTTTTAAATTTTATTCGTGAGTGGTCACTCAAATACGAACAAAATGTATACCCTGGTCAAATAGTCCACACTACTGCGCTAAAATCACGAATACCGTTTGGGTAATGAATCAATATGACTGATTTGATTGGTTGATGAGGTTTAGCACCCGAAAGGAAACAGATTCGCTTTGGTAGGCCCCACTGGATTATTATTGATCAGACAGACGTTCAATAAGGAGAACTTAAAGTTCGTTACACGAGTGTTTTCGTACTAGTGGCTGCCGGTCCCTAAATCACACCCACGACACCGTGTTCACCAACAGAATGCCACAAAACAGTTCAGGGGGCTTGTTTCTTCATTTACCTATGCATAATTTCATGGAAATATAGGCTAAGGCCTAAAGAAAGGTATCTTTACTCATAGGAGGTTTGGTAATGTAGCATTGTTCATAAACTGAACCCGGAACAAGGATAACCACAGTTGTATACGGAAAAAACTCATTAATTAGATTTTTCCCTGACTTTTCTGACATTGATTGGCTTGGGCCCTGTCCATAGCCGTTGAAAATATAGGAGTAAATTGCTTGCACCGCGTTGCTTTTTATGCAGCTCATTTATTCAGCCGTAATGCAAAGCTGGGCGATGCAAAAATTTCCCCTGCAGCGGTCGGCTCGCTCGTTGCAACAGCAGTGCTTTCATGCGCCATACGAAGGAATGGAGCGCTTGCCTCTACTATCCACTTCAAGTGGCACCTACTATTCTGGTGGTGGCAGTTGCTGATTATGTGGCTTCTTCATCGCGAAGCAGTCTGACGCAATTTTCCACTCGTTCTGAGACAGTCCCGTGAGCAGTGAACATCGCCTGCGATTTTGGCGGGCTTGACAGAGCTCCTTTGTTGAGCATTCAGGGACCTTGTATAATTCATCATAATCGTCATTATCAGCCTATTTTAGGTCCACTGCAGGACAAAGGCCTCTCCCTGCGATCACCAATTACTCCTGTCCTGCGCGAACCAATTGCGACTAGCACCCGCAAATTTCCTAATTTCGTCGCACCACCTAGTCTTCTGCCTTCCTCTACTGCGCTTCCCTTCTCTTGGTACCCATTCTGTAGACCTAATGGTCCTACAGTTATCTAACCGGCGCATTACATGACCTGCCCATCGCCATTTTTTTTCTCTTAATGTCAGTTAGAATATCGGCTATACCCGTTTGCTCTCTGATCCAAACCACCATCTTTCTGCCTATCAAGGTTACGCCTAGAATTCTTCGTTCCATTGCTCTCTGTGCGGTCCTTAACTTGCTCTCAAGCTTCTTTGTAAGTCTCCAAGTCTCTGCCCCATATATCAGCACCGGTAAAATGCCCTGATTGTACACCTTCCTTTTCAATGATAATGGTAAGCTTCCAGTCAGGAGATGGCAATGTCTGCCGTGTGCGATCCAACCCATTCTTATTCTTCTATGAATTTCGTTCTCATGATCAGGGTTCCCTTTGAGTAATTGACCTAGGTAAACGTACTCCTTCACAGATTCTAGAGGCTGACTGGCGATCGTGAATTGTTGTTCCTTTGCCCGTTGATTCATCATTATCTTTGTCTCCTGCATAATAATCTTCAACCCCTCTCTTACACTCGCTCTGTTAAGGTCCTCAACCATTTGTTGTAACTCGTCTGCAGTGTTGTTGAATAGAACAATGACATCAGCAAACCGAAGGTTGCTGAGGTATTCGCCGTCGATCCTTACTCCTAAGCCTTCCCAGTTTAATAGCTTTAATATTTCTTCCAAGCACGCAGTGAATAGCATTGGAAAGATGCCTCCTTGTCTGACCCCTTTTATATGTACGTTCCTATTTTTCTTGTGGAGAATTAAGGTAGCTGTGGAACCTCTGTAGATGTTTTCCAGGATATTTAAGTAAGCCGTCTGTACTCTTTCATTACGTGATGCCTCTATGACTGCTGTTATCTCTACTGAATCAAATGCCTTTTCGTAATTTATGAACGGCATCTTCTTTCATTATATTATAACTAAAAATTGCAACTGAAAATTTTGAGATGCTATGTTTTTAGTCACAGGAACTCACTTTTGCAGTTTTTTATCGCCCACTCATGGAGCTCCTCATGCCCTATGTCGATATTTAGAAATTTTGTTGCCATATTTGCATCTGTATGAAGACAAAAAGTGGTTCTCGGTGGTGATTTCATTGCTGATATTGGACCTGATAGATTTTATCGTGGCTACCATCAAGAAATATGCAAAAGGTACCATAATCACATTATTTCAGAACATTACTGAGCATACTTTGACATCATTCCAAGACGAGATACGATGCCCGGATGACGCTTTCAATCGTGACGACGTGGATGCAGCGCACAATCTGTTCAACGAAGAGTTGATCATCGCATAAGAAAACATGTTTATGTCTTATTTAACACCATGGGTTACATGAGAATTCCTGAAAAAAAAATGAAGTAACGTGAGAAGCTAGAGGCTAATATTGTTAGAGAAGGTGTACCTGCGACCTAAATAATCTCTTGTGTTTGAGGATCAGTTAAGAAACAAAACAAGAAGCGCTAGAGACAGCCGTTTTTGTAGGATGTATTCACGTAGTGAGGGCTACTCAAATAAGGGCCTATTTAGGATAAACAATTACAATCTGTTTATACTTAAATTTTGCCATCAGCCATCAGCGATATCTTAAAATGGCTCGCGTTCTGCCCATTTGGACGTGGCGCCCACCCATATTGGCTGGACTTGAACCATTGTGAGCTATCAAGGCGGCTAATGCCTGATTTGGAGCATAAACAGATTGGAATAGTGTTACGTTAAACCGGCGAAACTTTGTAAAAGACGGGCTGGAAACGAAACTTTAGAGCAATAGAAATAATTTTTATTGAGGGACAGTTACTAACAGGACGTGAATTCGTAATTGTCCTTAATGATTAATCTACATTTTTAAAAATTTTATTTGGCAACCGTCACTTTCACTTATTCCTCACGCGATCTTCTTTCGCCCAACTACTGATGCTAAAAGCTGTGCTGTTGACGGCAGCAAACTAAACGTATCATAGACGTAATATGCGACATTGCATCAGTTTTAGAAGACATAATATTTGCATCTCAAGAGGCATTTCTCGCACCAGAATAAAAATTGCCAATGTTATAAAGCTATGCACAAAAGCTAAATGTTCGAAAACGACCCAATGTATATTTTCAAAAGGTACATGAAAGAATTATTCAGGTATTATTGTCAGCGTTCCACAAGTATAAAATAATCGCTGAAGCCCAGTGGGGCTTTGAAGAACGCAGTTTAGCGGAAATAGAAATCCTAGATAAGAAATATTTCCTATAAAATACCTTTGAGGATAAGTAGCTATCACTAGTCGTATTTGTGCACCTCACGCAGGCATTTTATTACATCAGACAGGATTTATTGACCACCAAGCTGAACAGGTAAAGAGAGAGAAAGAGAGAGAAAATGATAAATGAAAGGTAGGGAGACTAACCAGGACTGAGCCCGCTTGGCCACCCTACACTGGGGAAAGGGAAAGGGGGACGGAAAGATTAAATGAAGAGAAAGTCCACTGGCGATATCAGTCGGTCACTTAGTCCGGATCACAGACGCTGAAAGGGGGACGGAAAGATTAAAGGAAGAGAAAGTCCACTAGGGATATCAGTCGGTCACTCAGTCCGGATCAAAGACGCTGACTCAATGCGGTAGCTTTCAAATATCGCAGCAGATCTTTTGTGGCCTTTTGTAGCTACGATATGCGAGGCCATGGTCCCGAAATCTTGTTCAATGTGAACGGCTTTCCATCCAGCTGATTAAGAGCTGTGCAGAGGTCTTGCCTTTCATTTTAAAAAGATGGGCAGTAGCACAGTAGGTGTTCTATGGTTTCCTCGACACCGCAGGCACTGCACTCGGCGCTATCAGCCATTCCAATCAAAAATGCATATGCATTGGTGACTGCGACGCCCAAACGTAAGCGGCACAGCACTGTTTTCTCATTTCGCGGAAGACCTGGTAACAGCCGCAGTTGCATAGAGAGATCGAGGGAATGCAATCGATGTTGAGTGAATTCAGGTGTGTGCCACTTCTCCAATGTCAAAGAGTGCGCTAGCTTGCCTAAGTGTTGAGCTGCGTCGGTCCGCGATAAAGGTATAGAAACAAGGGTTGCTCCTTCGTGTGCTTTTCTAGCAGCTTCGTCAGCGAGGTCGTTGCCGGAGATACCGCAATGACCAGGCAGCCACTGAAACACGACGTCGTGTCCTTTCGCGATCATGTGATGGTGCATTTCTCGTATCTCCGACACGAGTTATTCATATGACCCGCGACGAAGAGATGACAGCAGACATTGTAAGGCCGCCTTCGTATCGCAGAATATTGCCCACCGATTAGCCGGTTGGTTATTAATATACAACGGCACCTCGGAGGGCAACAAGCTCCGAACCGGTCGACGTTGTCAAGTGACAAATCTTGTACTGGATGCTTAGTGATCGTGATGGTATAACCACTGCGCTGATGGAGCTGGTTCGAGTGGAAGAGCCATCCCTATATATGTGGACTCGATCAAAGTAGAAAGTGTGCAAACAATCCAGAGCTGCTTGCTTCAAGGCCAAGGTAGGCAGGTCGGTCTTCCTTCTTATCCCTGGAACCGCAACACGCACTTGAGGTTGTTTTAAACACCACAAAGCTGAGGTTGAACATGCTGAGGGTGTGAAGCCCGATGGTAAGGAGGCACGATGGATGCTGACCTTGTTGGAGAAGGACGCCTGTGGTCGACGTTCCGGCAGGCACGCAAGAGAGCTTGAGTGCATCCGTGAAACATGACGAACATGGGTTCTAAGCATTTCGGTGCTTGTCGTGATCGGATGGTCTTGAGCCAGTATAATGGTTCCTGCTGTTAAGGCGCTCCGCGGAAGGCCTAGGCAAACACGTAATGCCTGCGCCTGCACGCTCTGAAGTTCTGGAAGATTTGACTTGCATGTTTTAGCAAGCACGGGAGAGCTATAGCGTAGGAATCCGATAAAAAGTGCTCGATATAACTGTAGCACGGAGCCCACTGACGATCCCCATGTTTTGCCGGCGATGAACTTGAAGACGTGAACAATAGATGTGAGCTTCTTCTTTAAGTGGGCAACCTGAGCGCTCCAAGTGAGGTCCCGGTCTACAATGACAGGTAAAGGTATTAAGTGTATACTACTTGAACTGATTCAAGAATTGAATAAATATTTTATTCGATGGCATGGCTTTATAGCCCTATACGAAAGAGAGCAAAAGTGTATGGGGAGTGCAAGGCGCGACATCCAAAACCATTCCAAGCCAGGAGAGGCCTCGGAGCTGCGCGGGGTCCCCCTTCCGCTGCTCAAAGCCGCGTCCAGGGCCGTTCTGCTCGCGATGTTCGGCGCAGGGCGTTCGTGGCGAGTTCGTGCGCGCACCCCGTGCTTGCCGTACGCGAGTGCGCGCCACTTTTCGTCTGCTGGCGCGAGCGCAAAGCGAGGCTGCTGCAGGCGCTTCCGTGGTAAACGCTCTGCAGACAAACACTTTCTTAATGATCCCGAAACCTAACGATTCGAACGAGATTTTCAACTGTATCTGCAACAGTACACCGACCATCAACTTTTTTTTAAATTCCAACATCAATCTTTTTATCCGCATACCCAATTTCTTCTGCTTAGTGCCGTGTCTGCGTGCGCTATTATATTTCCTGTAGACAGAACTTCAAATTTAGTTCCCATTTTGCTCTCTTCTCAGGAAATGTGGCATATACCAATTATTGTGTTGATACAAATTCTATGCCTTAGTTTCTACAAGTCATGCCATTATGCCTTCTTTCAAAGTCGATATCTAATATTGCATCTCAAGGAAGCATGTACGTACCTTAGGCATCGTCAGTTCAGCACCTCGTTCAAATTATGGTGACAAAAAGTAGAATTTTTAAGAATCTACCGATCACTTCTTTCCAATTATGCTACTATTGCATTTAATGTTTTTTAATGAACATGTGTTTTCTTTTCGAATGTCTCTCACGGTGGCCGCAGAATACATTTCTAACGAAAATACCCATTGAACGTATCACCCTCTCAGTGTTTTAACTATTTCTTTTCTTTGAGACTGGCTTCTTTTTTTTCTTGTATAAACTATACTTTGATAATGAAATTTTCAATAATGAATTGAACCGGGGAGCAGTGCACAAAATTTCAGATTGAATAATTTAAATATTAGTTTATAGACAATAGCAAGATTATGCTTCTAAACGAACAAAAGCCACCAGCTGATGCTTATGCCACAAACACGTGAGCCGCGAAACCATCTCCATAATAAAGACTCACACCTTGCTGTGGCAGAGAGTTACTGTGGTCACGTGAAGGCGCGCTTTACGATGATGTTTTTATGTTTACACGAACAGGTCCCAAACGACATTCGGCGCCACCTTATTACATGGTCAGCTAAATTTGATGGGTTAGAAAGAAAATTGATGTTGCAAAAGCCTGCTAATATGTCGGGCCTTCAAGATGGCACCGGATACTTAGCCCAGTTAAAATGTTCTTTCATAATTGAATTTTACTGTGAAAAGACAAGAGACGTACATACATAATATAGACGCGCGTATCACGTTTCTTATGAATGAACATGTCAAGAGCATGTAACGTTTGGAACAAATAATTTTTTTGGCAAATTTGGGTGACCAACGCAATAGACCAGAAGATACCTGAGGTCACTAACACACTACTGCCAGCTCTGCCAGCTACCGATTATGCCTTTCTGTTGCTTCATTGAGCCGGAAATTATAGCCCATTCCAGTATTTCAAGAGCGCGTAGGCTCAATCTCAGAGGCCAGACAAAACTGATGCGTCCTTAGAACTTTGTTACAGTGTTACGGAGTGAGACATTGCTTCTCGAACATATCATACTGCTATATCGCTGTTTGGCATGTACTGCGACCAGAGGCATTGTTACATTATTTTAGCCTTTTTTTACGGTGCTCAAAGGCTTTCACTTTTTCAGAAAACAGAGAAAGATATCAACGAGAGCCGGACGAAGCCATCCCTAAAGGGAGTGGACGTCACCTCTCGGGCTTCTGTGGGGATTTTCGGCAGAGCTACGCTACACACTGGATGAGGGAACGATCGCGCGCAACACGTGTCCTGATCATCTTCAGGACACGTGTCAAGAGCTCAGTCAGGAGCTCACGATCTCTGCCGTATGGAATCCAACCCATTTTTATTCTCCTGTGAATTTCCTTCTCATCGTCAGGGTTCCCTGTGATTAGTTGACCATGTAAACGTACTCCTTCACAGACTCTAGAGGCTGACTTACGATCTTAAACTCACGTCCCTTGTTCGGTTATTTATCATTACCTTTGTCTTCTGTATATTATGCTTCAGCCCCACTCTTACACTCTCCCTGTTAAGGTCCTCAATCATTTGTTGTAACTCGTCCGCAGTGTTCCTGATTAGAACAATGTTATCGACAAACCGAAGGCTGCTGAGGTATCCGCCGACGAACCTTACTCCTACACCTTCCCAGCTTAATAGCTTGAATACTTCTTCCAAGCACGCAGTGAATAGCATTGGAGAGATTGGGTCTCCTTGTCTGACCCCTTTCTTTATAGGTATCTTCCTACTTTTCTTGTTTAGAATTAAGGTGGTTGTGGAATCTCTGTAGAAATTTTCCAGGGTATTTACGTAAGTGGTCTGTACTCCTTGATTACGCAATGCCGCTATGACTGCTGGTATCTCTACTGAATCAAATGCTTTTTCGTAATCTATGAAAGCCCTATAGGGAGGCTTATGTACTCTGCGGATTTCTCGATAACCTGACTATTGACATGGATGTGATCCATTGTACGGTATCCCTCCCTTACGTCAGCCCATTCCCTTGGTTGACTAAAGTCCAGTGTTGCCGTTATTTTATTGGAGTTTATTTTTGGTAAACATTTTATATAATCCTGGGAGTAAGATAATGGGCCTATAATTTTTCACTTCTTTAACGTCTCCCTTTTTGTGTATTAGTATATGTTCTTCACACAACGCACCACCAATATGAAGCCTAGAACAAGAAATATGGACATGGGTATCAACTGATCACCGTCAGCTAATCACCGAACCTTTATAAGGTGCGACAATCTCGCCGCCCCCTTGGGCTACGGCATCGCTCACGAAATGCCACGCCGCTCACCGTTCATGCTGTTACAGGTTAGTTATTACGACTATTTCGGTCATCGAGATGATGACGTCTGCCTTTTAGCGGTGTCGTGCCCCCCACCCTCCACATACTGAAACGTTTTCCAGGAGCGGCAGTGTACATTCGATGTAATTTGGTTCTGGGAGGGGACATCGAGTCAAACCCTGGTCCTATGACAAAGGTTCAGGAGGAACAGCTTGAGCTTGTTTACGACGTTGTTCAAAGGCTTGAGGTGAACCACGCGAACATTCTCGAAAGTGTGAATAAGGTCCACACTATTCCTATAGACTTGCGAAAAGAAATGCAGTCTGCAGCTAAACGTACGTGCGCAAGAACTTGAGCTTCACCAGGCAAATGCAGACCTTCCATCTGAAATGCAACCTCTGGTCAAACATATGGATGTTCGTGAGCTAAAAAGCCAATCGATGTGCACATCAGGCGCTTCCTCGAGTTGTATCCATAACGTGTCTAACATCTAAGTTAAAATTGATGATCTTGAAGACCGTTCCTGCCGTTCCAATGTACTCTTTCTTGGATTGAGAACCTCGCAAAATACTTCAACAAGTGCTGGAGAGGGGGCGCGCTGCCAAAGCTGTGGAAGACAGCCAAGACCAGCCTGATTCCCAAGCCAGGGAAGCAGCCGGACACGTATAACCTCCGACCCATTTCGCTCACGTCCTGCGTGGGCAAGGTGCTGGAGCACGTCCTGCTCAACAGGTGGCAAGACTACCTGCAACAAGAAGGGCTGTACCCGGCCACGGTGATCGGCTTCAGACAGCACCTAAACACGCAGGACGCGATGCTGCAGCTCAAATACAAAATCATCGATGATGGCGGCAGCGCCCGCAACAACAAAGAAATCCTAGGGCTCGACCTGCAGAGCGCCTTCGATAAGGTGAAACACTTGGCGATTCTGTCCCAAGTCCGTCCCAAAATGGGCAAAATATCCTACAACGACATCAAGGACTTTCGCACGGACAGGACCGCCGAACTACGAACAGGCGACCTACAGACGCAAGAAAAAAAGCTTGGGAGCACCGGCACACCGCAGGGATCGGTTATTTCGCCGATGCTGTTCAACCTGGTAATGATCGGAGTGGCTGAAAAGCTCGTGGACATCGAAGACGTCAGGCACACCATCTACGCGGACTATATCACGGTGTGGGGGACCGGTGGCAGCGACGCTCACATCGAGGGCGCACTGCAAGCCACCGTCGACGCAAGAGAAGACCAGCTGGAAGGCACTGGACTGAGATGTTCGCCGAGCAAATCGGGGCTTCTCATACTCCCACCTACCAAAAACAGCAGAGGCAAGACCAAAGAACGCGAATATGAAAAAATCAGAATCGTAACCAAATCCGGTAATGTGATCCAGGACGTCGGCAAACTTAGGATCTTAGGCATGGTCATCGAAAAGCACGGAAGAAACGGCGCAACCATCACCCGTCTCACGGCAAAAGCAACCAACGCGATTCGACTCCTCAAACGAGTCACTTCCCGGAAGGCTGGCCTGAGAGAGGAGAGCCTAATTAGGCTCGTCCAATCCTTCGTCATCAGCCACGTCGCGTGCGTTGCAGTCTACCACAGATGGCTGCAACGCGAACGTAACAAGATCAACGTGCTCATCAGAAGAGCCTACAAGACGGCGCTGGGCCTGTTCGCGTCCACGAGCACGACCCGCTTGTTACAATTCGGGATACACAATACGCTCGAAGAAATAGCCGAAGCGCAACGGACCTCTCAACTGGAGCGGCTGTCCATGACCAAAGCCGGGAGGAAGATACTGGACAACCTGGGAATAGGACGCACAAACGAAGTGGAGATGAAGCTCCCCGTCCCCGAAGAGGTCCGACGCCAGACCAGAATCGACCCCATACCGAAGAACATGAATCCCGAGTTCAACAAGGGAAGAAAAGCGGCGAGAGCCAAGGCTCTGATCGACCAGCACGCCAACGACTAGCACGCGCGGTACGTGGACGCGGCCGAATACCTACGGAACGCCTTGGCAGCGGTCGTCATAAAGGCGTCAACCGGCGCCACGAGGACGGCAGCGAGCGTGAGAAGCGCCGGAGCGGAACAAGCGGAGGAGGTAGCCATCGCCCTGGCCATCGCCGACGCAGACTGCCACATGGTGCTGAGTGACTCGAGACAGGCGGTGCGAAACTTCGCCAAAGGCCAAATATGCAGGAAGGCCGAGCTCGTACTGCGAGCGGCCAAACAAGAAGACAGTAAAGTGAGACTCAAGTGGTTCCCGGCGCACGCGGGCGACGCGTCGCAACGCGATGAGAACCACAATGAGACGGCACACGCAGCGGCGCGAGCGCTAACCAACCGCTCCGCGGCGACAGAGCGTCCGACGTGGTTCGGAACCAAGGGCCGCATGACGGACTACAACGAAATCACGAGGGCCTACCACCTGGCTCGCAGAACTCTGCAGAGTCTACCGGAGAGAGACGGCAGATTACACGAACATCTTGTGAGACTGCGTTAAAAATCCAGAAGAAGCAAAATCAAGAACGATCCCACCGCGGCTCGAGGCAGCCGTGAAGAGCTACGACCAAGATGAAGAGCTCTGAGCCGTCCAGCGGGTCCTCGGAGCGCTCGAAAGGCAGGGACCCAGGGAGCCGGCAACGGTGAGCGGAGACCCGCGCCGAGTAACGGCAACTTCACAGATGACGTAGGCCCTCGTCTGGGCGCGCGAGCGCCCAACTGCAGGCGCAAATAAAGTTGGCTGCGATCCAATCCAATCCTTGGAGTTACTGACACTGATAAGGCTGAGGCCTGGAAAAACTCCGAGTGTCTTGTTCTTGGTCTTTCTTTGTCACCGTGATGAGTGTGAGCTTTAAACTAAAAAATACGGGTGTCAGTATTTCACGCGATTACGCTCAAATCGTTCGCGATAAACGCCGCCAACTGCTAAAGCATGCAAAATCGGTAAAAAAAGAAGGTGAGAAAGTGCGCTTGGTTTTTGATAAGTTGTTTATCAATGGTGTGTCGTGTTTCTGAGATCCTGTAGCCAGTCGCGCCATGCCTTTGTCCCACGAGTGACGCACACCCTCCAGCCCTTGTAAATTGACAGGCAAACCACCCTCGCGGTCGCATACACAGCCCTATGCTGACTCCAATGCAACCTTCCTGTACACTAACATAAGAAAGGTTGTTTCTAAAAAACGTGGCTCTTTCTTTGCTGATTGATTCGTGCTCTTCGTCTATCATCGCGCTTACCGAAACTTGGTTAAATGACACGATTCCTGATGATATCGTTTTCGTCTGCAACTCCGAGTTTAACATATTTCGTACTGACCACATGGGCTGTAGGGGTGGGGGCGTACTTCTGGCTATTAAGGAAGTGATCACTGCTGTGTGTATTGGAGTTACGTCGTGCCTCGAGTCAGTGTGGGCTCATTTGAAATGTGGCGCTGCGAATCTCATTGTTGGTGCAATTTATCACCCTCCTAACATGAACAACTCGCCGTGGTTGCTCAGTGGCTATGCTGCTGGACTGCTGAGCACGAGGTCGCGGGATCGAATCCCGGTGACGGCAGCCGCATTTCGATGGAGGCAAAAGGCGAAAACACCCGTGTACTTAGATTGAGATGCACGTTAAACTACCCCAGGTGGTCAAAATTTCCGGAGTCTTCCACTACGGCGCGCCTCATAATCAGAAAATGGTTTTTGCACGTAAAACCCTATATTTTAATTTTTTTTACATGAACACCTTATTATCAAGTGAATTCTGTAGAATGTTAGGCAAACTTACTGTCCGGTTTCCGAATTCCAGCTTACTAATACTAGGTGACTTCAATTTCCCGACAATTAATTGGTCCACATTAACTCCTCCAGCTAATGGTTCTGAAGCTCAGGCTTTCCTCCAGTGTTGCCTCGATTTCTCATTACAGCAATTTATTTCCGAACCCACACACCGTTCCGCAACTTCTGCCAATGTTTTTGATCTTATCCTAACCAATAATCCTTACCTTTCTACCAAGATTGAGGACTTAGAAGGCATTTCTGGATAATTTTATAATCACCGGAAAGGTGAACATTGTACCTCGTAAAAAATGCACTCGCAACAAACAAATAAGCTGCCAGTACCGTGCTAACCTCGGCGAACTCAACGCTGAGTTGACAGTTTTTGCTGAGAGCTTTCTTCGCGATTTCTCAACACCTTCAGTGGAGATCAACTGTATCCTATTCAGGGACAAACTTACTGCTCTCATCGATAGGTTCATGCCCATCATCACTATGCCATGCATGAACACGACGCTTTGGTTTATTATGCATCTCCATCGCCTTAACAATAAAAAAGCGCCTTTACAGACAGGCGAATAAAAACAGGCAATCAGAATCCTGGCAATGTTACAAAGCGTCTTATAGGGAATATCCATCAACGCTGATATCTACTCGTCACCATTTCTTCTCCTGTGACTTGGCATCAATCGTAACAAACAACCCGCGTAAATTCCGGCAGACAATAAGCCCTTCGAATAATCCTGACGTTAGTTCAACCAATGGTGAAGGAGGCAGTGTTCCTGTAGCCAAAGGTGCCGAAATTCTTAATAACGCATTCACATAAGTTTTCACCTTAGAAGAGGGCTCTGTAGCTCCTATTACTATGAATGATACTAATAGTGCACAATCCGAAATAATTAATAATGATAACGGTATCTTTTCTTTACTAAGGAAACTTAAACCCTCATCAGCGTCTGATCGCCTTGGTTTTAATAACAAAATACTCAAGAATTCATCTGAAGGCATTCATCGCATCTTGTCTGCTATTTTTACGCAGTCTCTTTCATCTGGTTCAATTCCACGTGTTTGGTGGTTGGCCAAGGTTGTGCCAATATTCAAATCTGGCGATCGTTCATCACCACTCAATTATCGACCAATTTAACTAACTATCCCGGTTTGTAAACTCCTTGAACACGTGACTAATTCGCAAATAATTACCTGTTGAGAAGAACGCAACATCATCTTTAAATACCAACAGGGGTTACGCAAAGGCTACTCGTGCGAAACGCAACTTGCTGGATTCCTTCACGATATGCGTTCATTGGTTGGTGCTGGTGTTAAAGTCGAGTCCATATTTATAGATTTTCCTAAAGCTTTGGATAGGTACCTCACAATGGCTTATTATGCAAATTAACACTGCTAAATATTCACCCTCTTGTTATTACATGGGTCAAATATTTTCTCTCTTCCAGGTATCAGTTACCAGGTACCACTGCTAATAACCAGAATTCATCTTCATTCTTCAGCCAAGTATACTCCGGCGTCCCACAAGGGAGCGTGCTTGGCCCTTTGCTTTTTCTGATATATATTAACGATTTACCTAATTGCATTTCTTCCCAAATGAGACTTTTCGCTGACGATTGTGTAATTTACCACCAAATTCATTCTAACGATGATCGCTTAGCCCTACAATCTGATCTCGATTCAGTAAAAGCATGGTGCTCTGCCTGGCTCATGCAACTTAACCTGTCGAAACATAATTTACGACCTTTACTAACTGTCACTCCCGAACCAAAGCCGCGTATACCTTCAATAATGCTACAGTCGAATTGGTAACTACATACAAACACCTGGGTCTTCACTTTCATTCAGACCTAGCATGGAACTATCATATTAACCTTATTCTTGGATCCGCTCATCGGTTTCCTAAAACCCAACTTGAAGCATGCTCCTTCTCACCTCCAATAACGGGCCTTTTTTACACTAATTAGACCTAAAATGGAATATGCTTCAGCTATCCGGGACCCTCATCAAGCATATTAAATAAATAACATTGAATCATTACAGCACCACACAGTTTGTTTTATGTAATCTAATTGCTCACGTCATACCAAGATCACAACATTAAAGAAATACGCATGCCTCCAAAACCTATGTCACTGCCGAAAAGCTGCACATTTATCACTTTTTCACAAGCTGTATCATCACTCAACGCTTCATAATGACTTTTTTTCCTTTGCCTTCTTCCATCTTTGACCGACGCGACCATCAGTTTAAGGTTCAGCGCTTATCATGTCGTACATCTAACTACGCACATTCTTTCATACCACGCACCATAACCGACTGGAATGCTCGGCCTCTACGTGTTACTACTGCCACTGATCCCGATAAGTTTTGCAATCTGTTGTCTGCCTTAACTAGTGCTTAACATGATGCATATATTATCTCAGGTGCGAACTGTATTTTTTTACTTTATATTTCTCATAATGTAGATCTTGCTGCTTAATTTCATGTTATGCTCTTTGGAAGATGTATAATTCGCATAATTTTTTACTGCCGCCTTGTTCATACTATTGCTTCTTTTCTTTTGTTGTATGCTTATCGCAATTAATAATATTTGGTATTTATATTCTAATGGCTCATGATCTGCGCTTAATTTTTTTTCGCTGAATTTGTGGTGTATTGCCTTTTCTTACCAATTGCCTTACCCCCCCCCCCCCCCCCCACCTATGTAGTACGCTCAGCCGTGAGGGCCTTTAGGAGTATATTGTATAAATGAAAAAATAAATAAACTAGTGCGAAAGACCCTCCTCCATGACCATTCCTATCTTTTCTGAAGCATGTGTAACCACTTGGAAAGACTTCGTCGTCTGCGATATCGTTATGAAGACCCGATTCAATGCCAAGAACTACGGTTGGTTTTCTCATGCAAATGAGGCTGTGAAATTTATCAATTTTTTTTTTTTTAACTGCGGCAATTTAGAACCAGGAAACTAATGTTTGGGGTCGCATTTACTGCGCATCATGTGCTTTGGACAACTTGCCCAGCTGCTTCATCATAGATGTACCTTAGATCATCTACAAAAAGAGCATGGTATTTCGTTGTCACACGTGCTCCATTAGCGCGTTGATTCTTCCTAAGTGCCCACAGTAGCGATCTTTTTTTGCGCACTGCTTCCAAAAAATCTTCGCAGATGCTGATTACAGTTCCTTTAAGCTTTTTCGAGTTGGTCAACATCAGCTGTTGTTTTCTAAAAGATGCGAATTTTCCAATAAGCGGATGTGTCTTGCCAGTACCATACCTACGAAGATGGTGCGCTCTTCCGATTTTCAGGTCATTTAACCACAACCGATGGACGACGCGTTGTAGAAAGGAAGCGGTAGGCAATTCTTTGCTTTCACCATCTGGGATACCGTAAAATAGCAGGTCATACCACCTACTTCGGTACTCCAAGTCGTCGACTTTACTGAATAGATTTTTGACCATGTTTTCTGTATTTTCGTATTTCTTTCTGCAATCCGTGACAGTTTCTCTTAGAGCCGTAATCTTTTGTGATGCCTCTGTAAAATGCAAACTTTTAAGCTTGAGAGTTCCGCTAATCATATATATATATATATATGTGTATATATATATATATATATATATATATACACATACATACATTGACAGCTACGCTCATTCTCTCTATGGTCGCTTGCCGTGATGTACCAGTAGCATTAATTGAAACGCGAATAGGGACAACATTAATAATTCTTACGTCTATTCGCACGGAACTACGATGTGTAATCGCTTATAGCTTGGTTTATAAGCCAAGTGTAGAAAAATATGCACGCTTTGGAAAAAGAAATGTGTCGCTGTTGAAAATGGGACCGCCAGCACGTGATTATGCATTAACGCGCCGTATTGTGGCTTTGGGTGTGTTCACCAGTTAGCTTATGCTGACAGTCTATTTCTTTCACGAATACTCAGAAACTGTTCTCAATACCACCTTAGCAATATCACTGGCAGAGGAACTGCACAAGTATTTGACATTTACCCGCAATGCTCTTGCAACCAATGACACGGGATACGATTGGCGATTTCGGCGCGTTTACTCTTAGTATACAAATGCAAAACCAATGCTACACGAAATCGAGACCATGTTTTTGCGATGAGGTCAAATGTAGTGATGCGCCATTATAAATTATATGAACGGCAAAATATCGGTGAATTGCTGATTCGAGTGCCATCCTTTCGTATTGATAGCACCGCGCCCAAACGGATTCCCAACGACTCTCTGCAATCAAATGATATGGCATGCCTAGCGCAGACGTCGGGTAAAAGCACGAAAAGCTGTTTCCTGCCTTCCGCCCGCAAGCTGTTTGACGATGACATTTGCCTCGCATGCACCAGGCGCTGGGCTTTTGCAGCAGCAACGAGCGTAGTTTAAATTCCCTTTCGTTCCCGACAACTTTCGGCTGTCCATGTTTCGATCGTTTTTCTTCTCTTTCTCGCTGGGTTGTGGGAGCCGTGTACAAATTCCGTTATCGCAAACGGCCACGCCAACCACGTTGCCGTGCGCGCCACGGTCATTAAGGGCTATCACGACCGATGCTATGTGCAAACAGTGAGGCACCGCTCAACCCAGGGCTGTTTGCGTGGCAGCTGGGAATGCAGCGTCACACTCCGTGATCATCGCTGAAGAGGTGCCTAAATCTGCTGCTTTTGCGACCGAGCACGTTCCGTGAATTGGCCCCATTCTTTGCCATTGATACAGCGGTCTCTTTTTGTTTGTCCTTCTTGCCTTCCTGTGTGGACGCGGGCAACATACCAGTGATCGTGCCGTTCCAACCTGGCAGCGTTACGGCAAATTTATACACGCGCAATAGCTAGGTTAGTCTGCTCGTACGGCCACGATGCTCCAGGCCGTTTCTTGAGGTCAAATAAAAACCCAACGGTGCGCTTCCAAGCCTCGTAATTATGTGCGCCTTCTTCTACATCGAAAGCATTACTTGTTCTTTAAGGCATACCCTGCCGGGATAGACCCGGCAGTGGCTCCTGCTGCTGCTCAGCACATTCGTATACTACTGCTACTGTCACTGCTAGTACTACTGTTATTGTTGCTACTACTACTATTACTAGTACTACTAATTGCTGCTGCTGCCGCCACTGCTGCTGTTGCAGCCTCTCTTTCTCTCTCTCTATCTCTCTCCACTCGAATGAACACAGTTGACCTCTAGTAAGAGCTGGACTGCAGTACGACGAGAGATATTTTATGCATGTGCTTCTTGTAGACCAATTTTTAGCCTTTGTCGTAATGAAGAGTCACGAACAGACTACAATTGATCAACATCGAATTTCTTGTGAAATTGGGCAAGAAGGGCGTAGGTATATATAAAACGTTGCAAAGGACCTGAGGAAAGGAAAGGGGTCGGCCCAAATGGGTCTAGCGTTTTCGAGAACACCATGAAGACCCCAAGATCGATCCAAATCAACACCCCCTTCCACGTGGTACCAAGATGAAAAGATCTATCACGGGCGTTCTGCTTTGGACAGTAACCGCTGAGTGATGTCAGAAGATCTTGCTTTCGGAAATGTTCACTCTTAATTACAAGTGTTAAGCGCTGTTCAAATTCAGCAAAAAATATATCGTGTACCTAGGCTCGCTCAAGACCGCGTGCATGCGTAAGATGCGGGAAACAATAGGTTAGGACAACCGAGAATTGACACTATGTGGTGCAACCGATGCCGATCAGAAAAACCCGCAAAGGGCGGACAAATTTGCGCATCGCTTACGCGTGTAAGGCCCTCTGGGCCGTACTTATCGGCGACAAGGTAGCCTAGCCGCCTGCGGGATTATCTTACTGAGCTATGTCTTACGCTCGGTTGCGGCAGTGGGAAGTTCAAATCCCCCCTCCCTTCTTTCTTTATTTTTCTTTTTCACGATGGTGTATCTGCGTATGAAAACCTCCAGTGCACTATATCTGCAGGCTTGGAGTGGCGCCTGACACCGGCGAAAGCTGCCGACGGCGAGTGGGGCTATACTAATCAAATCAAATCATATTTTATTCTCCAGCAAGTATCTGGATGGTCATCTGGGCTAAAAGCTGTACGGACAGGTTGACGAAGGCCCAGGAAACCATTACATGGCAGCAGCAGACAGAACTAAATAACAATAGCAATACAGAAGTAGTCATGAAATGAAATCAAGTACAGCAATCAAGTACAGCATCAAATCAAGTACAGCAATAACACCGAAGTTTTCTTAAACGACATATGAAGAAATACGGATTGCATGCGCACAAAGTATGTTCGCAGTTGTTCTCGACTAAAACCAGCAGTATCTTTATGTTTATTTATGTATCCAGGTACAACCAAATCAGGAAGGCCAACTAAGATTGAACAATGACACTCCCTCACCAGGACAGGCATTGGCCTCCCTGGTGCAGTATTCGGCCACAACCTGCCTAATGAAACGATCTCCTCAATGAACCAATGACCCTCAGTTCCCCGCGGCTGCGGAGCAGCTCACCAAGGTGGCGGTCAGAATTGCAAGGCAGCAGAGGGTGCTAAGAATACCTGGTCCGAAGAGGCCGCCAAGGCAAACTGACCCTTGCAACGTTTAACATCCGAAGCCTCTCGAGTGAGGCTAGCTTAGCAGGACGCTTCGAATGACTATCCGATATTGTTTAGGATATTATCGGCCTTAGTTAGATTAGAAGAACTGGTGAGGCTTACACATTGCTGAATAATGGCCATATCCTCTGCCTAGAGGTCTCCCGGATAAGAAGCAATACGGGGTAGGATTCCTAATCCATAAAGACGTAGCGGGCAACATTGACGAATTCTACACCATCAACGAGAGGGTAGCAGTAGTCGTAATCAAACTCAATAAGATGTATAGATTAAAGGTAGTACAAACCTATGCTCCAACGACCACTTACGACGATGAGGAAGTAGATCAGCTTGATGAAGATGTTGAATTAGCGATGAGAAAAGTGCAAACGCGGTATACAGTAATCATGGGGTCCTTCGATGCAAAAGTGGGGGAAAAGCAGGCGGGTGAACAGGCCATTGGCAACTACGGTGTCGATTCTAGAAACGCTAGAGGAGAGATGCTGGTAGAATTCGCAGAAAGGAATAGACTGAGAATAATGAACTTTCTTCAGGAAGCGTAGCAACAGAAAATGGACCTGGAAAAGGCCTAATGGTGTAACAAAAAATGAAATTGACTTCATACTTTTCTGCTGATCCCAGCATAGTGGAGGATGTAGAAGTGATAGGTAGGGTAAAGTGCAGTGATTATAGGTTAGTGAGGGCAAGGATTCAGCTCAATTTGAAGAGAGAAAGAGTTAAATTTGTTATGAAAAAACACGTCAACTTTGAGGCAGTAAAGCTAAAAGCAGACAAATTTAGATTGGTACTTGCAAACAAATATGCAGCCTTAGAACACACAGATGATGATGATGACATAGAGGTAATGCATAAAAATGTAACGAGGCTGGCTTCAGAGGCAGCAATTGGAGTTGCAGGCAAGGCACGTAGGCAAGCTCTCCCAACTAACAAGAGACCTAATAAAGAAACGACAAAGAATGAAAGTGTCCAACTCAAGAGAAAAGATAGAATTCGCGCAACTGTCAAAACTGATCGACCAAGTGAAAATAAGTGATACTAAAAATTATAACGTGAGATAAACTGAAGAAGCCGTTAAAAATGGACGCAGCCTGAAATCAGTGAGAAGGAAACTTGGCATAGGACAAACCAAGATCTATGCACTGAAAGGTAAGCAGGGTAACACTATGAGCAATTTCGAAGGTATAATAAAAGCAGCGGAATAATTCTATACTGAACTTTACAGTACCCACAGAACTCAGGAGCACTCTCTTCGAAACAATAATGAACACTATACAGAAACTCCTCCTATAACTAGAGATGAGGTCAGAAAGGCTTTGCAAGGCATGAAACGTGGAAAAGCGGCCGAAGAGGATGGAATAACAGTTGATTTAATCAAAGATGGAGAAGACATAATGCTAGGAAAACTGGCGGCACTCTATACGAAGTCTCTATCGACATTTAGGGTCCCAGAAAACTGGAAGAACGCAAACATTATGCTTATCCACAAAAAGGGCGACGTTCAAGAACTAAAAAATTATGGGCCCATTAGCTTGCTCCCAGTCTTATATAAAATATTTACCAAAATAATCTCCAATAGAATAAGGGCAACACTGAACTTTACTCAACCAAGGCAGCAGGCTGGCTTCAGGAAAGGTTACACTACAATGGATCACATGCATGTCATTAACCAGGTTATGAGAAATCCGCAGAGTACAATCAGCCTCTCTATATGGCTTTCATAGATTACGAAAAAGCATTTGATTCAGTAGAGATACCAGCAGTCATAGAGGCATTGTGTAATCAAGGAGTAGAGACCGCTTGCGTAAATACCGTGGAAAATATCTACAGAGACTCCACAGCTACCTTAATTCTGTACAAGAAAAGTGGGAAGATACCTATAAAGAAAGGGGTCAGACAAGAAGACAAAATCTCCCCAATGCTATTCACTGCGTGCTTAGAAGAAGTATTTAAGCTATTAAACTGGGAAGGCTTACGAGTAAAGATCGACGGCGAATACCTCAAAAACCTTCGGTTTGCCGATGACATTGTTCCATTCAGCAACAATGCAGACGAGTTGCAACAGATGATTGAGGACCTTAACAGGGAGAGTGTAAGAGTGGGGCTGAGAATTAATATGCAGAAGACAAAAATAATGATAAATAAGTTGGCAAAAAGAACAAGAGTTCAAGATCGCAAGTCAGCCTCTAGAGTCTGTGGAGGAGTACGTTTACCTAGGTCAACTAATCACAGGGAACCCTGACCATGAGAAGGAAATTCACAGAAGAATAAAAATGGGTTGGATCGCATACGGCCGACATCGTGAGCTCCTGACTGGGTGCTTACCGTTATAATTGAAAAGGAAAGTATACAATCAGTGCATTTTACCGGTGCTGACTTACGGCGCAGAGACTGGGAGGCTGACAAAGAAGCTTGAGAACAAGTTAAGGAGCGCGCAAAAAGCAATGGAACGAATAATGCTAGGCATAACTTTAAGAGACAGAAAGAGAGCGGTTTGGATCAGAGAGCAAACGGGTATAGACGATATTCTAATTGACATTAAAAGAAAAAAATGGCACTGGGCAGGTCATGTAACGCGCAGACTAGATAACCGTTAGAACATTAGGGTGACAGAATGGGTACCAAGAGAAGGGAAGCGCGTAGAGGACGGCAGAAGACTAGTTGGTGCAACGAAATTAGGAAATTTGCGTGTGCTAGTTCGAATCGGTTGGCGCAGGACAGGGGTTATTGTAGATCGCAGGGAGAGGCCTTCTTCCTGCAGAGGACATGAATAGGCTGCTGCTGCTGCTGATGATCATGATGATGAATTTTGAATAAGGGTGTAAAACCGTCTATACCTCACACACAAATTAGGTCCGAGAACTTCTAAGCCCGCGCGGAAATAATGAGTCTGTGGGAATGTCCATAGGCTGCAGTGGGCCAGCTGGAAACATGGAAGGTTCCTCGCGTCATTGGGCGGGCGCTCACAGGTAGCAACGGCGAAGGCCGGGCCAGAATAAGCGTCAGAGGGTGCGGTGATAAGCGCGTTGTAATGTGACCATTGGGAGATTACCAGATAGATAGATAGATACATCCATTGCATGTGCATAATATGGTACACCTTGGAAATTCAGTACGTCCATTAGATATGCAGATTTATCGAGAAAACATTGCATGGTAGTACTATGGATTATCGCAAATGCATCCGGAACATGTAAGTAGTACGTTCTGGGGATGGCAGCGGTGGATATATGTAACTTCTAATAGAAGTTCACAATATCCTGTAGATGTATTTATTGCATCTAATAGATATCCACAACATCCAATAGATAATTAGTACGTCTAATGGATATCCATATTAACCACACGTATGTCCATAGGACATTCATTGTACTATTTTTGGCTGTTTCTTTTATTCGTCATGCATGCATGCACTGGGCCTCTTCAATTCGTTGTCCCAGACTGCTTGAGACGCTATTACAGCCAGTGATAATTGGCGTACGCAGCTTCTCGGACAGTCCTGGACTGTTTGGGACGACAAATCCAAGTGCCACTATTTTGTTTATTTATAGTACACCCTGCAGCGCCGAAGCATTATAGCAAGGGAGTGGGTACAACATGAAGTGAATAGCACTAAAATATAATCACAAAAAAGGGAGGGATGACAAAGGAGCAATGCATCAAGATAAAAAAGTACATGAAAAAAGTACATGAATAACAGTAAAAGAGAAAAAAGTTTATTCAGCCTTCAGTCATTGGTTTCGGAGAAGATTGCAATTGCAAATCATTGATTAGTCTTAAAAATGCATCCCGAGGAGCACTCACCACTTCAACTGGCAACTTATTCCATTCAGAAATACTGCGGGGAAAAAAAGAAAACTTCATATAGTTCGTCTTGCAGGAAATTTCACGTATTTTGAAACTGTGGTCTCATCTGTTTGAGATATAGTGGTGTGCTTTAAGGTATTTTAGCTTGTCAATGCCTGTCGCGTCAGCGTATGTTGCGTGCAGAAGTTTCAGTCGGTGCTTCTGGCGTCTTATCTGTAGCGGCTCTAGTCCGATTGTATTTCTTTATTGCTATTATGCTTGCGTGTCTAGAGTACTGCCTTGATATAAACCTGGCAGCGCGGTTTTGTATGCCTTCTAACTTATCAATCAGGTACCGCTGGTGGGGATCCGACAAGGCGGTGGCACATTCTAATGGCAGCCTTACCAGCGACTTATATGCTATGGTTTTAAGAATCTGAGGGGCAGTTATAAGGGTTCGTATAAGTAGGCTAAGCATTTTCCCGGCTTTCCTGGCAGTCATACCAGTACGGCTGGAAAAGGACAGATCAGCCGTTAGATGAACACCTAAGCATTTAATTTCTTTAACTTTCCTGAGTATAGAATCTCCCAGTTTGTAAGTAGATTTATTAGTCATTTTCGATTTAGTGAATGTTACCTGGTAACATTTATCAGTATTCAGGCTAAGTTCCCAGCTTTGACACCAGGAGGCTATGCTATTGAGGTCCTGCTGGAGAACGTCTATATCATGTTGATTGCGAATGAATATGTAAACAACGCAGTCATCTGCGAAAAATCTAATTTGTGAGGAAATGTTTGAAGCGATGTCATTGATGTAAATTAAAAACAGCAGCGGCCCCAGCACCGAGCCTTGCGGCACTCCAGAAGTGACTTGGACAAAACTAGAATTCTTGCCTGCTATAACTACGGATTGTATTCTGTCGTTCAGGTAATCTTCAATAACCTTCATGACTTTTGCATCCAAATTAAGAGTGCTGACTTTATGTATTAACAAGTCATGTGATACGTAGTCAAAGGCTTTGCGATAATCGAGAAAGACTGCATCTGTACGCATTCTTCTTTCAGCAGTATCTGCAAGCTCATGAAATAGTTCTATCAGCTGAGTAGTACAGCTCACGCCTTTGCGAAAACCGTGCAGATTTGGAAAGAAAAAAAATTGCTTCCTTTTAAGTTCCTTATTATATTGCTATAAAGAATGTGCTCAAAAACTTTACAACATGTGGAACAAAGTGAAATTGTCCTATTGCTAGATACGGAGGACTTGGAATCGCTTTTAAACACTGGAAATATATGGGCTTTTCTTCCAATCTTTAGGGAGCATGCCACATTCGAGGGTTTTGCAGAATGTTATTTTTAAACATTGAGATATAATGAAAGCACAGGCTCTGAGTATCCTCGGAGAGATTCAGTCTGGTCCAATTGCTTTGGCTTCATTAATGGAGTTGAGACAGTTCCTGATACCCTCCAATGTGATAGTAATTGGAGGTATTACGTCTGGCACACTGTACGTAGTGTTGGGAGTATTTCGATGTTTCGTTTTTAGAAATACTGATTTAAAGTAGTTGTTAAAACAGTCCGCTTTAGCGTTGCTTTCACAGATCTGGATTCTGTTGTGAAGAATACTTGGAATACCTGTACTCTCCTTCCGCGTCTTTCTTACATAGCTCCAAAATGCGTTTGGATTTGTCTTGATAGAATCAGCTTGTCCGGAGAAGTACATGTCTTTGGCGGTATTGATAGCCTCGATATATTCTGTGTGTAACTCTTTTAGACGGCGCTCATGTTCTTTTGATGGGTTCTTTTATATTTTTCATAAGCATGAGTCCTTCACTTTATCTTTCTTTTAATCACATAAGTCATCCACGGTTTGTCTACATTTACTTTGTCTGAGACGTATTTGAAAAGTAGATGTGTTTCTATCAATGATGACAGCACGCTTTTAAAAGACTTCCACAGAACGTTCACACCTTCGGATGAGTGTTGTGTGAAATCATGAAACGCTGCTTTCAAACCAAGACTGATTTCATTAAAATTTGCCCTAGAGTAGTCATACACTTTGAGAGTTTCATGGGAAGCAGGAATTATTTGTGGCAGAGTAAGCATTGCAGTGACAATTTTGTGATCACTAATACCAGGTGAAACATAAACATAATGAACAATGCTCCGATCATTGCAGAATAGTAGGTCAAGATGTTATTTCCACGTGTACCGTTCATCACGTATTGATAAAACTCATATTTGCAAACCATATAAAAAAATTCTCAACAGGTTTCGTCTGTACGCATGCTCTTATCCCAGTTTAAGTTTGCAAAATTGAAGTCACCTGCTAGCACAATTCGATTATCGGGAAGCGAGGCCAGTGTATCATCCAGTGATGTGATAACTTGTGGTCGTGCGCTGGGTGGACGATAAACTACGCCCACCGCTATCATTCCTTTATCAGGAGTGAGGAGCCTGCACCAAGCTGATTCATGGTCGCTGGTTTCCACGTCTATTGCGGTACACTGCAAGAATTCCTTAGCTAAGATAAATACTGCGCCGCCCCTAGAGTTCCTGCCTTTTCTAAAGACTTGATATGTTGAAGCAAACACTTCACTTTCTCTTATTGAGTCATCTAGCCACGATTCAGTAGCAAAAACGATATCTGGATTCGTCATCTGGAGTAGGGCATAAAACTCGTCAACTTTGTTTTTAATGCTCTGGCAGTTTATTAAGATAACAGAGCATTCCGAATTTTGGTGCTTCCTATTGCTTAAGACTGGTCATTCCTTTAGTTTTTTTACTGATTGGGTGTATTCATCCCACACGAACGTCTCACCATTTAATATTAGTTTGTCGTATGCCAGGGACACCTTGTCATTACCATTAAGTTTTGTTGGTTTACCAGCAGCTCAGAGCTTCTGACGAATTTCTCTTACACGCCGAGAGTAGTCCCGTGAGATTACATAATCAGTCCGTTTTAGTTTATTGCCGTTGCTTAGGATCAGTTCGATATCCTTGTATGAGGCAAAGTTTGCGATAATCGGTCGTTTACGCCCAAGAGTATGTTTGCCTATCCTATGGGCCCTCTGAATCATCCCCACGATTACTTTTAACGTGCCCTGGCAAAGATTCCTGACAAGGTTTTCCGAAGTTTGCCAGCTTTCACGTGGTTCATTGTCTTCGAAGCCGTAAACAATTAGGTTCGTCCTTCTGCTGTTGTTTTCTAAGTGATCTATTTGTTTCTTTTTTTTTTTTTTTTGCTGTGGTATCAACGTTTCCAGACCGTATCGCCATACCGCTATTTGTACTAACAGTCTCGCGTTCTATGCCCTCGAGGATAGCTATCCTTGATTATAGAGAATCTAACCTTACCCTGAAGACACCCATTATATTTTTAAGCTTATATTGTCGTTCCAGAATGTCACATAGTATAGCAAGAATTGTTGTTTGACCCTCTTGCAAACTTTGAAGGATAGCAGCTGTACCAGACCTAGGACCGGGGTTTTGTTCAATATCGCCCGACAGCAACAACAATTTTGTAAAAAGCGCCTTCACCAAAGTAACTAAATCGCACATCTTTGGTAGGAAAGGCAGCAGCAGCAAAAAGCGATCATCACTTCTACAGCAAGGAAACGGAAGTCTTACCTGAAGTATGCAAAAATGCCTGGTTAAAAGCATGTTCACGCTACTGCCGCTGCCTTTCCCACTGAAGTCGAAATGGTACAGATGGGGCCTTTTATACTGTATGTCTTCTTGAAGGTCATGTGATGTTCCTGTCGACAGGTGATATGAGTAATCACGCCAGGATTCTTGCACGTTGAAGCGAAGATCTGGCAGTCTGTGAATCCCATGGCCGCTATCTTGAAAGCGGTGCGTCCTTGTCTCCAAGAACATGCTGTTGTCGCAGTCAGCGATGGCAGAGAGCCGCAACTGAAGTATGCAAAATGCCTGTTTAAAAGTACGTTCACGCTATTGCCGCTGCCTTTACCACTTTACTAAGCGAAGAGAAACTCAAGTTTATTCAAATTTATTCAAAATACTTTACAGGCCCGAGGAATGGGCATTAGGTAAGGGAAAAAAATTTTACACAGTATAAAGAGCAAACAATTATACAAAATTGTACAATTATACAATGCTTTGTTAATAATAATAAAACGAAGAGTCATGTTTACACAAACTCTAAACTTCAAAGATAAGAAAAAAAATCATACATGAAGCAACGCCAACATGAAGTTTTTTTTAAGTAGGAATTACTGTTTATGGGGGGGGGGGGGGGTCATGACGGAATTTTTCTTTGTTGGGTTCAGCTACCAGGATATCGGGAATGTCGTTCCACAAGCGGATGACACGTGGAAGCGCAGATGAGTTAAAAGCGTCTGTTTTGCCATAGATGCGCGTCAAAGAAAGATGATTATGCAATCTTCGTGAGGTGAATGGAGAAACTTGCAACGCTATTGGTGATGGCCTCGGTCTGTGAGCGTACTTGTGAAACATCAATATAAGTGCTACATCACGACGAGTGCTCAAAAAAGGAATTGATAGATTGTTTTTAATTTGCGTTATACTTTCGTTCCAGTGGTAATTTTGTGAAATGAATCGAGCGGCTCTATTCTGAACTTATTCTAGCATAGTCGTTAAATAAATGTAATGAGGGGACCATTTTGAAGATGGAAATTCAAGTGTGGGGCGAACAAATGTAAGATAGGCTAATTTGCGGACATTTGTCGGCGTCTTACGGAGGTTCCGGCGTAAATATCCCAAGGATCGGGAGGCATTTCCGCAGATGTTGCTGATATGTGTAGTCCAGGAAAGGTTTGTTCTCAGGGTTACCCCTAGGTATTTGAAAGAAGTAACTACAGGCACAGGATTGTTATTGATATGATATGAGAAGTCGGAAAGGAATTGTTTGCGAGTGAAATACATTACTTTACATTTATCCGGATTAAGCGACATTATCCAGGTGCTACACTAAGTGCTAATAAGGTCGAGATCATTTTGAATTTTTACGTTTTACGTTAGCTTAAATTTTTAGGTTTTCACCACAAACTTCTTATTGGCATCAACTGTTTGACAAGCACGTAATAATGTACACAATATTTGCAGAGAAATACAATGGCAGACATTCTCTCCAGTAAAATAAAACACAGAGGGCACAATATGAATCCTAATTCTTATAAACAAAAACAAAAGCATAATTCACATATGGAAACATCAAATCACTATTTGACTAGCCTTGCATTTAGCAAAAGGAAAAAGAAATAGAAACAACGTAGTGAAACATAAAGGAGAGGAACAGCTGCAGGCCCAAAACAGCAACATATCCTATAGGAAAAACAATCTGAATGCCATGAATATGTAAGCACAATGATAAATAATGCAAGGGAAGCAGGCAACCCCCTGCAGCAAAAGGGTGCCCAATTAGCTTCACCATAAAGGAGAAATATTTGGAACACGGCTGCTGCACAAATATTTTCAACATCCTGTTCTCTCTTAGAAATGAACTGTTAAAACGAGGAAGTGTCTTAATTTTTGCCTCACTTTCCTCGAATAAGTAAGCATGCAATCCAACTACAACCATGGTATGCTCTATAAATTATTTGAGAAGAATAACTATATTATATTTCCATGTAAGGGTATACAGGCAATTCGTGTGTAGATTCATGGATAATAAGGAACGTCAATGTAATTGCAGTTAGTGGTTAGCTTGTACCTCAGCACACATGGCATGCACTAGTCAACCAAGTGCAGTGGCACCAGGCTATACCAAGCTGCTGAGAGTACTGAGCCACTTGTAGCAGTACCAATCAGCCCTTCCCGTTTAACCCGTCTCAATGCTTTCCGTACACTCACCCTGACACCAAGTGACAGGATTCTACATTTGTCCCATTTTTGAAAACATACAGCACTACTTATAATGCAATCAGGTGCCACGAAAGGCACCTCATTGCATTGATTCAGCCGATGCTGGAGATGAGCTGCTACAGCTGTATCTCCATAGTGTTATCTGGTTGGTGTTCATGCACCGGCCTCATCATAGCAACAGTGGTTAATTTCATTGGCCACCGCAGCAGTACTACCAAGGAAACATGTTGCAGTGAGTGCTCATCTTAAGGTTGCCACTTCAAAGGGGAATTATTTTTGAACTCTGAAGATAGCTTTAGCCTTGTAGCTATTACCGTGATTAGAAGTTAGACCGCTACCAGTTACAAAAAAAGAAGAAGATTTGTCAGCACTCCTAGAGGTACACGGTACGTTGTTATGCGGGGCTCGAGGACGAATCCAACTTGGAAGACCACTCTCTTGCTGGCTGGCTTGAGCATCCTAAACATGAAAAAGGACAGAATCTTTACAAGTATGCAAACACATCGCTTATTACTTACCCTGCAATCAGATGTTTACCCTTTCTTGAAGCGCATGCTTGGCTTTGTCACTATAGCGACATGCCTGAAAGTGTCCACGACATCGCCAATCCTTGGGCCCGTTCGCATCAGGCATTATTGTGACCAAATGAAGCATGGGCTTCCAGTTAAGGAACATTTCTTAATTGGGAGGTAAGATATACAAGGTAGCTTAAGACGGCTAAAGTAATCGGTTTTCAGCTTCTCTAAATTCAGTGATTAGGTTAAAATCGCAGAGTAGCAATCTACAGCTATAGCATCTCCTTTATCACGGAAGCAGATCTGAGACATCTGGTTAAATAGTACCACTGAGTGAGATTTCTCCTTGCAAGCAGTAGAGTACAGCGAAGCTTTACATAATGTGCAAAAAGATTGACTGTTCAAGGACACGTGAAAATTCATACTTTATGCCTATAAATGATACAAGCACGTAATACTGCACGCTAGACACAGGAGCTATGTAAACGTTCAGAGGTGCAAAAAAGCACGCAAAAAATCCCTTAGCTCTACAGACAGCCCTCATTACAAAGACCTCCACCGGCAAACAGAACAAAAGCAATGCATGGACGGTTACTACTTCACAACATCGAGCAACACTATCGAAAACATGTGCCAGAACCACTGAAACCATTGTGCCGTTGTGTACAAAATCTGCAGACCGCAAGAAGCACACTACAAGAAAGACCAAGACGAGTATGAGAAGCTGAACTGAAACACGGGACAAAGGGAGACAGATAATCGCTTGTCTATCACCGTTTGTTTCGGGTTGCAGTTCAGCTGCTGCAAACTCGTCTTGATGCTCATGCATGCTCTATGTTGATCATGCAGGTTAGTAGTTGGTATCAAGCTCCTTCTAAAAAATCAAGTGATCACTTTTTGGTGCAGCTGCCAAGCCCACAGTGCTGCATTTTACTTATTTCTGAATGTATTGATGTCATACGCGCCTTGCTACTGCTATCGGAGGACGTAGAGACAAACCCCGGTCCTGAAAAAGCCGTCCTCGACGAACTAAAAAAATTGTCTTCTGGCCAGGCCACACTAATATCCGAAATGCAGAGCCTCAAAACCAAGCTAACGAGCACAAACCAACTATTGCTAATCTAAGCACCCGCCTCACAGACTTAGAAAATATCTGCAAAAAATTTTTAACTATCCGACCAGAAGTTGACGCCATTAGCACCAAGACCGGTCAACTAACCCATCCTATGTGCGATATTGAAGAGCGCCTTGACGGCCTCGAGAACCGTTCCCAGCCCAACAATTTAATATTCTACGGTTTGCCTGACACTAACCCAAGGGAAACATACGTTCAATCGGAACAAATAATCATAAGCCACTGTCTTGAACGCTTTGGTCTTATAGTCGAGCCCAAAGATATAGAGCGAGCGCATCGACTAGGGCGTTACACCACTAACCGCTAACGACCCATCATAGTGAAGCTTTCATCCTTCAAAACTAAAGAATCTATCCCCTCGAACGGTCCAAAACTAAAAGGCACAAATTGCAGCATTGGGGAAGACTTCACCCGTCCAGTTCTAACTGCCCGAAAACAGCTCACTGCCTTTGCTAGGAGCAAATCCGTACCATTTTCCTTACGTTTCAAAACATTGCACATTGGAGCCCAGCGATATATCTTTGACACTGCAGCAGGAATTGTCAAAGCCGTATAGTAGGGATCATGTCGCCGTCAGCAACCACGCCATCAGCACCGTAAATGCGCAAGAGCGAATCTTTCATCTTCTGTACTTTATACTAACTTGCGTAGTTTTCTTCCCATACGCGTGCTCCTGTCTAATCTAGTGCAATCAACTGGCAATAGTATACTGATACTAACAGAAACATGACTCACTGATGATATTTCAGATACGGAGGCACTGGCTGACTTGCCGAACTTTAACATTTTTCGCCACGACCGCAAAAATGCATCACCACTAACAAAGAACTATCATTCTCTCTAATCAGTACATCTTCACAACTGGAATCGCTATGGGTAATGTGTCGGGCCCCTCCTGAAGCAATAATACTCGGGATATGCTACAGGCCCCCTCGAACTGATCCAGATTTCGCCCTCGAACTTAATGAAATATTATCCCAGCTTACTAAAAAACACCCCAATGCACACATCCTCCTTTATAGAGACTTCGACTTCCCTAGCATTGATTGGCTCAATCAGGCTTCACCAACTTCAGGAAATACTGAAGCAAGCGAATTTATCAATGTTTGTCTCAACTTTGACCTCATCCAACAAGTAACAGAACCGACGCGTGTCACTTGTGAATCCTCAAACATTCTAGACCTTGTACTAACGAATAACCCCGAAAGCTTAAAATCTATCGTATATTTACGAGAAATCAGCGATCACAAAGTCATTCATACCACTTTTAATTTCGTCCCCAAAACACCGTCTTCCGCAAAACAATTCACTTGTACAATAAGGCTAACTATGAAGCAATTAATAATGAATTACGAGATTTTCTGCCTGTTTTCTAATCCAATTTCGGTTCCCGTTCCCTCAATGACAACTGGCTAGTGCTTAAGGACAAAATTACTGACCTGACTAATAAATTCATCCCCACGGTGAGCTTTCTTGCGAATAAAAATAAACCATAGTTCTGTAAAAATTTAAAAAGACTCGAAAATAAGAAAAAGCGCCTTTTTCGTCCTGCGAAATGTGATGGAAGTCCGAGCGCATGGGACAGGTACTATTCTGCGGAAGACGCTTATTATACTGCAATTCGGAAAGCAAAAGAAACATTTTATCATAACGACTTAGCTAAAATTTTTAAAAATGACCCTAGAAAATTTTGGGAAGTCATAAACCCGCCACAAACACATGACGTCACACTTACAAGCGATAAAGACGAAATTATAAGCGACGCTGTTTGTGCTGACGCCTTTAACATCGAGTTTTCATCCATGTTCACTGAAGAAGCCGACTTGCCTCTTCCTACGCCACCTACTGCGACACTACCAATGATGGCCCCTGCTGAAATTTTTTTCGCTGGCATTTCATCACTCATTGACAAATTAAACCTTTCATCATCGGCTGGTGTTGACGATATTAAATCAAAACTGCTAAGAAATACTAAAGAAACTACTGCAGTGTATTTTTCGATGCTCTTCTCACTTTCACTCGAAACAGTAATCTTACCAGACGACTGGAAAGAGGGCAAGGTCATTCCAGTTCGCAAATCAGGTAACAAACAATCCCCCCAAAATTACCGCCCCATTTCTCTAACAAGCGTCCCATGCAAAATCACGGAACACGTCATATACTCTCACATTATGCACTTCCTTGACACTAACAATTTTTTTCATCCTTCCCAACACGGACTCCGTAAATCTTTATCTTGTGAAACCCAACTTGCCATATTCCTTCATGATCTACACTCTAATCTCGACCTCAACCTTCAGACCGATGCAATCTTTCTCGACTTCGCAAAAGCATTCAATGCAGTACCTCATAAACGCCTTATACTAAAACTCTCCCAGCTGAATTTGCACCCTAACCTTCTCGCATGGATCACAGCATTTCGCAACAAACGCTCCCAGTTTGTTTCAATTAAAAGGAGCCGTTCCAGCTCCCCCCCTGTAACATCCGGCGTCCCCCAAGGATCTGTACTCGCACCCCTCTTATTCCTCATATATATTAACGACCTACCTGTACATGTATCTTCCCATATCCGTTTATTTGCCGACGACTGTGTCATCTATCGCGCAATTACAAAGATTTCTGATCAAACTGCACTCGAACATGACCTTAACCTTGTACAACAGTGGTGTGATCTTTGGTTAATGAAGCTTAATCCTGCTGAATGCAAGCTCGTTTCCTTTCATCGCAAGCTTAATCCCTTATCAGTTTCATACCTAATCTCCCACTACACTGTCGCACAAGTTCAATCATACAAATATCTAGGCGTCACCTTATCCTCTGACCTTTCATGGAACGCACACATCAGCAATATCATATCATCCGCGAACAGATCCCTCGGTTTTTTAAAGCGTCATTTGCATCACGCACCATCAGACATAAAACTTCTCGCGTACAAATCACTCATCAGATCGAAACTAGAACATGCAGCGCCCATCTGGAGCCCGCACCAGGCATACTTAAGAAACGAACTAGAACCTGTACAAAATCGTGCCACTAGCTTCATCCATTCTTCATATTCATACGACCTCAGCATATCATCCCTAAAACGTAAAACTGATCTTGCTAATCTTCCTGTGCCTCGCCGCATCGCCAGGCTTTGTTTGTTTCACAAATTATTTCACAGTTCCCTCAATCGAGCACCGTATCTCATCCCACCGGCGCGCATATCTCCCCGTACGTCCCATCCTTACTCAATCGCACGCGCACGTGCTCGCACCACTACTTTTGCGGCCTCATTTTTTCTTCGCACAGCAGTGGACTGGAATGGCCTTCCCCGTGGCATTGCAGCCATCACGTGTTCATCAACTTTTGCGGACAACTTAACTACATTTGTTTCTCATGAACATCACTCTCTGTCCCCTTTATTTGTAAACCCACCCCTTATGTAATGCCCCCTAACCGGGGTCTTTAAGGTAATAAAGTGAACTGAAGTGAAGTCTTAGCCATGCACCGATTGGCTCAGTTTAATAGTATTCCGTCAAGAAACACCACCGACATCCATTGAAAGGTACTGCCAAAACTGTTGTGAATTTGCGTTGTGCATCAGCTCTTCGGCCCATGCTAAGCACTCATTACCGGCATAAAAGAGAAGAAAGCAAAAAAACTGCCGACATACCTTGAAAAACATGTGCCTATGGACGACCGAACACCACTGCAGACATGGCGAGAATAAGAAATGAAGTGTCACAACATCAGCACCGCAAGCTAAGAGTGGTTCGTTGTGAGAACGGAAAGGCTGGCGCTATCTTGCCATGTTTTCAAGCCCTTCAGGAAGCACCAGAGCACTGCTCAGCGCCAGCACCGAAACCTGCGGAAACTCTACCGAAACACCATATGAAACACAACAAGCTGGCACATGCCCGCATACGCTTGCTTGATGGCTGCCCTTATCGTGCCATATGACAGGCACGTGACTGTGAGAACAATTGATAATTTGGATAATAATGCTACGTAAAATCTATTTAAATCATTTCACTTTTCTAACGTCTTGAAACGTCATTTTTCATTTAGTGCGACATTTATGGCATGCTTCCGGCTCCTTGCGTTCGACACACATGGCCTCCGAGACTGAGTGCCAACTATCAGAAGCCCCGCAATAACTTGCCCACGTGAGGGTTGTCGCCGTTTTAAAACGTTTGGTCGGGCTTAATAAAAGTAGAGTCCCTTCATATAATTTCTATACGCTTTTTGTCTGCTATATATCAGTTAATTGCTGAATGTACTGTACCTTGTTTTTAGATTACTTTTCAAAAGTTGGAAACACAGAAGTCTACAAAAACTCAGAACTGCAACACGAAAGTTTTGGGCGCATGTACATTCTCTCGCTTCGCCCGCTGTTTGTGCATTTTGTTCTACTGAAAAAAATGTATATTTCAGGTTAAAACATTGGTTTTATGAAGCAGAACAGATTGATCCATGTCCAGCAAAAGAATTGCACCATCATATGGACATTCATTACATGTGAACTGATGATACAGTGCGATATAGTTGCACCAACTACAGGCACCAACTGCATAGCATCGTCCATGTCAAAATCATAGAATGGCGTATACAATGCGAAAGTTTTGGAAGGCCTACCATGCACGCTTAAATTAAGAACTTTATGGAGGTGCCATGTACGTCTGAATTACTGTTTCGAGAGACGTTCTATGGACACCCAACGTTTTGTCCACTGCACGTCTGATGAATGAACTAAATGGATGTTCAATGGACATCCAAAACTTGGATGCCATTGTACATCACTTTGATTTATGTGCATTTAAAGGATGTCCATATGACACCCCATTTTTTGTTGTATGTTTGTATCAATCCCCCACATCTATTGGATGTTTGTGGCTATCTGGATAAGCGACAACACGAAACCGTTATTTGCCGTGACAGGAAGGATATGTAGAAATTATTTTAAGAGGTCCTGGAGTGGCCATAGCGCAAAGCTATTCCAAGCAGTTTCTATTTCATTTCTGCCGTCAGCCCTCTCCGATTGCTGCAACATTTTTTGTGCCACCTCCACTTCGTCTCTCCGTCACGTGACATCACGAAAACTGCCGAAAATTCCCATCTAGAATGACGTCTACGCAATGGTGATGCATGATTGGACCAAATATTAGAAAAATAATTTTTCCTTCTCTACACCTTTTATCCCATAACCCTCGGATATTGGTAAAAAGTATTCGGGCTGCGCCCACTTCGTCAGTCTGTCACGTAACGTGACAATTTCACGGCAACTGAGCACATCACACTGACATGTACGCACTAAAGATCGCATTAATATGCGGAACAAAACTGAATTTCGGAATAGCCGGAGACTGTCCCGTTCCCAAAGAAACAGAGGTCACTTGAGCACTGATAGCTATGCCACCGGCTACTTTGCAGCTGCTGGGGAGAATGGATTTATTTCCGTACAATGGCAATTTGTGCGTGGCAGTGTAATATGGTCGAGCCATTTCGGCACGTTCACGACATCGCTCTGCGAACTCTCCTTCGCAGAGGCTCAATTCTAGCTGCATTTTTAACTTTCCTTTGCACGCCGCCACGATTTTTGACCAGCCACCACAAGCTAAGCAAGGGGAATGGGGTCAATAGCCAACGCCGATACTACTCTCCTCAATCGGTTATCTACTTTCACTGTGCTAGCTCGGGCCCACTTAAACCCTCTCCACTTCTGCGCGCTCCTCGCCTCTTCTCAGCCAATCAGATAAGAAAAACCTGTAAAGGCGGGCAATCCTATTCGCTTTGAAAGCATATATAAGTAACCTCCTTTACACAAGGAGGGCCTTTGATTAGGCGGCCCAAACAACGCTACGGTTACCAACCTATGGTTGCGTCGGTGGTTACGAAGTTCCACATCAAAATATTTGAATAAAAGCAGATTAGAATAGTTTTACGTTATGGGGCCCCTGGTGACTGATAACGTAACGTATTGCCTACATTGCCTACATTAAGCACACTTTCTCATAGAATTCACTGAAAGGAGGCGAGGGGCACCCTCATGTGGAGAGGGGTTCGATAGGGCCGCGCCAGCACAGTGAACGTAGATAACCGGATTAGTAGGGCGGTGCTGGCGTCCGATATTTCGCCGCTTCTCCTTACTGAGCTATCGGTGGCTGATAGAAAATTGTGGCAGCATGCAACGGAACGTGAAAAACGCCACCAGGCGGATCCTCAGCAAAGAAGAGTTCGCAAAGTGATGTTGTATACTTGCCGAAAGGGCTCGATAACGTTATAGTGCCACGGAAAAATGTTTATTATGCGCAAATAAATTTATGCTCCCCGGCCGCTCCAGTAGCTAGTACCTGAGCAACCGGCGGGCAGCCATCTTCTATTGCTTTCGGAACGGGGTAGTCTCCGGCTATTCAGAAAAAAATTCAGTTTTGTTCGGCATATTAATGCGTTGTTAACGCGTACACGTGACTTTGACGTGGTGACTTTTCGCGGTTTTGTGACGTGACAGACAGGCGAAGTGGGCGCAACCCGGAAACGTTTGATCAATGGCGGAGTATTATGAGGAAGAAGGCGTCAAATCAGAAATAATTATTTTTGTTTCGTTCGATCTAGTCATGGATAAACAGTGTGCACACATCATATCATACTGGGCGTTTCCGCGGATTTCGTGACGTCGCGTGAGAGGCAGGTGAAAGGGAGGTGGCCCGAAAAGTTTTTGACCATTCATGGAGGAATAATTGCAGAATTTGAATAGAAAAGCTTGGAATAGCTTTACGTTTGTGATGTGTGGTGCTCGACATGGTGCGGTGATCGGGACGGTCAGGAGCAGACGACAAGGAGTGCGCGCGCCGAGGCAAATTCCGTGCTGGAAGGAGGAAAACGACAACGCCGAAGAGCGTCGGGCACGTGAACGCGCGGCGCAAGAAAAACAACTAAAAGAAGAAAAGCAAACCAATTAGGAAAGACCACGGGGCGTCAGGCAGCCAATCGGAGAATGCCTAATCGGCCAGAGAGAAGAAAAAGCGTGGTGCGCTGGCAGAAGGAGAAGACGCCGGGGAGACGCCGGGAGAGTTCCAGGAAGCGACGCCAGGAGGAGGTCAACCACCGAACCGGGAGCTGAAGACGGGCCGTCGGGTTTCTGGACCCGAGCCACCAGGACTTCACCGGACCGGGGCCTCCTGCCAGCCCATTCCTGTGCGTCGCCAGTCTACCCCAGCGTGCCGGCAGCTGCTCAAGGCCGGCGAGCTTCTGCGCCCGTGGGCAGGACGAGACCAGTCGGGCTACGGGCCCGAGTTCTACGCCAGCTGCCCGGCCAGAACGCCGCCCCCGTCTGTCGTGCCGCCTGCTGCCCGAGGCCGGCGTTCGAGCTTCTCTGCCCATGGGCAGGACAAGAGCAGTCGGGCTACGGGCCCGAGCTCTACACCCAGCTGCCCGGCCAGAACGCCGCCGCCGTCTGCTCGTGCCACCAAGCCGCCTGCTTTACCTCTCCAAGCCAGAGCTGCCGCGCTCCGGTCGCCCGGTCAGTCAACTTACACCACCACCTTTGGTGAGACCGGCACAACTCCTTTCGCCAACTTGTCGCCGCGTCACCGCATCGAGACTGTTATGTGTCCCTGCCGTCGTGGCAAGCCCGGACTCGCGCACTAGTTAGCTTCACACTAGCCCCAAATGTGTCTTACCACCATGATGTCTATTTGAGTGTTTATTTCATTCTTTCTATTTCTTTCTATCATTTATTTTAAGCCTTTTTCAGTTTCATTAAAAGTTTGTGTGTGTGTTCGAAACCAACGGCTTTGTCCTCAATTGGGTTCTCGGAGGCTCCGCCTAAGAGAACCGTTAAAACCTCTGAGTACACGAACCGTTGTCCCCATATTTGGTCATCACAGCGTTATAGCACCCCTGGTGTGTGGGGCACCCGCCGTCCGGCACAGTGGTGCTGCTAGCGGCTGTCACATTAGCTGCACGTGCTGAGTCACAGCCTCAGAATGTTGTCTACAAACGGCCTGAGGAGAGCCATGAGTTCCGTGAACAGTGAAATTAGGATCCATGACTGGTCTGGTAACAGTCACTGGTCAAATAGGTGTCTAGCTATGCTCATACGGTTATCCCCTATCACAGTGTTTTTCTCAGTGGCTTTGCATATTCGAATGCAACTGTCCACTAGCAGCGGGCAGGCTGTATTGACAACATGGCAACATTTACCGACAGTTCACTCTACTTTTTTTGCAACAAAGCGGTTCCACCGCTGGGCTTTTTTAGCTGCTTGCAAATCTGCTGAATTGTGTGCGTTTACTCGGGTGACCCCGGGGCTGTCAAGAGCGCAGTCAGGGTAGCGTGGTGAAAGAGGCCGTTTCACGTCTTCACTGGTCACTACGAGCACAAGAGAAGAAAGAATTTTTTTCTGTTTGTTATCTTTCTTTGTTTTTTCATTCAAGACTATGTTTAAAAATGTGTTGGGTGGAAGGGGGAAAGGCCCGAAACTAGCTGAATGGGCCCCCGGACCACTGCTGGACCACTAAAGCGCAGTACGAGTCTATAAAAGCACAACACATGACGTACATGAAGATAATGCGTAATGCTGTGTATATTCCTCAGCAATTCTTTAGAAACATTTCACAAGGGACGTTGTACAGCTAAATCATAAAATTATCATTTAGAACAACCAAGAGGACTCACGAAATAACAAATACGCAAATATCTTAGTTCTCTAAGAGAAGCTACATAATTTGATTCCTAAAGTTCTGCGTAAACACACCAGCTGTTAACAACTCTAGCACAATGAGATAATTATTTAAGCTATCACCAATTGGATGATAGCTTATGTTCTCTACATATTGTTTTCTACGGTGGCTTAGACATCATTATTTTTTCTTAAATTGTAAACTTTCTTGAATTGGATACATTCATAGTTTTTTTTTTTTAAATCGTTATAATTATTCCAACATGAGCTTGCATATACAAGATTTTGTCATGTTTAGCATTTCGCCTTTTATACAGAATGGCACTATCACCGTTTGCTATCAGATCCATACTGCTCCATTCCTCAAGTTACACCTAACGTTCCATCGCTCAGTGGGCGGTACGTATCTTCTTCTGAAGCTTCTTTGTTAACATTCAAGTTTCTGCCCCATATGCCAGTACGGGGTGAATGCAGTGATTGCACCCATTTCTCTTGAACGATAGCGGTAAGCTCTCGGTGATGATTTGGTAATGTCTGCTATATATGCTCCAACCAATTTTCAATAATATCTAAAATTCCATCTGGTGATCAGAATTCACTGTGAGTAATTCACTTAGATGAGCATACTCCTGCACAGACTCTGGAGGCTGACCGCCGATTCCGCATTCGTGCTCTCTTACCAGGTTACTGACATTAGTTTTGTCTACTTCCCATTAATGACCCGCCGTGGTTGCTTATTGGCTTTGATGTTGCGCTGCTAAGCACGAGGTCGCGGGATCAAATCCCAGCTACAGCGGCCGCTTTTTGATTGAGGCGAAATGCAAGAACACCTGTTTACTTGGATTTAGATTTAGAAGAAACAAAGGTGGTCCAAATTCAGCCATAATCACCCGCTACGACGTGACTCGTAATCAAATAGTGGTTTTGGCACATAAAACCCCCTAATCTAGCTCTGCATATTAATCTTTAACCCTACCCTTACACTTTACCTGGTAAACTTCTCAATCACCTGTTTTGATTCGGCCCCACCATTGCTGAACAGGAGAATGCCATATGCAAACCGAATGTTGCTGAGAGATTCACCGTTAGTCCTCACTCTTAAACCTTCACAGTCTAATAGATTGTATAGTTCTAAGCATGTAGTGAATACCATTGAAAACATTGTGCCTCATTGCCTGACTCCTTTATTTATTGTGTCTTTTGTAGCATGGCTGAGTCACTCTGACGTCGCCGGCAATTTCGTTAAAAGCACGTGACCTGTTACGTCACCATGCTTTCCTATATCTACTTCGTTTCAACCGCAATAAAGTTCGTTCATCACCCGACTACCGGCCCGCTTACATGGTGGCAGCGGTGCCTAGCCGAAATGGCCACGCCGCCAGCCCTTTTGCCGTCAACGATTTTGCCGCCGCTAAAGCCCCTGGACACATCGGGCAGCGCCTGGCTTGGATGGAAAAGTTGGAAGAGCGAGTTCACGCTGTTTTACACTGATACGTACCCAGTTGACAAAACAAGCAAAAGAAGTGCAAGCAGCCACGTTGCTAGGGATTATTGGTGAAGGCGCAAGGAAGGCATACAGGGCCTTCACGTTTCAGGCAGAAGAGGACAAAAGTAACGTAGACATCCTAATTGCTAAGTTTGAAGAGCTCTACAAGCCGGAAATAAGCTTGACCTATCATGAATTTCGATTTGGTTCCAGGAACCAAAGGGAAGGCGAACCTTTCAATGAGTGGCTGACGGAGCTGCGAATGTCATCCAGAAACTGCGAATTTGGGGAAATGGAAGACCGGGTGCTGCGCAGTCGATTCTGGGCGTTCGAGACAAGAGCCTGCAGCAGAAATTGATTGCGGAAAACCCTTCGTACAAGAAGACTATCGACATTTGTCGCAGGCAAGAGCAAGGAAAAGAGCAGTTTCGTGAAATCAGTGAAGCCGCGGAGACAGCGCAGGACATGGCAATTAACGGAGTCGCAAAGAAAGGTGATGCCTGCGGCAGCTGCGGCTATCGCACCCACCGCGGCGAAAGGTGCCCCGCCATCGGTAGAACATGCAATAAGTGCGGAGGGTTTAACCACTTCGCGCGATCACGCAAATCGGCGCCGCCTTTGCGAAGCTTTCCCCACCAGAAGAAAGAACTACGGGAACTATACGCAGACATCGATGATTTTTTTTCTGCAAACATTAACGGTGAGCACGGTCAACAAAGACCACTAGAGCGCGACGGTGGACATTGAAGGCCAACCAATGACATGCAAATTAGACGCGGGGGAGGCAAATTGCTGAGTCATTTCAAGGAGGGACGTCGCAAAGCTACCGAATCAACCAGAGCAGGCTTGCCGAGTGGCACTAACAGCATTTTCGGCCACAAATCAACGGCCCAATCAAAAGTGTGCCTTCGGCTTTCAGCCAATGAGTGGGTGGTCCCCTAAACATTTTACATCACAGAGCAAAGTGTACCAGTAACTCTGAGCGGTTCAGCGGCCGAACGCCTTGGCTTTATCTGCCGGGTACAGCACATCGAGGTCGATCAACTTTACCCGCCAGCACAACAGTTTGCAGAGGTCTTCACAGGACTGGGTGAGGTCAAGGGCTACAAGTACGAAATAAAACTCAAGCCCGGCGCCGTGGGTGTCATCGTAGCGGCTCGGAGATTCCCCGTGGCCCCGGAGGACAAGACTAGAGCGGAACTTCAGTATATGGAGGATGAATGCGTCATAACAAAGGTAACTGAGCCTACAGAATGGTCCAGCCACATGGTTACCGTTGTTCAAGGAGACAAAGTTCGAATTTGCCTGGATCCAACATCGCTCAATCAAGCCATACTCCATGACAACTATCCCATGCTAACGTTAGAGGATGTCGCTCCTAGGCTTGGTGGGACACAATTTTTTTCCACGCTTGATGCAGCTTCAGGGTTTTGCAAATCCGGCTTAGCGAGTCGAGCTCCAAACTTTGCACAATGAGCACTCTGTATGGTCGCTATCGGTTCCTACGCATGCTGTTTGGAATAGCTTCGGCCCCAGAAATTTTCCAAGCAGCAACGCACCGTGTTTTGGAAGGCTTGTCCTGTGTGGCGGTTGTGATGGATCACATATTAGTATGGGGCAGAAATAAAGACGAACACGACTACACCTTAAAACTTGTTTTTTTTTTTACTTTTTATGCGCAAACAAACAGGGAAAAAGAAGAGGAGCAAAACAAGGACGAGCGCTTTCTAACGATTGGTTTTATTTTCGAAGAACTTCCTAGTTAAATACCCGCAGATCTGTGCGATCTAGTCGACAGAGCACGCCTATAGCGCGTTGTTCCGTTGTCAACAGCACAACCTTCGACTTAACCCCAAGAAGAGTGCGTTTCTGCAGTCGGAGGTCTGGTATCTGGTACACATCCTCACTACTGAAGGCCTACGCCTGGATTCGGAGAGGGTACAAGACACACATGGAATGCCTGAACCGGCGAACAAGAAAGAACTGCTAGTATTTCTTGGTACAATGAATGTCGTGCAGCTAATAATTCCCAACATGTGAGTGGTAACCGCGCCGCTTCGAACACTGTTGCGTAAAGATATTGCATGGGTTTGGGTCGAGGCGCAACAAAAGAGTTTTGACACCTTGCGTAAATCCTTGACTAAAGCACCCGTCTTGGCCTTCTTGAACCCTAAAAAGCTTTTCATTCTGTCTGACGACGCAAGCTAATTAGGAGTCGGCGCAGTTCTAATGCAAGACGACCGCCCTATCGCTTTTTCGTCCCGGTCGCTCACAGAGGCGCAACAAAACTATGCACAAATCGAGGAGGAAATGTTGGCGACAGTGCATGGTTGCATGAAGTTTCATGACTACGTTTTTGGTCAGGCAGAAGTGATTGTAGAGATGAACCACAGGCCTTTGGTACTCATATTTAACAAGCCGCTGCATCAGTGCCCCCTCCGCTTGAAGCGCATCAGGCTGACCTTGCGGCGCTATCCGATCAAACTGGTGAATAAGGCAGGCAAAAAACTTTTTCTTGCGGAGGCTTTGTCGCGTTTTCTAAGCAAAGTGAGCATGCGCGAGGAAACTGAGCAATTTCAAGTCAATGTGCTGGAATTTGTTTTAGCCTCGGAACCTCGTCTAAAAAGTATTCTCGCAGCAACAAACAACGATACCGTTGTCTCCAAGGTGCGGGAATTTGCGCTGCACATTGGCCTTACAACAAGCACGAGTTTCCAGAAGCCACGAGTTTCCGCCCCCACTGGTCTTATGAGGAGCTGATACACGCACAAGACGGTCTTCTATTTCGCAGCAACAAGGTGATGGTACCAAGTTCGATGAAAGCAGAAATATTGGCTCTTTTGCACGTCGCGCAAGCCGGAGCCGATAAGATGAACACGCGGGCACGAAGCGTCATGTTCTGGCCATGTATGGCAAGCGAGATAGAGCAATTTTGCTGAAACTGCAAAATGTGCCAAAAGCATCAGCCACGAAACGCAAAAATACCGCTTTTGAGCCATGAGGTTCCAAACTTGCAAAAGGATAGACAGTTGGGCGAGTAGGTACTGTAACATGATTTTGGCTTCTAGCGCGAATTGAAACACGGACACAGAAAGGAGCAGACAGGACGAGCGCTCGTCCTGTCTGCTCCTTTCTGTGTCCGTGTTTCACTTCGCGCTAGAAGCCAAAATCATGTTCCGAACTTGCCCTGGGAAGCTATGGGAATGGACCTATTCTATTACGGAGACTGACAGTTTGCCATTATTGTCAAGTTCTATTCCTTCTTTATTGAAATAAAGGAATTTCGCGATACCACTGCAAGTCAGATGAAATCTTCGTGCACTGAACTTTTTTCAGTTCATTGATTACTGCTCAAATTGTGCAGTGATAACGGGCCGCCATTCAACAGCACATAATTCAAACACTTTTTATATGGGCTGGCATTACCCACGTAATGCCCAGCCCATATCATCCACGCTCAAATGTTATGACGGAGAAGGCCGTGCAAGAAGCAAAGAAACTACTAAAGAAGTGCTCTCTTAGAACACCTGACTTCCACATGGTTCTGCTTGAATGGCGTAACACTCCGCGAGATGCTGTTTTGAAGTTCCCTGTGCAGAGACTGATGGGAAGGCAGACGAGGACCCTGCTGCCCGTACCCGCAAGCCACCTGGTGCTGGAGATCGTGCCCAACCGAGGCGTCCATAACCGTCGCCAAGAAATCCGCCAACGCCAGACGATCGACTACAATCGCCGCTCCAGGAATCTGCCACCTCTGTAGCTTGGCCAGAGAGTGACGGCATACGATGCCCACGAAAAGACCTGGACACCTGCGATCTTTCTGAGGCCAGCTGAGACGCCGCGCTCCATGGTGGTGAAGACTGATGAGGGCCAGCAAATTAGGCGCAGTCGCGAGCATATGCCAGACGCACCTACACATCGCGAAGAGAGTCCTCGTGCCGGGTCCGAGCGACTAGACAACGGCCAGCCAGCTCAAGAGCTACACAGAAGCACAATGCCAAGCTGGGAGCCCTGCCGCTACCCACAACCAGAAAGACCATTGTAACTATTTGCTTCCCTAAGAAAGAGAAGGTGTAGCATGGCGGAGTTACTCTGACGTCGCCGGCCATTTTATTAAAAGTATGTGACTTGCTCCGTCACCATTCTTTTCTATATCTACTTCGTTTCAACCCCAATAAAGTTCGTTTATCACGCGACTACCGGCCCACTTACACCTTTTCACTTTTGTTGTGGAGAATTAAGTTAGCTGTGAAGTTTTTTGTAGATATTTGCAATCTGCAGAGGGATGTTGCGGATATTGTAGTTCATATTAAGAGGGGAAAACGCAGCAGAAGCCATCTCACGATGACTGTCAATAGTTATGCGTTAACATTGAATCAATATAGCGACACATCGTATTGTTACCGTCCAAACGAGTTTTGCAGGAGACGTGTACTGCAGTGGGACTCCTCTTTCGCGCTTCGAATGGATGGTTGAATGCTATGAGTGTCCCCCGTGAAACGGGCCGGTGGGTTTCGCCATCAAGACCTTGTTCTTATTTTACGTAATGTCCTGCCTATCTTTTTTGCGGATTAACAGATGGATGCTATGCACATCCCTTTTGAAACGGGTTGGTGGGTTGCTCAAACAAGCTTTTGTTCCTTAGTTTAAATTTTATCCTACCAACTTTCTGAGTAAAAACACACACACACACACACACACAAGGAACTTCCAGCATGAAACTTTCTGAGCCACTACTGGGAACGTTATCGTTGTACGCCTCTAATCGCATCTTGCTAATATCTATTGCGGACACGTTCACTTTCCCCCTGCTATCCCTGAACGCAAGGGCATCGAGGAGGCTAGAGGAGCCTAAACCGACTGCTGGGTAGATATCTTAACATTCTAATAAAAGATGTCTCATCGTTTCCTTAGCTTTACGGCAACAATCGCATGCTTCTTCATCGTTGGTGTACCTCGATTTATAACCGCACATTCCAAGGCACCCTGATATCGCTTCGAAAAGCAAAGAGCCTCCTTTTGAGTTATCATGAATTGTTTCTTTCCTGATTTCGTTTGAGGTAGTTGCTCATAGGCGTTCCCTAAGAACTCTGGGCGGAGAGAGAGAGAGAGAATAAACTTTTTTATTCGGTGAATGAAGCTTTGGAGAGGCGTCCTCATTCCAGGATGCCTTGAGCTCGGGCCGCGTCCTGGGCCCTCGCAATCAGCCGTTGCTGATCCTCGAGGTCGGAGCTGGCCAAGGCTCTCTCCCAAAGCTCGTTAGTGGGGTAAGGGTCCGGAGGATTTAATGGAGCCGCTCTGCAACCCCCTACTATGTGCCTGAGGGACCCGGGCTCTGCGCAGAAGCGGCATTGCGGAGAGAATTTTGTAGGGTCTATGAGGTGATTTCTGGTTGGGTGGGGGAATGTATTAACCTGTAGAGCTCGGAGGCATCGCTCCTGCTCTCTAGGTAGTGACTTGTGTGGGGGTGCGTATGTTCTGCGGGTGAGCTTGTAGTGTTGTGTGATGTCTTGGGAAGAGACTAGAGGGTGCATGCGCTCGGGTTCAGATTCCTCGGCATCGGCTCGGTGGGTCAGATCTCGAGCCACGTGGTTGGCGACCTCGTTGCCAGGAATGCCTTGATGAGCTGGCGCCCAGATGATCATGACTGATCTCGTTGGCGGCTTTTGATTGATGATCCGGAGCGTAGTGGTATGAATTCTGCCGCTAGCAAAGTTGCGGCACGCCTGTTGGGAGTCGGTCACTATGACTTCAACCTCTGTTTGGGAGAGCGCGAGGGCTATGGCCGCTTCCTCGGCTTGGAGGGGATTGTTTCGTGTGAGTGAAATGCTGCTCCGATGTTCTGTGTTGACGACTACGGTGGCTGTTGTGGCTGCGTGTCTGGAGTAAGAAGCCGCGTCCGTGTAGGCTGTAGAGGGTAAAGTCCCGTATCGCTTGTGTATGGCCAGGGCGCAGGCCTCCCTTCGCTCTGCGTGGTGCACTGGGTGCATATTGCGAGGTAGAGGACGTACGGTGATGTTTCTCCGGATGGCATGGGGTAAGCTCACAGTCTCAGGCGGCGGATGGCTCAGAGGGGCAGAGAGCCCCAGGCGTAAGAGAATGGACCTCCCTGCTTCCGTAACCGCCAGCCTTGTTCGTTGACTGGATAAATGTGCCTCGATCAGCTCCTCGGCCGTGTTGTGCACACCTAGTCGTAGTAGGCGTTCTGTGGAAGTACTGGTTGGCAGGCCCATCGCCTGCTTATATGCCTTTCTGATCATTGTGTTGATTTTCTTCAGTTCCGTCTCGTTGAGTAGTGCGTATGGAATAGCGTAAGTTATTCGAGACACGACGAAGGCTTGGACAAGCCGAAGCGTGTCCGCCTCCCCCATGCCTCTTGTCTTGGTTGTTATTCGCCGGATCATGTGCGTAACTTGGGCTGTTGTATTCTTAAGCTTTTGAATTAATATTGTATTGGTGCGATCCGACTGGAAAACCATTCCCAATATTTTTACGCTCTGAGACGGAACGATGGTGTGTCCCTCCAGTTGTATGTTGATAGTGGGCGAGTCGGATGTGTGCTTCTTTCGAGGTGAGACCAGGAGTAGCTCCGACTTTTGGGGGGCGCAGCTGAGCCCGCATGACTTAGCATAGTCGCTCACCACGTCTGCAGCTTCCTGCAAGCGGTTCTCCATTTCCCCTATGGACCCTGTGGACGACCAGATGGTAATGTCGTCGGCATATAGGCCATGCCGGAATCTAGCGCCTACGCCGCAAAAGGCTGCTCGTGGCATCCGAAGTGCACGGCTCCTCTCGAGCGCTTCTTTCTGAAGACGCTGCCCCACCTGGTGGCGCTGTCAACAAGTGCGCGCATGGCCCCCGAGACCGAAGGCGTGATCCAATGTGTGATCCTAATTCTTTGAAATACCTTGGCTGAAGGACTAATCAGTCGGCGCTAAAAGCGCCAACTACGGAAAATGAGGTATTCACTACTGTTATGTCCATCAAGGTGTTGTGATGTCGGCGGATTTGAGATCATGCCAATTAAGCAGGTCCTGGACTTGATTCTGCCTGCATTAGTACACATTTTAATTTATTATTCTCCAATGGTACGTTGTCGAAAAGACTTGGGACTGCGAAGGTAATTGTCTTGCACAAAGGCGGTGACAAAAACGAGTTAGCAAACTACTGACCAATATCGGTGTTGCCCATTCTTTCTGAAGGTGTAGGAAATCTAATACACGCCCGCATGACATTTCTAATCAAACGCAAACTGATCACTAGTATGCAGTATGGCTTTGTGTAAGGGCAGTCAACAGGAACTGCCTTACTTACTTAAAAATAAATCTTATTGCAGTCGTTTGAGCAGCAATCGTTGTTGATAATTTGAAGGCATTCGATTGTATAAACCATGCTACACTACTCAACAAACTAGAACATTATGGTTTTCATGGTGGTTTCTTGAACTAATACGATCATATCTTCAAAACCTTACGCCACAAGTGGTTATAGACACATAGATACATGTCAAATGTACAGGCAGTTCACGCGGGAATGCCACCAAGGAAATATACTGGGGCCTCTGTTTCTTGTGTTTATATTGCTACGGAACAGTATTTGCGATCACGAAGCGGCGAGCAGTGTGAAGACGACGACGACGATTAGAGGCTAACGTGGGCTGTTGCCTCTTGGCCAAGTGCTGCGTATTTCCTTGCAAATATACTTGTATATAGCTTTTCGTCTGCACCTTCCTACATAACATATCTGGTGGAGGTGGACGTTCCCTGTACCTCGTCACGGAGCTTCGCAGAGGACGGTAAGTCCAGCCTTCCTTTATGGCTCACGGCGACGAGAACTCAACTCCGCCGGCTCCGACACCTGCTGCCACTTCGATGACCTACATCACTATCCCCACTCCCCGTGATCCTGGCGTATTCTCGGGCAAAGATGGGGAAGACGTCGAGGACTGGATCAGCCTGTACGAACACGTCAGCTGCAGTAACCGGTGGGACCCTACTATCATGCCCGCCAACGTAGTCTTTTACCTCGGTGGCACACCTCGAGTTTGGTTTCGGACGTATGAAGATGAGCTCTCCAGTTGGGATTCGCTTAAGCAAAAGCTCCGAGACTTGTTCGGCAACCCCTACGGTCACCAACTTGCCGCGCAGAAGGCGCTGTCCGGCCGTGTGTCGACGTCAACAGAGCCCTATGTCACGTACATTCAGGACGTCTTGTCTCTGTACCGCAAAGTTGACGCACACATGACTGAGCCAGACAAGGTTTCCCACATCCTCGAAGGCTTTGCCGATGACGCTTTCAACTTGCTCGTTTTCAACAACATGGCGACGGTGGATGCAGTTATAAAAGAGTGCCACCGCCTGGAACTCGCTAAAAGCCGACGTATCGACCAGCAGTTTACCCGTCTGCCCAACATCTCAGCGACATCTTCCTGTGCCGACGCTCCTCGTCCCAACAACACTGGCGATGTTACCAGGATCGTCCGGCGTGAGATCGAGGCCGCCTATCAGGCTGCCTTCGACTCCAGCCCCACCAGCGCACCTGCAGTCCCGGTTTCCCTGATCCAGGCAGTTGTCCGCCAGGAGTTCGAAAACATGGGTCTTCCCACCATCTGCTCGGCCCATCGCCCTGGTACCCACCCGGCTTCTTCGATTCCGCCCCATCCCATATCTTCTTACCACCACGTTTCCGCAACCCATCTGAATGGCGCACTGCAGACGACAAGCCCATTTGTTTTCGCTGCCATCGAATCGGGCACATTTCTCGGCACTGTCGCAATCGCTTGAGTTCCCCGACCCTGTCTACTTATACTGCCTACTCTCGCCCCCCAGGTGGCCCTTCTCCTCCCTATGCCGTACGCTCCGATAATGTCGCCACTGATTCTCCTGCGCCGAACCGCCCCTATTCTCGTTCGCCTTCGCTCCAACGACGACAATCTCGCTCTCCCCAGCCCCGTCGCTCCTATTCACTGACTCCCTTCGGAGGCCGCTCCCATCCGGAAAACTAGACAATGCAGAGCCTCGAGGTGACGCTGCATTGCTCCCTACACAGCCAAATCCTCTACTGACGTTGCCCACTCATCTGAACCTTATTGACGTGCAAGTCGACGGTGTTTCTGTGTCTGCTCTTATAGACACTGGGGCGCATTTGTCGGTAATGAGTGCTGACCTTCGTAACCGGCAGAAAAAACTAATCACGCCCGCCACGACGCCTCTTGTCCGTGTCGCCGATGGCGGAACAGCCCCCGTAATGGGTATGTGTGCCGCCCGCGTTTCCTTCGCCGATCGCTCCACTATCGTGCTATTCACAGTCATCGCCCACTGTAACCACATCATCCTCGGCTTAGGCTTCCTCTCCACACATTATGCTCTCATCGATTTTCCGCCACTCTCATCGATTGTTCGTCCACGGCAATCTGCCGTGGACGATGTCGACCGCGAAAAGACTGCTTTTGTAACACCCGGCGGTCTTTATCAATTCAAAGTGATGCCGTTTGGTCTATGTAACGCTCCTGCCACTTTTGAACGCATGGTGGACCCCCTTCTTCACGGTTTCAAATGGTCCACATGCCTGTGCTACTTGAACGACGTTATAGTATTCTCCCCAACGTTCGTTACGCACCTCGAGTGCCTCTCAGCAGCCCTGGACGTTTTTCGTCGAGCCGGTCTGCAACTCAACGCATCGAAGTGTCAATTCGACCGCCGCCAGATTACCGTCCTTGGACATCTCGTTGACGCGAATGGAGTGCAACCGCACCCAGGCAAGATCCATGCTGTTACGCACTTCCCTGTTCCGAAGTTTGTCAAGGATGTGCGCAGCTTCATCGGCCTTCGTTCGTACTTCCGCCGTTTCGTGAAAAATTTTGCCGCCAAAGCACGACCACTAACCGAGCTTTTCAAAAAAGACGCCCCTTTCCAGTGGGGCGATAACAAAGCCTCTGCATTCTTGCATCCAATCGACCTTCTCACAACGCCTCCCGTTCTGGCCCATTTCAATCCTTCTGCGCCTACCGAAATCCGTACTAATGCCAGCGGTCCCGGAATTGGCGCAGTACTGGCACAACGCCAGCGTGACCACGACCATGTTATCGCTTACGTCAGCAGGCTCCTCTCACCCGCGGAGCGCAACTATTCCATCACTGAGCGTGAGTGTCTGGCCCTAGTTTGCACGGTTGCGAAATTCCGCCCATACTTATATGGCCGACCCTTTTCCGATGTCACAGACCATCACACGCTTTGCTGGTTATGCTCACTGAAAGATCCTACAGCAAGACTTGGTCGCTGGGCCTTACGCCTCCAAGAATATTCATATTCTGTTATTTACAAATCTGGCAGACTACACAAGGGCGCTGACTGCTGTCTCGCTACCCGATCGACGAGCCTGACGACGGCGACAGTAGTACCGCTTACGGCATTTTCTCTCTGTCTGCCTTCGCTAACATCGCCGTCGAGCAGTACCAAGACCTATCGCTGCGAGCACTCATCGAGCGTCCGCGCTCTGCACCTACTGACGCATCGGTTCGCCGATATGTCCTCCAGGGCGGCATTCTGTACCGAAGGAACTTCCTCCCTCACGCCTCTGACCGTCTTCTTGTCGTGCCAAAACATCCACGACAAGTTGTGCTCTTTGAGATGCATGACACACCCACTACAGGACATCTTGGGGTAACCCGCATATACGACCGCGTCCGCCGCCGCTTCTATTGGCCTGGTCTCGCTCGCTCCGTTTGACGCTATGTTGCTGCCTGTGATCCCTTCAGCGTCGGAAAATACCTCAGGTCTACCTGCCGGTCACCTCCAACCGATCACCATCCCTGTGGAACCGCTCTTTCGTGTTGGATTAGACCTCTTCAGTCCCTTTTCCACGTCATTCTCTGGGAACAAATGGGTAGCCGTCGCAACTGATTACGCCGCCCGATACGCTATCACGCGGGCTCTCCCTACCAATTGCGCCACTGACGTCGCGGACTTTCTCTTGCGTGACATTATCTTACTTCATGGCGCCCCGCGACAGCTGCTTACTGACGGTGGTCGTAACTTCCTCTCGAAAGTTATCGCCGACGTTGTGCATCCCTGCTCCACTCAACACAAGCTGACTACCTCATACCATCCTCAAACCAATGGCCTGAAAGAGCAGTTAAACCGTACCTTAACCGCTATGCTGTGAAAATACGTTTCCAAGGACCACCACGACAGGAACATTGCCCTTCCTTACGTCACATCATCATCATCAGCAGCCTGATCACGCCCACTGCAGGGCAAAGGCCTCTCCCATAATTCTCCAACTGCCCCGGTCATGTACTAATTGTGGCCATGTTGTCCCTGCAAACTTCTTAATCTCATCCGCCCACCTAACTTTCTACCGCCCCCTGCTACGCTTCCCTTCCCTTGGAATCCAGTCCATAACCCTTAATCACCATCGGTTATCTTCCCTCCTCATTACATGTCCTGCCCATGACCATTTCTTTTTCTTGATTTCAACTAAGATGTCATTAACTCGCGTTTGTTTCCTCACCCAATCTGCGCTTTTCTTATCCCTTAACGTTACACCTATCATTCTTCTTTCCATAGCTCATTCCGCCGTCTTCAATTTAAGTAGAGCGCTTTTCGTAAGCCTCCAGGTTTCTGCCCCGTACGTGAGTACTGGTAAGACCCAGCTGTTATACACTTTTCTCTTGAGGGATAATGGCAACCTGCTGTTCACGACCTGATAATGCCTGCCAAACGCACCCCAGCCAATTCTTATTCTTTTGATTATTTTAGTCGCATGATCCGGATCCGCCGTCACTACCTGTAAGTAGGTGTATTCCCTTACCACTTCCAGTGCCTCGCTACCTATCGTAAACTGCTGTTCTCTTCCGAAACTGTTAAACATTACTTTAGTTTTCTGTAGATTAATTTTTAGACCCACCCTTCCGCTTTGCCTCTCCAGGTCAGTGAGCATGCATTGCAATTGGTCCCCTGAGCTACTAAGCAAGGCAATATCATCAGCGAATCGCAACTTACTAAGGTATTCTCCATTAACTCTTATCCCCAATTCTTCCCGATCCAGATCTTTGAATACCTCCTGTAAACACGCTGTGAATAGAATTGGAGAGATCGTATCTCCCTGCCTGACGCCTTTCTTAATTGGGATTTTGTTGCTTTCTTTATGAAGGACTACGGTGGCTGGGGAGCTATCTTTCAGTATTTTTGCATACGGCTCGTCTACACCCTGACTCCGTAATGCCTCCATGACTGCTGAGGTTTCAACTGAATCAAACGCTTTCTCGCAATCAATGAAAGCTATAAAGAAGGGTTGTTTATATTCCGCACATTTTTCTATCACCTGACTGATAGTGTGAATATGGTCGATCGTTGAGTAGCCTTTACGGAATCCTGCCTGGTCATTTGGTTGGCACAAGTCTAAGGTGTTCCTGATTCTATTTGCGATTACCTCAGTAAATACATTGTAGGCAACGGACAGTAAGCTGATCGGTCTATAATTTTTCAAGTCTTTGGCGTCCCCTTTCTTATGGATTAGGATTTCGTTGGCGTTCTTCCAAGATTCCGGTACGCTCGAAGTCCTGAGGCATTGCGTATACAGGGTCGCCAGCTTTTCTAGAACAATCTGCCCACCATCCTTCAACAAATGTGCTGTTACCTGATCCTCCCCAGCTGCCTTCCGCCTTTGCATAGCTCCCAATGCTTTCTTTACTTCCTCCGGCGTTACTTGTGGGATTTCAAATTCCTTTAGATTATTCTCTCTTGCATTGTCGTCGGGGGTGCCACTGCTACTGTATAAATCTCTATAGAACTCCTCAGCGACTTGAACGATCTCATCCATATTAGAAATGATATTGCCGGCTTTGTCTCTTAACGCATACATCCGATTCTTCAATATTGCTAATTTATTCTTCACTGCTTTTAGGCTTCCTGCGTTCCTGAGAGCATGTTCAATTCTATCCATATTATACTTCCTTATGTCAGCTGTCTTACGCTTGCTGATTAACTTCGAAAGTTCCGCCAGTTCTATTCTAGCTGTAGGGTTAGAGGCTTTCATACATTGGCGTTTCTTGATCAGATCTTTCGTCTCCTGTGATAGCTTACTGGCATCCTGTCTAACGGAGTTTCCACCGACTTCTATCGCGCATTCCTTAATGATGCCCATAAGACTGTCGTTCATATCTTCAACACTAAGGTTCTCCTTCTGAGTTAAGGCCGAATACCTGTTCTGCAGCTTGATCCGGAATTCCGCTATTTTCGCTCTTACCGCTAAATCATTGATCGGCTTCTTATGTACCAGTTTCTTCCGTTCCCTCTTCAAATCTAGGCTAATTCGAGTTCTTACCATCCTATGGTCACTGCAGCCCACCTGGCCGAGCACGTCCGCATCTTGTATGATGCCAGAGTTAGCGCCAAGTATATAGTCTATTTCATTTCTAGTCCTTACGTCACATTTGCGTCCAATTCTTCCCGGCACGACACTGCCGGATCTTCTCAATTTTACCTACTGTACGGTCGCGAACCGACCTTGCCCCTAGACACGGCACTTCCTCCTGCTGCAATCTCAGCAAGCGAGTATGCGCGTGTCGCCATCGCCCTCGCCGACCATGCACGCCAGCTTGCCCGTACTCGACTGACGGCCTCGCTAACCACTCACAGCGTCAGTACAACGCCCGCCACCGTAACGTACAGTTTTGGCTTAGGTGCGCTCGTGCTCCTGTGGTCGCCCTCTCGTCACGTCGGACTTTTGGTGAAGCTCCTTTCGCGATACACAAGGCCCTACCGTGTGCTGCGCCAGGTGACGCCTGTGACGTGCAAGATTGCTCCTATGAGTTCAACCTCGTCATCTACTCTGGTATGTAGTGATGTCGTGCACGTCAGCGGGCTCAAGGCCTACTACACTGCTTCCGAGTCCGGCATTTAGTCGCTCCGGGACGGCGCTTTTGGCGCCGGGGGTAGTGCTGCGGAACAGTATTTGCGATCACGAAGCGGCGAGCAGCGTGTTGACGACGACGACAATTAAAGGCTAGCGCGGGCTGTTGCCTGCTGTCCAAGTGCGGCGTATTTACTTGTAAATATACTTGCATATAGCTTTTCGTCTGCGCCTTCCTACGTAACAATATTAATTAGTTAATCATTGATAATAACTTAAAATTTATTATATACGCGGACGACACAACTATTCTAGTTACAGCACTAAGTTCCACTGAGGCTATCGGTGTCGCAAATCAGACACTAATAAAACTGTTCACTTGGTCTACCGCAATTTCACTTCCTATATATACTAAGAGAACGACAGCTGTTCCGTTCCGACCACAAAATCGTAATGCCGCTAGAGATTTAACATTTGAACTCAATAATTCGATTATTCTAATTGTTCCTACTGTTAAATGCCTTGGGGTTGTATTCGAGCAACATATGTCGTGGAACACATGTGTATTTAGTCGCTGCTAAAATATCCCGTCTGAGTGGAATTTCCTGCAGGTTAAGATTTTTCTCCCTTAAGGTATCAAGCCTGTCCTCAACAAGTCCTTAATTTTCAGTTAAGTTAACTATTGCCATCTTTTGTGGCGAACTACGACTCTTACTAATATCACCGCACTACACAGAATGCCAAAAAGAGCCATCCGTAATATTGTGGATTTCCCCCGCGATACCCATACGTACGCATTTTTTTTAAAAACGGAATTTACTTGCTTTGCCTGATATTTATGAGAAAAGACTAATTCACCAGTGTAAGACAGGTATTAACAGAAATAATAACCCATTAGTACTATCTCGAACTTGTCTATTTGCCGAATTGTGCATTTCGTTATGTATCGCGTTACACATATCTTGATTTCGTATATGTATATCGTGCATGCGTAATTAGCGTCCTCTTTTTTCGTTCTGTTTCAATTGCATCATTACATACGTGCATTTTACATGTGCTCTATATTCAGTATGTTTCACCTGTATTTATTCTACATACGACGCGTATGTGCATTATGTTTATCACTCATATTATATGGACTCAGTGGACTCTTGTTGAATACGTAACACGTTCACCCACTCCCTTTCTTAAAATAAAATATTTACTTCTACTACTTCACCGTATACTCTGTCACTGCCTGTTAAAAAAGGCCTGCTGGCCACGTCAAGCCGTAAAAAGGCTTTTTGTTCGCGGTCCTCTACATTTGGTGGTAAAATAAAGTGAATTTAATGGTAAACGTGTATTTTCAGAAGTGGCGGCCCCCTTAGATTTGAAAAGTAAGTATTTGGTTCAATCTCTGTTTAGCTTCACCGTTCAATCTAGCCACACTCACCACTTGTGGGTGGCATTGCTGCTGCGATGTGGTCCTGTCGAGAGCGACGTGACAGTCTAGTTCGCGCAGCCGTTGAACAACCCTCTGTGATTCCGAGTAGTGGTGTAACAGTTTTAATGCAGCTGCATTACACGGGTCGTCGGGGCGCTGGAAAGGGCTGAGTGTGCACCAGAAAATGTTGGCGCGGTGAGAGCGCAAGACATAAAAAAATGTTTTGTTGGCAAATCTCTTTGGTAAAAGTTTGATGTGGTTTTTCGGTTCATCTGGTAATGCACTGACTGAGAAGGACAAAGTATAACTAATAGCCTCAACACAGAGCGAGGATGGCCGAGCGCTAACTACCATTACCCATGTGTGAGCGGCGATTAAAAGCGCATGCGCGTAGGTTGGAAAACCTGAAAAAGAAAGCAAATACTACTGGAAAACACGACTACAAAACAACCCATGGATCCAGTTCACATTCTATCTGTGCTCCCTTTGCCAAATCAGAAAAGTGTGCTTATACGCAGCTATTATCCGCGATGCTCACAGCCTCCAAAAGGATCGACATTTGGGCGAGTTGGTACTGGTTGAACATCTTGAAGGGGCAGCGCGAAAAAACGAAGACAGAAGGCAGGAACACACAGGACAGCGCTGACTCACAACTAACTTTGCCTCCAAGACTTGTATAACAGCCTCCAAGACTTGTATATATTATAGATGGGTTAAGAGAATAAAAAAAGTCCAAAACTTGAAGAAAGACTGTCCGTAAATTTTACAAGCAAATAATAGGAGAAAGCATTTCCGCTGGCGTTTTCACAACTTCTTAGTCATCACGGAAGCAATGTTCCCACCAGCGAAATAAATTCATGGCTGTGTCCCTCCATCCGCTGCTCCCTCCAAGCATAACACACATGCATAGCAAGGTGGAGGCCCTGCTTGGCGCTACAGTCTACGCAGTACAAATAAATATGAATAGGTGATTCGTCATTTACAAACAACCCCTGCAGTTTGCCACGTGAGCCAGATATTCAGAGCGTTGTAGAGAGCACTCAACTGGCTGTACGCTATGTGCCCGACTGAGGTTTGTATACGTCACGATTTATGAGCGACACACTACGTTTGCGACTGGAACGCTGTGCAGCTACACGTTTGGGCGTGCACATTCTCTGCATGCTGGCACGGAAGTGTGAGAAGCGCAGCGAGCGGCTGCGACAAATGAGGCTTCTCTATGCGGCTTGCCGTGCGTGCGAAAAAAAGAAAGCGGCATTTCAATGAATGTTCCGTAAACTTAGTTGGGGCCATGCGACTAACCTGTTATAGCGTTGTGCAGCGAAGTGCATACCAGATGACTCACTTGGCAAACTTGGAGGTTGAAATAACTGAGATGAAAAGCACCACGCTGAAGGCAGGAGACGAACAAAATGGGATATGCGCAAAACGATTCGCGCTGAATATGTGGCGCTGGAGTACTTAAGGAGGCACGGTTTCCTTGAGTCTGTCGCAGGTATCTGCATAATGTTGGCCGTTCTCGTATTGTCGTCCTCCATGTCGCCGGGTGTGCTGCCGCTATACCAGTGTTATGAATTGTGCTTACGGCTTTCCATTGAATGGCCCTCTGATCCACTAGGAAGTTTACTTCGACCAGTAGAACACCTTCCTTACAAAATTCATTATGGAAATCATTCCGCTATGGTTATCACATAAGTCGGGCGCCTCCCTCATGAATAGCGTCACAAATGACCGCGGTAGCTCAGACGGTGCTGCACCAAATCGCACGTTTTCCTTGCGGCCGCGGTGATTGTTAGACATAGGAAATATGTCAGCTGATTTAATGGTACATGCATCTTCAATAATACTCGGTGATCAAAGTTAACTCTCCTTTCGGGAACTTTCAATAGGCTGGGAGTTGCTGGATGACATTTATACCCATAAATCATTCCAGAAAAGGCGTCAGCGTTTTGATTGTCATATTATGCGAAGCAGAGGGAAAATTAAAGTTATCATTCGTAATTCTCTACGAGCCGTTTCATTCAGGACTATGGTCCACGGCCACACTGTGCAAATAACGCCTACGCGGTGATCTACAGTATTGTCAGACAAAGCCATAGTTCAACAACGCTCTCGCGTATGGCAAAGCAAGGTCGCACGAAGGTGCTACGCAATTATGTGCAATGTTCTCGCTGTAGAAGAATCAGGGCCCGAATTCACAAAACCTTCTTACGCTAAAATTATTTGTAAGAGAAAATTTCAGCCAATCTTGATGATCAACGTAATGTGACCGATGGCCAATGGCCAATGGCCGAGAGTGCTTCCGAAACAACAGCTTTGTGAATTCGACTCCTGATGTATGACGGGAGCGTCCACCGGTCACCTCTAGGTATCTTCCGAAGAACACTAGCGCTCATAGGTATGCTTCCCGTCTATGACAAAAAAAATATTATCATAGTTTCGACATAAGGGCGAAGCAATAAATGCGATAGCAGCATGTTAGAATATTACACGAAGTGCAAGGCTCTTAGCTGTAGTGGCAGTGTGAACGGCAGTGCGCATAACTAAGTAAACACGCATGGTGTAACGAAACCCATGACAGGGTTTCATATAATAGATAAAGATCGAACGTAGAGGGAAGAGAACGAAGCTGTTTGAAAGCATCAGTCGAGGTACGAGACGAGGGAGGGGGGCACTGCTGGGGCTGGGAAAATATACTTTGCAACTGTATCATGATACGATACAAGATACTCGGGCAACAAGTATTTGAGACACAGATACAAGACACTACCGCGATTATTGTATCTTATACGATGCATTCCATTTCTAACTTAGATACTCCGATACATTCGCACATTTCTTATTATAATTTCAGAGTTTATTGCTTCAATGTGGTCACTTGTATTGATAGATATTAAATACCAAAGAAGGTCCTATAGTCAAAGAATGTATTGGAACCTCTGGTCGAGGTTAAGTGGTGAGAGGAATTAGGATATTCCTGCTACATTGCTATGCGATATAGCAGAAAATGTGTGAAAGCCACTAGACGCAAGGCAGCCCCATTCCTCCATCCTTCAGAGTTTGTAAGAAAGCATCACGCAAGAGAAACTTCGATGACGACGCTATAGCGGCACCAAAATTTGCGCGAACGGCGCCGCACGCACCGGCGTCTGCAGCAGAGTGCGGTGGCTATGAGCAAGTGTCATGCCACCGACGGAGCTCAAAACAAAAAATCGAGAGAACAAAAGGTCGGCTACGCGCAGACGTGTGCGCGCTTGTTTTTCTCGAGACGGCACGAGCGCCGCCACGTGACTGTGCTCCACCAATAGGGAAGCGCATCGCCTCCCCTCGCTGGAAGGCTCTGGCGGAAGGATAAAAGAATGTCGCTTCCTTGAGTTTTATGCAGGTGGCTTAGTGGCAGCAGTATCGGCTTGAGAAGCGGTCTTCAAACAGCTAAAAAATAGCGTGGTCCCTGCGCTGACATTAAATTCTTTCTTGTCATGTTTGCAGTGAAATTATTTTGTTTGCATCATGTTTCCAGTGACGGTATTTTAGTTCGTTGGTGTAACCTTGTGTGTGCCCAACCTGCATGCTTTGCATTTATTTATATAATAGTTTTTTTTAATTGTTATTATCCTTTGCATATTTCTGCACATGCCGTTGTATTAAGTTTGTGCCACCTTGCTAAATTCACCGCATGGTGATTACAGTATTAATAAAATAAATCAAATGAAAAACACGTTTATATAGTTTCGCACTGTGAATTTGCGATAGCAGTATCTTATCATAAGAAGCCAGCACACAATGACACCAAGGAAAACATAGGGGAAATTACTTGTACTTACTAATCGAATTAAAGAACGATCAATTATTGGCAATGAAAGTGGCTGAAGAAAACCGCAGATAGGGGACGGTCGCACGTCTTTCGCATTACGCGTTCGATGCTCTAACCAACTGAGCTACTAAGGCATCGTCTTCCCATCTACTTTCATGGTTGTGTTTTTAGTACTACAACTAGCCTTGGGTGTGTTAGCCAGCGCCCCGCTCGCAAACCTTGGCGGCTGATGTGGAACATCCTTTCTGCCGCAGGCATCACGAGTATATGATCTTTTTAGGTGAAGCCGACTGGTCAATAATGCCACATATGCTACGTGAAAGGATCAATGTTGCCAGCTTCGAGACCCTCGTTATGTAATGAACGAGAAGAAAAGGCAGTTAACCGAGGGGCCAAATCTTTATTTATCATATCATAAGCCAGCCCACAAAGACACCAAGGAAAAGACAGGGGAAATGAATTGTACTTACTAATTTATTTAAAGAAACGATAAATAATTGGCAATGAAAGTGGATGAAAAAACAGCTTGCCGCCAGTGGGGAATGATCCCACAACCTTTGCATGCTATTAGATTCGTCGGACGGTCCTACCGCTGTCGACCAGATGTAGGAGTCGTCGGACTATCTCGCCGCTGCCACCATTTGAAGGAGATGAAGGTCGTAGACAGGAACTCGGTGAACAGGATTTATTTACATATTAACAGTTTAAGCAGGATACATTGGCAGTCTAGCGCGACTCCCATATGGAGCCCGCAAAACTAACATACAGCAAACAGTTTACGAGCACACAGCTCACTACTACATTTCGAGCATGACAGAGCACTCAGCTCCCGACAACGAGCACGACACGAGCACACACTAGCAGCCGGCAAACGCTGCTTATAAGCCCTTGCTCGACGTCATAGTTCGACGTCATTCAAGATGACCCGCCTTTTTGGAGGATGAGGTGTGTCGACTTGGAGGATGAGGGCTCACATACACGTGCCGCACATACACACAGGTGAAAAGGCCGGACAGTTCTCGGTACCGCCCAGCTTTCAGTGCCGACGTCAGAGGGCTTCGTAGAACTCTGCTTTGTCCCGGGTGGCTTGGCCAAGTACCAATTTCCTGAGTTGATCGCGCGCCACGTGGCTGCCGGCCCTTCGCAGTTCTCCGAAGGGCGCCCCGTCTGGTGGGCTTGGAACACGTGCAGCGGGCTGAAAGCTGGCACGTTGCCACCCCGTACGGCCATTCTTAACAATGCGAAGGTTTGAGACATTGGAAGGTCGTGTATCTTCTCTTGAGTCACCCTCAACGTCTACTGGTGCACAGAATTCTAATTACGACCTACACACTCATTTCAAGCAATTAAAAAAACGCTATCTCAATTCTCTCTTGCATAAACGACAATTTAGAAAACAGGTCGCGTAGAAACAACGTTATTATACATGGTCTCAGCGAGGGCCCTAACGAAAATTATGAGGAACTTTCTACCAACTTTGCTAAGTTATTCCAGGACACTCTTAAGATCGCATGTCCGCGTACCGGAAGGTGTCATAGACTCGGCAATAATTTTAGAGGCCGGTCACGTCCCGTTCTTATGAAGCTCCTTGATTTTCAGGATAAGGTGTTGGTGCTGAAGAATTGCTATAAACTTAAAAACACCAGCTTCAGTGTTTCACTTCAGGTTCGTGATATTTGCAAGAAGCTCTTTGAAGCGCCCTGCTTTCATTGGGATAGTGGATCATCTGTCCAATTTTGATTTGATCATGTATTTATTGACAGGGTACGATACCATTGGGATAACACGTCCAATACTCTCGTCAGATCATCTGCTGACTCAACTAAACCCGCTGAAACACTTCCTAGGGCCAAATCCCCTTCACTTCACGGTACTAGCAATAAACTTTCCATTTTAAACGTTAATGCAAGAAGCCTTGTCAGCAATTTTTCCGAATTTATTTCCTTGGTCTCGCCTTACTCGCCATATATTATCGGTGTTACTGAGACCTGGTTATGTGATGGTGTGCATGATTCTCAAGTAACCCTCCCTGGCTTCAAATTGGTTCGGGGAGACCCGCCGTGGTTGTTCAGTAGCTATGGTGTTGGGCTGCTGAGCACGAGGTCGCGGGTTCGAATCCCGGCCACGGCGGGCGAATTTCGATGGAGGCGAAAACACTCGTGTACTTAGATTTAGGTGCACTTAAAGAACCCCAGGTGGTCGAAATTTCCGGAGTCCTCTACTACAGCGTGCCTCATAATCAGAAAGTGGTTTTGGCACGTCATCATCATCATCAGCCTAGTTACGCCCACTGCAGGGCAAAGGCCTCTCCCATACTTCTCCAACAACCCCGGTCATGTACTAATTGTGGCCATGCCGTCCCTGCAAACTTCTTAATCTCATCCGCCCACCTAACTTTCTGCCGCCCCCTGCTACGCTTCCTTTCCCTTGGGATCCAGTCCGTAACCCTTAATGACCATCGGTTATCTTCCCTCCTCATTACATGTCCTGCCCATGCCCGTTTCTTTTTCTTGATTTCAACTAAGATGTCATTAACTCGCGTTTGTTCCCTCACCCAATCTGCTCTTTTCTTATCCCTTAACGTTACACCCATCATTCTTCTTTCCATAGCTCGTTGCGTCGTCCTCAATTTGAGTAGAACTCTTTTCGTAAGCCTCCAGGTTTCTGCCGCGTAGGTGAGTACTGGTAAGACACAGCTATTATATACTTTTCTCTTGAGGGATAATGGCAACCTGCTGTTCATGATCTGAGAATGCCTGCCAAACGCACCCCAGCCCATTCTTATTCTTCTGATTATTTCCGTCTCATGATCCGGATCCGCCGTCACTACCTGCCCTAAGTAGGTGTATTCCCTTACGACTTCCAGTGTCTCGATGCCTATTGTAAATTGCTGTTCTCTTCCTAGACTGTTAAACATTACTTTAGTTTTCTGCAGATTAATTTTTAGACCCACTCTTCTGCTTTGCCTCTCCAGGTCAGTGAGCATGCATTGCAATTGGTCCCCTGAGTTACTAAGCAAGGCAATATCATCAGCGAATCGCAAGTTACTAAGGAATTCTTCATTAACTTTTATCCCCAATTCTTCCAAGTCGAGGTCTCTGAATACCTCCTGTAAACACGCTGTGAATAGCATTGGAGAGATCGTATCTCCCTGCCTGACGCCTTTCTTTATTGGGATTTTGTTGCTTGCTTTATGGAGGACTACGGTGGCTGTGGAGCCGCTATAGATATCTTTCAGTATTTTTACATACGGCTCGTCTACACCCTGATTCCGTAATGCCTCCATGACTGCTGAGGTTTCCACAATATCAAACGCTTTCTCGTAATCAATGAAAGCTATATATAAGCGTTGGTTATATTCCGCATATTTCTCTATCACCTGATTGATAGTGTGAATATGATCTATTGTTGAGTAGCCTTTACGGAATCCTGCCTGGTCCTTTGCTTCACAGAAGTCTAAGGTGTTCCTGATTCTATTTGCGATTACCTTAGTAAATATTTTATAGGCAACGGACAGTAAGCTGATCGGCCTATAATTTTTCAAGTCTTTGGCGTCTCCTTTCTTATGAATTAGGATTATGTTAGCGTTCTTCCAAGATTCCGGTACGCTCGAGGTCATGAGGCATTGCGTATACAGGGTTGCCAGTTTCTCTAGAACAATCTGTCCACCATCCTTCAACAAATCTGCTGTTACCTGATCCTCCCCAGCTGCCTTCCCCCTTTGCATATCTCCCAAGGCTTTCTTTACTTCTTCCGGCGTTACCTTTGGGATTTCGAATTCCTCTAGACTATTTTCTCTTCCATTATCGTCGTGGGTGCCACTGGTACTGTATAAATCTCTATAGAACTCCTCAGCCACTTGAACTATCTCCTCCATATTAGTAATGATATTGCCGGCTTTGTCTCTTAACGCATACATCTGATTCTTGCCAATTCCTAGTTTCTTCTTCACTGTTTTTAGGCTTCCTCCGTTCCTGAGAGCATGTTCAATTCTACCCATATTATACTCCCTTATGTCAGCTGTCCTACGCTTGTTGATTAACTTCGAAAGTTCTGCCAGTTCTATTCTAGCTGTAGGGTTAGAGGCTTTCATACATTGGCGCTTCTTGATCAGATCTTTCGTCTCCTGCGATAGTTTGCTGGTATTCGGCCTAATGCAGTTAACACCGACTTCCATTGCACCCTCCTTAATGATGCCCACAAGATTGTCGTTCATTGCTTCAACACTAAGGTCCTCTTCCTGAGTTAAAGCCGAATACCTGTTCTGTAGCTTGATCTGGAATTCCTCTATTTTCCCTTTTACCGCTAACTCACTAATCGGCTTCTTATGTACCAGTTTCTTCCGTTCCCTCCTCAGGTCTAGGCTAATTAGAGTTCTTACCATCCTGTGGTCACTGCAGCGCACCTTGCCGAGAAAACGTCCACATCTTGTATGATGCCAGGGTTAGGGCAGAGTATGAAGTCTATTTCATTTCTAGTCTCGCCGTTCGGGCTCCTCCACGTCCACTTTCGGCTATCCCGCTTGCTGAAGAAGGTATTCATTATCCTCATATTATTCTGTTCCGCAAACTCTACTAATCACTCTCCCCTGCTATTCCTAGTGCCTATGCCATATTCCCCCACTGCCTTGTCTCCAGCCTGCTTCTTGCCTACCTTGGCATTAAAGTCGCCCATTAGTATAGTGTATTTAGTTTTCACCCTACCCATCGCCGATTCCACGTCTTCATAGAAGCTTTCGACTTCCTGGTCATCATGACTGGATGTAGGGGCGTAGACCTGTACAATCTTCATTTTGTACCTCTTATTAAGTTTCACAACAAGAGCTGCCACCCTCTCGTTAATGCATAGAATTCCTGTATGTTACCAGCTATATTCTTATTAATCAGGAATCCGACTCCTAGTTCTCCTCTCTGCTAAGCCCCGGTAGCACAGGGCGTGCCCGCTTTTTAGCACTGTATATGCTTCTTTTGGCCTCCTAACTTCACTGAGCCATATTATATCCCATTTACTGCCCTCTAATTCCTCCAATAGCACTGCTAGACTCGCCTCACTAGATAACGTTCTAGCGGCACGTAAAACCCCATAATTAAAAAAATTAAAGCGGTTCGGGTACACAGAGGCTGTGTTGCTCTATTTCTTCATTCTTTCCTGTACTCCCTGCCCCACCTGATGCTGAGTCTTTGTGCGGTCCTACTTGAAAATATGTCTTTGATTAGAGGGGTCGTTTACTGTCCGCCTGGTTCCAATGTTGAGTAGTTGCACAATCTAGGTGAATTTTGGCACAGTTATAATACTCCTTCATCCAACGTAATACTTCTTGATCCACGAAGTAGCTATCGGGCGGGAGTTGGTCCTGATTTCATTGTCCTGTAGACTACATCAGATCATTCAGGATTTCACTCGGAAGCCTCCAGTTCTTGATCTGCTTTTTCTTACTACATCTCTATTTAATGCCGGTTATGAATGCGATGTTATTGATGGAAAATGTCACCAAAATGCTGCGTTAATTTCATTTCCAGGCATCAACCCTAAATCCCACTATATCTACTGCACATTTCCTGACTTTAACTGCACTGATGGTTTGGTAATAACAGACGCCCTACGCGATTTTTTTGACGAGTTTGAACTAATCAGTACCACTAGTGATACTAATACCTTGACAAGTTTCTTCGAAAATCTCCTCACTACGTGTACCAACCTTGTCATTCCTTTAAAAAAAAGAAAACAAACACTGAAATTCCTGAATGACTAGGTACCTTTTGCACTTGTCACGTCGTCTAGCCAGATTACGTCAATCGAAACGCTCTGGTGGCTCAACAAAACTCATGCACTTTCATCGCACTACAAAGGAACTTTGTTCTAAAATAGTGGCTGAAAATAAATGTTATAACAAGGTAACCTTGCCGAAATTAATGAAGACTAATCCCCGTGACTTTTTGAAAGCTATCGTACTACCAGGGTCATCCTCGGACACGTTAATAATTAACAATCTTGCAGTTTCTGGTACGCAGAGAATAGCTTCTTTTAACACCTACTTCCAATCTGTCTTTACAACTGATAACTCTGTAATCCCTATTTCCGATTCTCAACCATACCGGCCAATCGACGATGTATCACAGTCTCCAAAGTGTGTTACTTAACTTAATCCTAAACTTAGACTACAAGAAGTTGTGTGGCCCTGACGGTATCCCGACTGTTTTTCTCGTTCGATACTCTGTTCGGTGCAGCAGACATCTGACAATTATTGTTAGAAAATTTCTCTCAGCCGCCAACCTTCCTCCCTCGTGGAAACTTGCTTCAATTCTCCCCTTCTGTAAGTCAGGTAACATTCCATTGTTATCTAACTATAGGCCACATTATATTCAAACGTAGTATGAAATTTCTTGAAAGTAACAAAATTTTTTGCACTTTCAAGCATGGTTTTAGACGTGGCCTCAGCACTTTAACACAACTGAGAGAATTCGTTCACGACATCAGCAGCTCTTTAGACATAGGTGACTAGATTGGCGCTATTCTTATTGACTTTGCAAACGCCTTCGACACTGTCTCACACCCTAAACTTATGCACAAGCTGTTCTCTATAGTAAAAAATGCATCTTTGATTGGCTCGATATCGGACTTTCTTTCCGAGCGCTCACAATATGCACGTTTAAACTCTACAAACTCACACTTGACGCCTGTTTCATCAGGGGTTCCCCAAGGCTCAGTACTGGGTCATCTTTTATTCCTGCTTTCTATGAATGATCTTCCCCTACACACCTCAGTTAAAATACACCTTTTTGCACACGACTGCGTTTTATATCATACAATTAAATCTCCTACAGATCATGTTGTCCTTAACAATTATTTCACTGACTTCTGTAACTGGTCCAAAGCATGGCAAATGAATGTGAGCGTTTCCAAAACTGTCTCCATGTCTTTTACACGACACTGATGCCCTTCCTTCTTTGTCAATGCCTTTAATATTATTACTTTAAATAGAGTGTTCGAATTCAAATATTTAGGTATCCTACTAACAAAAGATTTGCCATGGTCGAAACACATTGATGTCACCTGTAACAAGGCCCTTAAAAAACTAGGTTGCTTGCATCGTAGGCTGCGTTTTGTTCCTCAACAAACTAACCTTCTAACATATAACACCATCATTCGTCCCATCCTCGAATATGGCAGCGTTGTATGGAATCCATATAAACACCGTGACGTCAAAAAACTAGAATTGGTGCAAAAAAAAAAGGTTGCGCGCTTTGTTTGTAAGAGATATGACAAGGACTTTTCGTCGTCTTACTCTCGTCCCCTACTTGGTCTCCCTCGTCTTGCAGAGCGTCGCAAACTTGAATGCCTGAAATTACTTCTCACGTTAATCAATTCTCCTCGTCTCTCCTCTCTAGAAAACTATTTGAGTTTTTCCTAATCCTCATGTACAAGAAGTCACCACGCTCTAAATATCTCAACCTTTTTTGTCCGCACTGATTCCTTTAATACAGCTTTCTCCATCTACAATTGCAGTCTGGGATTCATTACCGGGCAACTCCCGTTAAGTACCACTGAAACAAATCACGCACGCTTGTTTGTAAATGTTTCTATGTTTGTTTATCTCACTCCTGCAATAGCCTCATGAGGCCACACTATGTATACATAAATAAATAAATAAATGAGACGACTTGAAGTAAGGATAAATGGGTCAATGCACAGACTACCTCCTAATAGGTAAAGGTAACGTCTTTACAGGGACTTAGGGGTCGTCAATTCGAACAATGAGTGCCTCTATAATTTGCATAAATGCTCGATCATAGGACCGCATTTGAAAAATTTTCTGCACACGTGATGCATAAGTGTTACAACGCGCTGGTCGTTCCGGCTAGTTCCTCGACGTCTGTTTTCAAGCTTCTTGAAGCGCGACAACGGAAACAGCATGGCAAAACACGTCCTGTTTTCTGTTCCTATTTTGACCTTCAGCCTCTGTGATCATGCTCCAAGGAGTGAAGTTTTGTTAATTATACGACTATGGCATTTCAAATTTTTGTGCAAGTAATGTCCTCCTTTTGGTATAGACAAGCCCATGGGCTAAAATTGTGCTATGTAAAACAGGCGATTTTAAAGAAAGGTTTAAAGTGTTCGCTGAAACACCCGTTATTTTAGAGTACTCTCAATAGTCGTGGGAAATTACTGGGACGATCGGTACAATGTGACTAAAAGCAAAAAACAAAGGACCGAAACAAAGTTGAACAGAGCAGTGCCTTATAGAAGAAAAGAACAAAAATCCAATTTTGTTATACGGAAATGTTAACAACAAATTTCATACTGTATTTTATATCTCACTTTCTACAAAGATACCTCAATTTATTTTAGTTTCATCACTTTAAAGCACTGACCATGGTGTTTGTTTTGTTTGTCATATAATAGCGTAAATGACGCAGCGACGTGTTCTTTTGCGCGCCGACAGCGCCCCTTAGGCGAAGTTGACACTGCAACAAGGCGGTGCGATCGATGGGCAGCAGAACAGTGCTCGCCGCCTTCCGCATTGCGTGCAGCAAAGCGGCTGCCCGGCGCTGTGTGCTCGCACGCGATCATTGCGTGGCTTTCCACCATCGCAGCTATTGCTGTTTATTGAAGAGAGGACGCCCTGCCGACTACCTCAATTTTTGTCACGCGATAACTTCTGGCAATGAGTGCTTCCGTATATCGGAAGTTAACGGAAGTAGTTCGGACATTGTAGATTCTGTCGTCGAGATAAAACGTCTTCTACTGCGTAACAACTCTTTGGCAAGTACCCCAGCAAAATCTGCCCTTTTGCATATGCCTTACATATGCAAAATAAATGCATAACTAGTCAAGTTAACACCTGCAATCGTTATAACAGTGTAATCGCCATTCCCAGCATTAAGCTCACAACTTATGCCGACACTGCTCAATTTCTGCCGTTTCGCCTCTTCCACCAGCCAAAAGATTCGTCGATGCCCAAACTTGCGCCTCATTCAAACGCCTGCTCGTCGCCTGCTGTTTTCAGTAGTCAGGGAAAAGCAGAAGCCACGGGACCAGGTCCTTTACTTCTCGATTGTGATGATTCAGTCATTTTTCTGCGGTTGCTCGTGCGGTGCTTCTGCGGTTCGGATAAATGGGATTTCCTGACGGCTGCATTCCATCTCCGTTCACGCCAATAATTGCAACAGTCATGCCGCAACCGGTTGGTGGTTGCTGCCATTTCGCCTCTTCCAACGGCCATAAGTATCGTCGACGCCCAAACATGCACCTTATTCAAACACCTGGCGTCGCCTGCTGCCTTCAGTAGACAGGAAAAAGCAGAAACCACGGGACCAGGTTCTTTACTTCTTCATTGTGATAATTCAGTCCTTTTCTGTGGTTGTCCGTGGAGGGCTTCTGCGGTTTGGATAAATGGGACTGCGTGACCGCTCTACTTGATCGCCCTTCACAACAATAATCGGACCAGTCATGCCGCAACTGCTTGGTGGCTGCTCCAATTTCGCCTCTTCCACCAGCCAGTAGCAGCCTCGATGCCCAAACACCTGGCGTCGCCTGCTGCCTTGAGTAGACAGGAAAAAGCAGAAGCCACGGGACCAGCTTGTTTACTTCTTCATTGTGATGATTCAGTCCTTTTCTGCGGTTGTCCGTGGAGTGCTTCTGCGATTTGGATAAATGGGATTGCGCGACTGCTCTACTTGATCGCCGTTGAAGCCGTTAATCGCACTAGTCGTACCGCAACTGCTTGGTGGCTGGTCCCATTTCGCCTCTTCCACCAGCCAGTAGCAGCCTCGACGCCCAAACATGCCCCTCATTCAAACACCTGGCGTCACCTGCTGCCTTCAGTAGTCTGAAAAAAATAGAAGCCACGCGAACAATTCCAGCACTGAACAGAGCACTGACTTCTAACTGGTTTATTAGCGAGTTTCCTCCTTTCAGTGTTGGCAAGTTCTTCCTTTCTATGTTGCGCTGTACCAGTTTTATAATGCAATACCAACTCGCTGAACCCTCAACACCAGTTGAACCAGTTGTTAACTTCTTCATTATGACGGTTCCGTCTTCTTATGGCAACTCTGCCCTTTTTCTACTCGCCGTGCATGCGCACTGCGTCACCGCCCCACTTGGTGGCCGTTACCGCGAAATTGGGCCCCTCCCACGCCGCAATTGCTTGGTTGTTGTTTTCGCCTCTTCCACCAGCCGGTAACATGGTCGATGTCCTAATCTGCTCCCGATTTAAAAGCCTGGCCCAAGAGCACATGCCGTGAGACCTACTTTTCCAATGTCTCTGCTACATTGTGATGATTCTGTCACTCTTCCGCTGGAGGCCCAAGACTTTTTCAGCTCGCCTTTTAGGGATACGCTCCACTTTGTCGCCGTTCGCGCCGTTAAGCGACCCCACTTATACCGGGTTGCTGCCGTCTCACTTGTTGCAGCAGGCGCCTGCGTCGTCGACTTCAGCACTCCGGCATTATTTAAGCGCCTGGTTTTCACCTGCTCCCTTCAATAGTCATGGAAGAGCTGATGCCACCGGACCTGGTTTTCAATTGTCTATGTTTCGGTGTGGCGATTCCGTCACTGTTCTGCTGGTGGTCCTGCGCTTTTTCTGCGCGCCGTGTAAGGGTACTGCATGACCGCACCACTTGATCGCCGTTCCCGCAGTTAAATGCCCGCACTCATGCCGTTACTGCTGGGCTGGTACAGTCTCACTTCTTGCACTAGGTGGTTGCGGCGTCGACGTCAGTACTTGGTCCTGATTTAAACACCTGGCATTCGCCTGCTCCCTGAGTAGTCAGGGAAGAGCGGAAGCCGAGTGGCCTTGTCAATTTTACTTCTTCATTGTGATGATTACGTCACTCTTGTGGGGGTGGTTGTGCGCTGCTTCAGCGGCTCCGATAAATTGGATTGCGTCACAGCGCCACTTGATCGCCGTTCCCACCGTTAAACATCCCCCTCATGCTACAACTGCTTGGTTTCGTGCATGTCGCCTCTTCCACCAGCCGGTAGTATCGTCGACGTCCGAACTTGGTCCTGACTTAAACGCCTGGCCATCTTCTGCTGTTTTAAGAAGGCAGGGAAGAGCGGGAGCCATGGGACCTGGTTGCCAACTTTTTCTGCTTCAATTTCACGATTCAGTCACTCTTGTGTAAGTGGCCGTGCCCTTCTTGTTTGACGCCGATGAATAGGATAGCGCCTCCGTTCCACATTATTGCCCGTCCGTCCGTTGAGTGCACCATATCAGTCGCAACTCTTTAGTGCTGACGTTTCTCCGCCTGCTCCAGCCGGTAGCATTGTGGAAGTCCGTACTTGGGCCTGATTTGAACACCGGTCCGTCACCTGCTTCTTCAAGGGGAGTATGGTAGCGCGATTCAAAGACGGGACAAGAGAAGACACAAAGGGACACACACAGAATCGCGCTACCATACTCCCCTTGAAGATGCATTACCAACAAGCCCACTTGCAACCCGCGTCACCTGCTTGCCTCAGTTTTCAAAGATATGTAAATTAGGGGACCTTCTACAAAAAAAATTTCTTCTTCATTTTTTGATTTCTAATGGCTCATCTTTGCAATGAAAGCGTTATAGTAGCATATTTCTGCTGTTCTTCCCTGGCCCAAGTGCTTTTCTTGACCATGTTTCTGGGTGCACTCATGCCGTTGCTTTCGTCCAGAGATGTTGAACTATATGCAGTCTGGACGTCAATGTACTGTTAACTGACACAGTGCATTTATATCGCTCTTGTCACCTTTACAACCAACGACTGCTCACGGCGCCGTGGTTATCCTTTCTTTTGGAAGAGCGACACTTGTGAAACGCGTTCCACGCAACTTTAAAAAGAACTGCGAACATGACAGGCCTCAACACAGTTGTTGGGCAAGTTGGTTCATAATGCTCAAGATGCTACGCCTAAGAGGAGGAATAAACTTTTATGCGCCTAAGACAGACAAAGCATTTCAATGTTGATACCCTCTCGTGCTTGTCTCTTTGGCGCAGCATCTTAAGCATGACGGACCTCTGCTCGTCTTAGAATGACAAAAGTAAACGAACTTACGATGACGGTGCAGCGCCCGCCTATCCCGCGACGCGGGAGAGCCAAGGTCAGTGCTTTCAGCCGGCGCTTTGTTGCCGGCTCCGTAAGACGAGTCAAATAAAGATGAGCGGGGCGTCCTCGATGCGGAAGCACGGCACGGACAGTTCGGTTCTAGAAGTCCGCTATGGTGGTCGTCTTGTTCAGGTGCACTGCTGTGACGTCTCGGTTCCCAAAATTGGTGACTACAGCCTAAGAGATGACCCTCCCCAGCTACCTACCGCCCTCAGGCTACCTTCTGCATGACACAGCCCCGAGTCCCCGGGACGTCTCAGCTCTCTAGCACCGCCTGTCCACGTTATGCCGCAAGAACACGCAGGTTTGGTTTGCCCAGATCGAAGCTATCTTCCATCTGCATCACATCACCATGCAGACTGCTCAGCACTGCCACTTACTTTGCAGCCAGTCTTCTGAGGTGTTTCAAAAGGTAGCGGACGTTACCGCTACACCTTCGGGCGATGCCCCCTACTAGTAACTTAAGCAGATTATTTTATACTGCACCATGGTAGGGATGGTCGATTAACCTTTACAGCGAAGCTATTAGCCTCTAGTTGGTCGGGATTTTTCAATTCCGGGTGCGCGGTGCTCTCAGAAAAACAAAAGGCAGCTGGAAGGCTTTGTGTTTGAGTTTCCACTTAACGGAATTACGTTTTCTGCATATTTGAAATATAAGTCGATACTACCATGTCTGTAAGTTGTGTGTAAGTCATTCTTTACGAATTATCTGACACATTTCTCTTTGAGAAATTCAATTAATTCAACAACGCACTTGCGTCACGTGGAGTGCCAAAAACAATTTGTATGCTGTGCTAACGCTGCTGCCGCCTAGCAGCCGCAGTCACTCATACGAACTTCAAGCAGAAGCCTAAATGGCAGCTAAAAAATTGCCAGCGATTACATTACTTCCTAATCCGAAATTTGAGCGCAGCTCTTCAGCTGTTTCGGTTTTTCGATATACTGAGGCAAAGAATTCGAGCAAGACATGTATGTACAGTTACAGACAGCTTTTTATTCTTCACACGTATTCCTTATTCAAGAAATACTCCCCTCCAAGTTCTTCATTGTCATGAAGGAAGCTTTGTGGTCGGAGGAATAGATGGATATATGCTCGACTTGCTGCACCAATGCCTGGTTCGGCGAAGCGCACCTCTGGGTTCTCGCGGCGACGGCGCTCGGCCTCTGCTCAGGCTGCTCGTTTAGCAGCAGCGGCACACGAAGCACTTCCACCGGTTGTCTCGCTCATAGCTCAGTAAGAAGTGGCTGAGGATAAACTATTTACATACGCAGAAGGATTATAGTATAAACTGTCTGTGAGCCTCGGGCAATCCGTCTCGTGCGCAACATTTCGCACCAGCCGCCGCAAACGGAGCGTAGCTTGGGGCAACTGCATCGCTTATCGGGAGGTCGCGGGATGCAGCGGGTAGGCGCATAGGAACGTTGCGCGTCGAAGAGATGGAAGCGACTGACTGACGCCGCTGACGCTGCTAGCGAGTCAACTGGATGTAGCTCTGCGTTTCAGCTTGGGAAGCGCGCACCGTGATCCGCTGATACCGAACCGGCTTTTCGGCAATCGTAGAACACCACGCGCTCTCGCGCGGTCGCCGCCATGGAGGAGGGGGGGGGGGGTACATGCAGTGGGGAACAGCGCCAGCTATACGTTTCGGCTTGGGCAACAACACATCATCGAGACCAGCCGCCACACAGCCGGCGCTCTGATTGTCGCCGCATTGGAGGAGGAGCGAAGAGAGCAAGTCTGGTGCCGTGGGCGAGAGATGGCGCCATGAGCGCACACAGCTTGAGCAGCGCGCTGGCGCCCGGTATGCAGCTGGTTACGGCGAGGCACAACGGCTACGGCGACGTGAAATGGAGGAACGGGCGCCAAAGAGCTGCGCTCTAAAAAAGCCTTTCAGTTTCCACGTAACATATTTATGTTTTCTCGTATATTCGAATAACAATCTGAAGCTGTCAAGTTTTGAGCATGCGTATAAGACATACATGACGTATTTTTCTGGCGCGATTTACTTTTAAAGATTTATGTAGTTAAATAATGAACTTGCGCCTGGCCGAGGTGCTATAAGAATGAGGAGTCATGCTTAAAGGGACACTAAAGTGAAAAATTCTTTCTTCTGCATCACTAAATTACCGTTCTACAGCACCAAAAACACCGCTCTTACAACGATCAGACGTTTGGTAAGCCAGAAAAAGCGCAAGAACCAAACACGGGAGGCGACGCCTACTTAAGTTCCCGCAGCTGGGGCCTGTGACGTCTTGGATTTTGATGGCATCTTCTAGGGCCTACTAATTATATGTAGCCGTACAGATTGATTACATTGTGTTCTAAAGGAAGCAAATATTAAACAGGCAAGTTTCGGGAACCTTTATTGAGCCAATTGAGCCAAATGACTGCCTGCAGGGTTCTCAAACAATGCTTCATTAGTCTAAACTGATTTATTCTTTCGCTTTAGTGTCCCTTCCACACACGTGCGTGCGCCTGTGACGTACGTCGCTTGTGGTGGTGGTGCTTGTGTTACGTCAGCAACAGCTTCGCTGCACTTGCACTTTCGCAGGATCGAATAAACACGGAATTTTTTTATCGGTTAGCATTAATGATTGATCGTTTCAGACAGTACTCGCTCAGCAATTATGGGTTTCTCATCGAATAATTGATTATTAGAAATTTTGCCGGCACTTTTATAAAGCTTGAAACATAGTTATCTACATCTGTAGAACCTGATTTTCATCTTTGAGAAGTGGAACTAAGTTTCAAACTGAAGTGTATAAACGTTATATAAAGGATACGCTTGAGCTTGTTAAAGACCAAATATAGTTGGCACTGGTGCTTTCTTTAAAAGAAAGATAAACAATATATATTATAAAATGGCACTTGGTGTAGAATTAAATAACCCACATGACACAGAGAGTCCCAGTTCGGTTCGGTCACGTTCGGTTGAAACCGACACCTTCTTTGAACGACCACACATCCGGCATGCGGGAATAGATGCTTGGATGCTATATAGATTTGCTGGAATCGGAATGATCCCCATCGCTATGTCAAATACGTGCTACAAACTGGCGCGCATGCTGTGCCACGTCTTTAGTAGACTGGGAGTGGCTCGACGATCAACGGCTGGGTTTCTATAGTATGCCTTGAATTTCGAAGGCATTTCAGGCATCCGCCTTCAGGCGGCGTGTGGGCGAAGAGAGGGGAAGCTCTCGGCTCGGCATCACTGGCAAAAACAGTCGACGGCCGCACTGTCACTTCTCGTGTGCCGCTATTCCAGCATAATTTCAAAATTTTCGCGTCACTCCTGTCAAACTAGAAAATGATTTCTCAAACAAGCCTAATCGCGTAAGTCGATTAAATGAAAGATGGACATCGATGAAGGTTAATCGTAGTGTTTGATGGACACAATCGATTAATCGATTGATTATTCATCACTATTACCAACTGTACACCACGGCGTCTCAGAGCGCGCGCCTCCAGCACTTGCTGCCCTCCGAGGAGCTCGGAGATCGCCGACCCTCTCAGCTGCTCAACAGCATGCAGTACGTCCGGGCTAATGGGCGTAACGGTGCGCAGTGAGGGAGATGTTCCTGGAGTGCTTTACGCAGTCTACCTGCATTGTCTTGGCCACTGCAGGGGACGTGGCCATCGACCACTTCGCCCAGCGGTTCACACTTAGGGGGTATTATTAGTCATTTGTCCTGCACTTGAGCCTCCCTACTCTATCTGATACACAAGAAAGAACCGGGTGACTGGCGTCCGTGTGCGACTAGCTGGCGCTCAACGCTCACACCGTACACTATAGCCATCACCTCTCACACCTCTAAGCTTTCACAGGCCACTTGGAAGTATACAAGGTTGTTAGCAAAGATGACCTTGTCAAGCCCAAATGCCCGTTAAGCTTGCCGATATCCCGAAGACGGCCATTATACCCCATTCGGCCTGTTTCAGTATGGGCGCGTGCCCTCGCAACGCAGCTCAAACGTTCCAAAGAGTCATTGTCTAGGTAACGCGCAGACTTCCGGTTGTATTTGCCTACGTTGACGACATCCCCGTCCCAAGTCCCAATTCACAAAGTCATGAGCGTCGCTTCCGGGAATTCTTACAACGCCTTCAATAATTTCGCCTGGTTGTCAAAGCCCACAAATCCATCTTCGGGTCTTCTGAGCTCGAGTTCCTGGGCCACCGAATTTCTGCGCTGGGAATTCGTCCGTTTCCTTCTCAAGTCCTGACCATGGAAAACTTTCGAGAATTTCACTACCGGACCTTGTTCCTGGGCCTAGTGAATTTCTCAAGCCACTTTATTCCGAATTGCGCCGAACTTCTGCAGCCACTAACTGACCTTCTTCGCTCAAGCAACATTCAGGGTCACTAAACAAGCCGTCGCCGATTCAGTGCTTCTCCTCCGCCCACTCGCATCACGGCGCACGCTTGAGCCGGGGCCGTGGACGCTGTTCAACAGGAAATCGACTCCGAGTGGTACCCACTGGGTTTCTTCTCTCGGCAGCTTCAACCGGCCGAGACTGCCTACAACGTTTTTGCCTTTAAACTGCTCGTCATCTACTTCACCATCCACCCCATCCGGCACTTCTTGGAGGGCAAGCCATTTTACGTTCTAACCGATCACAAGCCCCTGGTGTACGTCTTCCGTAGGGACACTTCCAAGTACGTCGCACGTTGACTTCATCTTATTTCATATATATCGGCGTTCACAACAGATATCTGTCGCATCAAAGGCACCGAAAACGAGTGAGCTGAGGCACGTTCATGAATCACCTCCCTGGTCACTTCTACATCTGCTGCGGATTGGGACCGTCTAGCCCGGGCGCAGACTGAAGACTCTGAGTTACAAGCGCTGCATTACTAAGCCCGTTTCCTCCGTCTGTCACTAGTTCCTCACCCGTCTGTACCTGGCTCACACTGGTGCCAGATTTCAGCGGCTGCCCCTCGTCTCTTCATTCCGCCTGCCTTTCCGCCTGCCTTTCGTCGCATCCGAACCGCACAACGCTTCGTTACACAGCGGTACATCTCAATGAGGATAGCTATAGGTGTTTGCTGTTGGAGCATATCTTATCTTGTTGTAGCGCAAGCTGAACAAGGGCAACAGAAAGGCATCTCTGGCACACACAGCACTAACTTTCAACAACAGATTTATTTCCCGTTCTCGTCGCTATTTATACACGCTCGAAACATCATACAACACGTGTAAAATTTCTGTAAAAATGAACAAAAATATAAACTGGGAACCACACGTAAGCACTTTTTGACTCACATATTTACAGACATGTGCACGTTCAGCACGAACAACGATAATTGTGCTCTCTTAAAGATAATGAAATTGAAGGTTTACTGGCGCATGCGTCGCCGAATGTTGATATGTCATCATCATCATCATCATCAGCCTGGTTACGCCCACTGCAGGGCAAAGGCCTCTCCCATACTTCTCCAACTGCCCCGGTCACATAGGTCACGCGAGGCTTGCCGTCCAAACTGGACAGAGACCTGTCAGAGCGCCTTCACGAATCTAAGGTTGTAAAGGTTTTTAGATATATGTTCATGACTTTTTAGTTCTTATTGACTGTACATCCGCTTGTTTTACTAATAAATAAGCTCCTGTTTTTACCGCTATTCGTGACTGTCGTAACCCACTAAAAGTGACCTTTCAAATACCATTTGACGGGATGATTAGGTTCCTTGACATCAAGTTTGTGCTCACCGATAACAAAAACTGCTGGTCTTATGAACCTAGGGTAAGTACGCCACTTTTACCATTTCATTTCGTGCATACGAAGCTTGTGAAAAGGGGAATCCCGAAGATGTGTTTCAGCGAAGCACTGAAGAAATTATTCCAGCACCTAATGCCCGATAGCTTTGGATGGCAAGCCTTGCGTTTAAGCTGAGCTGGTTACCGGAGCCACGTGCTTGTGTAAGTCGCAGAAGGACTGCTTAAGAAGGCACAGGAAAGCAGTTCGGAGCAGGTGCATGGTACAATCACTGACATAAACTAAAGAAAGGTTGCTGCCATCCCCTACATACACGGGTTCGCCCATGCATTAAAGAAGATTGCTGGAAGGAGCGGCATCAACGTTGCATTTTCGGCGCCTAATAAATTGGTCAGGCTGTGTGGAAACACAAGGCCAGAAAGAATCGCACGTGTCAAATTCATTGATTGCATCGCGTGTGTGGTATACTGCATTCCTCTTGGGTGTGAACGATCCTACATTGGTCAAACAGGCAGATGCATAAATGGCTGGCTACGAGAACACAATAACAAAATAACTTGGCCGCGTACGGCTTTCTTGCCATCCATTGCCAGAGATGCAAATGCAAACCTAGATTTAAAGAAACAGCCATTATGAGTAAAAGCAGGTGTGAGATGACGCGCTTGATAATAGAAGCTAGACACATGTCAACATTCGGCGACGAATGCGTCAGTAAACCTTCCATTTTATTATCCTCAAGCGAGCTTAATTATCTTTGTTCGCGCTAAACGTGTACATGTCTGTAAATATGTGAATAAAAAAATTGCTTACGTGTGGTTCCCAGTTTATTTTTTGTTCATTTCTGCCGAAATTTTACACGTGTTGTATGACGTTTCGAGGGTGTATATATAGCGACGAGAACGGGAAATAAATCTGTTTTTGAAAGTTAGCGCCGTGTGTGTCAGATGCGCCTTTCTGTTGTCCTTTTTCACCTTGCGCTACTACAAAATAAGGTACACCTCGCCCAGCATTACACACCGATCTTCGTCAGTAGGCCCACTCGTTCATCGCCTGCCAGACCGCCAAAGTAAACCGCCACACGAACACTGCCACGCAGTTTTTCGTGCCACCAGGCTGTCGCTTTGATCACGCCCATTTTGATTTGTTGGACCACTTCCTCCATCTCACGACTGCCGGTGCATTGTAAGAATGACTGTCCGCTTCACCCGCTGGCCTGAAGCCGCGCTCATTCCGGGCATCACAGCAGAAGCGGTCGTAAAGCCTTCGTTTCAGCATGGGTTTCCCACTTCGGGCGCGCCAACATTGTTGCAACTGATCACGACCGGCTATTTGAATGTAGTCTCTTCAGTTCCGTCAAGCGCCTGCTTGGCAAGAAGCACTGCCGTACTACTGCATACAATTCCGGTTCCAACGCCATCGTTGAGTGGCTCCATCATCAGCTCAAAGCTGCCCTCACTGCGCGCCTGCATCGAGACCATTGGGTCGACTACCTTCCTATAATGCTTCTTGGACTACGCGCCGTCCTTCGTCGCGGCCTCAGCTGTTCAGCGGCCGAACTCGTCTACGACGCACCCGTGCGGCTTCCTGGATACTTGTTCGTTCCTTCGGCCCCCTCGCTCCAGCCACTGCAGTGCTTCAAATACCTAGAAGACTGCATTCAGCAACTGCGCCCCGTCCCGCCTCGATCTTCTGACCACAACGTCTTTGCGCATCCGGACTTTGCGTCCTGGACGCATGTTTTCTCAGAGTAGACGCTGTAAAGGCGCCTCTCACACCCTCCTAGGAAGGGCCGTACCGGGTCCTCGACAAGACGCCGAAGTCCGCCGCCGTCCTATTGAGTGGTCGGGAACAGGTCGTCTCATTACACCACCTTCAAACCGGCCTACCTCAAGATGCTTCTGACAGAACTAGCCGAGGATTTCGCCGGCGTAAGGTCTAAGGTCGGCGCTTTCAGCCGTTGCTTTGGTGCCAGCTGCGAAAGGCGAGGAAAACAAAGCTGGCCAGAGTGTGCTCACTGCGCAAGCATGGTACGGGCAGTTAGATTCTAGAGATCTGCTAAGTTTGTTCTCTTTCTCTAGCGCACCGTTGCTGCGCCTCGGTTCCCGACAACCGTTTCGCTAGCGTTCAGGTCCGCCTTGACATGTAAAAATTCTACGCACAAAGACACTGACGACACTCTGCATCACGCAGAGGCCCACTGTGGTAGATGGCTGCAAAAGTGCAGCTACATTCGAGCGGATGATGGACACCTAATACCAGCAATACAAAATTTTTATGCAGAAACTTCGAACGCACTTGAATGTTGTCCTTTTTAAATACATAAAGTATTATGAATAGTTTATTATTGCAGACACTTCTCTGGCCTATAGTAAACTATTCATTGTTTGTGACGTTTCCACAAACCGAGCCAATACACGTATAAGGAAGTTATTGCGTGATGTGCAGTTGAGATCGCGGGGGTTTCACAAAGCCGCAGAAAAGCATAAACTATCTTTATAGCGAGATTGGGTGTTCTATGCTACGTGGAAGTGAGTAATACTTGGCTAAGGTGTTTAGTATGATCGTGTCTAGTATGATACCAAGATATATGAAAGCATAGTTCGGGGCATTCAAGTGACCAAAGAAGGAGATGGAAAGGGAAGAGAGACGACTTAAAAAGATGAAAGAAGGAGTGCTTCAAGGCGGTATGCACAATGTTTGTTCTGCGTGAGCATCCTCTCAACTACAATTACATGAATATGTGGAGTATGTGTCTTTTAATGGGGTATTTAGGTTGTGTGCGTTTGTTCTTTCATTGAATACTTAAGAATAGGTGAACCAGCACACCTTCTGCGGTTGTATTTTCGCCTATACACACAAGCCGACTTATCGTGTTGTCTTCTGTGGGGCAAGCCCCGGCATGGAAGGCCATCCTACTATCCTACAGGAGGAGAGGGCGCCGAATAAAGAAGAGGGCTGTCCTTCCCGAATCACATCGTCTATTCGTTCAGACGTGCCACAGCTTCCGTGCGATAGCACGTGCCTGTCACAGATCCATAATCGTAGGTGTATACGGCACCGAACTCCCTTTGCGTCGTCGCCTTTGTATTGGCGGTGAAAGTTCGACCACCAGCAACCTCCTGCGAAATGAGCGAAAACACCCAAATTTAATACTGTAAGGTTAAACGGATGAATGCCGACGCTTCGAGAATTGCCGAAGATACATTGTTCCCACTTGACGCCTATTTCAGTCGTCACCATGGAGCGTCATTTCGCATGCTGCGTGTTTGCGCCTATATCCACGTGCCTGCTCAAGTAAAAGAAAAAATAACTGTTGGTTTGTACCTGTTTGTTCCCCTATTCGTAGACCTAGAGTTGTATAAAGTAAAACAGATTTATTCTTATTTTATTCGATTCTCCTGACATCAATTTTATGTGATCACCGACGCAATCATCGGGCGGCGACCCGCAGCGTTGTTTGAAGATCCCAATCAAACGCTCCCCTCGTTTATAAGACATCACTTTTGTTTCTTTCAAAGCGAATAGCATCGCCTACTTTGATGGGTTTTCCTTGTCTACTTGTCTAAAGATGTGAGGAGCGCGCACAAGTGGAGAGGGATTCGGTTGGTTCGAGCCAGCGCAGTGGAAGTAGATATCTGGATGAGGAGGTCAGTGCCAGAGTCTGCTTCCCCTTGCTTAGCTCGCGGTGGCCAGTCGAAAACCGCGCCGGCGTACAACCGACAAGTGAAAACTGCCGCTAAAGTTGATCGTCAGCGAAGAAGAGTTGACAGATGGATGTGTACGTTCCGAAAAGTCTCGGAAGTGTTATACTACTACGCGACGACGCTTTTATTTACCCCCAACATTTGATGTTCCGTTGGCTGCCTTTCCTGGCAAACTGTGAGGCCATGTATTTGCTCAGAGGTGGCCCCAAAGTGTGTATCTCTTTGAAGAACCAAGTTGCCTATTCAGAAAATACAACCGCAAGTAAAGGCGACAGTGACGGAAAGAGCGCAAACTATCAACCAGTCTTATTTGTGTGAAGGTGCCTTATATATGCAGAATCACAGCCAATGAAACGATGAGGAGAATTGGAGAGGTGAAACTTCAGGTTAATATCTAAAGAATGACGAGAATGTGAACGGCGCCGGCGTGAAACGACCACCGACGAAGAACGTTCCCGCGATGCTGAACGAAAACGACAATTGCGAGCCCGGGCGCCTCCGAACGAGCTACCGTTCCAGACTCGCAACACAAAAAAAAAAATGACAACCACTCTACTGTATGAAAATTGAATGGCAGCGAAAGCACCTTGCTTTTCGTCTGAGAGCTTTGACTGTCGTCAGCTTTCGCTGCCATTCCATCTTCACAGAGTGGAATGGTTATCATTTTCACAATTTTGACGAGGTGCGGCCTTTACACGGGACCAAGCACTTTGATCAAAATGGTGCTGGGCAGCCGGTGACTACTGCCCAAACCGGATCCCGAATATTTCATTTCACCAGAAGTCAACGCGCAGCTCTCACCAGGGGCACGCTAATGTGGGCATTCGCCAATGTGTGCGCGGCATCGGGGAACCGAACGCGATTGCTTCTCCGGTGAAATTTTCGTTCAAAATTCTGGACTCTGAAGTTGTGTGTGATGCATAGAAGGATGCATAGAAAGGCAGGGAGGTTAACCAGAGGTACTTCCGGTTGGCTACTCTGCTCAGGGGGAAGAAGTAGGGTATCCCAAAAGTGATACTTTTTTTTACTTATTTATTCATGCTGTATACACAAGCCAAGACAGCAGTTGCGGTTAAATTGCTGTCATCAAACTAGACATAGTAGATGTTTAAACAATTCAATACAAAGCAATCAGGATAGGAAGGCACAGCATATTAACAAATGTGAAGCAATAAACAACATGAGTTGCAATACAATACAATACAATACAGTTTTATTCGCCCGTTTTTTCATACACATGAATGAATACAATACAATAAATACAATGAATAAGTTATAGCACTATATGGGTCTAACGAAAAAGTAATGCGCCGAAACAACTGCTACCGTCAAACAGCTAACAACAAAACGTATTTTCAACCGTTTACAAGTAATTGGTAACAGCCTTTACAAAAGATTGTAAATAAGTACATTCTACTATATCACTTGGCAAGTTGTCCCAATAGTCTATGATTCGAACCAGGAACGAATTTTTGAATGATTCTGTTCTATAATTAAGTGGTTTAATATGTTTTGAATGCTTTGTTCTGGGGTTAGCAGGTCTCTCTAATATGATGTGTTTTTCTAAGTCCACTTTATAGTCTCCGCTTAATACGTGTAAAAAGAATGTCAGCCTGTGAAGCTGCATTTTTCGCTTGACAGTCATGAGGCCAGCTCTATTTCTAAGTTCGGTCACGGACTGGGTTCTAGCGTATGTGTTAAAAATAAACCTCAATGCCCTGTTTTGTACGCGCTCACATTTTAGTGTGTTTTGTTGAGTGTACGGCTCCCAAACATGACTTGCCTAAGTCAGTACAGGAAGTACAGTCATTTTGTAGGCCATTGTTTTTACCTCTGTGGTGGCGTCGTAAAGTTTTCGTCGTAATGACCAAAGTGGACACGTGGCCTTATTACAGATGTTGTCGACATGTACCGACCAGTTCAAAACATGTGTGAGATGAATGCCTAGGTATTTAAATTCCTTAACCTCAGCTAATTCGGCTCCGTTAATGCTGTAGGAGAAAATTAAAGGATTTTTTTTTAGGCGTCATACGCATACAAACAGTTTTTGGTGCATTCAATTCCATTTGCCACTCGTCACACCAGAGACTGACGTTTTGCAAATGGTTACTAAGCTCCTGTTGCTCATTAGGAGTGCATATTTTAGCATATATAATGGTGTCATCTGCATAATGCTTGATGGATATGTGCGGCGAAAAACCTGCTTCCATATCACTAATATAAATGGAAAAGAGTAAAGGGCCTATAAAAGATCCTTGCGGCACACCCGATCGAACCGATTTATTCGCACTGCAAACAGAATTTAATGAAACAAATTGTTCCCTTTCTGACAAATATGCCTCAATTCATTTTAATAGCTGGGTATTACCTAAGAAATGAGACAGCTTCATAAGCAGCTTTCTATGGGATATTCTTTCGAATGCTTTGCGGAAATCGATAAAGATCATATCTATTTGAGCCTTTCCATCAATAGATTGACAGATATCATGCGTAACTTCAGTGAGAATAGTCACGGTGGAGTACCCTCGGCGAAAGCCATGCTGGTTTTACCGAAAATGTCGTTTTCTTCCGCAAATTTAGTTAGGTGGGTAGTTAGGACGTGCTCTAGCGTTTTGCAACATGTACTTGTCATAGAGATTGTCGGTAATTAGTGACATCATATTTGGAACCCTGTTTGTGAATCGGTACTACCTTAGCCCGCCTCCAGTCTCTCGGAATGTCGCCAGATTCTAAAATTTTAGTTATAAATATCCGGAAGAAAACATGAGCACCCCTCGGCGTATCTCTTTAAAAAAGCGTTTGGAATTTGATCAGGGCCAGGACATTTTTTCTCATCTAGTTTAAGGAGCAGGTTCAAAATCCGTCTTGTCTAATAGTTGGTTCAGTTATACAGTGCCTAATGGAATGTACTGTTTGGGGTGTAGAACCATCATCCCGTGTGAAGACCGATTCAAAATATTCATTGATCTAGCCATAGTGAATATTCCATACCTAGCCATAGTGACTTCAACTAAAACTAATTCTCACTTCTTTATTTCATACGTTTTCTAACCTATTAATCCTAACAGAAGTAAAGGGGTGGCAAAATGTATTACCTTATTCAGGAATGAGTAAGAGTATTGTATGCTATAGATTTTGTTTCCCATTAAGAATTGGGAACAAAACGTTCTAAGTGATGGCGTTCAGAAGTTGCTTGGTTAGTGATTGGGGCTACGTGCTCGTTGCAGCGCAGGTGCTTGCAAATAAGGAGACTGAGGTGTTTGCGATGCGCTACGCGACATCCATTGTGTAGTCGAATAAACAGACTCTCGCTATGTTTCTTACAGGCATGACAACACTTTTCTTAATGTTTACACAAGTGACGAAAACGCGCAACTTTAACAGGTCTTTTTTCACTTGAACGAAGAAAACTTTACAAAGAGTGCGCAAGCGCACCTCCATATTATCAGCTGCAGAACAATAACACAATTATGTTGTCACAACAGCGACTAAAGACAACTACCTGTAACTGCATTAAGGCGATAAAGACTTGTTATTCATTTTGATAAAATATCAAGCTGCCTTCCTCAAAGGCATATTCGTCAGTAAGCTTGTAACCTGATCTTTCTTGTGCATCTGAGAGCTTGCGTTCCATCTGTCGATGGACTCACAATGGCTAAGTAAGACGCCCAATGCGTACCAGATGCGCAACAGCGGCCGCGACGCACTGGTTATACCTGGCGGTATTTATTGACAGCAACTGGTGCTGCGGCCCGGTGAGCGCTGCCACGTTCGGTGGCGGTGCAATCGCGCAACGCTCGTGCATTCCGCTGGACAAAAAAAGGAACGCCTTGCTGTCCAAGTATCTCCACGAGTTTATTTGTTCACAGCAAGGTTTGCGCTTGCAGACTCAGTGCTGGCGAGTTGCGGCGCGAGCAAGAGAGTGCGCTGGCGGCACGCCCCGGCGAAAGCTCAAGAAGCGGCATACATGGAGGCAGTTCCACAAATTGTTGCAGTCTTTGAAGCTCCTTTCATACCCTATAAATATGTCGGATCGGCTAAAGCATATTTCCTTGCTGTTAGAACATATGAAGCAAGAATAATCTCCACAGAAACAGAGGGTGGGTCGCGCGTGTTTGGCCCGTGCCGTTCGTGGAACGCGGAGAGCCATCGTATAAAAGAATGCATACTTGGCGGCTCTTGTTTGTGTCAGTTCCTTTGTAACAGTGACACAAGAAGATGGCATCCGTGGCGGCTTAGAAGGCGTCTTCAACAGCGTCTCTCCGGAGACTTTGTAAGCGAGGCGAGTTGCGAGAGAACTGAGGGAAATATTGCTCGGAAAAATCCATACGGAATGTCGCTCGAAATGCGACAGATGCTTGTCCGCTCGAAGGCGCACTCTGGTTGTGAAGGCAGCTTCTGCCTGTGTGCTGCACCACTTTCTTGCTTCTTGTGTAAAGGAGCACCGCTTTCGCCTCGTCGGCAAGTTGGCTGTTCCGTGACATGCTTCGAATTGCTCTCCCGTTTATGCTTTCAACTAGAACGAATAAGAAAGGGCATATCATTTCACTCTCTGGGTCATGCGTGCAACACGACTGTATGCAGAGCCAGGCACAGCCTTGTAAGAGGTTGTATGTCTTTTACAGAGTGGTAATAGCCTGCCGTACGCAGCAAGCGCATCGATATGTACTACGGAATACCCGGAGAGGATTGTTCTGTCCTTTGCATATTTTTTCGCGTCCACCACGGAAACAAGCAGCCCAACGACAAGAATACAGCTTTCCTCGCGTGCTCGAAAGTGAGAGACATATAACTTATTTAGCCTTCTCTAAACTCTGCCTCTATGGTCAAAAGAGCGTCGTCATTAGCAGGAAAAAAGAAGACCCCATTTCTCGCTTTTCAATATTGCTCTTAGGTGCCGTCATAGGTCACAGATTTCGTGCTAGTTCGCCCATCTGGGCCATTAGTCCCCAAATCTCAATTTTGTAGCGATTGCGTTTCACATGCCAGTTTTATCAGCCACCGTTCATGGACGGCTCACTATACTGAGGAACCGAAAAAGAACATAGCATCATAAAAGGCATCATAGCCCTGGCTTCCGTGAGCTCATTCACTTTTTTGTATTGATACCGATAGCACCAAGAAGGCGGTATTGAAAATATAGCATCCCAGAGAATCAGGGCGCCGATCTCAAGGGGGGTTCGCTGCCTGTTTTTCGCTTTCGATGCTTTTCTGGCCTGCGTTGCAGTAAGACTGGTCTGTTCACAGTTCGAGCTATACTTAACATTTATCTCTAATATTGCTAAGAACAAAAATAAATTTAAGAAATTATGCATTGCTCTGCTATCGGAAATACCAGAGACCAGCAGAGCTGGGGGAAAGCCAGTAAGGTAGTGCCCAAACCGCACACTTACTCTTACTTTTGTTGGGCTTTCCCCAGCTCCGCTGGTTCCTCGTGTTTGCGATAGCAGAGCCACGCATAATTTTCTTTCTACTGCGACAAAAAAGACCGCCGAAGCGAACGCGCGGGTTTTTATCGGTGAGCAATGACGTAACCCCACCTGTGTCCCCGCCGCGCCGCTCCTTCTTCCCCACTAAGCTCCACCCACCATGGCCGCTATCGAGAGACAGTTACCGCTATGCACTTGGCCCCACCTTTCACCCTCCAACCAAGAATCTCTCTCTCTCGCTGTGCTGCGCGATGATATTTTTATACTCTGCTTTCACTCTCTCTCAGCTCGGCGATGCTGCGGACGTCAAGAGAAACTTAGCGAGGTTCTCATAGCTCCACTGTAATAAATAACCCACGCACTTTAAACACAGCTTGAATATCACTCATAAGCCTCCCCACATTTTCTGTGAATTTAAACCAATTGCAACAAAATTCAACCAAACGTTGGTTCTGCAGCGACACCTGTATAATACACAAATAACAAACTTATACAATGTTTCGAGTGCTCCTATAAGTAACCTATTCTCGAAAAAGTTATTATCGCACGCGCATTCAATTTTTTTACCCTATGTGCCCCGCATTTCCACTATATCTGAACTTGGCGCCACCTCACTTCATCTCAATAAGCGGGCAAACATTTTACGCGGTTAGTAAAATACGCGTATAACTCTTCGGAACACTTGTATAGGCAATTTTGCGCAAAGTACTAGAACAAACTTGAAACGATGTGCGGCCTTTGCTTCTCCCAGTAATCTGAGCAACCCTTTTAAGAGCGAGAAAACGATTACTTAGTAATTATTCCCAAATACAGTTTGTAAACCATAAGCTTTAACCTTTGACCATATGCCAATGCTAACATGCCCCTTGTTCTCTCCAAGTTTAAAGCCGATGGCACATTTGCTACTTCCAGGACTCTGGAAAATCTTTCTTAGCACTTCGTATAAATAAACGCTATCCAAGTGGTCTAACACACAAAAGATTTAAAAAGGTCAGTACAAAACACGATTATAAAAGGTACTGTGTTCAGTTATCTTACAACCGAACGCCGTAGGTCTTAGGATCATATATCACCATGTTTTCTCATTGTTTTCTTTTAGTTGAGTAGCTTGGCTAACGTTAGCTGTGACACCCGAAGTAAGGCTCGAAACAGGAAGAAATTTTGTTTTTAGCACTTTTATTTCGTCCCTAATTAGCCCACGCACATTACACTTTGTCATCCATAACATGGGACCTAGTTTGCTCCAAATTCAAGCATGATATATCGTTAATTTTTGTAGGACACCAGAAAAACATGAGTATACAACTTGTCTGACTGATTCTAGAGTCGCGCTGACGGCTTTACTCTCTCTGCAGCGGGCCAGAATCTGGGCAACTTCTCAGAAAACATGCACGTCTACGAATACGTTTGAACTGCTGTTATGAACGTTGTAAGCTTGCGAAAATGATGGATCAAATATAAACATGTATTTGTTTTGGCATTGAAGGCATTAGTCAGGAACATGAGATCGCTTCTTTCATGAGACTACGCTTTACAGTTTAACTATACATGTCCATCTCTAAGCTCATGCGGAAACGCGACTATATGGAAAGTGATGGGCTTCTTAGCGTTTCACCCGAACCAATGAGACAACACAAAGGAAGTGGAGAGCAAAGCAGCAAACCTTTCAAATTGCGGTATTGTCGGAGAAATTCATAGTGGTATTCACCCACACTCCAAAAAGGGAAAATTGACATCTACTCGACCAATGCGCGCAACTGCAAAGGAAGCCCGTATCTCAGGAAAACAGGCTCGCAAACGCATTCGTCCCGGTCCGCCTTGCAGGACTGCTGTGCCACAGCCACGCTCAGGCAAGTCTAATCATCGCTCGCTACAACCAGTATGGCGGTGAACATCCGCCGTAAAGCCGAGTGAGGAAACTTGCGACGCCAAGCGGGCAGGCGGGGAAATGCTATAGTATGGGTGCATAACTTTAGCCATCGATTTTCATGTTGTTTCACAGAATAGTACCTAATTTCTAAAGGCACGTGCTTATAGTTTCCAGAGCATCACGTCAACACCTCTGGAGCATTCGCGAAAATGCACCGTCATTCCCAGAAATTACGTTGGGCAGTGATGGTGCAGTTCTGGAGGAAAATCTATATGCGGATATCAATAAATGTTGTTCGGCTGGTTGGTTCTTACTTTTTGTCGTGTAATAGGATGCGAAACAATATGATGTAAGAACAAGACACAAAAGCACGTTCTTTCATGTCCTGTTCATATTGTTTCCTGTCCTATTTCAGCCCCATATCCTTATTTCTTCCAATTCATCGAACGAAGATGTGCTCAGCTGTCTATAAATATATGCGGGTGTATTTGTGCTTTATCACAACATTATATGTAATATCGAAGAGCACCAAAATCGCGGAATATCTTGGAAATACCGAGGCACTCAAAGTTCACTCGGCCTAAGGGAGCCAAGAAAGGTTCTGAAAATTAGGTGTAAATTCTTTGAATGTAGTTACGATAGCCGAACAAGTCAATGTACAAAACTAGTCTACGCTTTGGTCACATCCTGAAAAGTCAGCAGGTGACAAGTCTCGAGCCCCACGGTAATTGGCGGGATCCAGTGGTTTTAAAATGAAGCGGTGAGTCATGTACCGACGTTTAATTTCGTTTCAATCAGAAACTCGGGCAAATGCTGACTTGGAGAAACGGTAAATTTATTTGCTAGCTTGTGTACTTCTTTCGACAGAATCTCGACGAAGGTAGCTGTCACTTTGCATGATCTCCCAGGGAACTTTAACAAAATCCTTAACGTGGAAGGAATTCACTTATACATTGCTTTCAACTGAGCGACTCACAAGAACTAAATTGACCTTTAGTGTAATCACTTCAATGTTTATGGAGGTTATCTTAGCCATCGCGGAGGTTATCAAAAATCTCACAAAAGAAAAACACTAAGTGTGCAACATAAAAATGAAATAAACACGTTCTGCATTATTATAAACACAATATAGCATTCAGCACTAACTTTTTTTACCGATTGGCTAGCAGTGCCAAACGCTGATACCTTCGCTAACTGGGTCAAGAAGCTCGCGTTGAATAATATTAATAATAATATTAATCATCATCCTGGTTATATGTTCATCAGCCTCGTTGCGCCTGCTGGGCATCAGCCTGGTTACGCCCAGAGCAGGCCATAGGCCTCTCCCATAGTTCTCCAGCAACCCCGATCATGTACTAATTGTGGCCATGTCCCTGCAAACTTCTTAATCTCATCCGCCCACCTAACTTTCTCCCGCCCCCTGCTACGTTTCCCTTCCCTTGGAATCCAGTCCGTAACCCTTAATGACCATCGGTTATCTTCCCTCCTCATTACATGTCCTGCCCATGACCATTTCTTTTTCTTGATTTCAACTAAGATGTCATTACCTCGCGTTTGTTACCTCACCCAATCTGCTCTTTTTTTATCCCTTAACGTTACACCCATCATTCTTCTTTCCATAGCTCGTTGCGCCGTCTTCAATTTAAGTAGAGCCCTTTTCGTAAGCCTCCAGGTTTCTGCCCCGTACGTGAGTACTGGTAAGACACAGCTGTTATAAACTTTTCTCTTGAGGGATAATGGCAACCTGCTGTTCATGATCTGAGAATGCCTGCCAAACGCACCCCAGCCAATTCTTATTCTTCTGATTATTTTAGTTGCATGATCCGTATCCGCCGTCACTACCTGTCCTAAGTAGGTGTATTCCCTTACCACTTCCAGTGCCTCGCTACCTATCGTAAGCTGCTGTTCTCATCCGAGACTGGTAAACATTACTTTAGTTTTCTGTAGAATAATTTTTAGACCCACCCTTCCGCTTTGCCTCTCTAGGTCAGTGAGCATGCATTGCAGTTGGTCCCCTGAGCTACTAAGCAAGGCAATATCATCAGCGAAACGCAAGTTACTAAAGTATTCTCCATTAACTCTTATCCCCAATTCTTCCCAATCCACATCTTTGAATACCTCCTGTAAACACGCTGTGAATAGCATTGGAGAGATCGTATCGCCCTGCCTGAAGACTTTCTTTATTGGGATTTTGTTGCTTTCTTTATGAAGGACTACGCTGGCTGTGGAGCCACTATAGATATCTTTCAGTATTTTTACATACGGCTCGTCTACACCCTGACTCCGTAATGCCTCCTTGACTGCTGAGGTATCAACTGAATCAAACGCTTTCTCGCAATCAATGAAAGCTATATATAAGGGTTGGTTATATTCCGCACATTTTTCTATCACCTGATTGATAGTGTGAATATGGTCGATTGTTGAGTAGCCTTTACGGAATCCTGCCTGGTCATTTGGTAGGCACAAGTCTAAGGTGTTCCTGATTCTATTTGCGATTACCTTAGTAAATACGTTGTAGGCAATGGACAGTAAGCTGATCGGTCTATAATTTTTCAAGTCTTTGGCGTCCCCTTTCTTATGGATTAGGATTCATAAGAAAGATTCCAGATTCCAAGATTCCAGTACGCTCGAGGTCATGAGGCATATCGTATACAGGGTGGCCAGTTTTTCTAGAGTAATCTGCCCACCATCCTTCAACAAATCTGCTGTTACCTGACCCTCCCCAGCTGCCTTCCCCCTTTGCATAGCTCCCAAGAATTTCTTTACTTCTTCCGGCGTTACTTATGGGAGTTCAAGTTCCTCTAGACTATTCTCTCTTCCATTATCGTCGTGGGTGCCACTGGTACTGTATAAATCTCTATAGAACTCCTCAGCCACTTGACCTATCTCATCCATGTTAGTAATGATATTGCCGGCTTTTTCTCTTAACGCATACATCTGATTCTTGCCAATTCCTAGTTTCTTCACTGCTTTTAGGCTTCCTCCGTTCCTGAGAGCATGTTCAATTCTATCCATGTTATACTTGCTTATGTCAGCTGTCTTACGCTTGTTGATTAACTTCGAAAGTTCTGCCAGCTCTATTCTAGCTGTAGCGTTAGAGGCTTTCATACATTGGCGTTTATTGATCAGATCTTTCGTCTCCTGCGATAGCTTACTGGTATGATGTCTAATGGAGTTACCACCGACTTCTATTGCACATTCCTTAATGATGCCCATAAGATTGTCGTTCATATCTTCAGCACTAAGGTCCTCTTCCTGAGTCAAGGCCGAATACCTGTTCTGCAGCTTGATCCGGAATTCCTCTATTTTCCCTCTTACCGCTAGCTCTTTGATCGGCTTCTTATGTACCAGTTTCTTGCGTTCCCTCCTCAAGTCTAATCTAATTCGAGTTCTTACCATCACATGGTCACTGCAGTGCACCTTGCCGAGCACGTCCACATCTTGTATGATGCCAGGGTTAGCGCAGAGTATGAAGTCTATTTAATTGCTAGTCTCGCCATTTGGGCTCTTCCACGTTCCCTTTCGGCTAACCCGCTTGCGGAAGAAGGTATTCATTATCCGCATATTATTCTGTTCTGCAAATTCTACTAATCACTCTCCCCTGCTATTCCTAGAGCCTATGCCATATTCCCCCACTGACTTGTCTCCAACCTGCTTCTTGCCTACCTTGGCATTGAAGTCGCCCATCAGTATAGTGTATTTTGCTTTGACTTTACCCATCGGCGATACCACGCCTTCATAGAAGCTTTCGAATTCCTGGTCATCATGACTGGATGTAGGGGCGTAGACCTGTACGACCTTCAAGTTGTACTTCTTATTAAGTGTCACAGCAAGACCGGCCACCCTCTCGTTAATGGTATAGAATTCCTGTATGTTACCAGCTATATCCTTATTAATCAGGAATCCGACTCCTAGTTGTCGTCTCTCCGCTAAGCCCCGGTAGCACAGGACGTGCCCGCTTTCTAGCACTATATATGCTTCATATGTCCTCCTAACTTTACTGAGCCCTATGATATCCCATTTACTGCCCTCTAATCCTCCAATAACACTGCTAGACTCGCTATACTAGATTACGTTCTAGCGTTAAACGTTGCCAGGTTCAGGTCCCAATGGCGGCCTGTCCGAATCCAGGGATTCTTAGCACCCGCTGCTGCGTCACAGGTCTGACCGCCGCTGGGGTCAGTTGCTTTGCAGCTGCTGGGGACTGATGGCCGGGGTTTGATTGTTGTATTCATATAGGAGGTTGTGGCCAAGTACTGCACCAATGGCCAATCCTGCTCTGGTGAGGGAGTGGGTTCCCTGTTCTGGTCACCGGTATCAGGCCGCACTCCAGGCCTGTTTATGCAATTTTATCAACACGCGGATTTTTTTTTTATCCGGTGGAAGATTGCGCGGCACCGGGATTCGAACCACGGTCCTCTGGCACGCGAGGCGGATCCTCTATCTCTACGCCACCGCCACGCGTTGAATAAAGACGGGCTATGTTATTGAGCACGTTGAAACCTGTGCAAGCTGGTTCGTCATTTTTGTAATGCTGCCTCCATTGGGTTTCAAAATATAGCACCACAGTTTCTACATAGCCACAGCGGGATCAATTATTCTCGTACCCGCCGTGGTTGCTTAGTGGTTGTTGCATTGGGCTGCTAAGCACAAGGTCGTGGAATCGTACCCCGGCCACGGCGGTCACATTTGATGGGGGCGAACTGCGAAAACACCCGTGTACTTAGGTTTAGGTGCACGTTAAAAAACGCACGGTGGTCCAAATTATTCCGGAGTCTCACACTATGACGTGCCTCATAATCAGATCGTGGTTCTGGCACGTAAAGCCCCATAATTTAACTTTTTATTTTATTCTCGTACACACCAGTAGTACGCCGTCCCGCAGTACAGCGGTGTTTTGTGCAGCGCGTAAATGGTTTAGTAAAATTACGGAGGAGAAAGAGCGCTCTTTACTAAAGCCATTTATGTGCTGCAAAAAATACCGCTGTGAACTATTACCAACTGTCGCAAGCTTCCACCTTTTTAAGCAGTGGAAGTTCGGAATGTAAATCATATTTACTTCGTATTACTATCCTGTATTTGTTGCTGCTATTCGAAGGCACCCATAGAAAAATAAAAATATGAATTTAGTTTAACAGTAAATGCTACATGAATGCGTTAGCATTACGACGCATCTGGTTGAAGTCCCATATTTATGATATATTGATGTATACCGCGTTCAACACAGTGCAAAGTGTTGTTGAGGAGTTCACTCAACACACGTCCTGCTTCTTTCGATTAGCGAAGTGGACCTGACGATAGTCCGGAGCGCACCGCCGTTAGTAGCACTACACATATTTTTATATATAAATAAGTATATATATATATACACGCTCCGATAAGCTCTACGATTTCCTCTCTAGCTCTACTGCCGGACCAGCTTCCCACACATACACCGCTTCCCACTTTGACACTCTTAGTTCTAATGCAATAAAATGCCTTGACCGCGCAGACGGATGCACCATTTGCGCAGGTCCACGTTCAGTATCCACTGGCTCAGAATGTGCCCGGACCTGAACTTGAGCGGATGCCTGAAGGCGCCAAGCTGCAGCTGCAAGTTATTTACCGACTAGCGTAGTCCGGAAGGTTGCACCGCAAGCGACTTTGTCGATATCCACTCGCTCTGTGCATTCGGCCGTGAGTGAAACGCGCACTAGTGCTGCTGTCGCATCATCCGCATTGCAACCGGTGGCTTGCCAAGTGTCCTCTGAATATGACTCTGGACAAATGCACGAAGGCCAAGCCGGCGCCTTAATCAGCCGACCCGTTTCTCCCTGACGAGGTAGAAAAAGGGACAAGCCGAGGCACGTTGCATAGCAACGAGCCAGCCACTCGGCGGACGGGAGCAGCGTATAACCGCGGGGCCTTGTTTACTGCGAGCAGATTTCTCTTGGGAGACTGCGGGCATACGCCTCGGGCCCGAGGGCGCCTTCATCGCCTAGTTGGCAACTTTTCAAAGGTGCGCGGCCAAAAGAAACGTCATGGGAAATACCGAGCTCGCATATGCGGCACGAATCTCAATGACTGCAGCCGAAGCGACGACGCATTTCACGGCTAACTGCAGATCATGGACGTGCTTGTTTTGACAACCAGGCGAGCTCCCGCCAATTGGCAACTCCAGAATCTCTCACTTTTGCTGGCAGCGCTGTCCAAACAAACAAAGATCGCTACGACATCCAGGTTCAAGGCGCCTCTTTCGCTTGGTGCTGCGCTCACGCGTTTCTCGTTCGTGGTGTCGAATAGAGGTGTTTCGTCGAAGCCAAATAATTGCCAGCTGCCGATTAACTTATTTTGATCGGTCTCCGCGACAAGACCGCTGAAATCGCTGCGCTGTGTGTGCCTTCCCAGCGAGCCGTATGAGTTCTATCTTTTAAAGACAAAGAGCCTTTCAAGCGAGTCAGAGGTTTAAAAAAGATGTTCGTGCGTAGCGGACCTGCGAAAAGCACTTGTTCGCGGTGTTGCTCCGCAGGTACAAGTCTAATACTCGACTGTTTTCGACTTTCACAAGCAACTGTGACTTGTGATGTAGTATATCACATATAGCATATGACAATATAAAGGCAGTAACATCTATTTTGCTTTCAAAAGCTAAATACGGATGTTCTGCAGTGAGGCTAAATTCTGTAACAGTACCTGGCCAGTGTGTCTTGCGATGGCGATAGCACATTAGTAGAGAGTTATATATAGATAGCTATATCGATTGCGATAGCAAATTATTAGGCAGCTATACGAAGTAAATATGGTATTTTATCGGCCGTATAAACTTGGAAACATTAGGCGCCAAACAATGAAATCTTCCTTACCTCAGTAAGGAACCCTTCGTTGCGGTGAGGCTACCTTATGTCACACTGAAAGCTTCCTTACTGAGGGGCCCTCGGTGAAGGTTTCCTTGGTGCTTCCTCAGCATGAGGTAGCTCCAAAGCTACCTTCATGCGTCCTTACGCCGATCCTGGCCCTGAACGAGCGCTTCACCTCACTGCTTAGCCACGTGACGTTTGCTTGCGCATGCGCGCTGTCGCCCACCTGCGGAGAAGCGCCAGCACGGTACGTCTTCCTACAGTGTACTGTAGTCGCGTGCGTCTATTTGTCGTACAAAAATCCCCCACGTGACCTGATCCTAGGTGCCTAGGGACAGCATCGTTTAGAGACTTTTGAGAAGGCGCGATGCTGGCGCCGAGCGACGCCGTGGCGTGTTCGTCCTCGGCGTGATCGTTCTCTGGACCGCGCGTTGTTCGACATTGCTCATGTGATGGTGCGTGCGTTGCTTGTGTGTTGGTTGTAGGTTCTGTGTTACTTGGCGGAAAGCCGTGAGTAGTGGCGGTGCGGCAGTGCGGCTTTGGCCTCGGTGAGCTCTAGCAGTGCAGAATCTGCGTTGTGTGACCCGTGCTTTCTTGAGAACCCGACGGTGATGAGAATTGAAATATCGAAGTGGCCTAGCGCCTCGGCAGCGAAGTTCTGCGAACCGCGATGTGGCGTCGCCGTGTCCGACTTTGCTTAACGGACATCGAGGGATGTGCTGCTCGCTGCAAGTCATGTAAATGCAACTGCGTCGACCGCCCACTGTTCAGCGCTGAATGTGTGTTTGGTGTGCTGTGCTTGAAACGAGTGGTGCAGCCGTGCAGCGGGGGTGGCAGAGGAGCAGAGTGGCTTAGGGTTTGCGCGTTCACAGACATGTGCTCCCGTCTTGGTCTCATTAGCGGCTGTCGCGGGATTCTGGTGTGCTAGCTCCTTGTCTAGTATGAAGTTTACGACGGTAACACACAGCATATTCACGTTTTTCCGCGCTATATGTCATTTGCATGACGGCCGAGTTGAAAACGAGACATATAGTGTTCTTTGCGTTTGTGTGTTGTAAATTACTTTCTATTGTGGAAGTTCTGGGAGTCTTATTACGCAAGGAGTGCGAACGTAAACATAAACACATATGTGTGTCTGAAATTTTGAATTACCCATAATACCCTTTACGACTGATAAGTGGGCTAAACGGCCCGTGTGAATCAGCTACCGTATGTTGCGACGCTCTTTCGTGTGGTAGAATGATGCATGGTGCGCGTTTATTTCTGTACTGTTGTAAAAACCATTTGTTTATTCCCTCGATACAAATGTACGGCTTCTTCGCCGCAGTACAGCTTAGCTACGCGGTGAAGCATACTAGAAGTGGGAGGGGGCCGCTATCAGCCAGCATAGTATGTCCACTTAGGTGACCTGAGAGGCGGCGGGTGCGCGAGTGTATAATTTAAGAATTCTTATTATGTCCAGTGACAGTGGAGATCATTAACCGTAGCACCAAAGTAGTGGACCACTACCAGAACAAAGGCATGTAGTATGCCCATCTCAATTCTTGTGCTTATGCCAGTCTTATTTTTTACAGCAATAGCTGCTATTGGCTAACTCCCCTGGTTGTTCTGATGTCTACTGGTGTTGTCACTGGAATTCCCGAACTTCTTGCTAGAATATTGCAAATAAAGTTCTCATTGTGCTGCGAGGATTCAAACATACGATCAAAAGAGTGGCAGTCCACAATTCTACATTTCAGCCACTCTGCTGAAGGTACAGTCGTGGTGAATACTGATCCCGGAGGGCGTGATCTAGCCAACAGGTGCCTAGATTGGCTAACACCTGCTCAATGTCTGCATACTGTATATAGAGCTGGCATCCACACCTTCAAGTTCTTACACATCACCTTCCCACTTGTGAAGGCAGTCCTATGTTAAGTTTTCTTCTTGCATGTGATGACAATGATTGGGTGCATCTGCTTCATTAATCTTCTTCTAGTGCTTGGCTTCTCAGATTTACTGGATGGAGCTGTTGGTGTCTTGTTTTCCTCAAGCAAAGCGTGAGACGTAGCAATGCGTAGCCCAAATATAGATTTGAGAAAACCAAAACGTATTCAGCAGTAAGAAGCTAAAGGGTTGTTTTGGTGTAGATCAGTGGCTAAGTCCGGATATGAAAGATGAGGAAGAAAAGCCGAGTCTTTCCACTTCAACACTGAGGCACAACTCCCGCAAGTAAATAGGACTCTTACTTATTTTACGTTTTTAAGGAGAGTACCGACTTGCATTGGCAAGTGTTCACTTCAGCAAACACTGCATGAAGTAAGCTTCCTGTGCATTTTTCACCAGCTACTGCATCATTGTTTCACATTAAGAGTGAAACTGCAATTTTCTTTACGCCACAACTTGCCCAATTTTGTGTTTTGCAGTGGGATGTTAGCAGTGCTAATAAGGCACCTAAATACTCATGAATAGTAGTACAGAGAAAAAAAAAGTAAGAAAGCAGTGGCTTTTTGTGCGTAGACTATGCATACACCTGGTGCTCTTATGGTCATTTTTTCCCTATCCGCTCAGCCATTCTAAACAAGAAAAGTTTATACACAATTAGTTTATACACAGACCACAACTTAACCACAGGTATCGTTGGTAAGCAAAGTATATTTATTCGGTGATTTTCAGCAGCCCTGCTATTGAGCTTTCCTTCCTTCCTTTTCAGCTGTGCAGGTTCATTAAGAAGTGATGATACAGTTTGACAATTTTAATCGTTGAAAGACTTAGCGAAACCTTTTTCGGGTTGTTTTTTCTTGGTTTCAGACTCTGCACATTGCATTTTAAGGCGTGTTTTCTGTGTTTGTTGCTTTTTCTTTATGGGTAGGGCATGTCAACATTTTTTACACCATTTCAAGTATGTGGTGCCATAGACTGTTCTTAGATGAAGTCTTGCCCTTTCATTCTGTACAATATGATGTCGGTTTCTCGTGTCCAAGGCCGTTTTACAGCATGATTGTAGCATTTTGCTAAGTTTTGCCTCTGTCACCCAAGCTTGAAAGATTGCTACCCACTGGTGGTGGCATGACACATGTCACGTTTCTTTTTCAATAAAAGGAAGCCTGTCACTTATCCTGTGCACTGGTTGCCTTTTGTCTGTTTGAATTGCAATTTTTTGCCTATGTTTGCTCTTTTGTTGCATTTCATATTAGGAATGGCTATCATAATTGACATTTAACCATATTGCACACAATGTGAATGATATGTAATTGCAATATATGGCCACCATAAATATAATAGAAGTTAATAATTCAAGAATAGTGCCTTTGCATGGTGGTGCAGCCATGAATTGTGGCTATAAGGTACCAGCACTGCAGATAGCACTGCTTTTGCAGAATGTAGTTCAACTCTACTACTTTCAAACATCATTGTTCTTATCTGCATTTGTATAGCTCCAGTTTCTGTGAACAATACACATCTGGTGGAAGGGTGGCTTGCACCTGCAGTTGGGTCCAATGAATAGCCAAATTTCTGCCCGTTTTCTTGTTATTAGCATATTAGTAAAGGCATTTGTTTTTATAGTAGCCTGTTTGCCCAGCGTAGAAGCCGCTGCAGGGTGTGAGGATCTCATACACATCTTCAGCTTTGCAGGGGACGCAGCATCTGGCACATGGTTTGTCACAGGCCATGTATTCGGGGCAAGTTGAGTTCACTCACTAGCAAAGGGAGAACCAAGCTTGTCGGATATGAAGTAAACCGCCTGTATAATCAGTGGTCTTCATTTCGTGTGACATATGTGGTTATAGCGACCCTTGTTTTAAGCACTTCTTGTCCAGTAGCGGTCGTTTGCTTTTAAAACACTCAGGATAGCTTTCAGCAAGCTGGACAGGAATAACACTGAAAAACCAGCAGATGTTAATTGTCGCATTTATCATGCGAAGCTTCGTACAGTAATGATGAGGGCGTAAATCAATGAGGGTGTTCCTCAAGGCCTTGTAGCACATGTCACGAGTTTGGAGCAACATGATGTATAGCACTTTTTTGATCGCATGCTATAGGTTTAGCAGGTGTGGCCATGGTTGAAGTGCAGTGCAAGGTCAAGAAAACAGATATCTATGAGCAGCACCCTAGTAAGGAGACTCTGGGAAAACTAGTGGGAAGCCTGTTGAACATCTGGCTGACCCACTTGCTGGCTCCACCAGGCAAAGTATGATAAAGAGAAGGAAGTCATCAACACATAAGTAGGTTTTTACATATAAACACGGTGCTAAGGTCAAAACATGCCAACAAGTCTTAGTGCGCAGGCTATGCACGACCAACTACATATGCCTTCTGTTCGGACATTGCTCATTGTAACTAACAAGGATGGAGTGGACAAAAAAAGAACAGCAGCTCCATTAATTTAGTTTCACTGGTATCGACAGTGTTTTGTAAGCATACATTGCCATACTCCCCAATGCCTTCTTGGGTGACATCAGCAAAGACCAGCTTGAGGCAAGGGGTAATAGACGTCTTTACAAGCTAAAAATGCATGCATGCATGGAGAGCACATTATGTCCAAAAAGTAGGCACTTCACAGGGGCACTAGAGAAGGAACAGGTTATTAACAGTGGGCAAAGACAAGCTACTAACACCCAACACTGTTGCCATGTAACGACCTCTGAAACAATCCCTCTTAAAGAGGAAATCATCTTTGTGTATCCATAAAGAGGGCAGATGGGCAAAGCCCCTTCAGTAATGCTGCCAGCTTCAAAAGCCTATTTTGCACATCCTGAATGCTTCCTTCTTAAGACTTTGCTGGGTGCAAGCATTCTACTGTCCAAAAGCTGTCATTGAGAGCACTGTTGGTTTGGTGGCAATAAAGTTCAGAAGCAATTGCAACAAACCTCCCTTCCTAGTTGGCCTGCATGCTCACGGCGCTTATGAAGCAGCACCATGAGGCAAGCAAGGTGAATGGATGCCTCCAAACCCTTGTTCGTTGATCACACTGTTCTGTTAGTAACAACCATGAGGCTTGAAACCAACAAGCTCAAGCTCAGCACTCGCATGGTTACTGCGGAGGATCCATAAAAAGCACAAAAACAGAAAACTCAAGGGAAAGGATAAAGCACCATTTAACACTTAGTATTGCTACAGCCCACCCCCTTCTTTTATTTTGTCTGGTCGTGCTACATCTTTTTACTATATATAGGCATGAACTTAGGTGATGTTCCCAATCAGTGTCCAATTTTTATATACACTATGTGCTGGTTCAAAGAGGTTCGAAACACTGCAATGGAAGCTTCAAGTAGAAAAGGTGCCTGGAAGAAAAAAAAAAAGCTGTGCTGCAACCATCTTGGCAACATCTTGTCCCCTTAATAAAAATTGTGCTTTCATATCAACTTGAGCCCTCCAGTTTAGAGTAAAGTACCAGTGCACTGATGAACAATGAATCAATTCTCAAAGAGCATGTGCAGTCCAGCCAAAAGCAGGGGCAAGAATCCGCATTGTGCTCCTGCATTGAAGGTGAATAACACGTACCATAATGGCGAATGTGCTTTAGTAAGCTTCATCGCAATATTAATTTGTAATGTACAAAGAATTGTCAATGAAGCTTACCACGAGCACAGATGTACTTGCAATTTATGTCACAATTGAAAGTAATGAGCACAGTGTAAACCTATGTGCCCTTTCCACTCTTAGTATGCTTTACTGAACGATGCTTATTTACACCCCTGTATTGCGGTGTAGCAAGCTACAAAAGAAACGTTGCATAATTAGGCTTTTTACGATTATCTTTCTCGCAATACACTATTATTTGGCGGTGAAGCCTAAGCAATGTACTGCGGTGAAGCATACTAAAAGTGAAAAAGGGCCACTGTCACTGGACATGATAAGAGTTCTTTATGTCCTCACAGGTCGCCTAAGTGGACATACTATGCTGGCTGATAGTGGCCGCCTCCCACTTTTAGTATGCTTCATCGCGTAACTAAAGCGTACTGCGGCGAAGAAGCCGTACATTTGTATTGAGTGAATAAACAAATGGTTTTTCAACAGCACAGAAATAAACGCGCACCATGCTTCAGTCTACCACACGGAAGAGCGTCGCAACATACGGTAGCTGATGCACACAGGCCGTGTAGCCCACTTATCAGTCGTAAAGGGTATTAAGGGTAATTCAAAATTCCAGACACACATGTGTTTATGTTTACGTTCGCACTCCTTGCGTAATACCACTCCCAGAACTTCCACAATAGAAAATAATTTACAACACACAAACGCAAAGAACACTATATGTCTCATTTTCAACTCGGCCGTCATGCAAATGACATATAGCGCGGAAAAACGTGAACATGCTGTGTGTTAGCGTCGTAAACTTCATACTAGGCAAGGAGCTAGCACACCACAGTCCCGCGACAGCGGCTAATGAGACCAAGACGGGAGCACATGTCTGTGAACGCGCAAACTGAGCCCGTAAGCCACTCTGCGCCTCCGCCACCCCCGCTGCACGGCTGCATCACTCGTTTCAAGCACAGCACACCAAACACACATTCAGCGCTGAACAGTGGGCGGTCGACGCATTTGCATTTACGTGACTTGCAGCGAGCAGCACATCCCTCGATGTCCGTTAAGCAAAGTCGGACACGGCGACGCCACATCGCGGTTCGCAGAACTTCGCTGCCGAGGCGCTGGGCCACTTCGATATTTCAATTGTCACCACCGCCGGGTTCTCAAGAAAGCACGGATCACACAACGCAGATTCTGTAGTGCCAGCGCTCATCGAGGCCAAAGCCGCATTGCCGCACCGCCACTAGTCACGGCTTTCCGCCAAGTAACACAGAACCAACAAGAGAAAAGACGGGGAATCCGGGAGATGGCAATTCAAGGCGATGAGCAAAACGTGAACAAGGTGAATGCAGGAGCCAACGTTTCGACAAGTGGACTTGTCTTCTTCAAGCCGACATATGCTTTCCTCGCCACAGTATATATAGGTGGGGTTATTCTAAAGGGGAGGGGGTGTGAGGCGGGAGGGCGCGGAAACGAGGGAAAGTGTGTTAGCGTGTCGAATTAGTAAAGGAACGCTGTGTACAAGGTCAAAGCCAGGACCCCCCCTCCCCTCACCCTAGTCGTTGATTTCTGCTAGCGTTGACCTTAGATCAACGCTAGCAGAAAGGAACTATCCCCAAGTTGCTCTCGATAGAGCTTATGATACCGCGTCAAGATTGGAGAGACAGTCGGAATTGGCGAAGAGACAGCCCACATTAGAATCTGACAGACCGCCGGCCTTTATAACAAAATATTCTAATGCACTCCCAAACATAAACAACATCCTAAGAAAATACCACCCAATATTATCAAGTAACGAGCGTCTGCGAAAAGCGTTCCCGGATGTACCCAGGGTTACCTATCGCCGAAACAAGAACTTTAAAGACATGTTAGTGCACGCAAAAGTCAGCCAGCAGCATTCCTCCGTAATAAAAGCATGTTGTCGCCCTAGATGCAAAACCTGCAGGCACCTTCAAAGTGACATTAAAATTAAAAGCACCGCAAATAATTATACACATGCAGTCAAATCCAGCTTCACTTGCACAAGTTCGGATGTGATTTATATGCTTGAATGTTCCTTCTGTAAGAAACAATATATCGGTGAAACAGGACAATCAATGAACGTCAGATTAAACGGACATCGCGCGGACACAGCTAAAAAGCTTCCCAAAGCCGTCGCCGAGCATTTCAACCAACCAGGTCATAACTTTGATGAACTTAAACTCTACATCTTACAGTCAAATTTCCGTTCTGAACGAGAAAGAAAATACAGAGAATCATACCTTATCCATAAGTTCAAGACATTGCAACCAATAGGCATAAACGTTTCAAAGGGAGCTTTAGAATCTATTCGCTATGCTAAACCTCAAGCTATAGGCAACAACACTTAGTTTGATTTCTTGGCGTATCCCCCCCCTTTTCCTTTTTCTTCCCTTCTTTTTCTTTCTCTTTCTTTCTTTTTTTTTCTTTTTTTTTTGTCAGCTGGCGTGTCAGACGCCCTTGACACGCCGGCTAACGCGCGTGGGTTGACAGACTAGGGTGAGGGGAGTGGGGGTCCTGGCTTTGACCTTGTACACAGCGTTCCTTTACTAATTCGACACGCTAACACACTTTCCCTCGTTTCCGCGCCCTCGCGCCTCACACCCCCTCCCCTTTAGAATAACCCCACCTATATATACTGTGGCGAGGAAAGCATATGTCGCCTTGAAGAAGACAAGTCCACTTGTCGAAACGTTGGCTCCTGCATTCACCTTGTTCACGTTTTGCTCATCGCACAGAACCAACAAGCAACGCACGCACGATCACATGAGCAATGTTGAACAACGCGCGGTCCAGAGAACGATCACGCCGAGGACGAACACGCCACGGCGTCGGTCGGCGCCAGCATCGCGCCTTCTCAAAAATCCCTAAATGATGCTGTCCCTAGGCACCTAGGATCAGGTCGCGTGAGGGATTTTTGTACGACAAATAGACGCACGCACTGTAGTCTTGCCAGGCATGTTCGTTTCAGTCACGCGTACGGCATGGATGCGTTGCTAGGCGTTGCACGACGCCGGCGTGCCAGTGTTGCTGGAGCACACCAAGTTTTGCACTGTAATGCGCTACTTTTTTTAAGTTTAGTAAACAAAACTGGAAGAAAGCGTCCATGCTTCCCTTTATTAGCTCTTCAGTTTAAAGATTGTGCGACGATACATTTTTTTTTATTGAATAATCGTGTTCGCGTAAAGCTTATAAGAGATAATCTCGAACCCAGGCATGCGACAACCAGTCCTTACGTGAGGACTGGTGAAGGGAGCTTTCAGAGTACGCTTGCTTCCTCCATCGGTCCTTCGCTGTAAGGAGGCCTCACGTAAGGTTAGGAAGCGCTCGAACGAAAGGAACGTTTCATTGTTTGGGCCTAAGTTACTGACTGAATAAACAAGAATCGTGTCAGCGCGTACAGACAAACATGAGCACATCACACTCTATGACCGCGGACACTCGCTTGTAAAAACACTGGCGTGAGCTAGCGCCGCAGCAGCAGCAGCGAGCGAAGTAACCTCGGTGCCGTCTATCGCTTCAACGCAAACAGCGGCGAGAACACGCCGCTCGCGACACGGCGCGCTCCGCCGCCTCTCGAAGTACGCAGTCGCTGGCGAAGCCCCGCCCACTCTCAACAAGTGCTCACAGAGAGCGAAAAAAATTGACCGCACAGCCCTACTAATAAAACAAGCATTGTTCATAGATTAAAGAGGCGCCTCCGTGAGCGCAATATCTCCCGCTAGAGGCGCCGTAGTAGGCACTTTTCTAACCTATAAACTTTCTCCAACACTAATCGAAGCATTTTTATTACATGACAAAGAGTACAAAATTACTATTCCTAATTATACATTGTAACTCTTCAGTACTTACTGTGTTTTTAATTGTTATTAAAACGCGAAATAACGTTCAGCATCGTCGACCACCCACGTGACCTCTGGCCTGGATACAAATTTTTACCGGTATATTCGCTTGCACGGCACGTACGGATTCATTGGTTCGCACACTTAACCTGGTTGCTTATTTAGTGCTGAAACCAGTTCATTGCGATTTGTTATCTCGCGTTATTTAACTTGGCGTGAAGTGACGTGTGTGCGAGCGGGTTGCAATCCCGAATGCTAGGTTTCGGTCGTGAACTATGCGGAACACGTCTACATGGAAGCGGGAGCCGGATTCTGCAGCGACTGAGGACGGAAATACCGGTGAGTTGTTTAACATCACTGCATGAATAGTTATGTAATATTCGTCTCGTTAACTTACAGGCGGTGACAAGTTAACCAATAAGATGCTGCATAATATGTGGGCAGCATGACCCACCACTGCTGTTTCCGAAATAAACGTTGAGTCGCGAGGCCGTCGTTACACACACAATCACGAAAGAGAGAGCGAACTTGGAACGCGCAACACATTTTTGATCACATTGTAGGCGTCAGCATGGGCGACTGAGTAACGTTATCAATATATTTTTTTCGAGTCCGACGGCAACTTCTTTAGTCCACAAAACCGAATAACCCTTTAATAAATTGAAGTGAAAATAATGAATTTCATGTATTAAACCATTGCATGCATGGTAATTCACCCATACTTCGCACTTGTTGGTTCCAAATACTCTTGCTGTTCAATTTGGTTTCCCTTAAGGTATTTATTTTTGCATTTGAAGCGGTGCATCACGTTCTTGCAGAACGTGATGCACCGTGAAGGCATTATTTCTAATACCTTCGTGTATTTCTTGAATCTACTTGTTGAACCAGCAGTGTGATCTCTGCTAGTGTATACATGATCGCAAGAATGTTCTCTTTTGTAATCCTTATAATACTTAAGCTGTTGACACGCATTGCAGTTACGATGACATCAATTTTATGGCGAGGAGTAATATATATTTAATTACCATACTGCTCAAGAACGTAGAACAAACACTGAACATTTGCTTGTGTTCTGTAGTAACAAACCATTACAATATATGTCACAGCTTTTTGCATTTCACGTTGCAAAATTGCGCTTTTCCAATTTCTGACACAGTCAAAATTTTTTTCCAGGCAAGCGAAAAAGAGGAGAGCAGCAGTGTATTGCAACACACTCCACGCACTAAAGAGAAGCTGCTACAACAAGGCCATTGTGTGGACGTTTGCTGCTACTGCAAGGACAGCGGCTTCAGAAATATATATGCTTTATATATGCTGTATTGTTTTCCTAGCCTTGGAAATACATTTGTTGCAGCAAATGATATGAAACTTTGTTCATATTTACGGTTCAGCATAATTGGTTCAAAATATAAAAAAACACTACATGAGGATGGCTGACCTGTGCTGTATACAATGTGTTACTCTTCTCCTCCAACAGAGTTTGCACCAAGGATATCTTGGTCCTTCGAGCCCCCATTTACACCAACAGGAAATGGCTGTAGCCAAATTCGCAAGGCCTTTACATCACGAAGAAAGAAGCGGATTCAGAAGTATTTGGAGGACATGTCAAGTCTACGGAGGTCTGTGTCAACACTGAAAAGAGCCTGAGTCATCATTCCACCATCACGGATATTGGTAGAGTCATCCAGGTACCTCAACAAAAGAAATTCTTCTTATTCAGATGCACCTGCAACCTCTGAACAGGCACAGACGACGCCGGCCCAGAGTTCCCTCAGTTTGCCGTTCCTTAATCAGCTGCCTGGCCTCATCAAATTCCATTTGTGCCAAGTATATTTTTCTACAAAATCAAGCTTTTTTCATTCCCCATTCTTTGGAATATTATTCTTCTTCCTCACAGTCACTGCCTAGTAGCATATCTGTAGCAGTATTTTCTAGTGTACGTTGCAATGTGTAATTCCCCTCCTGAAATCGCACATGCTCCATCGGAATGTGTCTTGCGTTAACCTTTGTATGATGTGCCATGTATTTTACCTATCTTGATGTTTTTGGCCATCAGTGCTTGCAGAGCAGAGTGTCTTCCTGAATGCAGCTTTCTCATTTTTATATTTAATTCCTAGTTTTATATTTAATTCCTAGTAAACCGCGTCGATTATCGCAGTAAGGCTACGAATTGATTCACGTTACATGAACCTCATCTTTGAATCTTTCATCCCCCGTGCATCACAAGAATGGAACTACCTTCCCTCAAGTATCGCAGCCATCACCGATAACAAACTTTTTCGCAAAAACATTAGCTAACATTGCATGATCAGGATAATTATTATATTACCATAACTCACTGCACTTGTTTGTTTGTTGGTTTGTTTGCTTCCTTGCTATACTACTTTGTACCACTCACCTCTTTAATGCCATATGGCACTGAGCGTATCTTAAATAACATAATAAAATGAACAGCAACTGCCAGAATTTCAGTCAGTATAAAGTATGATTTCATTAAAATTTCATTGAGCGCGCTTGGTCGTTTTAAAGTTCCTTGCATTTTCATGTAACAAATTATTGTTGTGAGGAAGCTGTGATAGTTGGTGGTAAAGACCGTCAAGCTGATTTGCAGATAGCAGACGACAGAGACCGTGCATTAGTAAGTAGGAGCGTGCTACATTGTTTCTGTCTTGAGTATAATGACAAGAAAAGAAACAACTAGGGACCCTACATGTTACTTCTCCGTTTATCATAGAATGCCCTGAAAAGCGATTAATCTTGTATGTAAAGGTTTAGCATTCCCACTACGTACGATACAAAACTGTAGACTGCTGCTTTCCTGGTAAGGCTCACACTTCTCTATCTGGTAAACTTGCAAACATTTCATAGTGAGACACGTAATTCAAGAGGACCTGTTGTCATTATGGTGACCATTGAACATCTTATGCCTTGGCGCGGGCAGCTTGCAGACCAATAATCTCTCTTTTCTCCGTCTTCCTGAAAAAAGAAATGATGAACCCATGACAAACATGCAAGAAAAATATGGTGACGAAAATTTCAATCCTATAAACAAACAAACCGCGGTTCTAGTTGAAGGGTTAAGAAACATACCTTGTTAGGATTTTGTCCATTGATGTTACTTCCAGTGGTCACACATTGTCTGCTGTCTTGTACGTCCAGAGACAATAACATGCATAGGGGTGAACAAATATGAGCAGCCTCTTGGAGGCTGCAGTTGAAAGGAAAAAGAGCCTCAATTACTATCGTGTAAGTGTGAGGGAGTTTGTGATCCATGTATGACTAAGAACAGTGAACAAAATGCTCCATGACAGAAATAACACACACAGCACTGTTTTGCGTACGCATTACTTTCAATGGTGTCTTTGTGTGGGCTGTGCTTAGTGAAGCCTCGATTAGATGACATCGACATCTGTCAGGTACTAGCCAATAAACACAGTCATTTTATTATGTCTGAAGTGCAATTAATCTAACCCTATCACCGCAACTACATTTGCCACTAATGTGCAGTGAACTTATCGCAGTCTATCCTTTATGCAGAAACAGCCAAAACTGTTAATTTATGCTGTACTCCATGTTAGTAATTTTAGCAACGTGGCAAATTAACAAGAGCCTTCTTTGAATTGCCTTTGAAGAACAATAACTGTAGTATTATTATTAACATTTTACACTTTTAAGAAATGACTACAGGAATCTGTTTTATCAGCCTCGTACGCAAAGAAATTCAAAGTTGAGAATGCGAAGCAATGCTTTTTACTCACCGGTGCCCAGAGGCTGCAAGGTTAATCTACTCTCGTAGGAAGTCTCCAAGTAGATTGTGCTTGGTTCCAGCGACGAGTTTCGCGTTAGCTATCACATTTCTTTAAAACCAACACGTCAATACGCGGCCAGACGCGGCAGATCACTAACGACGGAAGCCGTGCAGCAGTTATGCCAGTGAAACGCCGCAACCAATAAGATCCACCGTGTTTAAATACGTTCTCTTGGTGGCGGATACCGAATGTTGCAGGCATAAACCGGCTGAGATATTATTGTTATCTAATTAAAACGAACTTCCGTCATGCTGCTCAAAGCAAACGACCACCCCATTCTCAAATATTACCGCCGTACAATTCGAACCGATAAACGGCACCGACTGCAATTGATATCAGTAGACTGCTGCTAACCACAGGTCAGGGAGGTCTCAAAACCATTATTAAAGTAATAAACCGCAGACATTAATAACGTAAGTTCAATAAAACAATGGTCTGCTTATTTTGTAAAACAATCACATGTTAATTATATTTGTCGGTTATTATATGTACTTTTGTAGAGCAAATATTCACCCGCGTAGAGCTCCCGTATAAAGCAGAAAAATTACGAATTAAAGTCTACAATCATGTTACAGAAGCTCCACTTGGGCGCTTCATGCTAGAACGCGTCACGGTTGATTTTTTGCCCTCCGTGGCGATCGCTGGAGCAGTGAGAGTGGGCGGGACCTGACCCTCTGCGCGCGCTAGGGGAAGAATGCAGAGAAGGTAACTTTGTATTTCCTTCCTTTTTTTCTTACTTTTTTGTCCTTATTTTGCTGTAGCGGCCATGTTCTCGGGCCACAATGGCAGCTTTGTTATGGTTGTGTGTGCTTACATTGTCAAGGATTGATGGTGGGGTAATTGCACTGTCCGAACCGGAGGGGATGGGGCGACAACAAACCCACCCCGCGTGCGTTTAGCGAGGGTTCGACTGCTGACCGGCGATAAGGACCACGCCTGATCGACCGTGAACCAGAGGCATGAGACGGGAGGCGACGTACACACACACACTCAATTTAATACAATAAAATCATGCGCGAGAGATGCTCGAAAAAAGAACATACAAATTACCAGCAGGGGGGCCTAGTTCGCGGAAGGCGTGCGGGTCACACAACGCACGCCCTGACGCCACTCGCACGACACTAAGCCAACCACGTGGCAGCTATTAACACTCGCGAAATAACAAACAAAATACGCGACAAAAATGAAAAATACACGCGACAATAAATAGGGCCAACACTACACTAACAGAACATACAAAAATAAACACGCGACGGATAAATAAATGAAAGATTAAACGCGATTAAAAAAATACAGTCCGGCGGAAAGTTCTGAGAGCGGGCTGGAACACGAGGCTTAACTGTGGCGTGCTTGCCGAGATCCCGGTCTGAAGAGCGTCGGGCTGCTGGTACCTCGCTGCCGAAGATCCTGACGGACTTGCACCGTCTGTCGGTCGAACGGCGAAGACTTCGGCCTGGAGGTTTCAGGCTGCCGACCACATCTTGAGCTGTCTCCCGGTGCACGACCACCCTCCTCCGTCTTCCAAGCCACTCTGCCGCTCCCCGAGCTGCCTCGTCCCTCCGTCGAGCTCAGGCGACCCACGTGACCAAACGGTCGGGCGAGACGGGAACAATGGGGACCGCTCTCGCCCCATCGCCGTGCAAGCGGCGCTGTAGCTGGGGCGGCACTGGCGGCCATCCCGAGAGGGACGCGGGCATGCACTCTGTGACACCACCCCGACGACAAGAATGTTATTCCAATAACATTCAAAACTATCACATAGTCATGCACGCGCACAATCACGTCGTCGTGTGGGTCACGGTTCGGGGAGTCCTCCGCAAAAGGCCCTAGTCCCCGCACATCGCCGCCTCGCTCTCGGCCAGTCAGTGCAGTCCACAGCCCAACTCAAACGCAAAAGAACAGAAAACTAGCGATAAAATAATGGTCCCGAGAATCCCCAACTTCAAAATGATGGTGATAAGGCATTGTCCCCTTGGGCCGTGTGACTGGCGCAAACCACGGCATAACCGGTACGCGCAGTCTACACGCAACACGTATCACACACAAAAAAGAAAACATGAACAAAAAAATCTGAGATCAGCGTATTGAAGGGCAGAAAATCAAACAACAAACGCAGTGGAACATTAAAAAAATATGAAGCGTGGCACTATTAACAAAACTAAATGATCAATGCAGTGCCGACTTCCCTTCTCAATACCTGCTTATTTCAGTCGTACTCGCTGGGGTGGCATTCCTGCCGTCCCCCAAGCTTTCCCGACGCATAGGTGGGGGGACGCACTAGCCGCTCCACAGCGACATATCACCTCGCGCCCCGGTTGCCTGCTTTTGGCTTGGTGATTGGGGTACACCGAACCCTGCCCGGTCCCCACCCACGCGAAGCGCCTGACTAACCGGGTGCCACGAAGGACGCGGCTCAGTGGCACCTGCCGAAGATAAACTGCATATCTCGCTCGCGCTCTCTTTCGCAGCGACGAGCAACGCTCTGCGACCGCCAGGCTCTGTCAACGCCTCTGTGACCTCTGCGTCGTTTTGCGCGGCCTCTTCCTCACCCTCCGGAGTGTGCCAGGGGTCCGCACCTCGCGCCCCCGCGGTGTGTGGTAACTCGCCAGCCTCCGCCGCGCCACACACTTCGCCGCCTCTCTCGGCTGGCGATGTCGGCACCATTTGCCTGCGCGGCGGCTGACGTTTTTCGTGGCCAGCCTCTGACCATCGTCACCCACCACACCGCCTAATTCCCGAAGCAACGGCCTCTCGTTCGCTTCGAGGGCCCCGGCACCGAAGGGCTTAGGCGCGAGGGAGGATACGGGCTGGGCACGAACCTGCGCAAGGTTCACTCCAGAGGGATGAGGTGAGTCAGCGGCGGCGGTCGAGCCCTGCAGGCACTCTGTGTTACGAATGCTCTCGACACGGCCCTTCCTCGCGCGCAACAGCGCAATTTCCCTCTCTAACTCGAGGACGCGCTGGGAAGACCGTGCCGCATCGCACTCCTCCCCCTCGCGTTGTCGCAGCTCTCGCGCTTTCCTGCGCTCGCGACGATCCGCCTCCTCTTTGGAGCGCATGTCGCGCAAAAATTCCCGGAGCGCTGGCCCCTCAAGGCCCATCTGCCTCCCGACGGCCACGATGCGCTCCAATTCATCGAGCAGCGCATCAGCCATATCTCGGCCTTCTCCCGCTCTCGGCCGTACGCGTCTCTTCCGCCCGCTATGCCTCGTGGTCACGGAAGATCGCGGTCAGCGAGTCCTGTCGTGGACGCCAGTTGTCAAGGATTGATGGTGGGGTAATTGCACTCTCCGAACCGGAGGGGATGGGGCGACAACAAACCCACCCCGCGTGCGTTTAGCGAGGGTTCGACTGCTGACCGGCGATAAGGTCCACGCCTGATCGACCGTGAACCAGAGGCATGAGACGGGAGGCGACGTACACACACACACTCAATTTAATACAATAAAATCATGCGCGAGACATGCTCGAAAAAAGAACATACAAATTACCAGCAGGGGGGCCTAGTTCGCGGAAGGCGTGCGGGTCACACAACGAACGCCCTGACGCCACTCGCACGACACTAAGCCCACCACGTGGGAACTATTAACACTCGCGAAATAACAAACAAAATACGCGACAAAAATGAAAAATACATGCGACAATAAATAGGGCCAACACTACACTAACAGAACATACAAAAATAAACACGCGATGGATAAATAAATGAAAGATTAAACGCGATTAAAAAAATACAGTCCGGCGGAAAGTTCTGAGAGCGGGCTGGAACACGAGGCTTAACTGTGGCGTGCTTGCCGAGATCCCGGTCTGAAGAGCGTCGGGCTGCTGGTACCTCGCTGCCGAAGATCCTGACGGACTTGCACCGTCTGTCGGTCGAACGGCGAAGACTTCGGCCTGGAGGTTTCAGCCTGCCGACCACATCTTCAGCTGTCTCCCGGTGCACGACCACCCTCCTCCGTCTTCCAAGCCACTCTGCCGCTCCCCGAGCTGCCTCGTCCCTCCGTCGAGCTCAGGTGACCCACGTGACCAAACGGTCGGGCGAGACAGGAACAATGGGGACAGCTCTCCCCCCATCGCCGTGCAAGCGGCGCTGTAGCTGGGGCGGCACTGGCGTCCATCCCGAGAGGGACGCGGGCATGCACTCTGTGACATACATCCATTGCTCCGTGGGTTTCTTACCGTGGCAAAAGCGTCGTATGTGCAGCAGGACCTTGATGTGGGCGAGTTGGTGTAACATAGTTGAAGAAAAACAGCGCCTGTCCGTCGTACATGTTCTCCTTTTAGTAAGTGTATTTGTAGCGCTGTTTTTATTCTCCTATGTGCAGGATTGCGTTAGCCTCCGTGTTTTGTTTCACTATGTGTCATCTAGATCGTGCTCTCCCAGCTGTTGTTGTGGCCAAGTGGGACTGGAAGAAGTACGATCACCACCCTAGCACTCCGTACAGATGGTTAACCAGCGATGCTGAAGCGCGCAGTCGCGGTGTTTATCACTGGGTTAATCCCGGTGGTTCATTAAACATAATTACACTGGAAGCGTAGCGCGGGAAGGACGATCGACAAAGATTAGACAGGACAAGCGCCAACTTTCAACACAGCGTTTATTGCGGAAGAGCAGCATATACACGCAACTGAGTCTGCTCAGGGAAAGAAGGACATAAAAGCCTAACAAAGGCGCCACATGCCGTCATGCCATGAATTCAAGCTCTGTAGTCGATAATGCCACAGACGGCCTGATGCCGCATAGGTCACCTGCCCGTGCAATCTGCCCGGGCAGGTGATCTATCCGGCGCGTCACGTAGGCCTAGTCAACGCGCTAGCCGCAGGCATGTGCGCGTGCTGTCCGGCACTGCATAACTTTGTTTCCGTGAAGCTGCACTGACCGTGAGAACAATATACCTCAGGCCGCAGTCGGTGTATTTAAACGCGTAACGACGGTCTCCTCTGCAGGACTGTTCGTCGGCGCGCTGCGACTCGTCAAACCTCCACTGTGCGTGGCTGCCCGAAACGTGCTGAATAAAGCAGAACGATTCCGATGAACCCACGACCAGCATACGTGTTTGTTCTCATAAACTCCAGGTGCCATAGGTCGTATCGCGATGGAATACACCGCGATGGGACCGTTGGTCACGTCGCGACGGCGCGCAACTACGCCGGGCAGCGCGTAAGCTTGCAATCGCGCAAACTTACGCTCAGCCCGGCGTTGTTGCGCCTGTGGTTGCGCACCGAAGATGAGAAATGTAAACAAGAGAGGATAATCTGGCCCGATATGATGGCGCAGTGACGCCAACTTCCGGCGTCACTTATGTCATCTTCGGCTGGTCGTTTCTGAGCGCTCTGGAGCGCTCTCGCGGGTGGCGTTGTCTTCGGCTGGCTGAAAGAGGGTGCGCACCCTGCGTTCGGCTGGTCCTTCTCGATTGCTCTCCTCCATCTTCGAGCGCTCTGAGGTGCTCCGAGCCCTGTCGTCGGAGCAGTCGTCGAGATTGAAACGTCACCGCAGCGCTGCGTCACTGCTGATGGCGACGGCCCACCGTAACCTAGGCAACCTAGGCCACTGCATGCTCACGTCTCGACGAACGCTCGTCCCACCGGCGTGTCCGCCGGCCTTCCCGGCAGCGCCGGGAACTTTGTATAGAAAAAACATTGGACGTTGGCAGTAGTCACGTGGTTTCGCATCTGCCATTTCCTCCTCCGAGAGCGAGTCGCACGTTGGGCTTGCGCGCTTGTCCTCTACCTCTGAGCTCGGGGAACGCCGGATCTGCCCGACTCTGCTTCGGGGGATGGAGGCGACCATTCGAAGATACCATGATGGAGGCGACCAGTCGAAGATACTTTTATGGTATCTTCGAATGGCCGCCTCCATCCCCCGAAGCAGAGTCGGGCAGATCCGGCGTTCCCCGAGCTCAGAAGTGGAGGACAAGCGCGCAAGCCGAACGTGCATGCGCCTCGCTCTCGGAGGAAGAAATGGCACATGCGAAACCACGTGACTACTGGCAACGTCCAATGTTTCGTCCATCCAAAGCTTGCGGCGCTGCCGGGAAAACCGGCAGACGCGCCGGCGGGACGAGCGTTCGTCGAGACGCCAGCATGCAGTAGACAACGCCGCTCGCGAGAGCGCTCCAGAGCGCTCAGAAACGACCAGCCGAAGATGGCATTAGCCATAGAGTTTCTCACTACATTACCTAGAGGGAAATCTGGCGCTGCTGCGCTGTGGTATGCATGGGAATGCCGCTATATTGTGGATTCGGATTGGCATCATTCTGGTAGAGACAAGACACCTTGAAGACGCGCTTGGCAAGTACCGTTCCGTCTGTCACAATGATTCATTTTCTACTAGAACAGCACGTGAAAAGCTGTTTTAGCTTTATTATTACGCGAAAACATGTTTTGTTTAACTATGAGAACTTGTTATTGTGTGTACGACTACATGTTACGTATGAAGTACCAGCTGGCCGCTAAAGTTGGAGGACAGACGACAAGGTTCGCGCTCGCTTTGAAACAGTTGGTCGTCTCTTCTTGCTTTTCTTCGCTTGGTCATGCATCGTGGGTGAGTAAAGATGTAATATGCGTGAATGGAAACATTTTTTGAAGATTTTACTTTGAGAACGCGTTATTTGCGTAGCCATATCGACGTTTCAGACGAAGCCTCTTACAACACCAGCCAACACGAGCCTCGCAGACACATATACCGTCATTCCCATGACGGCACGGTGCCCCCTTAAGAAACTCCCATAGACGGTGGCGCCAGATTACCCTCTAGGTGTTATAGTGAGAAACTCTATGGCATTAGCTACTCAAAGAATGACGTCAGGGCCCCTCAGATTTCCCTTCCTCCATGGATTGCTATAAAAAAGCAGCCATGGAGCGCTATTCTCGACACGCATGGCGGCTACACGGCCGCCATTATCTGCCATGCTGACTCTCTGATTGGCTGTGGAGAGCTCACGTGCCTTGAAATTTGTGCCAGGAAAGGGAAGTTTTGTGAAATGCAATTTTGCAAAAGACAAATGCAATTTTGGCATTTGTCTTCTGGGCCATCATTTTTTAAAAGAACGCGTTTATACAAAATAATATTGGTTGAACATAGCAAACTTTCGGCAATGTTGTACACTTTTCACTGCTGCGTTTGTATTTTAATCAAGATTGATGCCTTTTTGCACAATCTAAAGCTATGACAACGGCGTTCTTTTAATTTATAAAAAGGCATGTACGCAAGGCGGCGCCTTGAAGTTTCCTCCCGCGGTGCGAGTAACCAGCGAACTGAACAAGAGATGGCGCCGCCGGCGCTTGCGTCGCACTATCGGATATCTCTGGCGCGCGCAACGCTATTCGTTATATTCGGCCGTTTCTCAGCCAGCCGAGTCGGGCTGAGTCACTTCCGTTTTGCGAGATAGCGATAACGCGGCCGAGAAAGTGTGCTTATCACCACTGGTCGGTCGCGTACGTTGCCTCGAGGTAGTAGATGGGAAGCGGCTTTCTCGCCGTTTCCCACCGACCGCCTCTTCTTCCGGGATTTTTTGCCGCTCCCCGCGCCTCTACAGCTCTGAAGCAGTTCCAACGCGGCTGACCCTGCCGGGGCCATAGCTGCCTTTGCGGGTTTTCTACACCATCAACCAAGAGCGCCAAGCGACCAGCTCTTCCGAGGCCCTTGTTCTAAACGGGCGTGCAAAGGGCCTTCGGCCAATTCACCACTCTGTTTCGATGGAGCATTTATCTACCGCAACGTCATTTTCCAACGAGCAGAAGCCGCAATCGGCGACGGAGAACGCCGCCGCGCGTTCCTCGACAACAACGAAAACGCCCGAGGTGCATCCCATCGTCGCCAATTTTCCCTCCCAACAACGAGAGGTAGACACTCCGACCAGGGAATGGATGGAGGAGGATGCTACCCCGAACATTTACGACGACAATACTGATGGCGACACAGGTGGCTGTTGGAAGACAGTCATACATAAGCGACGCATACGTCAAACGCACGCTAAGACGCAACCCTCCGAGAACATCTTGGGCATTCCGGATGCCTCCCAGCCTACCGTACGCAAGCGCAGTCGGAATCAGAACCTGCCTCAACTTCCTTTGCACGACGAAAAGATTATTCTGCGGTCTCACCGAGGACTTTGCCTCGATACGTGGATGCGCCTAGAACTCGCCAGTGCTCTATGGAGTGCAGCCGGCTCGACCACCGACGATCGTCAGGACATCATATTCCGACGGCGACCTCAGCAGAACTTGGCAATCATCAGCACACCCCAGTCACACGTAGCCGACGCATTGTACAAGGTGAGGCAGCTGAACCTTGGTCAGCGGGTCTCTCCCATCACAACATATTTTGCGGCCCCAGAAAACTCATGCAAGGGAATTGTTCCTGGTCTTTTGCCCGGTACACCGTCTTCCAAGCTAGTGGATGAGCTTTTGCCTCCTGGAACTCAAATACTTCAAGCACGAATGATGGGTCAAACCAACGTTGCGTTGGTAACTTTTGAAGGGCTTAAAGTGCCTCGCTACGTGCGTTTCTATGGTGCAGAACTCCGCTGCTACCCCCATCGACCCCGCCAAGTGGTCTGCAAGATATGTCACAAGCTCGGCCATTGGGCTGATTACTGTCCTACGCCGCACGTGGTCATTTGCGCGACGTGCGGGACTGACAACTACACCCCGTCACATCCATGCACCCCACATTGCAGATCCTGTGACGGGACCCACCCTACAGCGGATCAAAACTGCCCGCGGCGTGCTAGGCAGACACTGAACAAAGCTTGGGTGCGGAAAGCTCTCGAGAAAGAGCTGCGTGAACTCCAACCCTCCAGCGACCCGACCACAACCACAGATACGGCGGAGACCCGAACGTCGCGCGCCCCAACGAAGGAGACCAAACAAGACCGGTCGGAGACCCGTTCGAGATCCCGTCGCAAGTCCCGGACCCGCTCCAAGTCTCGGTCCCTATCCCGCGAGGCGTCGGTGCGCCTCCCAGAGAAGCGCCTTCCTTCCCCATCTTCCGAACAACCCTACAAGAAGGCCCTGCAGACCAACGCCCTAGCCTAGGTGACCCTGGTCCCTTCAGGGGTGCAGCGGACCCCGGAGAAGAAAACAGCAATGGAGGCGCCTCGGGAGGTAGGTCGGGCGGAGGGTCCCCCACAGCTCGCTCCGCCCCGTAAATCTCTCCCTACCCCTTCCCCTATTACCAATTCGTTATCAAATCCCGATTCTCTAATAGAAATAGCCCACCTACGTCGTGACATAGAGGCGCGCTGTGAGCGCCTGCAAAAACAAATGGACGCGCTGGTGGCAGACATGAGCACTTGTATGTAGGCGGCTCTGGACAGGATAGAACGCCAAATGGAGGCCCTTCAAATAGGGAGAACGGAGCAAGTGAAATCATGTATAGAGTGCACTTTCGCACGCATGCAAGTTCCTGAGCTTAGCGGTAACAACGAAAGCGCGCTTTCCGACCAAGGCTCTCGGCCGCAACCTTCAAATGTGGGCACCCGGCGTCCCGCATCCCTATGCACGACCGCCTGTTTCCTCTCGCGATGATGATGGCGCCGCGTAACACGGAGCAACTAGTGGTGTGGCAGTGGAATTGTAGAGGATTCCGCCGAAAACGAGGTTCCCTACAGCAGTATATCGCCACATCCACGAACCCTCCCGATGTCATCCTCTTACAGGAAGCCAATTGCACCCCTTCTTTATCCGGCTACAGCGCGCTCTCGGGTGTCTCTCCTCTTGTGGGAGCCTTAGTTTCGAAACATCTTACATGTCGCCTGCATACCACTAACATTGACATTCCTCACCAAATATTGGAAATAATTACGCAAGGGAAACGCAGCGAGAGTCTGTTTATACTCAATGCATACAGTTCCCCCCGTTCGCGAACGCACTGTTTTCAGCACCTACTAACAGAATTTGGTAGGTTTGGACGGGTTTGTGTGGTGGCCGGCGACTTTCACGCTCCGCATACTGCATGGGGTTACGTTAAATCGCAGTCTAAAGGGACCCGCTTATGGAATGCCATCTGTAACATGAGATACACACTGCTTACCGACCCAGAGCACCCCACTCGGATAGGCAACAGCGTATCTCGTGACACCTGCCCTGACCTTGCCTTCGTGCGCAATACTGGCCCAGTCGTTGCGCACGGGCCTTTAGAGGAGCACCTTGGTAGTGACCACTACATTGTGGCGACCACCTTGTCATCACGGGGTGCGCGCCGGCCCGAGCGAAATGTGCGTATAAGGGATTGGGCGAAATTCAGGGAACGTCGCCAGGACCAACCTGAGCGCCAAGGGTACGAACGCTGGCTTGACTCTCTCGCACAAGATCTAGAGGCCACCACGAGCGCACTGCGCACCACAACCGAGACACCAGACATAGACCCGCATTTACTTCATCTTTGGAAAGCCCGCAGAGGGTTGACACGACGATGGAAACGACAACGCCTCAACCGAAAACTTAGGAAACGTACAGATCAGATTACACGGGAATCCCAGGGGTATGCAGAGATCCTTAGGAGGAATAACTGGCGAGGATTTTGCGATCGCCTCTCAGGCACATTGAGCACAGCAAGAACGTGGTCGATTCTTCGCTCACTCACAGATCCCACCACAACAAATGGAAAAACATTTCAACAGCTGCACATCCTAATGCACGAGTACAGGGACGATGTCTCGACACTCCTCAGAGAGCTAGAGAAGCATTTCATACCCATAGGCCCGCCGCCGCAGTACCCTGACTATCCTTATGTAGGCGAGGCGAGCGAATTGCTCGATGCAGACATCACATCTGACGAGGTGCGGGTGGTCCTACAAGACCTACGCCGCAACACGGAGAAGAAAAATTATTCTTTTCTAACTCTCAATTCGTATATCGGGCTCACCTGTCTGCCAAATATGTTCTTTTACAATTGCGGGAGGAAGTCATAGTACCTCCGTCGTCCGCCCAAACGAGAGCACTCATCGCCTTAGACATACAAGGGGCATTCGATAATGTTGAACATGACCTCATCCTTCGCAATGTTGCCCATTCACACTGTGGAATTCGTTTGTACAACTATATCCGCGCCTTTCTTCGAGATCGCCCAGCCACCGTAGGAATGGGACCGCATCGATCCGGTACGATTCGCCTTGTGGGACGTGGGACACCCCAGGGCTCAGTTCCTTCCCCTACTCTATTCAATATCGCGCTCGCAGGGCTTCCCCGGCTATTCGACCAGATCCCTGATGTCGCCCACGCTATTTATGCGGACGACATTACTATCTGGTCGACACGGGGTTCCGACGGAGCCATCCAGGACCGACTGCAGCAAGCAGTCGATACAGTTTCCGAGTACGCGAGAAAATGCGGCTTAATATGTGCTCCGGAAAAGTCGTAGCTCATAATCATTCGCCCCCGGAGCCGTTCCTCTACTCCCCCTATCACTGTGCACGTGCATGGCACACCGATACCACAGGTTAATCGTGCTCGTATCCTCGGCCTACACGTCCAAGCGGATGGCAGGTCAAACTGCACTGTTTCCCTTCTATCCAGACATATTGAGCAAATTCTGGCCATGATCCGGAGGGTCTCCAACAGGCGCTCGGGCCTTCGAGAAGAGGACCTGCTGCGCTTGGTGGAGGCATGCGTGATCAGCCGCCTTACATACTATCTCCCATTTCAGCAGTTGACCCAAGCGCAACAACTTCGCATAGACGCAATGATTCGCAAAGCGACGAAGCTGGCCCATGGCCTATCGAATTATACTTCCACACGCCGTCTCCTTAACTTAGGGACACATAACACACTAGGCGAGCTGCTAGAGGCACATTGGGTCGGCCATCGCCAGCGCCTCCTACTCACTCCTACTGGCCGCCATCTTCTCACACGGCTAGGATACTCTGTCCCACCCCTTGAGTCTGAAACCCGTCCAACGATCTTGTCGTCAGCGATACGCCAAGCACTAAGTATTCATCCATTGGCACGTAATATGCACCCCGAGCATGACAAAGGGCGGCGCAAATCCCGTGTACGATACATTGGCCGCATGCTTGCAAACATCACGGAAACACATAGTTTATACACGGACACATCACGCACTGAAGAGGGCTATACCTCGGTAGTTTTGGATGGCACCGAATCACTGAGAGACTCTGCTGCGATGAGCGGAACAAATGCCGCTTACGGAGAAATTCTCGGTGTTGCTCTTGCAATTCGATACGCCATCCGTGTTCCTGAGGAAGTGTATATATTGACGGACTCGCAACTGGCATGCCGGGCGTTCCTATCAGGACATGGCATCCCGAGAGCGGCGCACCAAATTTTTAAACAGATCCCGCAAAATACACCAACCACATCTCCCCGTATCCACTTACTCTGGACCCCTGGTGATACCTCGCTGCCGGGTAACGAACGCGCACATGCGGTTGCCCGAGAAATTTCCCTCTGGGCGACTCGGCGTGGTGAGGCGACTAGTTCAGAGTGGGGGGAGCCCCTGCTCCGTTACAAAGACATACTCCGTCATTATACACGCCTTCGTCGCACCCACACCGCACCACCGCCGTCCTTCTCGCGGGAGGAAGCAGTGGCATTACGCCACTTACAAACCGCAACTTTTCCAAATCTTGTCTCTCTCAATAAATTCTACCCACACTGTTATGCAGATCGTTGCCCTGGCTGTGGCAGCTCGCCCACAATCTTCCACGTCACGATTGAGTGCACTGCGAACCTTTCCTTCCTTGCGAACTCTCCTTTACCCCCTACGCAACAAAGAGCTGCGGGACGATGCCTTCCGCGACGGACCTCCCGCGGTCCTCCGAGCTGTGATACAACGGGCTCGAAACATCGCCAGAATCATCTTAGGGACCCTGGACTGAGGGTTCCGCCCGCACTGCTCTCGCCATTCAAGTACTATTAATAAAGATGTTTTACTCTCTCTCTCTCGAGGTAGAAAACAAGCGTGTTGGCGCCAACGTGCGATGACTCCTTCCGTTTCCCGGGTACACGCATCCTAGCTAATGAAGCACAGGACGGCTTGTACGCCGCAGACGACGAACGCGAGAAGAATTTTCGACGGAATAATCGTACGCTTTGAGCTAACTGCTTTATTTTTACTGGGGAGGAAAACTCTTTAGCTTTACCAAGAACGTTAGGTTAGGTGCCTTCATTTCAGTTTCTTAGGCAAAACGTCAAGTTTGCGTCACGTCACATGAGCAAAACGGGGCTATCAGCGCCATTTTGAACGCATCGCGTCTACCTCACGCCTCGGAGGAAATGGCGGAATGTCCAGAATAGCGCCCTATATTCGATATTTATCTAAAAATATTGCACTTCCGCTGGATGGCTGGATGAATAGATGTTATGGGCGTCCCTTTTGGAACGGGGCGGTGGGTTGCGCCACCAATCTCTTGCTAATATACTGTCTAATGTCCTGCCTAAGTTAAACAACAAAAAAGGAAACGAAAACACTATAAACTCCCACAACCAATTTTCTAATCCCCTATTGTGAAGTGTGCTTTTCTACGACTCCGTTTTTTTTTTCGTTTTCCCTACTTTCCTTCTACCAATCCTGCAATCGCCTCTTACTCATCCCTATTGCGGACATGTTTACTTTTCCACTGCTTTCGCTGAACTCAATGGCTTCAAGGAGACCAGTGGTGCCTAAATGGACCACTGGGCAGATGTCTTCACATTCTAATAAAACATGCTCCATAGTTTCCCTAGCTTTACCGCAGCAAGCATATGCTTCTTCCTTCTTATATCTCGCTTTATAGGTGTGTGTTCTAAGGCATCACGATCTCGCTTCGAAAAGTAATGAGCGTCCCCTTGAATTAGCATAAATTGTTTCTTTCCTGATTTCGTTTTTTCCTCTTAAGTAGTTACTCATGGCAGGTTTCTTTTCCATTGCCGCCACCCATGAGATCATTTCAGCCTCTCTGACTTTCTGCTTGACGTCCTTTGTTGCTGTGTTGCCCACCCTACAGGCCGCATACTTGCTGGTAAGCTTCCTAGTTCTTTTCCTCCACTGCGAATCAATTTTTTTCATGTACAAATACCTCAACACTCTCCCAGCCCATTTACTTTCTTCCATATTCCTTCGTCGTTCTTCACACTTAATTTTACTGCGAGCTTCCCTCACTTCAAAACTTGTGCAGCCCATATCACCCTGCACTGCTTCATCTGTAGACTTCCCGTGAGCACCCAACGCGAGGCGTCCCACTGACCTTTGGTTCACATCGAGTCCTAATTTGTACCCCTGATTTAAAGCAAACAACCGCATTTCCAAAAGTAAGTCCTGGAACCATTACACCTTTCCACATACCTCGGAGCACCTCGTACCTATTGTATCCATATAGCGCTCTATACTTCATCATGGCCGCATTTCTCTTCCCCTTCACTGTTGTTGATTTTTGCTGTGTTTCTATATATCTATTGCCTTCGTCTATCCATATACCAAGGTAGTTATATTCTGTTATCCGAGGTATTTCCTGGTCCTGTATCGCCACTGTCTGTTCACTGTTTTCACTGAATACCATATCGCCTGATTTTATAACACTAAATTTCGAACCTAAATTGTTGCCTTGCTGTCCACAGATATTAGCCAGACGTTGTAAATCACTTTTCTTGTGAGCTAGCAACACAATGTCGTTCGCATAAAATAAACCTGGAAGCTGCTGTTCTAATATTGTACCCGCCTGTTTGTATGAGAGATTAAACCCGATATTACTTCCTTCTAGCGCCCTCTCCATCCTCACCATGTACATCATAAACAGAAGCGGGCATAAAGGGCACCCCTGCCTCAGCCCCTTGCTGATATGAACTTTCTCCTCAGTGCTCATCCCTTCCCATTCAACGTAAACGGTATTCTCTAGGTAAATATCTCTCAAAAGCTGTAGACAATCGTCACGTACGCCTCCCTCTTCCAGAATATCCCTCAAAATGTTGCGGTCTACGTTGTCATACGCTCTTGTAATGTCTAAAAAGGCCACATATAACGGTCTTTTTCTTGCTTTTGATATTTCAATACAGCGAGTTTTCCGCTTTCTGTTTGAGCAGTGCCATCTGTCGCGCCGCCCGGTAAGTTCCATACGCTGCTGCTTCTTGTTTTCGTACCACTGTGGAAGGTACAGTTTCCTTTCTCCAAAGTTGGTTCTTTACTCTATGAGGCCTCTCCCCTTCCCTCCCGCGCCACCTCCCCGCTTTACTTTACATATGACGCGCGAGATTCAGCCGCGATCGTCAGTTCCCCTTGCGTCCGGTCGCGAAATACGCAGTTGCTGCCGAAGCCCAACCAGGGGGCGAAAACTCCCCATAACTATCTAGGGGCACTCCGTCCCATGCCGATCGCCGCGGCAGCGCCGCTTCCACCACTGGCGGTTGATGTCCAGCTGGAAATAATTCACAAACGAAACACTGCCTCGTTGACGTCCCTGATGCGGTGAGAAGGTAGAAGGAGAGGAGGCGCCGCGGGAAGGGGAGGCGTGCCGCAAGCCCTCCTTTCCCACTTCGCATGCAAGTGGGCTGTGCGGCTGTGTCCGTGCGCCGACGTTGGCCAAATCGCGCAGAACCAATTTAAGTGTGCCGTGTTTACGAGGCGCTTTTCTTCTTCTGCGTTTACCTTGGAAGCTTCTATTAATTTCTTAAAGCACTGGGACAGCGCTCGTACACACCAATGCCAAGGAAATATGAAAATTATTTATATAGCAAACCGTCGTTAACTACCAATATTCGCAGGTAATGTTTACATTTCGTCATTTCGTGAAAGTAGTCGCTTTGAAATTCCTAACTTGTGGTTACGTTTCGGGCTACACTTCAACTAGTCCACAAATATAGTGCGGGGTTGTATAACGACAATAAATTACTGGCACCATAAACCGTTAATTTCATTCGCGTATTGTGAAGTGAATCGACTAAAGCTGGCTGACTTCTCAGGCAGCCAAAACTCAACACAAGTAAAAGTTGAACGTTTTATTTTTATTCACACATTACATGCTGAAAAAACGCTATCCTCCACGCAGTGCGAAAGCGTCAATCTGCAGAAGCAATTTTGATTCACAACTTAAATTTGTACATAATGAGGGAACATAGATTTCCGAAGACCCAACTAATGCAAAAATTAACCATCACGAGCTGGTCACACGGAACTCGACTGGCACGTATGTTATGACTGCGACACATTTTGTGGCTTACAGAAAGAAGGTAGAGTACAATACATGTATTTGATTGACAGTATGGAAAGTAGGGGCCCGCCGAATTTCAAGCAGGCTACATGCATCTGCATGAACAGGAAATAGCCTATAATTGCTCTCATTATTTGCCGAATGAGGGAGCATATTTCTACAGCTCTTAGAAGCGCGTGTAATCTGCCTGGCGGCATACTTTGCTTCACATCCACATGTACTGAGAAGCACGGCGAGTATTAGCACACTATTTTTACACAACAGCAGTGCAAGGAACCAATGATTCATAAAAAAAACAACTTAATAGCACTCTTGATCACAGGGGAAATGCTCAGTTCGCACTCAGTGAGGAATAAATACTCTACACTTGTATTGCTGATATTATTAAATAAATTTTGCCGGGAAAACAAATAACATGGCGCCTCGTCTATAATACAGGTGCTCAAAAACTGGCACACAATGAAGCTGAGCCTAAAGCAAGGTAACAAAACGTATGGCACCGTCTACGCTTCAAAATTTAGATAAAATACAGAGCTTCAACCTTCTTCAATACGATATCTTAGCAATGGTGCATCAAAACGCAACAAGAAATTACGTGCATGCAACCGTGTGCCATCATTGCTATTGAATTTTGATAAAACATCACGGCTGTGTGTTCTTTATTTACTGTAGCCTTGGCTGTATGCGTCGGCAAAGTAAAGAGTGCGCAAAATGTATCGCCCAACAAACACGATCTCAAGCCCATCATTACAAGTATTTCACCGACAGCACACGGGCTACCGTCATGACGAATGGGTTGAGCGACACTGCTGCCATGTCAGTTCACTGAGGCTTCCACAGAACTGGTTTACTCTTGCAAAATGAATACCTGCTCAGAAAATAAAGTGAAAAAATAAAGTGAAATAAAGTGAAAAGAGTCCACCTAGTGGACTGTCCATTTTCCGCCGCTGCTGATTGGCTAGTGCCGTTCGTCTTCTCCTCTCTCGTACAGCTGCATCCAATCAGTAGCGGCCGAAATGGACAGTCCACTAGGTGGACTCTTATTGAATACACCCCCCCCCCCCCCCTCAGCTCTCATTAGGAAACCTGAAAAACTTCGCTGAATTAAAATTCCCGGTGTTAGAACACCACAGAACCGTGCAACACATGTGATGCCGCGGTTTAGCCACCTGCGTCTAATGCTTTGTTGACCTGGTCTCCTGCGTCTTCCGTTCGTTGCACGCCTCATCAAGTTTATCTGTCTTATCTTTCGCATCTTCATACTTGGGACGAAAACCGAAGCACATAACCAAACGCGATCCAACTTGTGATATCGCTGAGCGAGTGACAAATGTGAGAGGAGTTAAGCTCGACGGACGCACAAAGGCAACCACTTCCCACGTTTCACCCGATTTAAAATTCACAAAACGAAATAAAATAAGTTTGGATGTCCGGCATCTGCTTGGAGCGAGCATGTTCCTTGAAACCGAAACTAGCACTCGCCTTCCGGGGGTCGGCCCGAGCGCCTATATCAGCTGTCTGTCTCTTATCAGTGAAGTGCGGTGGCGTTCTCGCGCACTGTTCTCTTTCCTCGGACTTGCTATGTAAGAGCTAAACATTTCCCCTATTGCAGCTTATCACAAAACATTAAGAACCGTCGGCTTCAAGTATACTTCTTATTTGGTTTAACTCCTTACTGAGTATAATTAGCCTGCCCACTACTTTTACACCTTTAATTTATATATTTATTTCTATACAACATTATGCAGTGCAGCATGAAGGGCTAGTGAAGGAAACAATTTTCTTTTGTGTGCAGTGAATGATACCTTTCTTGGCATGGAGCCCTCAGTGCCCACTGGGTGTGCGGAACAATAAACAAATTGGTAGTGATGTCTTTTTATTATATTTCCGTTCGCAACGAGAAAGGTTCCCATAAGGGCGAATCAATTAAAAGAACAAGGATGAAAGCACACAAAAACGACTTTTTCAGCCTTCTAATACACATATGGTCCTCCAAGAGTCCATAAACTATCTTGCTTTCTTTATTATTTTTAATCTGGCAAAATATTGGTGTGCTTGCGTGCGCGCGCGCGTCCGTGCATACTCATGGTGCTGTGTTAGCAAACAAGCACTTTTCTTATCTGAGAGTTTGTGCTTGTTCTGTTAATTGAATTAGTAGCTATGAATTTGGAACTCACTTTCAAGTTTTGCGCAAGTTTTACTATTCAAAGCATTTGCAATAACTAGCTTGTTCTGTGCAACAAGGATTATTAGGTACATAGCAGTTCAATTATTTGCTTTTGTTGTCATGTGGAGGTCCTGCATTCGAATAATTGTAATGGTTAGAGATAATACGGGTTTTCGGATGCCTTAAGCAACCTCTTTGGTTCGTTATCTCCAGTACTTTCAGAGAGCCGTGGGGGTGCGCATTCGTATTTGTGAGACATCGACCAGGTTATAGACAATGCATATAGAAATAGAAATGGCATAGACGGGTGTTGACTTTGAACTATTTATTTTCGAACAATCCAATTAGCATCCAAAGCAGGTTTGATGATTCACAAGTAAACCGCAGGAAGTTAGCGGCCATCTGTAGCATTTGTATTTCTTTATCTCAGGCCCTGTCATGATGCACAAACTCAGTTTCTTGAACAATGTACGAACTAGCCCGTGAAAGAATTTATTAAAACAAATATCTTGACCGTGTTATGTGTGTTCAAGGCATGTGCGAGCACTGGACCGCAATAACACGCATGGCAAGAAGCATGTTGAAAGCGTCTGTCTAGCAGTGAGGCCTCCTCTTGAGGGTATCTGGCTGATGCCAGTTATTGCAAGTTGTATATCATGCTACTAATAAGAATGCCATTTAAGAATAAATTGTGGGGTTCTACGTGCTAAACCCATTATATGTATGTTATGAGGCACACCGTAGTGGGGAACTCTTGAAGAATTTTGACCTCATGGGGATCTTTAACGTGCACTCAATGCACGGTAAACACGCGTTTTTGCATTTCGCCCCTGTCTAAATGAGGGTACCGGGGCTGGGATTCTGCACCCGGGCTGAGCAGCGCGACGCCAAAGACACTGCGCCACCACATGAGGTTCACAGTTATATTACTTCTTGCATGTCTTCCTTATACGGCAAATTATTGGTTATCTGTTTCCATAAAGTCCTAATTGTGCAAGATTTTCAAATTCAAGACGTGCCGTCCTTGCTTCGGATCATGGTATTACGTCCTATTTTTCGGGTGTCATAATACATGACCCTTCGCAATAAAGACCAAAGGCAGCACAGAAAGTAGCAAGACTGGTGACTACACTTTTCTACTTGTTTATTTAAACCAGCATTCATGAAGAATAAGTATGCAAGTACATATGCCAATTTATGTACTATCCTTTTTATAACATACAACATATTTTATAACATGTAACCCACAGCAAGTGACAGGGGAACAGTTGGCAATATTATATTCCACGATGACACGGAGACGTAAAAATAAGGCGAGTATAGTGACAGGCCACTGGGCTGTCAATTCACTAGGAAAAATCCAAATGACAGTTGAGCGTACTACAGAAACACGTCCATCTGTCATACTGACAGTGGTTGTAATTCGCATTAAGGTGCCAGGCGTCAATATCATTGAACACACAGTCATTTAAAAATGACAACCTGCAGCCATACCAAGGGAGAAAATCTGTAAATTTGACAATTAGGTTTTATTTCTTATTGACAAGCAAGGCGTTAAAAGGTTCAAACACACTTCTTAAATTATGGCCTGCCATCACATTGACGGACCAGCTTGGAAATAAAGCTGCCACAATATTTCTCTTAATTTTGACTGGGTCTTTTTCTTTTGTTTTTTACGGAGTCCGATTGGCTACTCTACACTGGGGTGAGAGGGTAGAAAAGCAGAGTACGTGAAAAGAATCTGTCTGACGAACACCATGAAGGCGCCTGAGAAGGATCGCAGTCTTTCATGCAATACCGGTGCTTTTAAAACCCGCCAGTGAAATTAAAACAATTCAGGTTGACGCCCGCCGGTGCCTAGAATTCTGCTTTCGGTATGGGAACGGTTGTCAAGATTTTCTAGCATGCGCACAGTGCTGTTTCTTGCCCACTCAATCGAGAAAATTCAAGAAGCTGAGCATTCGTCTTTTTGCACCTGAAAGGTCCACATTCGAGACTTCTGCTTATTTTTATGAGCGAGGTGCAAGAATTGGTCAAGGTTACTGCATGCCGTAGATAACATATGAAAGTTACGTCACGCCACGGTATGCCGTGCAGAACGTGGCGATGTTAATCCAGGGAAGGAACACGCCAGTTGCTAAAGTACGCCCAGCCTGCAGCCCTGCGTGCGGAACTACAAAACACACCAATCTATCTTTGGCGATTCTAAGCTTACTAGCGGCAGACATAAGAGAAATTGACCACCAAGCATTTAGAACGGACAGGTCATCGCATTTCAGTCGCATCTAAGTCACTGCTGTGTCATATCAAGTGAGCAAGCAGATTCTGTAGCTCGATCTTCACATGACAGTGGCGGTTGCTTTTACATTCAGGTGTCAAAATGAAGATGTGAACGCTCCGAGTTTTCATTGGCCTAATAAAATTACTCATACCCGTTTATTACAGCTACAGTAACTCCCAAGACCACCCTCAGAGCATCCTCAACCAGTCGCGTAGCCAGAAATTGCGTACGGGGGGGGGGGGGGGGGGGGGGGGGGGCTCACAATGCAGCTCGGCCTCCTCCTAAGAGGAAACATTAGGTCGGATGCTCCTATCTAAATACATGTAGAAGGAGAATTCGTTTTTCTCAGCAACCACTTCACAATATTTGATGAGGTTTGTTGCATTTAAACGAAAAAGTTAAATTCTAGTGATTGTTTGTTTCGAATTTTCGATTTAGGTCGTCAATATTTTATTGAAAAGTGGCAAAGATCGAATATGTTCAGAAAACGGAACAAGAAAGTTTACAACTCTGTAAATCAGCGATGAAAATCGATATCACAATTCTGTGAATTGCACATAATAGTACATCTACAGCGGACAAAACTGATGTTACACATGAGTCTCAAGAAATTAAGTATTATAGAAACACGGCTTTTGCAGAACCCTTGTACATAACATAACCAATTCACATACGATACAAATAGACATGTCGAATTTGTCCGCTTTGAATGGTGTCATGAATGCCGTTTACAAAACAACGATACCTGTTCTTTATGCAGAGCTATTAATTTGTAAACTTCGTGCTTCTATTTTTTTCGAAGTTTCAATTCTTTCAAGATACTTTAAACAAAGTTCGGACCCTAAATCTAAGTTCCGCTTCCAACAGACACTAGAATTTAACTTACTCTCTCAAATGCAACGAATTTCATTAAAAGCAATTCAGGAGTTATCTCAGAAAAGCGTTTCTGCGTTTTACAAGTATCTGAATAGGCCGCGTCGGAGTTGGGCCCGAGTTCAAGCTTCCTCTTAAACAATTTGCCTAGGGATCAAATGCATGAATAATAACTGCATTGCTATTGCCAAAGATGCTGCAAACGAATTCTTGAACGCTACGCACTGACAATACAAGTAAAATATGTATTTTTTTCATACAATATTGTACTCGTATGTGCCAAACATTGTGCCCAACATAACTGATGTCAATGCTCCCATATTTTTTGTCTATTTAGTAAGTAAAAAAATATCACACGAACTTCAGAACTACATCAGTTTGAAACCAGCAAAGCAGTGCATGCCGCTGACATGAAAAATGTAAAGGCCATGAAATGAACAAGTTGAGGACAAATAAGTTAATGAAACTTTGTCATTCAAGATCCTTGTTTACATTCTTGTACATATGCAACGGCCAGTGAAAAATATCCATACGCTGTCATTTGTTCCAATGTATCACGCTGGAGCAGCTGCCACCGGTCGTGTATCGTGAGTAATTGCACCGAAATTATAGTTGCAACAGAGATCACGTATAAAAAGCAGGAGTTCTGCAGAATATACGAGGGCGAGTCAAATGAAAGTGAGCCAATGCGAATATATGACAAACGGGGTACTTTATTTAAATGTAGCCTCCATGAGCATTTAGACATTTATCCCATTGACTAACGAGTCGCGTAATTCCCGTCTCATAAAGCTCCTTGGGTTGTTGCTTCAAAACGTCTGCAACTGACTTTCACGTCATCGTCCGAGACGAATCTGGTTCCCTTGAGCTGTTTTTTCGTTTGCCCCAAAATGTGGAAGTCGCCAGGCGACAGGTCTGAGCTGTATGGCGGATGTTGCAGCGTTTCCCACTTGAACTTTGCCAGTTTTGTATTAACCCCATCAGCGACGTGGGGACGGGCATTGTCGTGGAACAAGATGACCCCACTCGTCAATTTTTCACGTAGTTTGTTCTTGATTGCGACACGCAGCCGATCCGGCGTTTCCCAATATCGAAAAGAATTGATAGCCTCTCAAGGTTTAGCAAATTGTATTAGTAATGGCCCCTGACGATCGAAAAATAAAAGTCAACAACACTTTTCCGGCGGGAATGACGGCCTTTGCTTTGTTTGGGGGTGGTGAATTCGAATATTTCCATTGTAAGCTTTGCCATCGTGTTTCAGGCTAGTAGTGGTGGCATGATGGTTCGTCTCTGAACACAAATGCAGACAAGAAATCGTCACCCTTATTGTGATACCAGATCAGATTAGTAAAGGCAGCGCCGAATTTCTCCGTATTCTGGCGCTGGTTCAAAATCTTGGGCATCCATTGCGCACACAAGAGCCGATAACCGAGATGTTCATGAATTATGGCGGGAACGGTGACGGTGAACCGAACCGTGACCGATGTTCACACGCTCTGCCAGTTCATCGATGCTTATCCTCCGTTCTTGTGTCATCACCTCATCAACCTTTGCAATTTTGTTAGGGGTGATTGCACGATGGCTTTGGTCCGGTCTGAGATCGTCTTTGCAACTTTCACGTGCTTCTTTGACCCGTTTGTTCTAACGCTTCACAGTGGCCAATGAAATGCAATGTTCAATGTACACGGCAGCCATACGGTGACTAATTTCTTTTTGGGAAACACCTTCAGCTGTCGAAAACCTCATGGCACCACGCTGCTCAACTTCTGGAGCGTCCATTACGTCACGCAACCATGTTCAATCCAGTGTACGTGAGCATTAAAGAACATTTATCCCGACACCTGCGTGTCACTTTTGTAAATGAGAGATGCCTGTGTGCGACACGCAGGCCTTGCAGATAATGAAGAGAACCACAATTTCGCAGGGTGGGTAGGCTCACTTTCATTTGACTCGCCCTCGTACATTAAAAATGCGAATATACAATGGAATATACAAATGCGAAGATACAGCTTGATAAATGGCAAAGAAGTGCCACTGGAAACAAAGTTCACTGCACATATGCACAAAACCTCGCAACAAGATATCTAAACATACGTATAAGTATCGAATAAATCTACCTATGTAAGAAAAAGTCACGGTATATAATGGGGCAAACAAGGCAAATAAACATGCTGCGCAACCACAGATTCACAGAATCCTATATCCCTCCCCCATTCCATCCACTCCCCCCGATGTATCGCGCGCAACCGAAAGTGGCGCGCTTGCTCCTCACTTTTCTCCCTTGCGCACACAAGACTGAGCCACCATCGTCGGCTCACCTATTCCCCCCCACCCCCCACACGCTTTCACTCACAGATACAGCATGCGGTGCGCGGTCACGATGTTATCGCCCTTCGACTTTATGCGGAACATGAGGCGACGGCGACGGTAGGAATGCGCCTAGAGTGTCCATATAATTGCTATCGCAATAATATAGTAAGAGTATGCGGCAGTTGAAGCGTCCCATGACCCATTACTTTCCGCAAAAGAAGCAACAAAATAGAACTTTCACCATGCGACAATTCGCAGCGCCACAACAACGTTTTTTTCTTTCTTCCTTTTTTGGGGCGGGGGCACCGTAATGAAAATAAAACGCAAAGGAAAGTATGTTGGTCACAATCGAATGCCTACTTTGGGCAACTAATGTGGCTATTAAAGGAATATTGAAGAAAACACGAGACGCTTGGTCCACCAAGAACCATGCGCATACTGCTCGGTATCCTACACCGGCGAGACAAGTATTTCTGGAGAGGTTGCGCTCAATCGAACGCGGTGCAATCCGTCGAGTCCCCACAGTGATGGCAGCGAGCCACCATTGTTTCTTGTTCCTGTCTGCTAGCTAGAAAGCGTCCAAAACGCTGCCAGGCGAAAATGCACTCGGCCAGAGAAAACCGAACGCGCACCGAAGTGCGCCGCGCGGTGGTCGGGGCAACACGAGAAAAACGCATGCGCTCTGGCTCGCTCTGGCAGCCCGCGGGTAGGGGAGGGAGAACAAAAAAAAAAAAATGAAGAGGCTCAACGTGTTCTGGCGATTAAAAGTCAAAGTAGAAAAAATAAATAAGAACATAGTTACCTTGACTGGCTTTAGTGTGTTCACTGGATGTTTTGCTGCAGGTGAAAAAAAATGTTGATATTTTTTTATGTGACATGACGGCACGAATGAACCACCACAACGCTTTGTTTCATCGGGCCTCGCTGCGTGTTTTGTCAACTTGTGTCACGGAGGAAGGAAACTAAGGAGAAGCCCTGAGGTCACTCTTTGCGAAGCTAAAGTGAAGCCGGAAGTTGGCGTTGCTGATGGCGTTGCTCCGCCTATCGGGCCAGCTCTCCTCTCTTGTTTACATTTCTCGCGAAACCACGCCGCGCTGCGCGCAAACGTGCTGCTCGCACCCATGCGCTCCGCAGCAATACTAAGCAATCGTTAGCACGTTAGCATGATTCCGCGAAAGAGGGCAACATTTCCCGCGAATATTCCTTCGTCCGTAGCCATCGCCGTGGCGCGGTACATAGCGTACAGCGTTGCATGCGCGTTCATTTCACGAACTTTAGTTCCTCCTGTCCCATCTGGCCACAGCAACATCCGGTAGAGCATGGTCCAGATAACGCAGCGCAACAAAACACGGAGACCAACGCAAACCCGCCCGCACGGCGCCTTTGCCACGGTACGAAACCTACGGAGCTACACGTGTGAGCGCACAGAACAATAACAAAGCCGCCATTGCGGCCCGAAAGGCGGGGCCACTACAGCAAAGAAATAAAAAAACTGCAAAACAAAGGAGAACCTACTACGTCATTTCCTCCACACTTTTGTCCTAGCGCGCGGAGGGGGTAGGGCCTCTCCTCAGTTTCCTTCCTCCATGACTTGTGTGATAGTCTGTTGATTTGGCTTGTCTCGTTGTATGGCCCGATGTACGACTTTGTAAAAGTTAATGAACCTTTCGCGTCAAATATTTATGGGAACATTAAACTTACAAAGTTCCGCAATTAGAAATCTAAAGCACACGTTTGGAAATGTTAATGCACCTTTAACATCAAAAGTTTATGAGAACGTTATACCCATAAAGTTTCGGAATTGACGTCCATGGCTCCGTAGGCTCCGCGGCCTCCGGGAGATGCCGCGGCGAGACCGGTCGCCATTAAAACGCCCTTGAAACTTTGCGCACGGATGGGGCTGCTTGCGTTATGTGACTCCCGGTGCATGGGCGTTGCCGCTAAATCCAGCCCGAGTTCGCAATTTTTGCGGTGAAATGGCTTTTCGAGCGTGAAAAAGACGTTCTAAGAAAAAATCCAGAATGATATGCGGCGCCGGGGGTTGCTTTGGCCGGCGGTGCATACACAGCACAAAAAAAAATTCGGGGGGCAGGGGAGCTGGATGCGAAACATCTTTTTTACGTCACCCTGCTGTGCTTTAAGGTTCAGCACAATTTGTGTGCAGCCTACGCATCGCATAAAAAATGTCGGATAGACAGGCGGCGGAAGGAGTTTACGAGTGGCAGCCGGCCATGGCGCCGTCGGCTGATTTTCGCCAAATGCTCGAGTCGCAAAGGCGTGCCTGATTTGCCGCAACATGCACGGTGAGCGCACGGGACGCACTACGGCGCCGCGTGGACTTATTGTGCGCGCTGTGAAGCCTCTGCGGAATTCATGCAAAGACGCACGCCACACACAATTGGTCCCCCCGCCACGGCGCTGCCGTGTGCGCTGATGACGAGGCGCACGGAAGTCTTAGCTGCGTGCGGCTCCATCATCGACCGTTTTTCGCAGCTAGCCGCGTACCAACCTTGTTTGGGCGAGTTTTCAGGAAGTCGTTCAGACGGAATTCGGCAGATGATTCTAGCTCTCTCCACATGAAGCGGCCTTGACCCTAGCTACTCAAGCCGTGTAAATCAAAAGTATACGAAGGAATTCCAAACCCCTTCAATAACTGATTACCGCAAACGCCAGAAAATGGACTCATTCGCAGGCTTTCATTCCTTCCTTACTGCTCGCTGTGGGGCCGAATACAAGCCATAAGTATGTTTCTTTTCCTTTGGTGCACAGTTTACCTGCGAAAGCCTGCCATATAGGGGCTGTGCTAACAGGCACGAAGCAATCTCACTTTTGCCCCGGTCCTGCGCACACATTGGCGTCGTTTACTTATGAAAAAAATGCGCGCTCATTGCGTGCTTCATTCGTAATGAATGGCGACCTTCTTTCGCGCTGCAAATAGGTAACACGTGACTTGAAGAGGACATGGCACCACCGCTCTCTCAGACAAGGCGCAATTTTTTTTTTCTTTGTCAGCGGATGTTGCTAGCTGCTTGAAAATACCGTAGGCAATTGCTTCACCCAAGGACCACTTATCAGATTCGATAGAATCTGATGGTCGCCGCAGGACACAAAGCGAAGGAATACACTAAGGCAACTGTTTGGGCATGTTGGTAGGACGTGAATGCAGTTTTTTTTGCGCACAAGACGAGGACTTGTGGCCACTTGCTTCAAAATGAAACAATGTTGTAAGTATGCGCTCGTTTGTCTCAGCCTCTTCAGAAGAACTTCATTTTGGCCTAGTTGGTGTTTACTGCATGTCATATTGACGGCAAATAGAGACGAAGACAGCATCGGTTTTGTGTTGTCTTCTGCTTCCCCCGTCTTTATTACCGGTCAATATGATATATAGCCTCTTTTTCGTCCTCGCCTTGTGCGCAAAGAACGAATACAACCCTTAGCCCACATGGCTCTTCATTCACTATGCAATAAGGTCAGGCGTACAGACAATACACAAGAGAAGTGGACAACACGCTGAGCTTTCTGTCGCTCTAATCTCTGCTTTCTGTCGTTCTAATCTTCATTCACTCTCCTCTACCGAACCACCAATGAATTTGAGGACGCGCGAGTACTGCACTTCTAGATCACTAACGCTTCAATCCCATCACAACGCTCCGAACCCTTGATCGAGATCTGGGCGGTCTACGAAATATTTTATTTCACCAAGATCTTATCACTAAAGAGAACGCGATGATGTGCAAAGTCCTTACTTTCACTGCTAAGCTGGTGTTCGCGCTATCACCGTGCAAGTGTGATATCGAAGGGTAGATCTGTCAAATACCTTCATCACTTAAGCTTCACGCAGTGGAGACGAAGTAAATTAAGACCGCTTGCTTCTTCATTTCCTTTCCTTCCCGAGGAGCTTTTTTCATTGACTTGAAACCAGATGCTCCACTCACAAGCCTGTTTGCAGCCTCGTTGACTCCTACGCCGATATATGTACCTAGTGGAAAATTACCGCTACTCCACTACTGCACAATAACATTACGCGCTTCATAAAAGCTGAACGAACTTTTTAAAGTTGACAGTCGTATTAGCTCCAGCGCAGTGTGGATGTCTATGTAGAACAACATCCCAGCAGGACTTGAGCTTGCGTAAGGCTGCTGTAATGGCGGCCCTATCACACGCAGCAGTAGACACGGCGCAGTGAAGAGTGGCACCATATGATAGCCGCATTGACATATGCCGCTGCACTATTGACCTTTTACAACACAACACCATGGGCGCCGCCATATTTGCTCACGTGACAGCGGCCACGATTGAGCTCCTTGCAAGTGGCTTTTCCCCGCTTGTAAACAATGGCTACGGCTGCTGCACGCGCGACTCAGCCGCGATTTCGGCCACCACGGTGAGCAGTGAGCGGGTAGGCGACTTTAGCCGTAGCTGCTGAGCCAGTCCAAATACACCTTTCATTTACCCACTCTACCAGTTTAATAGTGTGCAAACTTACCGGCTGAAGGTGACGAATGTAGCGGACCAATGTCTGCTTTAAGCTTCCATCCTTTATCTATAGTGTGCACCGATAAACTTCGAGGTCTGTAACGGCTGTGCGCCTGTTGTCGTCGTTAACTATATGTGAAACAAGTTCGGGAATAGGCCTGCGTGCGCGCGCAAGAAAGGCCTGATAGCGGACGTCTCCTACCAGGATGGTTCGCTCCGACCGCGTAATTATTGTCGCCAGCGCTGACCACATAACTTGGTAATGGGTTTCTGATTGCTTACAAGATAAAAATGTATTCGCGTACGCACGGACAAAGATGTCGCAGGTGGCCGAGCGATCACTCGCCGGCTGTTTGATTCCGCGGCGCAGAAACAAAACTCGCAGTGCCCGCCTATTATTCCACGTTTGACTGCGCTGTTATGGAAAGTAATGTTGCTCGAGTATGTCAGTCTCGCTTGCGTGGGGAAGGCATAGCGCCCTCCACGCTTATCGAAGTTGCACGCTTATCAAAGTTCAACATTCAGTGATATTTTGTGCCTGCGGTGGCGGTAGCGCTGTCTTGTTGATCCATGCGTTGCTAGCCTGGCAAGCGGTTGCCGGTAAACAAAAAAGTCGCACTTTCACCCGAAAGGCGAAGCATCGATTGCGATATCAAATTAGTAGACAGCTATACGAAATAAGGATAGTAGTTTTATCGATTGTATAAACTTGGAAACATTGGCTTACTGACTGAGTTAGCGAGCATGGTGCCAGCTCGCACAAGAAAACATGAGCACAGCACACTATGTAAGCGCGGACACTCGCTGTCAAAGCGCTGGTGTGAGCAAGCGCGGCAGCAGCAGCGAGCGAAGGGACGTTCGTGCCGCCTATTGCTTCAACACAAGAGCGGCTAGAACACAGCGTGCACAAAGGTATGAGCCGTCTGCAGATCCCTTTCAAGATACATGCAGCGAACGGGACCGTGCGCGGCCGTGCAAAATGCACTTGTTCGCGGAGTCGAAGCCGGCTCCCCTCCTCCCTCCAGGGCTGCCTCTCCACTTTCCTCCACACTGACACGTGTACTTGTCTATCTTTATTGGGTAACCGCGTTTTCCCGTCTAAGAAATGTTATTGCTCAGCGAAGGACGCGCCTACATGTACCGGAAGTTTCTCCAATGTTATCGATGGTTCTATCCGCTGTCAGTTGCCCCTGCACCTTGTGTAATCTGATTCCGTGTATGCGCGATGCGAATTGTGTCGAACTTTCTGGAAAACACGCGGGCACCAACGATTGCGTCGATGACTCATGTGTAAAAGCCGAGGTGTTTGCCCCGCAGATCAGATTTAGACGATCTCGGAATGTGTTCGCCGCTGTTGTTGTGTTTTGAGTGTAACTTGCTTTTGTAGGCACAGGTTCGCCCAATAAAAAGTTAGTTTCGTCATTCGCAGTTTTGCTACTGTGTTTTTTACCACCACTACTACGTGACAATATATGGCGCGCCAGATTTAGCCGCGATGGTCGACTTCCCTCGCGTGATTTCGCTCGCTCATCAGCATTGGACGCGCGCCGACCGTGTTATCGCCCTTGGACGTTAGGCGGGAACATCACTGCGACGCCGACGGCGAAAATGCGCTTGGACGTGTCTATCTTAACAAAACATTCTTGGGTTTTACGGGCCAAAACCTGAATATGATTATGAGGAATGCAGTAGTAGGGGGCTCCGGAATAATTTCAACCACCTGGGATTCTCTAACGTGCACCCATCCCTCCATACGCGGGCGTTCTTGCATGGCGCCCCTGTCCAAATTCGGCCGCTGCAGCTGGGATGTGATCCAGTGCCTTGGGGCTTAGCAGCGCAATACCTAAGCCACTACGCCACCACTGCGAGTGCCAGTAATTTCCAGCAATTTGCCATACAGCGCTGGCGACAGCGTGTAGTGCTCGCCTTGTGGAAAAATGTGTATGACGAACGGTCGTAAACGCGGGCACTGCCTGTGCAGCTAGGCAGAACGAATCTCGCACACAGTGTCATCATACACATTTAAGTTTATGTCGCGGTTCTTCCACTTCACGTAAAAGCACATCTTCCTTCTGCTTTTCCGTATATTAAATAAATAGTACTAAGTGATTCCCAGCCTTTCCTCAGAACGTTGCAGCAGCTGCGGAGGGGGAGGCTGTTGCCTGCTTTCTGTCGGTTCAGAAGCTGTTTAATGGAGGCGGTCATGTGGCGGCCACTGGTGCGCCTCGCGCAGACTGCTCACTGTAAAATGTCTATAGCTCGACTTTCTTTGTCAACAACCCCGTCTGCGAATAAATGAAGATCACAAGTAGTGTGTTCGAGCGGGCGTCAAATACTTCTGATAGGCCAACTTCTCATAGACAATCGCGGCATTCCATACATAGAAAACTGACTCACCATCCCGGCCCTGCGAAAGTGGATGTCCAGCAAAGTTTTTAAGATCCACTACTATAGCTGCTGAGATGATTATGCATTGACTTATGACTTTAGAATAGCAATAGTATTGCTATTTAAGAGTGATGGTAGCAATGGGAGGAGCGGAAATTTGGGAACCCCACCACCACCCATAGCGTTGCTGCAACAATATTGTAATCGGTTGCTAGATTGGTTATCTTCTATACGAAAGACTAGGGAAGTCGCTCCCCACGTTGCAAGCTGCCGTCGCCGCGCCAGTTGCGCAACAGTAATATTTACCGGGAAACGTATGCGGGGAACGCTACGTGCACCGCATTGTTATCCGTAGCGCGCTATCAATTATGTGGTTCGGATCCTTCCTTTAAGATTGTTCTTTATTGAAACGTGTGCTGTTCTGCATGTTGTATGCGTAATTCTAAAGAATGTATGCACTAATCGCTTCACTCTGCTGAGTGCTTGTAGCATCCGCCTTACGGGTGTACGAGGCATTGCTCCGCCCGGCAATGCCGCCGGGATTGGTCCGCCATTGTTTTCTATCGATGTTACGCCACGAAGAAATCCTGGGATCCTAGCCATAGACAACTTCGCAGTAAAAATTCACCAACAATTACGACACTCCTTCATACGAAGTATGAGCACAGGTTTATACGAGTTTTCATTTCGCCATATGTTGAGGCAAAGAATGTGAGAGACATGTAGCAGAGTCGGCCATCATCGAAAATCTGATATTCGTGTCAAACGCGTCGGCTTTTATATATGACTCGTCGAAGGCTCCAATGTAAGCGCTGGGGCCCGCGTGGCTACCAGAAAGTACAACACAATTCGCGCCGCTCGTACAATTGCATTATAAAAAGCTTTAGTGAAAAAAGCCGACGGACAGAACGATCAATAACATTCGAGAAACTTCTGATACACGCAGGCGTGTCGTGCGTCGAGGAATAACGTTTAGCAATTGTCAACCGGTGATAAGCAGTGATCGAAGGAAGATAAAGAAGTCGTCGATGAACAGATGACGGCGCTTTTAGACCATGGATAGATGATGTCATGAGCGTCCCCTTTGGGACGGGGTGGTGGGTTGGGCCACCAAGCTATTGCTATTATACTGCTTAATGTCCTACCTAGGTTAGGAAAAAGAAAAAAAGAACACGATGAACTCCCACAATCAAATTTCCTTACTCCCTATTGTGAACTTTGGTTTTGCACGTCTCCGTTTTTTGTCGTTTCCATACGTTTCTTCCACAAATCTTTCAAGTGCCTCTTACTTATCTCTATTGCGGACATGTTTACTTTTCCACTGCTCTCGCTGAACCTAGGGGCTTCGGAGGCCAGTGGTGCCTAAATCAACCACTGGGCGGATGTCTTCACATTCTAATAAAACATGCTCCATCGTTTCCCTAACTTTACAACAGCAAGCACATGCTTCTTCTTCGTTCTTGTATCTCGCTTTACAGGTGCGTCTTCTAAGGCATCCTGATCTCGCTTCGAAAAGTAATGAGCTTCCCTTTGAGTTGTCATACATTTTTTTTCTTGATTTCGTTTTTTTTTTCGTCTTAGGTAGTTACTCATGGCAGGCTTCTTTTCCATTGCCGCCACCCATGACATTATTTAAGCCTCTCTGACTTTCCGCTTGACGTTTTTGTTGCTGTGTTGCTCACCCTACACGCCGCATACTTGTTCGTAAGCTTCCTATAGTTCTTCCGCTGTGAATCAATGTTTTTCCTGTACAGATACCTCAACACTCTCCCAGTCCAGCCAGGCGTCGCGCTACTCTGGCGCCATCTCATAGTGGTCGTCGCAGCAGACACTACCCTTGCGCGACACTATGGTTTTAGCTCCTTCTTGCCGGCGACCTTCAAGTGACCTTTAGCTAAAAGCTAGAGCCGTTATCGGGGCATCGTTGCGAGGAGAAAACGAGATCAACCGAGCAACCAGTGAAAGTTTAGAAAATGCGGTCTCTGGCCTCCCACCCTTTGTACAGGAAAGAAGTACATACGCTAGTTACTGCCCCAACAATTACAAAAAAATATTGATTCCTAGTTCTTCTGAATGTTTCTTCACAATATCACTCAAACTGTAACTTATTGCACGCTGAACTTTCATTTGTCATTTCCAATAGCGACATTCAAAAGGGAGATACAGCGCACCATACACTTGATTGTCATCTTTTGGCGCTGATACAGGGTGGGCTATGCTCTTTTCATCGCCGCGCCTCTTTCGAGAGATGGCGCGACGCTGCCTGACCAGGCCGGCAGCGTTCGGCACGCCGCGGGTGGTTGTGAGATGGTTGTGATCAGTGACGAGGGGGTCTCACGTTGCAGCTCGGCCTCCTTCTTGCAGATTTGTCGACGGACGATATACATGAATAAAAACTGTATTGACAACGCCAAAGAAGCTGCAAAAGAATTCTTGAACGCTACGCACCATCAGACAGGTAAAATATGCATTTTTTCATAAAAGAATATGCTCGTAGGTCCCAAAAGTTGTGCCCGAAATAACTTATATCAATGCTTCCATGTTTTTTTTTTGTCTATTTATTAAGTAACTAAAATATCACACGAACTTTATAACTCTATCAGTACGAAAGAAGCAAATCAGTGCGTGCCGCTGATGCGAAAAATGAAAAGGTCATGAAATGAACAAGTTGAGGACAAATAGTTTAATGAAACTTTTTCATTCGAAAACCTTGTGTAACGATTGTTCGACAGGTGCATCCTCAGGGCCGCCTCAGGTGCCGCAGCAGGAGCTCCCGGAACATCGCACTTGTCCTGAGTCTTCCAAAAGCATTTTCTTGTTCTTGCTACCTAGTGAAATAGCGCAACCCACTCGGGGGGATCGGCCATGAATCAGGCGGTGAAGGAACTGCCCCGAGCGCCTCGCCTGCTCGTTCGGCACCCACCTCTTCTTCTTCCTTTTCTCTTCTTCAATTTTCTTGATGCTGCGAAGCGCGCAAGCTGTCGTTGTTGTTGTTGTGTTGTTGTTGTTGTTGTTGTCCTGAGTGGACGTGGCACATACCCATAGTGGGGGATTGGCTAAGAATCGAGTGGTTCAATTAGGCAACCTCTCACTGGCTCGCCTTCTTCTGCTTCCTCTTTCTTCATCCTTTTCGACCCAAAATTCAAAACCCTAAAAACTTCTCACAACGTTCACTGCACGTATACACAAAACCTCGCAGAAAAATATTTAGATATACGTATAAGTCTCCAATAAATCTAAGAGAGAGAAATTTTTACAGAAAGGCAGAGAGGTCGGCCTGAGCATTAACTTGCTCTGGCCTGCTACTCTACACTGGGGAAGAGGGACGGGGAGGGAAAGGGCTGATGAATGATGATGGTATAAGGAAGAGATGCGTATATACAAATTCACAGAGTTGTGGCCTCTCTAAAGCCGTGTGTCCAGCCCAGTGGCTCGGAGAAAAGCTGTAGCAGCTCTTGTTACCAGGGCTGCGCTGTTTGCATTAGTCCAAGGACCTAAAAGAAACTCGTCCGATAGCGGTCTCTCGTGGATCTTTGCAATGGAAGAGACAAGTTGCTGTCGTTCTTGCGCGTAGGCGGGACACACACAAAATATATGTTCAAGTGTTTTTGGCACCTCACAGCATTCACAGTTTGAGCTAGTATCACTGGCACCTATCATATGTTTATAACGGTTGGTGAATGCGACACCAAGGCCGATCCGGTGCATCATGCTCGTGTGGCTTCTTTTGAGCTTGTGAGGCATACGAAATTTCATTTCTTGGTCCCATTTGTGTAATCGCTTGTGTCGTCGATCTGGTTGGGTCCAGTGTTCCAACGTAGAGTTGCGGTTTACGCGACGAAGTAGGGCGTTTGTGTCTGTTCTCGAAAACGGAATGCGTACTTCACAAGGATTATCTAAAGCAGTTTTCGCTTCAGCGTCTGCCTGTTCGTTGCCGATCAGGCCACAGTGTGAGGGTATCCACTGAAAGGTGACATTGTGGCCATTTCTAGTTGCGTGGTTGAGGCGTTCTGTAATTTCTATAGCCATAGAATAATACGGGTACCCGTCTGAGGACACAGTGACACAGTCAATCGTTTGAAGAGCTGGCTTGCAATCGCAGAATATCGTCCATGCGTGAGGAGGCTCCTCGGAGAGAAAGTGCCTCCCGGATAGCAACAAGTTCTGCGGCAGTTGATGTTGAGCTATGGTCTAGTTTAAACCGCCGAGCAATGATCATATGTGGAATGACGAAGGCTGCAGTGGAAGCATATGGTGTGACAGAGCCATCGGTATACATGTGTACAGTATCTCCGTACTTTGCAGAAATGTGCCACAGGGTGAGTTGCCTGAGGCCAATAGATGCAACGGATGACTTTTTAGTAATTCCAGGTATCTGCAATGTAACAGCAGGTTTAGGCAGAACCCACGGGGGTATTCTTGGAATACAGGTGGGAGAAAATCTCGACGGCAAAACGCTTTGATGGCGCGATATAGTCCTTGAAAAGCTGGAACCTGGGTGGGTGGCAGGGAGCGATGACAGAGGATGGTGCCTGTGTCGGGTCAACACGCGAAGGTACATTCGAAGAGGCTCGCAGAGCAAGTATACCCCAATAGGACAAGCACGAGCTTCCGCTATTCTGCTCATTATGCTCATCATTTTATTCTGCTCCCAGGAGCTCGATGTCACCATTAATAGTCATGATATTGAACGTGTCCACAGACTTGGCCGCTTCCAGCCACGAAAGTACCCCCCGATGATTGTCAGATTCATGAGGTTCAAAGACAAAGGGCAAATTCTGTCTGCCAGTTCAAAGCTAAAAGACCCGTCATTTACAGTCCGTGAAGATTATTCTGCGCGTGTGCGGTAGCCAAGGAAGAGACTTTTTTCGTATGGTCAGCAAAGTACTGCTTTTTTTTAAATTCGTTTTGATAAGCTTATTATGAACAACAAACAGTTTGTGTATGATGCTGGAACTGATTCTGTGGTAGAGCTAAGTTCATAGCGCTCACCGCATGCACCTAAGTCTTTAGTGCACCACCCTTTGGGAACTTCCAAGCGCGCCAACCCTGCCGCAAGAATCTGTATCAGTTTTACTTACCAATATCGGAAGCTACTTCCCAAAGAAAGACACTGTTGAAGCTATATTGGATGACAACAGCAACGATATCGCCATCTTTACCGAAACTTGGCTCACACCTGATATAAAAAATGATGAGCTTTTGCACGAGCAGCCCTCTTTCGCTTTTTTCGGGCATGACAGATGTGGTCGCCGGGTAGGCAGCGTGATGGTTCTTGTTAAGGGTAACCTGGTTTCTTCTCCTGTTGCAATCAATAGTAAAATTAAAATCTTTTGCGTGAACATTTCATTGGATCATCGCGCCACTATTATCATTGCCTGCTAGCGGCCACCTGATTATGATCGCTCCTTCATTGACGACCTAAGTACCATTCTACTTGATATCAAAAACCAGTTTCCCTGCGCTAACATCATGATTTCCGGTGATTTTAACTTTCCAGACATTGATTGGGACAACATAACTGCATCTTCACTTCACTACAGCGATTTTTTGGATCTTATTCTTTCTTTCCACCTCCCTCGAACTGTCGGAATACCAACTCGTGGTAGTAACACCCTTGATCTTGTCCTTGTGTCAAATCCTGAGCTAATTCAGTCACTGTCATGCACCGACCGTCTTAGCGATCATATGGTAGTGTTGTTCAAATTCGCTATTTCAATTTCTTCGCGCCAACGTTCAGTAAAGTACATACGCGACTACAGTAAAGCTGAGTTTTTCAATATCAATGAAGAAATGGTCGAATTTCTCCAACACTTTGAACAATCAGCTCCTGATAGGTCTATTGATGAAAACTGATCTTCCTATAAAAAAAAAATTATCACTGTAATAGAATCCTATGTAACCGTCCTTTGCATTCGCGGTGATATCGGGAAACCGTCGTTTACAATTTCAATAAGAAAATTATGTAACAAGAAAACGCGGTTGTTCAGGGAAGCCAAGAGCTCCAATTCAGCACTAAAATGGGAAAAGTATTTCGAGTGTCTGCATAATTATACGAAGTTGCTGAGGAGCAGGAAACGACACTTTTACAACAAGGACTTACTTGACATTTTCAGAAATAACCCAAAATGTTTTGCACTTTGTTAAGACCCAACCGTAGCGGCTCGCATAACATCTCTTTGTTATATCAGGATGGTTCTGTCGTTCCGACGCTGCTAATATTCCTATACCGCTCAGCTCAAATTTCCTTCAAATATGCCACCATTTCATATCTCGGCAGAAGGAATCTGTAAAATAATGGATCATGTAAAATTATCCAGTGCCCCCCCCCCCCCCCCTGACAACATATCTTCTAAAATCCTTAAAGGCACAAAAGTAATATCCAGTCGCGTACTACAAATAATTTTCACGCAGTCTATTTCCAGTGGCCAAATTCCGTACGAGTAGAAGGTAAGCAGAGTTGTATCGGTTTTTAAGGCAGGAAGCCGCTCCGATCCGTCAAATTATCGTCCTATTTCGTTAACATGCATTGCATGCAAACTTGTTGAACATATCATTTACACCCACGTGGCAAAGCACCTGGATAATAATTTCTTTTCCTTCTCAAACCAACACGGATTTCGGTCTGGCTTTTCGTGCGAATCTCAACTTTTTGAATTCGCGACTGACCTGCACTTAAACCTAGGCTCATCCTTTCAACTGACGTCCTTAACAATGATTTTTCTAAGGCTTTTGACCATGTTCCCACCAGCGCCTCATGACTAAATTTTCTTGCCTTTCACTGGACCCGCTGATATTTTCATGGATTCACTGCTTTTTAGCGAATCGTTCGCAGTCCACCGTCATCGAAAGTCATCCTTTTTCCTCTACTAACTTTATCTCCGGAGTCCCTCAGCGCTCTTGTTCTTGACCCGCTTCTGTTCCTAATCTTTATCAATGACCATCCTGCTGAGATTTCATCATCCATTCGTCTGCTTGCGGATGATTGCGTTCTCTACCAACGTAGCTCCACTATTAACGATCAGTCATTGCTGCAGGATGATGTAACCTTAATCCAAAATTGGTGTTCGACCTGGCTCATGCAGTTAAATGTATCAAAATGTAAGTTTATGCAAGTTTCTCGTAAAAGACCTGACGAACACTTCTCATACACGCTAAACACTACCGCGCTATCACAAGTGGAATCTTATAGGTAGCGAGGCCTAGAAATAACTATAATCCAAGCTGGTCAAAGCACATTACGTCACTTTCTGCAAGTGTTTCTAAAGCACTAGGTTTCATCAGACGGTCACTCACGTTTGCTTCGCCCACGGTTAGACTAATTGTGTACGAAACTTTCATCCGTACCAAATTTGAATAAGCATCCCCTATCTGGAACCCCCTTCAAGAGCACCTAATGCAGGCGTTAGGGGCAATCCAAAATCGAGCTGCTCATTTTATAATATCGAAATATGATTCTTCGTTGAGCTTTGCTAACATCAAAGCTTCGATTGCTGTAACCCCCCTGGCATCCCGCCGCAAGATAGCAAGTCTCTGCCTTTTTCATAAGCTATATCATCATCTTGCTCATTTACGTGAGAGCCAATTCTGCCGCCCATGAGATCATCACGACGTCGGTTTAATTGTCACAGTGTCACGAAGCAATTGATATTTTTTTTTACTTGGAGAAGTTTGATGGGGATATGTGAATATTCTCAGTGCGTGCTATTGTAAACAAATGATTGGCTCAAGATAGCATTTCATGATGTTAAGGATTATGATGATTTATTGGCATGCGCTTTGAAACAGGGCGGTGACAAATGGTCCCCTAGCCTGCTTGAGTTAACCAGGTATGTTATACATGCTTTTAATTCTAGCACCTTTCTGTACATCTCCTTAATCTTTTCTCTCTTCCTCAAACTCTCTATCTTGTACCGTTACCTATGCCTGTGACGGATGCGGTCGTATGAATCACTTCCCTGCTTTTTTTTTTTCACCAATGCTCTAAAGGTCTCTTTTATCTCGACGGCTGAGTGGTTGATGCTTCTGTCAACATTATATCCAAGCGCTTCTGGAAGGTGTACAATACTTCCGGGCCTCAGTGGGTGAATACCTTCCAATTGCATTAGGATGTGCTGAGTAGTCTATGGATATTGGGTGTAGCAGGCACATGCCTCATCCTGTTGCGATATTTGCTTCGCTATGCTTTTGTCCTTAGGCAACCAGCACGAACCTCAAATAAGAAAGCGCTGCCCTTTGTATTATTGTACCGACTTCGCCTACTGCTATCTTTCTTCGCGTTCATGTACATCTCCCTTATCTTTTTTGTCTCGATTATTTGCGTCCAATTCACGGTCTCTGTTTCTTTTCCTGTTCGATGCCTCCTGGTGGTCTATTTACTGTACCCTGTACTTGGTTACCGATTTCCTTGACCTCCTGCTCCATTCGATGTCCACGCTTTTCACGTACAGATACTTGTGCACTTTAGTCGCCCTTTTATTTTCGTCCATGTTCTCCAGCCTTTCTTCAAACCTAATTTTTCTCTGCGCCTCTGACTTCAAAAGAGGCCCAACCCATGTCAGTCTGCATTGCCTGATTTGTGGTTTTATCGCGGGCTCCCAAAGCCAACTTGCCTACCGATCTTTGGTTAAATTCGAAACCTGACAAGGTATCCATTTTTACGCACATAATGGCATTTGCGAACGCTAGCGCTGGCACCATGACTCCTCTCCGGATTTCACGTGCCACCTGATATTTAGTGTGGCCCCAAATGCTCTACGTTCTATTATTGCTGCATTCTGCTTACCCTTTATTTTCACATTATCTTGGTGGGTGCTTGAGTAAGTATTTCCTTCGTTTATGTATAAGCCGAGGTAACTTTATTGCTTGACTACGGGCATGACTTGCTGTCGAATTGATACCACGTAATTACTCGTCTCTTCATTAAAGGTTATAATTCCCTATTTCTCTGTGCTAAACTTAAGGCCTAGGTTCGTCACTGCATTGCCACACATATTCGCAATCCTCTGTAAATATCTTGCATTGTCCCCCAGTACCGCTATGTCATCCACATACATCAGTCCAAGGACGTTCTGTTGCACCCTTTGTTCTCCATTATGGTTCACCTTTGCTTCAGTGCTTAGGTAATTTCGACCACTTGATTACATGCTCAGCTTTCCCACGGAATTTGTACTCGGTTGCTTCTACTTATCTCCCTCAACGGCGCCACGAAATCATCATCTATGCGCTCGTGCTTGAGAATATTCGTAACAATTCCCTATCTACGCTGTCGTAGGGCCCCCTTAATATCTGGAAATGTTATCTATAAAGGTCTGTTCTGAGCTACTGAAATCTCTAGGCACTGTGTTAGTACGAGCATTTTTTCCATTAAGTGTCAGCCTGTATGTGCATCCCAAGCGCCTCCAAACAGCAGCATAAATAGCTATGCACAATTTCGAAGTAGAGCACTCGCAAGGTGTAAAAGTTGAAGCATTCGCGGGCCTTTAGTTAATGTGACATCCATAAGCTAACTTTTTACACACAATTTGAATGTGAGATTTTAAGTGAATATCTGTTTGAATCACACGCTCATAACACGTCACACTTAGCAACTGCGTATCATTCAGACACACAACTAAAAATTAATGACCGAAACTTTCTTTCTTGAATGCGACGCTACAAAATAAGCTTTTTGTAACTAATAGTGCGGTAACCACTTATAACCCCGTGAAAAATGTTATGAAGCTCCTGATTTATTTTACTGGAAATGTCCTTTATTGTGTCCCTCGAGAAAAAAATGCAGTGCTGTCTGCATGCAATGTGTATGCCTTCGGAATACTGTTAGAGACGAAAAATCATTAACATACAAAAAGAAAAACAGGGGCCCGCGCAGAGTCCATGTCAGTCGTAAAGATAAAAGTCATTGCTTGCGATTTTGGTGTTTTTGAAACAGCCAATCGAAGTAAAGTCAGAATGTGCTCTCGTATGTATTGCATGGCAGATGGGGCAGAAGCTCTTATTCTCGTGAGGTGGCTACGATGGCTTACGCTTGAGTGAGACGTATTCCTGTGCACATGTGGGTTTGCGGTTCACATGCGACGCTGCCTCTCGGTGGGCGAAACTGGCCTTGCTCATGTGCGTCAATGTTTTCAGCTAGCTCTTCTGATTGGCACAATCCTTTGAGTTCGTCTCGATCGTGCGGTCCATCCCAACGATCACAACTCTCAAGGTTCATCCTGATTGCCTGCACAGGAAAAGCATACCGTCTCACCTGTGCACATAAAATGGCCTAATTTTAAGCACAAATGGCGCGCACGCCTCGCCATCTGACAATGGCACTGAGCGTGCGCTGCCCTCCCCCTTGGCGCGCGCTCCTCTCTCGAAGACGTTAGCGCCCGCCGTAACCAATCCGGGGGCTCGTATGTTCCGCTGTCTCTCCTTCGTCACCATGCGGTCACCGCGTCGGAACCATGACATCCTTATAGGGCTGAATTCCACTAACTGAATTCCGTAAAAGTGTTACCACAATAATACAGCTTGGTCCAATTAAAACTTGTAATTTTGTTCTTTTTCAGACAGGATAGATTGTGCCAGAAAGCGGGAACGTTTATGAAAACAGTCGCAGTTTCTCCCAAAAGGCGAAGCACCGAGTGCGATAGCCAATAAGTAGATAGTTATACGAAGTAAGCATACTAGTTTTATCGGCCGTATAAACTTGTAAACATTTCCTTACAAACTAAACAATCTTATGATGTATTTCTTTCCGCGTCCTCGTTCAGTCGCGCTTACACATTCTATCATGGATCGAAATCGACTAGCCCGCCAACGAGTTTCAACTAAATTAACAAGCACGGTGTCACGCACGCACAGGTAAACATGAACCCATCTCGCTCGATGAGCGCGCAAATTCGCTCTCAAAATGCTGGAGTGTGAAATCGCGGCCGCAGCAGCGATCGAGTTCACCTTCGTGCGTCTGTCGCTTCAACGAGAACAAGACATCGAAAACACTGCGCATACGGAGCTATCGGCACTATGCTCGCAGACAACTTTCTGTGGATATTAAGAGAAAGCTACCGAGGCAAAGCGCACACAAGTGAGAGCGCGTCTGAAAAGAGTCCCGCGTTTTAATACGCGTGAGGTTAGGCTGGGGGAAGAGAAAGCACAAGCACCTTATCAGCAACAGTTAAATAAAACAGAACAAGCCATTGAGTGTTAAAGTTAACTTATCTTGCGGCTTTTCCCTTCCGCGTTTGAGGAAACGCAAAACCGTCCCACATGGAACTTGCGTCGATTCAGCATCTGGGCGGAGCAACCAAAAGTACTGTCGATGCTGCCGGACGACTTGGCGCGTTAATACATGTGCAGCAGGCACGCTCCCGCAGCTTTCCTTTCATAGCCGCAGCAAGTTGTCCGCGAGTACACGCGCACTCTGCAAACGTTGCAGATCGCTTTCAAGGTACGCCGCACGCACGGTCGCACCGTATAAGCAGCAGCCGCCGGAGAGGAACGCCCTCGCACTCCCATGCCTCGCGCGCCACAGGAGAGCGCGTGCTTCGTCACGCGCACACGCGAGAACGAGCCGCTTTCGCCGGCGCACCCTCGCACGCTTTCACTTGCACGCACAGCATACGGCGCGCGGCGACGATACAGAACCGCACGGCGACGCCGACGGTAGCAATGCGCCTGAAATGTCAATTGCTATCGCAGAACTGATTTCCGTGAAACGTCCGTCCCCCCCTCTATACAATATGTAGGCGCTAAAACGAATCATTATGTATGCGCGCAGCGAGTTTGCGACGCTAGATTAGTTGCTGGTGTATATAAAAGGCATTTTCTTTGGGTTTTGCTGAGCTTCATAACAGAAAAATGGGGCCAGCGATTCACCTGCTCCTCGGTTGAGATTCTTCCTCACGCAGTGACAATTATATTGCGCAGCGATTAGCCATCACAAGTTAAATTCGATGCCTACAACTTTCAAAGGTCCAATGACTGTACCTCAGACAACCTGTATGAAACTTACACCTAGAGCTACTGTCCCGTATTTCATTTCCGTTCAAAGCTCCTCAGTTGGAACTGAACGCACGAGAACGGAGGCCGCCTGTGCCTGCAAGCTCCATCCAGTGGCAAACACCTCCCGGCACTTCCGGTATAACGTGACTGCATCGTCACCGACTCCGAAAGAAGTAGCGACACGAATCACTCGGCTTCCCGCAGACGAGCATCTTCAATGTGCTTGCTGTGTACACTGAGAGGCTGTTTGCGTCTCGGACGTCCATTACTGGCCTGCTCTCCCTCTTACAAGAAGCCATGTCTCGCGCTGCTGTCGAACGGGAAAGCCAATTCCACGTGTCCACAGCCGCCGCTGTGTTCTCGCCGGCGAAAGATGGGTTCGCGTCGAGACGAATCAACAATTTATGCGACTAGGCCGGCATATTACCGTCGTGGAGACGCCCGAGCACAACCTGGTTTGCTTGCCGTCGCATATTGCCGCTTTTCTGTGCTTCCCGAGATGAATGATGCCATGATTGAGCTTCCTGTTACTTTTTCGTCTCCAGCTCTTGTGGTGCCGAAAGAGCGCGCGCCCTAATCGGCTAAGGCACTGCGCGTGCACGCATCGCCGACGAGGCACCCAGCAAGCCGAGCGCCACACCTTGCGGTGGCTGGGCTCGGTGCCGACTGATCAAAGATGAAGGCACAAGAACTGAAAATGGGGTCGCAAAGTGGGCGCCATCGAGTTTTTCGGGCAGCGTCAGGATATGGCGCTTTATGTGAACATTGAAGGTTCCTTCATAAGAAACACGACTTGATGACCCATGAATGGCGGGTACAATATGCCACATCCTTAAGACGTCTTAATTTCCACACTCAATTTTTATCCATGGTTTTACAACGTGACTCATGACAGGATTTTTCTGTCCTGTACTTTTCATTCATTTCACTCTCAAGTGCTCAGAGCTTTACAGAGGCGACTGGTGTACAGAAGTCTATACAAACCATGCACGACTAAAATAAAAACAGATGCACATACAGGTAAAGGCATGTATAAGCATGAAATTTCCAAAGCCCACACAATTAAAGATTACCAAAGCTCTCACAATTTATCAATGATATCAGTGAACGAGTCCTGTCGCATTTGAGATTGTACGCTGATGATTGCGCTTTGTACAAGCCTATTATTCTGAAGATGATTGCCGCATTTTACAATGTCATCTCAGCCACATTGCGCAGTGGTGTTGTAATTGTAACATGAGTTTCAATCCAGCTAAGACAGTTTTCATGTCCTTTAGCAAGAAAAAAAAAACCATGTTTGTTTCAGTATACCTTAGGTAATTGTGCATTGTCACGGGTGTCTGTATATAAATACCAGGAGTTTGTTTTACCACTGATTTAAAATGGCATCGTCACGTTGATCACGTAATAGCGAATGTAGGCAAGTCATTAAGGTTTCTACAGCGCTACGCAAAAAAATTCAGTATGGCAACTAAAGAGCTCCTGTTCAAGACGTTCGTCAGGTCTGTGTTAGAATATGCATGCGAAGTATAGGACCCACCGATGGTTGGTGACAGGGAACGCCTTGAAAAAGTACGAACTTTAGCCGCAAGATTTTTTACTGGAAATTATAGTTTTACCTTTAGTGTTACACAAGCAAAGAATAATTTACAATGGGAGTCTCTTGAAAATCGCAGGAAAGAACTTCGTTTAATACTTTTTCGTAGTATCTTTCACACAACAGATGGTATTGAGTGGCAACAGTACATACTTGAACCTTATTATGCATCATCTCGAGGTGACCACGCCCATAAAGTACGAGAAATGTTTTGCCACACCGAACTATTCAGGATGTCTTTTTTTTTTCAAAACAATATAGCACTGGAATAGACTACTATTGTCAGTGGTTGATGTAATATCGAATGATGCACTTCATGCCTTGTTCAATTGATGCGACTTTACTTAGGTTTTTTTTTTCTCCATGCGAGCAGTGTCTATGATTCTTTGACCATTATGCTTGCCAATAGTAGTGTATTATTCATTTCTAAGTCGTATTGTAGGACTGCGCTTGATGTTCTGTATTTCGCTCCACTGTAATGCCTGTAAAGGTGCTGTGGGTATTGCATGAAGAAATAAATAAATAAATAAATTAATAAGAATTCAAATACCATGCAATGTAAGGCCTACAAACAAGCAAGAAAGAGAAGTACCAATAATAATTGGAGCTCTCATGGTATGCTATAAAATTTTTAGTTACGCCTGAAGACATCATGTCAAAATTTGTCAGTGTAACAACGCAAGCTCATATGCGAGATTATGTTTGAGAATGGAAATTTTATATCTGTTGCCTCATAACACTTCAACCGATAGAACAAACTATCAAACCTGCGTTCATGCGAAGTACTATTAGGATCGCTATCTTTTGTTGTAACTATTTATTTGCGTAGTGAAAAGGCAGCTGAGAACTTTGGTAGCTCACGAACCCCCCCCCCCTCCCCCCCCAATGGTGGGTTTTCATTAACCACCAATTGCGCTACCACCTCTCAACGGAAACCGCTATCACAGCATCATGATTAGTACACCACATATGTATAAGCTGGTACGTACGTATAACATACATGTATAGCCTACAGCGGTCGTTCTGAGCTTCCCAGCTTGCTAATGGAAATCAAGTCGACTAGCCTGAAACCACGCGTTTGAGCGACAGTCTTGGAAAGGGAGCGGCTGCACGGCGAGAAACAAGAGAACAAGTAGAGAGGCAGCACAGCCTCGCATTCAAGTGCAGACAATAGCGGACAGCGAGAGCGGATTAGCGCTTCTTTGTCGCGGAAACGAAAGGCAGCGAGCCGCAATTCTCCGCGTGGGTGCTCTTGGTAGCGAGCGAGGGCGATGAATCCCGGCCAAGGAATGCCACATATCCGCCCTCCCGGCTCCTCCACGATCTAATCAACAGTCTCATTCCTGCTGCTTTCCTTTCCCCTCGAATCTTTCTCCTTCTTAAATTGAAGCGTGCTCGGACACCGCCGTGCTCTTCATGCATAATTACGCATCGTCTATGCCGCCATGTTTTTCCTGCTCGGGGAACGAGCGAATTCATTCTTCTTCCGCCGCCTAACATCTGCCGGCGGCGAGCGCCGCGTATGAATGTGGATATGCAAATCCAGAGAAGTGATCCGCCAAAGGTGCGATCGAGCGGGGCGTGCTTGCGCGCCTCGTTAGCGCGCTTGGTCGGATGCGCACGATTCTGCTGTGCCAAGTACGGGGCCCACTTGCGTGGAGGACAGCGCGGGGCACGGCGAGCACTCGCGACGCACGGCCGCTGGAAAACTCTCGATTCATGACGCTAAGGCGGCTCAACATAACACGCCAGTTCGTCAGGGTCTGCCGCAGTTATACTGCTGTGATGAAAACAACGGGAAAACTATTACGCCGATAAACGTACAAGGCTTCGACGAAATTGCACATAAAGGTAGTTAAAAAATCCCGCCAATAGGACTCGTTCCAAGAATGGCTTAAAGAAGAAAGTTACTGCAAGTACAGTGCCGTGGAGATCGAAGGGAAACTTGTTTGACGGCCTGTTCTTCCACAGGAGCCATCATCCCTTCATTAAACTCACCACGGCCATCTGCGCAAAGGACTGTTTGTTCTCGCCGTCTGCCGACAAATTTGTCGCTGGGGGCGCTGATTGCCAAGCCAGATCTGAGCATGCTTGACGCTCTAAAAGCTGGAGCCAGCATGCTGCTGTCAGTCTTCAAAGTGCGTTCCCGTGCATTCATTCCTCCCACTTTCTTGTAGTGAATAAAAAGAAGATGGAGACGACATATATTTTCGAGTGGGTGTCTACTCTTTCCCAAGAATTTAGAACTGGCGGCGGCAGCACTTCTTTTGCCTGCATACATATTCCCGAATTTGCTGCAGTGGGTGTTTCTGTGCCTTTGCGTGCAAAAAAAAAAAAAAAAACCTGACGTGGACATTCGTCACAACTGCTTCTATTCTGAAATAAAAGTGGGACTCCTGTCCATACAGAAAACACGGTAGCAGACGGGACAATTACTTGACCAACAACAAGCTATACACCTGCGGTACTTACAGAACACCGTTGGGAGGTGCGATCGTTTCTTCTTCTTGAGGTGAGTCTCTTATGTTAATGAGTGAGGTCCGCACAAACTTCTCTGTGATGAGGTTTACCAAGTACAGTTTTCGGTTGTGAAAAGCACCAAGGCTTCCTTCTTTGGTTTTTAAACTGCTGCAAGCGAAAAGCGGTCGGCTTGCACATTTCTGTTAACGGCTGCTATTGACTCCTGCAGTTTCGTTGTTTTTGATGCAGCATGGACAAATCGGCGACACAGGCCACCTATGGTCGCTATATGCGTTGAAACAACAATCACTGAAAATGTGGCCTCCGTCGAGTTGTGTTCACTCGTGTCACCTGCGCTTCTGATATCTTTGAACACTGTATGTCGCTCGGAACAAATTACTCTCACTTATTTAGACGCTATCGTTCCGCTGCCACAGGTAGACTATATCTTTTTTTTTTACCAGATTACCTGCGAGTCTTGGCAACAGATGTTACCTTGTATGATGGGTAGCCAGGAAAATTGCCGCTACAGCTTCAGGTACAGGATCCCCTAACTTGCAGTCTTTTTAATAGTCTTCTCGTTGGAAGTGGCCACTGCGTACGACCAAGGAAGGAGATTCATCGTAGAGAACGTACTTCATTCGGGATATTTATTTATTTATTTTTATTTAAAAATACCTTACAGGCCTCAAAGTGAGGCACTCAGTAAGGGGGCAGTGCATAGGAAATACATAGAATATATGTAATCTATAAAACCATATCAGTTTACAAACTACAACCGTAAGTGCAACCGAGATGAAAAAGAATTATTTAGTTGACGATTCACTAGGAAAAAAAAAAAACATAATATAATAACAAGGAATAGATCACACAGATTGTTTTCAATGTAGTCGTGTAAATAACAAGACCAGACTGCAAAACAGTATTAAAGAGGGGAAAAAAGACATAAAAGTTATTAACGCGACATTCCAACGGAAGGGTACACATAGCGACATAACGGTAATAACGCGACAATAAGGTGTAAAAGATAGCGAAAGTAAAAGAAATCATTGTGTGACAGCCGTAAAACTTCACATTTCTTTAGCCATGTAGTCAATCAAGGCGTCACGGAATGAATCGTAGTCGGACCGGCATGAAATGCTGTCCGGGAGTGAATTCCACAATCTGATAGCACGAGGAAGAGCAGAGTAAAGGAATGCATTTACAGAACCGTAAAGGTGGGCACAGCTGAAATGATTATGAAGCCTATGTGACGTGGAGTAGGGTTGTTTCAAGCATGCGGGTGTTCGAGTGGAGTGAAGGCATTTGTGGAACACTGATAAAAGGGCAATGTCTCGCCGAGTTCTCAAGGATTGTAATGAAAGCTTAAGTTTTATTTGTGTTACATTGGACTGGTAGCTGTAATCGTTCATGATGAAGCGGCTTGCTCTATTCTGTATCCATTCTAACGTTTCAATGAGGTATTTCTAGTGAGAGGAGCAAATGGGAGATGTATACTCGAGCTTGGGACGAACGAGAGTTAGGTAAGCTAGTTTGCGGACATTAGTAGGAACATTTCTTAAGTTGCGTCGCAAGTACCCCAACGATTGGGAGGCGTTAGCTGTAATGGACGTGATGTACTCTGTCCAAGAAAGATTCGATGTGAATAGAACTCCTAGATACTGTTCCGTTCGACCGGCGGGGGCTGGGGATCTTCGGGGAAGCGACGGACGGAAAGACGCCACCATGTTTGCTGCGACGACTCGCTTTGAAAAGACGGCGATACGTCAGTCAACAGGACATCGGCGCCACCATGGCTGCGGCGGAGACTCGTTTTGTAAAGAGGACATTGCAACGCGTCCCCAATGGTATGGCGCCGAGATGGCGAGGCGCAGGCGGCGGAGCAAGTATTGTTAGTGTGTACGCCGACGCCTTCACTGTTCGATTGGAGTGGGGGAATTTCTAGAAGGATATGTTTTCCGGTGCCCTCTCACAGAGCTTAAAAGTCGTCAGTCAATGGCCACTGACTGCAGGGTCAACTATAGGATAAAGAGGCGCCTCCTCGGGTGAAGCACTGTGTCTGCGAAAACCCTCTCACCTTGGTGTCGCCAGTGCAACCTGTGCGCAAGTGAGTGCGTAAACCCTCCCCCTCAAAGGCGCGTCGGCTACGATGACTTTGGACGCTCCGTTTAGCCGAACGGCCGTTTTCCCTCCCCTAGGGATCTAGGGAGGACAGAGTGTATTTAAGGAGCCATTGGCGGCTCCTCAGTGTGCATTCCTCTTTCAGTCATGTTAGACTGATGAAGTGTAAAGTTCTCATGTAGACACTGTAAATAAATCCTATATTCTTCTTTCTCGAATAGAGCAAGTCTCTCCCTTCAACAACGTCCTCAGCGTGGATAAGTTGGACGACGGCATGGGCCAGCTACCACCTATTTCATGCCCGACCCCTACCATTACAATACCTTTATTGTGTAGCCGTTGCAGCAGTGTAATTATTAATATGATAAGGATACGGTGAGGTCGCCGACTTCTGGGTAGACGACAGTACTTTTCATTTTGAGGTATTTAACGTCATTAGCCATTTATTGCACCAGCTAATAAGGTTTGTCATTCATTGTTGTAGCATGACCTGGTAAGCGCAAAACTCCCAGAATCGGGTGCAACCACAGCATTTATGTGTGGTATTAGAGAACGCGACGCCGCACGCAACAGCTTCTGCGCAGGGCCAGCATCAAAAAATCCATGCACGAAACAAGTACCTAACCAAAGCTCCATACAAAGGCACCCCATGATGTGCGTAGCACACAGGTAATAAAAAGGTTGCAGTTTCGCCCGAAAGCTGAACCACCGATTTATATAGCAATGCGAAGTAACTGCTACTACTATCCTTACAGCAATACCAAGTAAGGATAGTAGTCTTACCGGCCATATAAACTTGTAAACATAGACATACTAACTAAATTAACAGGCATGGTGTCACGCGCTCACAAGCAAACATGAACGCATCTCACTTGACGACCAGGGAAACACGCTGTAACAGCCCTGGAGTGAAGAAGCGCGGCATCGACAGCGAGCGAATTGACTTTCATGCTGCGTAGCGCATAAACGCGAACTAAGCCGCGAAGGCGGCCTATGTCCCCGTCGCAGGTGCCTTTCGCAGCGGCCGGGTGGACGTGCGTGGCCGCCCAGGTCGCATCTTTACAATTGCCAGTAGGTACAGTGGGGCGTGGCGTTTATTGCGGCGCTCGATGTTTCTGCGCAGGCGCAAGAGCGGGTACGAGAGAGAAAATCTGGGGGCCTTTGCTCCTTGAATATGTGACTCTGCCTATAGGCACTACGGAGGAGGTTTCTTAGCGCGTGTTGTATGCGTTTGTCCCCTAGACATGCCGGCATTGCGTAGTGCGGCCGAGTTTGTTTACGCTCCGCCGCTGGCTGCCGGCGTGGTGAGGCAGTGGGCACGGACGCCCCATTAGGTGGTCGCTGTGCCTGAAGGGGAAAGGTTCTGATGGTTGTATAAGTCGCGGGTCGCTTGTTTCGTCGCGACGATAGATTGAATTTTTTACAAGTACTGCTCCATAGGCCATGTAACCGGCAAACTGAGGCCTCAGGAGAGCACGTGAGGTTATAATAAAGCAGGCGGCGCAGGATCTCCGGGGCACCCAAGGGGTAGCGGGGGGATCAAAGCTGGAAGCAGGGCGGCCCGTGGGTTGGGGCCGCGGAGGCCGAAGCATCCTAGGGGGTGTTCGCATAAAAAATTGGCTTATCTTATACACCCCTGGCACCCCTGGCACCCCTGGCACCCCTGGCAGCCGATCTTATACACCCCTCGCAATCGCAGGCCCCGCGCGTGCCAGAGGAGCGCCATCTTCCGCGCAAAGGAAGACGGCGCTCTTCCTCCACGCTTTCCTCTCTGTCGTGCGCGAGATTGAGCCGTAATCGCGGCTCACTCTCCACGCTTTCACTCGCACATGCAGCATACGGTGCGCGGCAACATTATCGCCCTTGGACTTTTTAGGGAACTTCATGGCGACGGCGGTGTCCATATAATTGCTACCGCAATAAAACGTGGCGGCAGCACAGTCGAGTCACCCGAGACACGGCAGACCAACCGGAACAACGACGCGCCGGCATCCGACGCGTCTTGGCAATCCGTGCGCAGAGCGGCAGCGTATGGAACCTCACACAGCGTCTAAGAAGCTGTACATTGTTTCCATTTCACATTTCACACAACGTGAGATGAGTGCTCCAGATCGGCCGTGTATTGCCACCTACTTGTTCACCAACTTATAGAAGTGACCACTTCGTTTTTCAAGCTTAAGTGACATGTTGTCAATAGAAAACTTACCTCGAGCCCAACTCCCATTCCTCTATTCAAATACATTACTGAGTTCTAAGAACTCGAATGAAATTTGCGTCATTGAAAAGACAAGAGTTATAATAACTATAACAACAAAAATATGTACTTATTGGCTCAATTTTGAAATAAAAATTTTCGAAAATTGTCATGTTCTTTTTTTAGAAATCGAAGCACTAAGTTTACAAATCCCTAGCTTGGCATCAAGAACAGATATAACAAATCTGCAACCTGCAACTCTTAGAACATATGGAGCAGCCAAATATGATGTACGACTTTTTAGCTAACCTGAAATTATTGAAATGTGCACGAAGGTTTTGCAGAAGCCTTATTCATAAGTTAATGGTGTTATTCAGGCAAGTGTATTATACATTATGGTATAAACCAGAATATAAGTTGAGGTATTTTCTTGAAAGAAAAAAAGACAGGCTAGCGCCATATTTAACGCCTTATATAACAATTTTATGCAGCATGTTTGTCGTCGTCTGGCAACCTATGGTGTGAATGTTGACCAAGGCATTGCTAAAGCTATATTGATACCCAAATGTGATAGCTGGCAACTTCCTTTCCTGGTCGCTTGGTCTTGTGTGCTCTCTTACGATCGACCTGGTGTGTGAAGTTCTCCCTTTTTCTTTTTTCTTATTTTGATGGTGAGATATGGTGAGCGATGAGTAGAGGTAAGCAATGAAAGTTTTCTGTGATGATGAAGATTATCCATTTGCAGGACAATGGGACATATGCGCCACACTTTGTAATGCAATGTGCACGAAAACACTTCTCAACAACAAAGCGGTGCATTTACATAATTACTTCGGTGCTGCATTCCATCTAAAGGTTTCAACATTTCATGCAAGAATAGTTTTCGGAGTGGGTACTGTATCGGGTACGTATCGGGCCTGCAAATGGCTAGTCATCGGACATGAGCCGTAACGCACGATCAGGTATTAATGTAGCCCTCGGAATAAACCATCGTCCTTCTTGTTCATCTCATGGTGCTGTCGTCTCAGTCCTTTCGCAGTTCGACACATGGTATCAGAAGAGCTGCCCCACGTGCAGAAAATATGCCTACAGGCAACCGCAGAAGCCGCTTCTCATGCGTGCTGCATGTGTGCATAGTATCGGGCTGGTGCGGACATTTTTCCATTAGGAGGCAATCGTATGTAGCTACTTTTCACGCTCATTCAAGTTTCCCTGAAGCAACTGCACAGCGCATCGGTGGGGGCGACCACAATTGCCGCTCTCAGGTCGATATTCTCCCACTATCGCATTCCACTTGAAGTTTGCATGTTCAACGGGCTGCAGTTATCCTGTTCCGAGTTTTCGGCATTTGCAAATAAGTACGACTTCGCACACGTCACCTGCCTACCCGCAATGTAATGGTCGGACGGAGTAAGGGCTCCAAACAGTCAAACGCATAATGAAAAATATGTATCTAGAATTCCCGCTCGATCCCTGAGCATGCTGCTCAGCACCCTTGGAAGCTGGGCAATCACTGTACTCGCGGACAACTTTCTGCGGCAATGAAGGGAAAGCAACGGGGGCTGAGCATATGCACATGTGTTACCGCGCCAAGTAGTCCGCCAACGTTTGACAGTGTTTTTGGTTGCTCGGAACAGACACTGAATCGACGCAGCTTCCCCGTGCGACGGTTTCGCGTTTGCCCAGACGCGGAAGGGAAAAGCCGCAAAATAAGTAAACCTTCACATTCAGTGGTGTGTTTTGTCTTATTTAACTGCTGCTAAAAAGGTGTTTATCTTTTCCCTTCCCGAGCTTAAACTAACGTCGATGAATACACGGGACTCTTTTCAGAAGCGCTCTCTCTCTTTTACGCGCTTTGCCTCCGTAGCTTTCCCTTCATTGCCACAGAAAGTTGTCCACGAGTATAGTAGAGCTTCAAGCAAGACAAGTGCTTTAGAAACAACGTTCCAGCAATTAACGTTGTCTCGGAAACGGAAGTTAAAAAGCACCGGCAGCAAAGGAAATGACGAGCACTACCTCCTTTGGTGACTCGCTGTGGTTGCTTAGTGGCTATGGTGTTGGGCTGCTAAGCGCGGGGTCGCAGCAACGAATCCCTGCCACAGCGGCCGCTTTTCGATGGGGGCAAAATGCGAAAACACCAGTGTACTTAGATTTAGGTGCACGTTAAAGAAACCCAGGTGGTCCCAATTTCCGCAGTGCCCCACTACGGTGAGCCTCATAATCAGATCTTCGTTTGGGCACGTAAAACCCCATAATTTTTATCCCTGGCACAAACAGCTGTAGTAAGAGTACGGGACAAGACATGGCGTCTAAAAGGAATGGTTATCAAAACAGCCGCCCCGAGGTCGTACACTGTACTAACTGGGCATTAGTGCTTCTTCAGACGCAACCGCCGTCACCTATTTCACACTAATCAGACCCATTCATCTGAATTAACTGATGCCTAGAACAATGTACAAATCCCAGATCCTGATGCAGGAGGTAGTCCTAGTGATGGAACCCAGAGGGCCTCCACATCAAGAACAGGCCGAAGCTCCTGATGCTGGAGCTTCAGATGCCTCTTGCCTAAATATCGCAACCTTGCGCATTGAACCAAGTTCCAAGAACGTCGGCGGGCACTGTCAGGCCGCCTCATCGCTTAAGGTAGGATGCAAAGTTTTAGCAAATGAGTCAATTTTCCATTTTGTTGTTGTTGTTCTACCCGTGGAAAGATCTATCGGGCACATGGGCCTCGTCTACAACTCGTAAGTCATCGGGCAGGTGCAGTGCGCTACGATCTGGTGTAAATGCGAAATGTACGTGTACTTAGATTTAGGTGCAGGATAAAGAACCCCAGGTGGTTACAATTTTCGGAGTTCCCCACTACGGCGTGCCTCATAATCAGTTCGTGGTTTTGGCACGTAAAACTCCATAATTTATTTTAATTAAATTTTTTTTGTAGATCTATCCCTCACAATTACCCATCGTTGGTCCTATTCCTGCCGGCCTGCAATCGACTCAGATCTTTCACAGTTCAATACAAGTGCCAAGGGGCGACAAGCGTGCAAGAGCTAGGCAATTTCTTTGCATTGTTAGAGCACTTCCTGAATTTGGACCCTATTTGCTCACGAGAATAAAGATCTCAGGATACCTGATAAGTTATTCCCCTTTCGTGCATTTAGATTTGCACAATTAGCTCGCAAGGAGCACCCATTGTTGTAACTTTACGCGATAGCTAGTTCGCAAAACTCGCCCTTGGGAATGCATGCGTAAAAACCAAGCACCTGCAAGGTGATGATGCTATTGGTGTTCGAAGCATGTACGAGAAGTGCGCACAAAGTTTTTTTGAGGCCTCCACTGTGCCATTTCGTCCGTCGTGCTTCGGTTCGGACTACGAGGGAATCGGTTAGAAATAATTTTTCATCCACGCCCTGCAGGGTCAAAAGACAAAGGACTCCCACTTTTTGAAAAAGTCCATTTAGTGTTAGTGGCGCAAATACGTCCCACTTTTATAAAATAAACTGCTTTATGTAGAAAATAGAAATTTCTCGAAAACTATTTCTGAGCACCTCATTTATTGATACCACTCGAAAATTTTCAAGTTAGCACCTTTCAAGCCAATTTCAAGCTATGTCTTGTCAGTTTCTGCACGTGTTCTTGTGCCTCTTTGGTAATTGTAGACGGTGATTGAGTCGCTTTGTGTTCCATCGTTTGGTCAGACCCTAGCGGACCTCCCACAGATGACGGAGGTGCGGGCCAACGTCCGGCGCCTCCATGGTGGTGTTGAGGATTTTCGGGACCCTGTCGAGACGCCTACCGAGGTCAACCTTCCGGCCTCGTTCTCATAGGCATGCCGGGATATCTGACGCACAAAGTATAAGAGCTCAGCTTTGGTATTTGTAGTCTCCAAGGCGAACCTAGATGCTAGTCTTATAATTTGCCGGACACTTTAAGGAAGTTGAACTCCCTGAGGAACGTGGATGTTGAAGGCTGGCGATTGGTGGTTTTGTCTCAGAGCAGTTTTTTGCTCACACGCCTCAGCTAGAGCTGCCTAAGGTATTCCGTGACTTGATCCGCTAAGCGCATATGTTTGCGTATTCGAAGTTTAGTTGCATGCGGTTCGAATGCCTCTCTTCATACTGTGCCAGGGGGAGCCCTCGCAGTGTAGTTCTGCGACGCCATTGCGTTTCCGAGAACGACCCTCTTCTCCTGCCACGAGTCATTAAAGGCCAACTGCGACGAAATTTCACTTGAGCTAAATTGACTATAAATGTCTAAGGTATACTCTGAAAGTAATCTTGGCAAAGTCACAGGGCTGGTAATTGCCTAATTGTGATATTAGCAGTTAGTAAATAGCGCCTATGTAGACGACGCGTGCATCTTGCGGTAAAGCCGTAGCGATGCGGATATGGCGAATATTGAAGAACCATACGCAACTGTTGATCTCTCAGTTGCGCCATGTAGCGCCTTGGCAGCCAGATGCATTGCTCGCTCGTCATTTGCGAGTTGACGGGCGTCGCTCTCGGTGTGCTTTCTCACCGTTGTTCTCGTGATTTGAGCAGTTGCAACAATACCGACACGTTGCGCGGCCGTCGGGTGCTGGAACACGTACTCGAGCACGAGCAATGGCCGTGCAGTACACAACGCTAAGTAGAGGAAGGCCGAACACATTTTTCCTGTCGCAGCTTTCAGATCGAAAGCGTGCACCGCGGCGCAGCAAACAAGTCTGACGCGGACCGGCAAACGCAAACAAAATATGTAAACAGCAGTTGAGGAAGCTGCACGAGCTACATTTGAACAGCACAGCCACTTACACATTAAAATCTCCTTGGCAAACGCTTTCTCGGGGTGACTATAGTACTATATTGGCACGCGCTAGTTACGCTAGAGGCCGAGGTTGAAGAAGTGTGTGTGGTAGCTGCTGCAGAAACGAGCAGTAAACAGCCGTTTGCTTGGAACTGACTGCTTGCCTTTTCCTCTCCCGACTAACTGGTGTAGGCGTCGGGTACGCACCCACCGTATGCCTACTGGTCCTGAACCAAAAGCTACCGACGCCAGTACCTCGGGGACGGCAGAAACCCATCGAAGCAGCCGTCGCCTCCGAGGTCTTCCACCGCAATACAGTCCCCTGGCAGGCTCCGTCAGGGAGATGTCAACAACAACCGCAAGCCAAACCGCGGGGATCCCAAATGCTGTTGTACCATGCATTGTCAACGCGCCTCGCACGCCTAACCCGTTCCACGGGGACGCCTTTGAGGAAGTTGAAGACTGGTTGGACCATTTCGACCGGGTAGCTGTCTTTAACGACTAGGACAATCGCAGTAAGTTGAAGAACGTCTGCCTGTCCCTTTTAGACGCGGCAAGGGTATGGTACGAGAACCACGAAGCCTCATTTACCAGCTGGCAGGAGTTCTACTGACTGCTTCGCGACGCCTTCAGTACCCCCAAAAGGAAAGAAAGAGCCGAACAGGCACTGTCTTCGAGGTTCCAAATGCCGAACAAAACCGTCGCCATGTTCGTTGAAGACATGACGCGATTGTTCCGTCGGGCCGACCCACTAATTTCAGAAGACAAGAAGGTGCGTCTGTTAATGCGAGGCGTAAAAGAACAGCTTTTCGCGGGCCTCGTGCGCAATCCTCCTACAACAGTGTCTCAGTTCGTTCGTGAGGCAACAGTCATGGAACGTACGCTTCGGCAGCTGTTCTCGCAGTATGAATGCCACACTACCGTGACTGCTGGATGCTCTCTCGTACCTCCAAATGATGACAGGGAGTCCCTTACCGAACTATTACGGCAAATTGTTCGAGAAGAACTGCAGAAGTCTTATGCATCGGCTCCGGCACCTCCCAGTGCCGCGGCTCTCACGGACGTCATTCGGGTAGAAATCGGCAAAGTGGTTCATCTCTCGCCACCAACACAACCGAACCCCCCACGTTCTCGTACGCGGATGCTCTTCGGGTTTGCGCGCCGTCGACGGGCCGTTTCTCTCAGCCGCCTGCTTGGATTCCTCGACGCTTGAACCTGCAAGCAGCCTTCCATCCTGGTCCGCGCAAGTCTACAGTATGGCGCGCTCCCAACAAAGGTCCGTTGTGCTACTACTGTGGGGAGGCTGGTCACATGTATTGCGACTGCCAGTACCGACGGATTGGTCTGCGGGGATACCATCCGGGCGCCCGTTGCCGACGATATTGCGACTCCCGCGCGAAATCGACGAATACTTAGAAAGTAACCAGCTTCCTCCTGCCCCGCAGCGAAGACAGTCACGGTCGTCAGCACCTCGTCGGTACGCGTCACCAAACCGCGCTCGACCCGCCTTTGATTCCGCTGGAGTCAACGGTGGAAGCCCGCGCCGGGGAAACTGAAAACGGCGACCTCCGGGGGTGAGGCTACTGTCATGCGAACCGTAAACTATCCTCCGCCGACCCCCGGACACCCCCCCCCCCCCCCCCCCCCCCTGTCCCGTCGCGACGTACCGCTGACGCCTTCATTCGAAACTGCCAAAAGAACTTCCGCTGCTATTACTGCTTCCATCGAAGGTTATCTGGTAACTGCACTTGTCGATACGGGAGCTGATTCCTCGGTTACGAGTGCCTCACTGGCCACTCGGCTACGCTAGGTGCTCACAGCGTGGGACGGCCCACATCCGATTACTGTTGGAGGACACCTCGTGTCACCCATTGGACGATGCACCGCCAGACTTGCCATTTCTACTTCGACTTTCGTAGCGTCTTTCCTTGTGCTGCCCAAGTGTTCTTGGCTAGTTGTACTGGGCATAGATTTTCTCCGGGAATATGGGGCGATCATTAACTTGCGTGAGTTCTTCGTGACTTTTTCTATGTTTCTTCGCATTCGAGTATGAATGATGAACATCACCGCACGGCTTTGCGCATGGTCGATGACTGCGTGACGTTACCGCCTCGAAGTAGCATCTTCGTCTTCGTTGAATGCCCCCAAGACCAACTAGGAATAGGCATCGCCGAAGGTAACCTCACCATTTTGCTGGATCGAGAAGTCGGCGTGCAGGAGGACTCGTATAGCTCCAAAATAGGCAAACCACGGTCCTAGTTACGAACTTCAGGGACGAATACAAGCAGTTTGCGAGGCATACCACCATGGCCTACTTTGAAACGGTGGCCGAGTCCAACCCTGTGCTTCGGTAACGACAATCTCGATTTCGGAACCCAGCGATGTGGACTTGACCAGTCACATCAACGTCAACCCATAGCTAGACCAACCCGAAAAAGAAAGGCTCCTCACTCTGCTATCGTCAGTTCGCGACTGTTTCGCCACCACGTCGAAGGTCAAACAGACTCCTTTAACCAAACACAAAATCATCACTGAACCGACCGTCCAACCTGTTCGCCAACACGCTTATCGCGTGTCGCAGAAAGAACAGGATGCTATTCGTCATCAAGTTAAAAAATGCTAGACGATTGTGTCATTCAACCATCGACACGTCCTTGGGCTTCACCTGTTGTATTAGTTAAGAAGAAAGACGGTTCACTACGAGTCTGTGTCGATTATCAGAAACTGAACAAGATCACGGAAAAAGACGTTTACCCACTTCCTCGGATTGACGACTCTTTGGACCGCCTGCAACATGCCCCTTACTGCGCGCACTCTATTTCGACCGACCGAATCTTACTATACATAGCAGGCCACCTGCGCAATCAAGGCAAGTAGGCTGCTCATGTGTGGCCTTCTTCCCCGTGAACGGCGCGCAATATAAGGCTTTTCCTTGATGCAAGTGTGACTCCGCACATTTCACAATGCACTCGTTTTCGGTGTTTTCTTTTTATTGTTATTTACGATGCCTTATAAGTAATAGCTAGCTTACACATTACAACTAAATCCTGTGGACGTAAGCGTAAGTCAAATGACGAATTATTTTTGCAGTGTTGTAGTTCCAATATGCGTTAAGTTTTGGGCGAGTTGGTTGTACATGATTCTTTAGAGACTTATGCATGCACAAAGCTAGGACGTCGAACGAAGAAGGGACACACAACATGCGCAAACAGGCAGGCCATGTCAAAGATATTTTCTGACAGTCTCTACAAGATCACTGCAGCCCAACCGACCTGCTTAAACTTCCAACACTGTTACCGTAACCACATAAAACCGGCGCATGCTGTGTGTCCTTCCTTCGTTCGACGTCCTGTCCTTGTGCGCGCATAAGTCTCTAAATTTCCAACATGCGACACCCTATGTTTTGGTCGCGAACGAAAGTGGTATTATGTGGCTACTAGTCTGAAAAATTTTCCATTCCGCTCTTCCCATAGCGAATGGTTAAGACCTGCGAGGCCTATCATGTAATGTATACATCATATTTCGCGATATAAATTACGAGACTTATTCCTAATGGAATTCCATTATGCATACCAATATGTTCCCTTTATATGTGACGTAGTTTCTTGGGGGGGGGGGGGGGGGGATCGCGAATGCATGCAGTGAGAAAAAGTCCCTGTAGCCTCCGCAGTGTCACCTGCTACACGGAATATAGGCATTCCTGCCCCGGAACATGCAGGCTTGCTACAAAAGCACGAGCTGAGCTAGTCGAGTCCCATACATTCAAATTGTGAATTGGAAGAAACTGCATTAAATATACCCTCCATGAGGACGACCCATCAAAAGTTGAAGGATTCCTCAAGGATCAAGGGAGCTCCTAGCACCATGTATTGCTTTTGCAGGGGTGAAGTTTTAACCTGAATGAATGAAATCTGCAATCGATTAGTCAAATCACTTACGTGTGTGGCGCGTCGCAAGACGCAAGCAGATTTATGGGCCCATAGCGGCTTAGAAAGCACAGAAAGAATGCAGCGGGAAAAAATAAGACTTGAAAAATTGCTTCACACACTCCTGGCACACTATCACTCATCTGTTGTCAAAGCTAACCCTGACAGGCTTTGTTTTCTTCGCTCATATCATCCCAACGGATCACAAGCGATAAGACCACACCGAGAGCGAGCTTCCCGCGACGGAGCTTCGCGAGGCCGATCCATCAAATAGGCACAGGCGTGCCCCATGCACCGGTAGTGGTCGGTGGCAGCTTCTTGCCCAAAGGAAAAAATTCTTACTGAACGTTATTTCATGAAAATCAGTTCTGCTTGCATTTTGCTCTCATTACTGCAGGGAAGTGCAATAGGCGGAGCAAATGTACGCATCAAGCAATAGTTCAGCTGGCACCATGGTGCTGCATCGCCACCAAAGAAGCCCTCAACAAACGCTCTAAGCTTCCACAATAAACCGAGAAAACTGCAGTGCACACTTTCCTTCTTAGTCGCGAGAGTTCCGGGCACGTGTCAAACGCTTTCCTTGTTGCCTGTCTACGCTGTTCCTACGAACCTTAAGCATCATGCAGATTTGTGGTGCCATTTCTCTTCCACATGTCTGCCAGGTCCTGCCAGCTTGCTCGTTGGCAAGCACCTGCGTTTCTGACACGTCTTATCCCCGCCTTGCAAAGCACAGGAGGACGAACTGGCTGCTTCACTCGCCCTTGCGAGCAGTCTTCGCGGCGACAGATGTCATCTGGGGCGTGTTCCCTCATGGCACGTTTTCAGGGCTTTCCACGCTCCTTCGTCCTCCCACCGAACTCGAAGCTCCATCGTCATTTATCACCTACTCAGCGCGTCTATTACGCATGTCTGTTAAGATGGTGTTATTTTTTATTAATATTTTATTACACGCCGTATTTAACGACCTGTAAATACAACATATGGCAATAATAAAATTTGATTATTATCCTGATTCTCTGATTCTGATGGTCAGTCGCTGTGATCGCGCCGTCACTTATCTAACAGATGCATTATAATAGGACAGGACTCCTAAACCCGTGGTGTGGGCCTCACAGAGCTTTGAGAGGGACAATAATAAGAAACAATGACTTTGTTAGGATATTTTGCTTCTTCAATAGCAAGGTGACAATTCTTGCCATGCGAAGACGTTTCTGAAGTCAGAAAAAAAAGTTACGAATGAATTGCGAGACCACTCAAATGTACCCGCAACTGCTTGCCGTACTACCATGTGGACAAATTTCATGGCACCTTCACAGAGCTAGTTAGTACTACATCCGCCAAGAAAGGATACGTTGCATAATAAAGAGGTCAAAAGCTCAACCAAGCAAGTCTTGAAGACTTCTGCGCCAGGCTGCACAAACATAAGAAAATAGTTTGACAACGCTGCCAATTTCGGAAGAGGTGAATGAGCATCCTTCCGCGAACTTCCAACAGAACAGAACTACACGCTAGAAGACACACAGCTAGAAGCAGCGAGTTATTTCTGTCCAGCACCTCTACCTCGTGGCATCCCATGACGGACCCACTAAGGATAATTAAAACTGCGTAACACCAGCTGTCACCTGTGTACGCCCCACTTGCAGCGTTCTCCAGCGCTTCGCCGATGAAGTCCGCAAGGCGTCAATCAGGTTCATTAAGAGCGGCATACATCCAGTTTCACATACCCAGTGGCCCAAGTTGGTCTGAAGATTGGCTTCAAACTTGCTTTCTTGAGCACAGCAGTCCGATGCTGTGGTAATTCGACAATGGTCTACCCAATGACCCAAATTTGGCAAGAAAGAGGTTAGACACGGACATAACGCATAGTGGGGGGAGTTCCCAAAGAATGCTAATGGCATTAAAATACCGCCCGATTTTTGCCCTCCAAGTTAAGAAACTATAAAACCCGTAAACGAAGGGCCATAATTAAGGAGCATTGTTTGGATTTCTGAAAAGTGTTATCAGATGAACACGTTTGTGCACGACGATGAATAGTGTACGTGTGAGTACAGCAGCAAGAGGACGACGATAGTGTGACGTGCTGACTGATTTGTTGTGTATACTGCAGTGGGAAGTAACGTGTTGTGCCGCACAGGACCCAACTCCTGCGGTGATTATACAGTACGCAATTTATGTCGAATTTGTGTACGCCTTTTATGTCGCTGTCGCGCGGAAAAGGGAGGGGGGCCCGGGCACTAAATCGTGTGTCCAAGTTCCGGGCAATATGATCTGAAGCCAGAATGATGTGACCAAAATATCAGAAATCAAAGGGTTTGAATATCATGCGCTCCTACATTAAGAGGTCTGACTGGTTTAGAGATACCCATGAGCCGACATTTTATTTAGGTACAAGTTTTATGTCGAGAGTTATTGTTTCATCACGCGTAACAGGGTTGCGCTCTCTCGCACTGCTTAGTCGATTAGACCATGCTACCAGGAGAAGCGACTCTAGAATTAAGCCCCCAGTAATGTTCTGAAATAACAACCAGCGGCAAGAGCAGCAAGAGCGGCAAAAGGGGGCAGAAACACGTTTTTTCAGTCTGTCACAGACAGCTGTACAATTCATAACACATATGTTATTTGGCATTGGTTTCCACTATCAAAAAATGACATTCGAACACACAACACTGACATCAATAAAATATGATATACATCAACCTCACCAGCTTAATAAGAAAAATCTGCTGAACTTCACAATGCTGAATAATTTTTAAAAAATACAGAGAAGTCAAGACAACATAACACACAGTTAATATATTGTATGTATTGTAGCATACACATTCGCGAAAACAGCACACATCATTTTCACTTGAGAGTAATCAACTTTCTTTTTTTGCCATTATTCTTTCCTTTGTTTATCTTGTCGTTTTTGAAGGCTGCGTAATTCTTCAGCAGATTGTATACTGCTGGATTAAGGATGTTATTTAACATTGACTCTTGACTGTGACCAGTTGCACAAGTGTCAAAGTCTTCACTGTCACAGAACAAATACTTCATCACACTTTTCTCTCACAGAGCAGCTCTCTGATTACTCTCTGCATGAAACATATTCTCATATTCTTTGCCTGTAATATGTTCTAATATCTTGGTGCACAGCACCACATGAACGAGACATGGCTGTGGAAATTTCAAGCCGTCTCTGTCCATATTATCAATCAGCATATGCTCACTGCGTTCAAGCTCTCTCTCAGTAATTGTGAATAAATCGCAGCAGTCATTGCAAGGCTGGTGCTCCAAAGCAGCATAGGCGCAGTAGCCAGCGATGTACACCAATGCCGGCATGTCTTCCCGGGGTTTCTTTAGATCACAGCTTCTTAGCTTTTGAGCTTCTGAGCATTTCAGCACACGTCTCTTTGCAAGTGTCAGTGGATGCTGGCATATCTGGCAAGATCAGTGTGTTCTGCAGGCGGATCTTTGCCTCAGCTTCAAATATCGGTGCGATCGACACATTGTAACGGGACCACACAGCTCCCGGTACTTTCCAAACCGAGCTTCGAGGGGATCGGTTTGAAATTTTCCAAGGAGAACGCACATAAAACCGAGCTCCTCCAAACAATATCTTGACACCTCGATCAAGGCGCATGCGGAAAGGCGGAGAGCTGAGTGCGTCTCCTTTGTCAACGCACCTGTATGTACACACCTACTTTTCTAGTCGTCGAGCCAGATAACAAATGTCTCTAGGAACTGCAGTTGCTCACCATTGATTTCACGTACTGGCTCTTGCCACACATCTCTCATTCTGTGTCCCTTGACGTTCACGATGCTCCACCATCGCACAATTAGGTCAATGAAATCTGCAGTACCATTTGCAAGCGTCAGATGCAGGGTTTCACCTCTTATCCTCAAAGCAGATGAAACAAAAGAGTTAAAAATTTGAAGAGCAAGTTTCACGTTCTGCCTCTCAATATTTGTGGGATTTAATGCTTTATAAGTTAGCCCAAAACCACTTTCAAAGTATTAGTTTGTTCAGCCTCATGAAGCTTTCTGAGTGATGTGAATGAAGCACCCTCCATTTTCTTGCTTTCTGTGGTTCCACAGGGAGAAGGTGGGTAATATAGACATTTGTCAGGATTTTTTTGGTTTAGCCAATTGTTTCTGATACATTTCAGCAAATGCACAAAGTCAACAATATGAAAAAAGTGGCTGCTGCGGATTAGCTGGATGGGGGTAAACGATTTCGAGCTTCTCAGCCTCACTAAACATAGCCATTACTTTCTGGTTAATGGAATTATTGTCTGTGATGACTGCAACGATATGAAGGTTCGCTTCTTCAAGTATCAAGACTACTTTTTTACAGTTTCATGCAGTTCCTCCGCAGTAATGTTTGACACTGGAAGGATGTGTGCAACATCTTTGAACGATAACAGGAGAGACTGCACCATAAATACATGCACTGTCTTAGCAGGTTCAGAACAGTTCGCAGCAGCCCTTGTTATGCTGCCTCCCTTGTATACAAGAACACCTGTAAGTGTATTTCATCTACCATTAATGCTGCATTTCTTTCATGAGCTTTCAGAAGACTTGCCCTCCTTTTAATATATCTTAGGAATCCTTAGGAACACGCTTGATTGTTTCAGTATGAGGCAACACTAACTATCCACTGCTCCTCAAAAACTTGTAGACATGCGGTGAAATAGTGTACAAAATGCTACACAACACCAAAAGTTCCGCAGGGTACCGAACAGCATTAATCCTCTTCATGAGGAGATGACACTGCTCTTTGAGGAACATCACAGCGCCCACCTTTTCGTCCTCCAGAAGTTCTCCACTTGAAATGTCACCAATAAGTGAGATCACCAATTTCAGTGCAACCTTTCCTTTGTCCACTTCTTGTGGTTATCCTTTAGTGCAGTGGTCCTCGACATTAGCCAAGAGCTGAAGAAGCACGCGGAAATCGTGGATGTGATCCGGGACCTCAAAACTCTTGTCAGATGTAAGGCGAGCACCTCTCCAAAACACACTCAATGACACATCCGACGACACAGTCACTGACACCAAATTCTCGGGAGCATCTGTTGTCACTTTGATGGAAGCAAAGATCATGCAACTGTCACAACGTACCGCTGTCCTAAACCTTTTCTCTCCTAGCTTCTGCAGGCGTGAACTGATGTCTTGGAGGCTGTTAACTTTGTTTTCTCGTTTCTCGTTCTCGTGCGCTAAAGCTGACTGCTTTAAGGCCCTTTGAAGCTGTTCGTTCTCCACACGTGTTCGCTTTGCATCAGGGTCTTCTCTAGACTGGCGAGAATGCGAAATATATTGCGGGCAGTCGGGAAAAATCGTTGGAATAGCATCAGGTGTAAGCCGGGTGAGCTTCATTTGAACCTCGATGGTCCGTCCGTCGCAGTCCGTGCATTTTGATGATGTACGTAGGTGCTCGGGCTTGAAATGCCGTTCACAAACCTGCGACACAACTAGCGCCGTCATATTATGAACACAACTTGACGCCTGCAAAACTGTGACATACACCTAGAAATCTAAGCGCGAGATCTGTGAAAAGCGCATTTTACTGACCCATGAGCCTTTTTAACGGATGAATATACACAGACCACCGCAAACGCACGCGAGCCCACGTGATTTACGCGTTTATATAAATGGTCACTTGAAAACGTATTATATAACAATACACTAATACACTTTCATTGTACATTGTTTATATAAATCGTCACTGCACGAATTGAAAAGGCAGACAACACTTACCAGCGGATATTTCAGTTTTCCAACGTCGACATCGTCCCGTCGCACTGCCCGCTGCCATTTTTTTCCTTCGTTCGGGATCACTTGGGAACCCAAACAGCCTGACCTTTGGCCCGTTGTCGTAGTGTCCTCTACAGTTTGGTACACAACATCGTCCCATGACATCGAACAGACCGTACGTGTACACAGAGGAATAAATGCAAAAAAGCGATCCATGTGCAGCGACGTTCTCCTGCGGTGTCTCGACGGCGCAGGACATGCACGTCACGTGCATCGCGTAGCACCTAGCGCCATCTGGTCCTCAAGGGCGACACCACGCGCAGTGGAATGGCTAGGGCAGAGTGGGATGACATCAGAGGATAGGTGCGGGCGAGTGCGGAGGCCTTCTCCTACTCTAGGTGGTTGTGGTTGAACCGGCTGGGCAGTGTCGCGTCGCCCAATTTCCGTGACCGAGACGGTCGATGGGGCATGTGGGAAACGCATGGGCATTAACGGTGGCTGGGGACCTCCAGCACCCCCTACCTTTTATCTTCACGCCCGTCTCCCCGAACGCTCCCCTTCAGCTCTGACCGTCTATCTTTTTCAAAAGGACGTCTTCTTGGGCAAGTTGGTGCTTAGCTTTCCTAGGTGTACTTTGTGGCGCAAAATACATTTCTGGAAAAGGAACAGAAGAAAGGAAGACAGTGAAGCGCCAAACTACCAACTGTTTAATGACAGCCTGAGCAAATGTATAGAAGAAAAGACAACTTCCGCTCATGCGCATGCCCTTTTGTTCCGAGCGAGGGTGCAGATCTATTGCGTCTTCTACGGCGCAGCCACTAATCCGATTTCTTTCCACGCGTGGGTGTTTCCCGCGTCCCTCCTTCGCGGAACCCAGCTGCGTGCTTCGTTTCCGGTTGTTGGCCAATACAGCAGCATGTGAACTCGTCCTGCGCTTTGCTGTAGTCACCTAAACTGGTACACACAGCAACAGCAAGGCCAACTCCCTAACCTCAAACTGACTCCATCCTCACCACGTACATCACAAACAGCAGGGGGGATAAAGGCCACCCCTGCCTCAGCCTCTTGTTATCAACTTTGTCCTTGCTGCTCATCTCTTTCCATGCAACGCAAAAGGTATTTTTCAGGCAAATCTCTCTCAGAAGCTGTAGACAATCGTCGCCTAAGCCCTCCCTTTCCAGAATCTCCCGCAAAATATTGTGGTCTACTTTGTCAAACGCTCCTCTAATGTCTCCATAAGGCCACATATAACGGTCTCCTTGCCACTCTTGATACTTCAACACACTGAGTAAGCATAAATAAGTTATTATCCAGGCGTCTACCTATCCTGAAGCCATTCTGAAGTTCTCCCAAAATGCCATTATTGCCAATGTTACCACACTTTGCTTGGCCATTTGCCAAGTTCTTCCTGGACTCTTGTGACTATATTTTTATTTGTTCAGCGTTCAATTTTGGGCTAGTCATGTTGCGCTCCTTGCTCTCTTTCCCAACTACATATCTCATTTTCATAATAATTCGTTTATGGTCACTCCCTATGCTGCTAAACCCTTCCTCGTCAATGAACATTTCTTCCAATTTATCATGAATTCCTTTGGTCATGAGACAGTAATCAATGGTTGATTGCCGGTTTCCCACTGCCCGCGTGCTCTGCCTGTCACACTTAGGGCCTGTATTCATGATAACTAGGTTATGTTGCTCACAAACATCTAGCACTGACTTCCCTTTGTTGTCGGGATAGCCATCTAGATCCTGTATTTGGGAATTCATGCCACCTAATAAGATAATTTCGGCATCATTCCCTAAACCCTTAATATCAGCACTTCGGCATTCCATTAAGTCTTGACTCTTCTCTGTGCAATTATTTCCGGTCCACAAATACGTTACGCCCAGCAAACTTTTCTTTCTACTCATTGTACATGATAACCAAAGATGGCCTTGACATTTTGTGTTTACTCTTTTCCCATTTGGCTCCCTCATGGATGAGAATTCCGACTCTCCTTCCCTTTCTTTCCGATTTAGCTCTGTTGCACCCTTGCCAAACATAATTCTCAATCACTGGCGACTCTTCCGAGTCTCTAACGTGCGTTTCTGTAACCGCATACACCCTTATTTGTTCTCTTTCTAACTGTTCCTCAATCTCTACCCAATTTTCCTTTCTTCTGTCGCCCTGCATATTTATGTAGCCTATTGCATGGCGAGTTCTCGTTCTTGTTTTCCTTCTTTTTCTGTTCGCTCAGGTTACCTTGGGGAACCTGAGCGCCCGTCGGTCCCCCCAAAAAGCAACTGCGCGACCAGCAAGTCGCCAGCCCACTTCTCGTCCAGGCCTGCAACTGAAGTACATCCCGTCTCGCTGAAAACTACCACACCTTCTCACTTCCCTGTTTACTTCGACAACCTCGAAACCTTTCTCTCTGCTCAAGGTCCATATAGCCCGATTATTAGCCACTACGTTTTTTTGTGCGTTACTGTCACGTATAGGCACCTCCGGCACCGTACACACCACGATCTGCACTTGAGTGGATAGCTCGCGCTAGTCGTCTGCCCCCTTCGCTAAGCGCTGAGCTAGTCCTGTCCCTTTCCTGTTTAGGACGCCATTTAGCCCACCTGCTACTACGACAGGGTTCCGTCCGTGGGCACTTTCCACGAGCTTTGCTTTGCTTTTGCTCGCTCCATGACAGAACCCAGCGTCCCTACCGCCACTCTTTCATCGCGTTTTCTCTCAGCAGTTGCTTCTGATTGAGTCGCTGGTGATAATCACCTTTCATTCCCTCTCCTACTGCCGAGGCCTCTCCCTCCTTCGCTTTGTCATCATTTTCCGCGTGATTCGGACTTGACAAGGGGCCTTAACCCCTGCGTTCCTGCTTTTCCTTTGTGGCGGCCTCAAGGTTGGTGCAGATCTTTCTAGCTACCCCGTACACGCGTTGCACGGCTTTCAGGTGCTTTGCTGACACTGCCTGCCCTGTCACGTCGGGAGTCTGCGTTCCATTGCCACGACCATGCTCGTTCACGATGGCAACACTGTTCAGCGTTTCCTTTGCTGCTTGACGTATTTTTTCCACCGCCTTCCGTGCATCACGCTCCATATTGAGCTCATTTTTGAGCCCTTCGACCTGTTTCACAAGCTCATGCTGGAAATCTTCCATTTTCTTTAGCTTCGCATCGACATCACAGTGTCTGCCGATCGGCTCGATTTCCTCTTCATTCTCATCCTTCTCCTCGTCTTCCTTCTCCTCGTCTTCCTTGAGGGAACCACTGCAAACTGAAATATTCCATCGAGCGGGCACGTTGGAGGGGCAGCCATGCATTCGCTCGATCAAAAACGCGATCTTGCTTTTTGTGCAGTTTACCGCTCGGTCTGGCACGTGGCTAGAACCTACGGATGCAGCGATTACCGGCTGTCGACCATCAGCGGTCTCTCCTGTCGTCTCTCCTGAAGAGCACGGTGGCTTTAAAAGTGACAATATCCATGAAAGTACGTCAACAAAATCTTGTTTTGGGGCACAGCTACCAAATCTGGCTGTTGAGGGGACTCAGCCGCATTTTGGAGTTTGCCCTGAATTTTTTCGCTTGTCAGCCTCTCATGTGTAGGAATGCGTGCTTGTAGCTGAGTACTGCTGAAAAGTGCAGAATTAAATTTTGCCGACTCAGCCAGGGTTGCTGCTTCTTACACCATGTAAGGCGAGCCTCATCAGTAGATTGCGAAAGGAAAAATTTCCGAATGGAAAAAACGCGTTCCTCTAAGACAGGTTCGCAACCACACGTTTTGCAGTGCTGCGCAAGAAACCCCCAGCTGTAATACCATTCCTGGCATTGTAACCATGTTCACGCAGCCTGTCATTCAGACATCGGCCAGTTTGACCAACGTAACGTTTTCCGCACTTGAGTGGAAAACAATAAACAACACCAAGTGCGCAATTAACAAACTTATTTTTGTGGTTCTTGTCACAGGAAAGAGGAGCTACCTTATTGGGATTAGTCAGTTTGCAAATCCTCATTAGCTTGTTAGGGGCAGACAACACTACACGAACATTCGCTCGCTGGGCGATTTTCTTAAGATTATGTGAGACGTTGTGAAAATAAGGGATGACGCTAGTCCTACCCCGAGTAGTTACAGGATTATCTGCGTGCTGGTTGTCTTTTCTACGCTGTCTTAGAATTCGTTCTGCTATTGACACTTGTAGGGACACGGGATAACCAGCCTACGAAAGCCGTTCGCATTGAGAGGCAAAGCTAGACGAAACACTATGGTGGCACGACTTTTTCAAAGCATTATTAAGGCAAAGGTTAGCAATGCCTCTCTTGATCAACTTGGAATGGGCACAACGAAACGGAAGAAGTGGTTTGTTACCATGAGGTTTATAGTACAAACACGTATGAATATCCGAACAAGCTAAGCGCAAATCCAAAAACCGGATCTTATGATCCTGTGGGAGCTCGTAGGTAACGTCAAGGGGCGCAAGGCATTCCTGGACTATTCGCACTACCGAGGCAACCTCAGTCTCAAGGTCAGCCGGAGAACACTGAACACAAAACAAAAAGTCGTCCACGTAACGAAATATTTCAAAAATGTTAGTCTGATAAAGGTTGACTGACATGGCGACGTCTAGGCGAGCTAAAAATAAATCACTGAGGAGCGGGGCAATGCACGAACCAATGCATACTTCGTTTTTCTGCAAATAGATGGTGTCATTCCATGTAATGAACGTAGATGACAAATAAAAGCTCAAAAGTTCTAAAAAGTGATTACTAGACAGCCCAGCATTATTTTGAAAACGGGTGACGCCAAATTCATCAATTGTCTGCGAAATAGCTGACAGCAAGTCATTGTGAGGAATAGAATAGTAGAGGTCCTTCACATCGACGGAGAAGACTTGAAAGCCTCGATCAGAGTTGTCTTTTAAAAATTCAATTACTTCATCGGAGTTGCGTATTAACAACGGGTCATTCACGGGTAAAATGGCTGGCTTGGCCTGCATAAGCAGTGCGACAGACTTCTGCCACGTGTCCTTTTCTGAAACAATAACCCTCAACAGGACGTCAGGTTTGTGCGTTTTCGCGCTAAAGAACACCTCTAGGTGATCTCGTTTGCTGCTGGCAATGTTTCTCAACAGTTTGTCCAAGTTGCATTCCCTGCAAAGTTTCTTAGCCTTAGCTTTTACCTTACTTAAGGGCACTTTATCCTGACGCTTAAAAACGGCGGAAATTGCCAGACCAGCTTTTGCGTGAAAATTCCCTTCTGAGAGTACACAGAATCCGCCTTCTTTATCTGCCGGTAACACGCAAATCGAATTGTCACGCATATAGTTAGCTACACGTCTCAACAAAACCTTCGGAAGTGCCTGTCTAGAGCGGGATATGGCCCCTACACCTTCGGAAATAACGCGCGAAACATCCTCTTCCGCCGCGAACTTGGAAATCTGCCTCACCATTGAAAGCATCTCTTCCGGTGGTTTACTAGACTCCACCGCGAACTTAGGTCCCAACGCCAAAACGTTGTGGATGTGTTCTGGTAGGTCCAAGTTTTCCGGCTAGTGAACAGTGTTTCCAGTAGTCGGTCTTCTCCCGGAACAACGGCCACGAAGTTCACGCAACTGGCACTGCCACAAGCACTCGATTTTCTGGTCAGCGAAGCGTAGAAATTTCCGCACTGTCAGACCCAGCGAAGTAGGTTCCTTAGAAACCTTTAGCTGAGTAGAGAGCAACTGGTGGTAGAGCCGAGCCTGCCTGTGCAACTCGGATTTGAGAATCTTGCAGATTCTGCTGGAATGTCCGGATGAGGGAATGAATCCACCAAAGAGGGAACCTAGTTCCAGTGGGATGATCTTGCGGCGAGCACAAAATGCCAAGGTACGGGCTTTGCACACGGTTGCCGCAACGAGCGAAACTGTAGCATACGGGTCACGAGTTGCAGCAAGAGTGGGGCCCGTTGAACTAGAAATGAAGGTCAAAAGCGTGGCAGTTTGGGCGAGTTGGTATGTCATGACTGTTTTAGGCTTGTAGCGCAGCTCAGGAAGAGCTAAAAAGGAAGGAGGTAGGGGTAATCAAAGGGAACGGAAAACAGAGTGAGCGCTAACTTCCAACTGATGGTTTATTTCGTGACACAAGACTACTTATACACTCGGCAAACCATATGACATCAAGAGATAACAAAGAAACCAAGCAACAAAACCGATAGTAACCAAGTGGTAACATATTCAGACAGCCTGTGGCTGCAGTCGGAGATACGCCAATTCATTGCTTGATAATGATAATGAAGGTGAGCTTACACATGCATGGCTCTACCGAGGTTGCCTCGGTAGTGCCAATAGTCCAGGAACGCCTTGCGCCCCTTGACGTTACCTACGAGCTCCCACAGGATCATAAGATCCGTTTTTTGGATTTGCGCTTAGCTTGTTCGGATATTCATACGTGTTGGTACTATGAACCTCGTGCTAACCAACCACTTCTTCCGTTTCATTCTGCCCATTCCAAGTTGATCAAGAGAGGCATTGCTAACCTTTGCCTCAATAATGCTTTGAAAAAGTCGTGCCACCATAGTGTTTCGTCTAGCTTTGCCTCTCAATGCGAACGGCTTTCGTAGGCTGGTTATCCCGTGTCCCTACAAGTGTCAATAGCACAACGAATTCTAAGACAGCGTAGAAAAGACAACCAGCACGCAGATAATCCTGTAACTACTCGGGGTAGGACTAGCGTCATCCCTTATTTTCACACCGTCTCACATAATCCTAAGAAAATCGCCCAGCGAGCGAATGTTTGTGTAGTGTTTTCTGCCCCTAACAAGCTAATGAGGATTTGCAAACTGACTAATCCCAATAAGGTAGCTCCTCTTTCCTGTCACAAGAACCACAAAAATAAGTTTGTTAATTGCGCACTTGGTGTTGTTTATTGTTTTCCACTCAAGTGCGGAAAACGTTACGTTGGTCAAACTGGCCGATGTCTGAATGACAGGCTGCGTGAACATGGTTACAATGCCAAGAATTGTATTACAGCTGGGGAGTTTCTTGCGCAGCACTGCAAAACGTGTGGTTGCGAACCTGTCTTAGAGGAATGCGTCATTCTTGGTCGCAGTCGTAATCAGCTCACAAGAGAAATCATCGAAGCAAAGGCTATCATTGGTCTGGGCCATGCATGTGTAAGCTCACCTTCATTATCATTATCAAGCAATGAATTGGCGTATCTCCGACTGCAGCCACAGGCTGTCTGAATATGTTACCACTTGGTTACTATCGGTTTTGTTGCTTGGTATCTTTGTTATCTCTTGATATCATATGGTTTGCCGAGTGTATAAGTAGTCTTGTGTCACGAAATAAACCATCAGTTGGAAGTTAGCGCTCACTCTGTTTTCCGTTCCCTTTGATTACCCCTACCTCCTTCCTTTTTAGCTCTTCCTGAGCTGCGCTACAAGCCTAAAACAGTCATGACATACCAACTCGCCCAAACTGCCACGCTTTTGACCCTATTCTGTGGTTCGGTAGGCGCTACAAAGACCTGAAGAAGCTGGCAGCCAGTCTGCTTTCGTGTTTCGCTAACAAGTGACATCTGGGTTGGTGTGAAAGCCGTCGGACGCTCTCGCAACTGTTAACGAAGTCAGCTGTTGCGCCCGCACAGCCGCGAACGGTAACACTACTCGTCCCGACATCGAAGACGAGAATCATGACCGGCTGCTGCGTACCGCAGTGCGCTAACAACAGCCGCAACGGCGTGCGGAGGTTTCGTTTTCCGGTCAGCCCTGCCCGAAGGAAGCGGTGGCTCGCGCAATGAAACGAGACCGATGGACACCGTCCGCCTCGTCATACGTATACTGTGTAAGTATTGCTCCAATTCTTATGCAGGCGATAGAGTGATCTTTGGCATACAATATAAAGTTTTCCTGCATGCTCCCACACAATTTCAGTTAGTTAGCCTGAGTTGGATTGCATCAAGAACGTGATCAATTGACTGACGAGCGAATGTGTGCTAGAACTCGTGGTAGAGCAAACTGCATTTCGCGTACGTAATGTTTTCATAAGCTGGGCTGCCTAGCCTCACTAACTGCCTGCAGTAGCGGAAGCTGTTGCATCTTTTCTTATTTGTGTAGCTCGCTTGCTGTTATTCTGAAGACGGCTGTGCTCCCATGCACAGAGCGAGAAATTCTGAAGAAGCAGTGGGGAATGGAATAGGCAGGGGCTACAGCAGGATGTAGATCTTGAGCAGTGCATCCATTCGCAGTGGGTGTACTCAAGACTGTTAAGCAATTTCAATTTCCTTGCTAATGCCAGCATGGTTACGAGCAACTTTGATAGCTAACCTATTTTGGGGTTGCTATTTAACGCGTTATGTGCTCTCGTAGGGAGCTGTCATACACACTACCGTTACTGCAGAGAAAGGATGCTCATACGAAACAGATTCCCACTTCATGACGCGTAAATGCATCCATGATGCATAAGCTGATACATTTTCAGACGCTACAAGCTCACACCCGAGGCTTCCGTGGCATGATGCGCAATGAGAATCGAAGCTATGACATTACATTGGTGTTATTTACTAAATTTCTATGCCTTGCAGGCCAACTTTGACGACTGCAGCTTCGAGGAACACAGAAAAGATAATTGGAAGACGCTAACAAGACATGCCATCCCGACACTGTTTGCATTTCGTCGTAAGTATATATATTATTTATTTATTGCAATACCCTCAGGGCCCAAGCGGCATTACAGAAGGGATGGGTACATTCTGATTATACAAGCACAATAATGTAAACAACAACAAAGCTATGTATGAAAAAACCAAGACAAAACAATAAAAAGAACAATGATGAACACAGCAGGTTATTCTAACAGGTCAATACCAAAGGCCTTGAATGACAATACCGTTAGCAACATTTTTGTACATATAAAATACACAACTTATTGAAATAACAAATAGCTGCGCAGCTTATTCTGTGAAGTGGTTAACAACTGCGTCCTTGAATGACTGTAGATCTTCAATGCTGGCAATACCCCTGGGAAGATGGTTCCATTCTGAGCTATTCTTTGGTATAAATGAATCGTGAAGAAGGTTAGTATGGCAAAAAGGAATGGCGACCTTATGCTGGTGATCAATACGGGCAGAAAAATACTGACACGTGTACTTATATTTTACAGGCAACCACGTTTCGCCGCCTAACAAATGTTATCGCACAGCGCGGGACGCGTCTGCATCTATCCGAAGTTTCTGGAAAGTTAGCGATGCTTCTATCCGCTGTCTGTTGTCGCCGAACCTTGTGTTATCTGATTTCATCGCGTGACTCGAATGTTGTAGAACTTTGTGGAAGGCATGCGGGTCCCAACGATTAGTCTGGAACATTGGACGACTGTTGTATAAAAGCCGACGCGCTTGACCCGCTGATGAGATTTTCGACGATCGCCGAGCGTGTTCGCCGCTATCGTTGTGCTATAAGTGTAGCCTGTTTTGTGGGCACAGGTTCGCCCAATAAAAGTTTGTTTTGTCGTTCACAGTATTGCTACTGTGTTATTCAACGTCACCACCACGTGACAATACGATGGTTGTGGTAAAAGTTTGTGTTTCAGTGACTGGTTCAAGAAAAAAAAATTATGAAAGAGGCAAAGAGGTGAAATTTTGCTTCTTAAGAGCAAGTTTAGAAGGCCAAGATTAGATTTCATCAGCGAGACACTGGCAGTACGGGAGTAGTTCGATACGATAAAGCAATCTGAGCGATTCTTAGCAGACTCTATTGCATCTGCAAGGTTACGTAAGCCTGGATCCCAGATAGCAGACGCATACTCGAGTTTCAGTCTAATTAGCGTTTGATATAGTAATAATTTTAAATGGCTCGGTGCTCCAGCCAAATATTGACCAGCCAAATATCAGCCAGCATCAATGCAGGATTGTCGGTTCTCAATTCTTTCAAAACTTCATGCTTGTCGATGCTTATTGTAGCTAAGCTTTAGCAAGGCTCCGCAAGAAAGAAATCTTATATGTAGATTTTCATTCAAGGCATGACTTGGGTATTCGGGAGGCATGGTGTGTGGGGTAGGGGGGAGAGAATGAGTGATGTACAACGCCTATAGACCACAGAAGTGAACATTTCTAGCAGATGACAATTAGGACTACTTTCGGCAAATATAAGCTTGCACCCTAATTTTAATTCAATCTCATTGCAGTCTAAAAATGCTTATGCACACTCTGAGGCCCTACCCTGCAGTGATATGACTCGCTTATGGAGCAGTAAAAAAATGAGGAATTAAAAAAAACACATTCCATGAAGCAGCACACCCTCAAACATGACGGTTCCGGAGTAATTTCAACTCCGGAGTAATAATTCCACAACACTGTCCTCTACAAAAATAGTGACGTCACCTCACTTGTCGCTAGCGTTTTATGCCACAAACGATGGCAACGCTGCGATCATTCAGACTGAAATCCAAAGGATGGTGACTGTGATCAGTCAGCATAAAATCCCTATGGCGTGCTATCGCCTGTAAAAGTAAAGCACAAGGGCTGCCTGTGTTCGGTTTGATTGTTATTTCTTACTTCTGAACAATTTTTTACAGCTATGCCGAAACGCCGCAAGCCACCAAAGTGTCGCTTCCAAGACGCAGCCTCTGCTAACGCGGCGGTAAGTGGACTGGCAGCTAATGATGGCTCTGTAAGCCAGTGTGGTAGCATATCAAACAGCCTGTGCCTTGATGTGATTGCAGCTGAAGATGCGCGAGATCAGCTTACCGAGAACTGTGACAGTAATGTGATCCACTCACCACGCCAGCATGACAGCATGAACATGTGCCATACTCCAGGCAGCTCTGGAACAAGTAGCTCTGCATGCTTTACAGATTTAAGTTCAGCAACTTCATTACCGTAAGAGGCAAACGCTCGCCTACCCAGATGTTTAGTTGTCAGCTGCAGCGTTGATAGCGATGAGGACGACAAGCCTTCACAACAGAGGACTGCTGCTGCAACGTGTAGCAAGTTTCAGTCAAACAGCATTGATAATGGGAAGAAGTGTTCCTTACCCTCCCCCATGTAGCCACAGCGTTGTCTAGCCACACATCGGCTAACCTCAGTGGTAGCACTTCTAGGAGCATGCTCCCTCCACTAGAGCTGACAGAGATCCATTCTGAACCCATTGACACAATGGTGTCAGAATTATCACCAGAAGTAGCTGGGTTCTGTGATAACCCCGGAACTACCAATCTGGTCTTGTTCACTTTCTCTGGAAATGACACCAATAAAAAGCCAGAATCGACATGCAATAGCACTGCAGGGCTTTAAAAAGTACAGCGACCTAACACGGAAGTACAAGAGGCTGGAAATGCTGCACAACCAGGCAAAGGTCTCCATTCGAAGCCTCAAGCCTCAAGTTAAGTCTGGGCGCCAAAAACTTGACTCCATGTCCAAGATTAAATTCCTAAATGAAGACCAAAAGAAAGTAATGACCAGAAAAAAGAGCAAAGAATGCGTTTGGTCTGAAAAAAAAACAATCAGAACATCGCTGCAAATCAAGCATGCATATGGTGCAGCTGGTTGTGAACTTCTGAGATCATTATCGTATCCCCTGCCCTCAAACACAACCCTGATCAGGAGGTTACAAAACATCCACTTTCTTCCAGGTATCCTCCACAAAGTGTTCGATGTGCTCAAACGCAAAGTGGAGGCAATGGAGGATATTGAAAAGGATTGTGTCCTATTCATGGATTAAATGGAAATCGTTCAAGGGTACAAGCATGACCACTCGCTGGACTACCAGCACGACCCTGCCCGACAAACCAGACAATGAAGCAAACCGCGCCTTGGTGTTCATGGTGGGCGGTCTAAACAAGCGCTATAAACAAGTGGTTGCATACCACTTCATGGGTAGATCTGTTGATGGACAACTGCTGAAAGACGTTGTTTTCAGCCTCATAGAAATGCTTCACAGCATATCGCTAAGAGTTGTTGTCGTAACAAGTGATATGGAGTCAGCAAACCGGGCTGTGTGGTGGTTGCTAGGGCTTTCTAGCCATCGAAACTCTGAAACAGCAGTGTCCCTCCGCCTCACTTCGAAGGTAGGCAGCTGCATTTTATGGCGGACCCTCCCCCCCCCCCCCCCCCCAGCACATGTTATAAGAAATCTTCGGGCTCACCTTCTGCGGGTAAGCTGTTTCTACTTGAGCAATGAGACAGTGAACGAGCAGGGCCTTCCTGGCAACAAGGTCGACATCGAACATGCAGAGGAAGTACTCGAGCACGACTCCGATAATGGCCTTAAGATAGCAAACGGCTTGTCTGCTGTCCACGTGAGCACTGGACATTTTACCAAAATGAAGGCCAGCATTGCTGCACAACCTTTTTCTTGAAGCCACTGCTGGAATTCACTGCCTAATCCAGAATGGAAACCTTTCAGCCGAGGCCGAAGCAACGGCTTGGTTTTTTGAGCTACTTTGGAGATGGTATAGTTTAATGTGATCACGTCATCCTGTGCTTGCTCTGAGCAAGGCAGATATCACCAAGTATAAAAAGGCGATAGCAACGCTCCACCTTGCCCAGCATACGCTGCCACAGGTGAAGATAGGAACAGCGCACTGGAAGCCGTCTCAGGCAGGCCTTCCGATTTCAAGATCTGTTGTACTTAGCCTTGCAGAAGAACTCTTATGCCACCGTGGGTACATGTATGCCCTGACCAGTCGATTAATCCAAGATTGCCTGGAAAAGATCTCAATCTTGCGGATGAAAAAGCCCACCCCAAGTGCATACGATGTCAAAGGCGCTTTGAAGCTGTTTGCGTAGGGCAGTTTCTCCACACACAGAAGTCAACAAGCTTTGACATTGATGACAGCCTGCACCTCGCCGACCTTCTTGGTCCAACTCTGCAAAAGCACCTTGTGGAGTTTGCGTATGACGAGGAGTGCCTAGAGGACCTTGTTATTGAGGAAGTTTCATCAAGTGAATGCGACATCCTCGCCTACTATGGAGGATTTCTTCTCAGGGCTGTAACCAAGGCAACAGGGAATTGTGAGCCATGCAGGACAGTATTAGTTGGAGAAAATGAAAGCTACAATGCACTCGTCAACTTAAAGTAGTACGGAAAGGGGGCTCACAACCTAATGAGGCCCATCAATGAAGTGATGGCTGTCCTGGTTCACTTTGAGGAACATTTCAAGGCATTTGTCTCAGCTGATGCCATCTTGCGCATGAAGGCTCCGTTCAGGACCATATCAAGGTTCCTGGCTGAAAATGTGGAGGCTAATCTTGAAGGAGTGTGTAGTTCTCGTGAAGAAAAGGTTGAAAAGTTGCTTTTGGAGAAGTATGTTAGCTCACGCTTGTGAATACATCTTCGCCAACAAATGGCTCGATGTGCTGAGGCAAATTCGAGCAAGACGTGTGCTGCAGTAAACCTTTCATAGGTCAAGCAAAATGATCAAGGAAAAATCGCTTTGTAGCCTGCTGCTTTCAATTCCGAACCGAGTGGCATAGTGTGGATACAGACTGTAGATAATCTGCTGGATGCAGCCTATTGATATCTCTTTTTTTTTTACCAGTTTGCATGGCATTGGTTAGTAAAATAAAACTTCGTAAAGTAGGCACTTGGGGGGGGGGGGGGGGGGGGGGACAACTGTGCCGCATATGCATGTTTTGCCTGATATGTAAAGCCGTCAGCCAAATAGTAGACCAAACAGGTCACTTCGTAAGTAGAGTCCTCCTGTTAGACGACTTCAATGTGCAACACACTGCACGCCTATCTGCTGTATTTATTGTGCATAGGACACCGTTACCTTCATTGTATATACGCGTTTCCATATCTTTTCATGCAGCTTGCTAATACAATTTTAACTGTCCTTTCTAATTTGCTTTTTCGGCACATTTTCTGTTAATGGTGTAGTTGGTAAGAAAGACCTTCCTGCTGGAAGGATTACAGACCACAATGCTAATGCGCGAAGCTGCACCTTTATTTTTAATTACTGTCTGTTTCAACTATTTTCTTGTATTTCTACTTGTTTTCAGTAATTGTGTGTATCCGCTGTATATATTTACATTTCCTTTGATTTCATTGACGTTTTGTATTCTTTCGTTGGACAGTAAGTGCCCAGCTGTGTGTGTGAGTGTTGCCCTTCCGGCATCAATTGTAGATGGGGATGTGCACAAATAAAGTGAAGTACCTTCGAATGACAAATGTCTTATGAATTATTCCTGAGTACGTGAACCATTTGTCTAGAATTTTATCTTGCTGGTTTAAAAAGAAAGCTCGCCTGACCATAAAATGATGCATGCTTTGGTTCTTGAACACACGAAGAACATTTGCATTATTGCAATCAAGGGCTAAAAAAAACACGGTGTTCACTTCATTGAAGGCATGGGGGGAAGAACACGCACCTGCACTTGCTTCAGTTCCTGCATTGCAAGTTCTCTAGTCAGGTGCAGTTATTACCAACGTCCAAACAAACGGAGATTGGTGCACGTATGCACGCAGATTTAGCACACTCGATTGTGTCGTTTTTTTTTTCTTGCTGGAGTTGCAACAAAGCAAGCATGGCGGTGGAGAAAAACAAAACATGCGCTTCTGAAATTGCACACGGTAATGTGTTTGTAAATAGCATTCTTTGGCATCATGACATCGAGTTATCAAGTCACAGTGAAAGTTTTCTTTCAACGATCTTGTTTGCTGTAAAATAAGAGCTGTGCAGCGTCGTATTAGGCACAAGCAAGTTTGACTAAGCTTCATCAACTCTTGTTACCTCGTGCACTTTTCCAAAGTTCAGTCCAATTACTGTTATTCAGGTTTTCTCTATTATGCCATAATTGACAGCACATGTAACAGATTTCTGCCTAAATAAATCAGTATGGACTGCAACACTGTTAGCTTAATCTTGGAACATTTTTGTCTGCTTGTGTAGCCGGCAAAGAAACTGCTACAGGAATTCAATGTGCTGGTACATAACCATCTTCCACAGACCTTTGAGCAGCCCAGTGTGCGGAGGATGAGGATTGCTTGGATAATTTGTTATGGCGTTTTGTTCTGTGCGACAGACATTTTAAATCAGCGTCTTTTACAGTGTGAATATGCAACTTTCTAATTCGTTTTTAACTAGCCTTCCAATTTTGGTTTATTTGTTTTTTTTTTTTTTTGTGCATGGCGGTGGTTGGTTGGGGTTTATATCGTAAACCAGCCTTTCTGCAGGAATCATAGATGGGAAATTATGACAATGTGCACGATTCAAGGGATGTAGATTCCAATGATCAATGCTTTTTGAATGCTTCCTCAGTTATGGGAACCATTTGCCCGGCATTACTTCAAGCTTGCTGCATACAAAAGACTGTCGGCTGTAACGTGATGTAATTGAGGCGGATGAAACGGCAGTTCACACTTTTATGGGCGTGCGAAAAATTCACATGGGCACTTGCTTCAGTTACTGCGTAATTACAGTTAGGCACGAGCGTTGGCAACGTTCACATAAATAGGGTTGATGCACGTGCGCGAGGACCTAACACACGTCCTGTGTCCTGTACGTGTCCTTCTTATTAGTGCCACGAGCATCGAGTGACACTCTTGTTTCTTGAGCAGCACTTCCGGTTCACCTCCTCAGATGACCGGGGACAAAATTCAGAAAAAAATAGTGGAGTACAAAATTCATGAGTTACATTAAAGATATGGTATCAGAGCATAAGTTTATATAGTTAATAGTTGAGTTACTGAAGTGTCTGGAATAATTAGAATTAATTAGCTCAGACGAAATTTTAAATAAATCAGAAAATATAGAAAAGAACTAGTACAGTGCAAAATTCATGGGTTTAATTATAGATATGGTATCAGAGCATAAGATAGTTAGAAGTTGAGTTACTGAAGTGTCTGGAGCAATTAGAATTAATTAGCTTAGATGAAATTCAAAATAAATCCGAATAAAAAAAAAGATAGTACAGTACAAAATGCATGGGTTTCCTTATAGATATATCAGAGCATAAGTTTATATAGTTACCAGTTGAGTTACTGAAGTGTCTGGAATAATTAGAAATAATTAACTGAGACAAAGTTCTAAATAAATCAGAAAAAAATAGAAAAAAAAATAGTACAGTACAAAATTTATGCGTCTCATTATATATATTATATCAGAGCATAAGTTTAGTTACAAGTTGAGCTACTGAAGTGTCTGGAATAATTGGAAATCACTGATTATCGCACACCAATGCACATAACACCAATGCCGAGGTGCGAGTGTTACTAAGAGACACCAAAGTCAAAGATTAGGGTCGCCTGCCATTTTTTTGTGCCCTTTTACAACGTTAAGTAAGCCATTAGCTCAGCAACATGTACTTGTAAGTTTTTAACACACTGTATAGGACGGATATCTTTTTTTCTTATTTCCTGTACTCAATTACATACAACTGTGGAGTAGAAACAAAACATAGGCTTCGGAAACTGCATATCATCATGTCAGCTTAAATGGACAGCATGAGCTAGCTATGGTGAAACTGAGCAATCGGGTCGAGATAGCGGTGAAAGTTTTCTTTCAAGGTCGGTTTTGCTTGCTTATCGCACTAGGTAAAAGCAAATGCGACGTAAGGGCCGCACGCGTCTTAGCGCGAACGCTAGAGTGCGCGGTTTGCGCTCCCCAGGACTCCGGCGATTAGGTGCTAAGCGCATGCAAAAAGAGCTGTAGGGGCTAGATCACGGGACACTCTCTCTGAGGCTGCGCATTATTTTGCATTGTGTGCGTGGGACTGTCACTGTTCACAGTAGTGACGACATGAAAGCTAAGCAGGCTCTGCCGATCCCATTCAACACCCATGTGGCTGCAACAGACTCGCTGCAGCGAACGAATGAGCTGCGGCGAGATTTCGGCGAGAACGCAGCCGTCCTACCTTCCATCGTCGCCGCTTTGAAGTCAAATTGGAGCCACGGCCTGAAAAACGGACTCCGCTAACAGCAGTACCAGCTCAGAACGTTTCCGAGTGGGCAAATTAGCGGGAGTTCTGCGTGGAAAAGGAATGCAGAAGCGGTTTAAGCGCTCCTGAACCTGCGCAGAGAATCAAAATGACTGCCCGCCAAATTTAGCGGCCGCTTTTACCTCATGGCGATCCTTCCGCCAGATTTGGCTGTGGCCTGCCACGATTTCGTGAGAGATGTCACCACCCTATAAACGCGGTACATGGAGGTTCCTTTGGAGGCACGGTTGCTGCGGCTGGAACCGGCACACGGCTGCCTATGCGGCGCCAGCCTACGTCGAGGACACCACGGTGATGTCCGGCCGCGGCTCACGAGGACTGCGACCCGGGGTCGACCCACGCAAGCAGCACTTCGGTAGGCCTCGACCAGGAACGGCCCTCAGCAACTGCGTCCTGGCAGGAACCGCTCAGCAGGCCTCCGCATCTTGGTCACCGGCCGCAGCAGGAACCGCTCTTCCCGAGCATCGCGCTCAATCCGCTGCTCGAGCTGCTCCGCGCTTTCTTTTTTTCCTTCCCGTGCCACCTGCCTTCGCCTTCTTCGGTTTCTGATTTCGTCACACTTGCAATTCTATTGAGCCCACGCGGCGTACACGTGAAAAAAATACAATTATAAAAAGGAGTATTGTGTCCTTTCCCAACACTAACATGCGCTAATTTCACTATAACAGTAGCAAAATCACAGTATACGATTAATTTTTTTCTTAGGACAATAACAGCTAGTGCAAATAAATATAACCCAAGCTAAATTTCCCAATAGGGTATCGCGGTATAAATAACAAGTGAATAATAATAAATAATTTATACGATATGATCAGTAGTTTGTGCGCTATATTCACACGCTACCGGTGCACAGTCATCAGCAAATTTTCTCCAATTACACCGCGTTGTCAAATCAGATACCCTCACCTGGCTAGAATCATAAGTGCTTAGTGACCTCAATTATTATAATATGTCTCGCTTTTGATTTAAATCGTTGGTGTTCAATATTTCCACAGATGGCTTGTTTTCCATGGCGCTTATGCAGCGCTTAAGTCAAGACCATGTGCACTGCCGCTTTGCACATCTTAGAAGGTCGAAAAAATATTGCGGGTTAATATATGAATGCGCAATATTTTTTTTCGGTCTTCTAACATGTGGAAAGTGGCAATGGACGCGGTATTGAATTAAGAGCTACATACTGCATAGGCAATTTGAAAGGAAGTAACGGTATCTGTTGCCGAGAGTAAAGATATTTGCCAGAAAACTATTGGAAACATACAATGGTCCCCACACGGAGATTTAATGGGGATACAACCGATGTATCAAAACATTTTAACATACAAATGGCGAGGATCAAACCCGATACAATCGATCCGCTGGTGTCTTGTATATGCATCTGAGGTACTTATCCCCAGAATATCTTGTATCTGTATCTGTATCTGTATCTTGTATCTGTATCCACAAAACGCCGTCTTCCGTGGTGGAACGATGACTGTCGAATAGCGCGTAAGAAACAGAACAAGGCATGGGCTTTACTTCGGGATTCTCCGACGGCAGAAAATCTTGTCAATTTCAAACAGGTCAAATCCCAGGGTCGGAGAACGCGGCGACAAGCTAGAAGAGAAAGTTGGAGAAAGTATATATCGGGCATTAACTCATACACTGATGAAACAAAGGTTTGGAATAGAGTGAAGAGAATAAACGGTCGACAGCCTTACTCGCTGCCTCTGGTAAATACTCAAGGCGACAGCATGGAAGATCAGGCGAACTTTCTTGGCGCACATTTCGAACAGATTTCCAGCTCGTCGCACTACTCTGAAACATTCCAAAGATACAAAAGGCAAATAGAAAGACAACCATTAGAACGGAAAAGCACAAAATGCGAGGCATACAATAGACCTTTTTCCATGGCGGAACTTCAGGCAGCACTAAATAGCTGCAACAAATCTGCCCCAGGTTCTGACCGCATCCTATATGAAATGCTAAAACACCTGCCGTCTGAATCACAAAAAACCCTTCTTTGTCTCTACAATTCTATATGGTCTTCCGGCCACATTCCCTCTGCTTGGAAAGAGGCCATCATAATTCCTATATTGAAACAGGGTAAGGACCCTTCTGTGGCAAATAGTTATAGGCCTATAGCATTGACGAGCTGCTTATGCAAACTTTTTGAAAAGATGGTAAACAGTCGCCTGGTCCACTATCTAGAAATAAACAAGAAATTAGACCCATATCAATGTGGTTTCAGAGAAGGCAGATCGACGACAGATCAGCTTGTGCGCATGGAAATGTACATCAGGGATGCATTTGTCCACAAACAGCTTGTATTATCAGTATTTCTTGACTTGGAGAAGGCGTATGATACTACGTGGCGATTCGGGATCCTTCGTGATCTTTCTGCAATGGGTATTCGCGGCAACTTGCTGAGAATAACTGAAAGCTATCTCTCTGACAGGACATTTCGTGTTAGAGTTGGCAACGTGCAATCTCGACCATTCGTACAGGAGACAGGTGTACCGCAGGGTGGAGTACTGAGCTGTACGCTATTTATCGTTAAAATGAACTCCCTACACACCATATTACCTCGCACGCTCTTCTACTCAGTCTATGTGGACGATGTTCAGATAGGGTTCAGGTCGTGTAACCTTAGCATTTGCGAGAGACAGCTACAGCTTGGCTTGAATAGATTCTCAAAGTGGGCGGATGAGAATGGTTTTAGATTGAACCCTCAAAAAAGCACATGTGTCCTGTTCTCAAACAAGAGAGGTGTACTTCCAGAACCAGATATTAACCTTAAGGGAGAAAGACTAACTGTCAGCCTTGAATACAAATTCTTAGGTGTTATCCTCGACAGAAAACTCAACTTCATTTCACACCTAAAATATCTTAAAGAAAAGTGCCTGAAGACCATGAACCTCCTCAAGCTGCTCTCTAGAACAACTTGGGGCAGTGACAGGAAGTGTCTGCTTAGCCTGTATAAGAGCCTCGTACAATCACGCCTCGACTACGGAGCCGTGGTGTACCACTCCGCAACAGAGACTGCGCTAAAGATTCTTGACCCAGTCCACAACCTCGGTATACGACTGGCAACAGGCGCCTTTAGAACGAGCCCTGTTGAAAGTCTTTATGTTGAGTCCAACGAATGGTCCTTACATCTACGTAGAACATTCCTAAGTTTATCATACTACACTAAGGTAAAATCAGACACCGAACATCCATGCCATTCCATCGTTAGCGACCTCTCCGCTGCCAGACTTTACCGTAACCGCCCACTTATTAGAACTCCTTTGAGTCTGCGCTTGGAAGCAATGGCAGAAAAAACAGACATACACTTCCCAGAAAATATTCTAATGCCTCCCACTCGCCTTCCACCGCCTTGGGAATGGCAGACCATGGAGTGCGATATCTCTTTTGTTGCAATAACGAAACATGCACCTGAGGCACACATACTATCACACTTCCTCGAACTTCAAGCGAAGTACTGCTGCGCCGAGTTTTACACAGATGCTTCCAAGTCATCTGCTGGTGTCGCATATGCAGCTCTTGGGCCAGTTTTTTCCACCTCCGGTACTCTAAATCCTAACACAAGTATTTTCACGGCTGAAGCGTACGCGATACTCTCAGCTGTAAAGCACATCAGACAAACAAATCTGAATAAGGCCATCATTTTCACAGATTCGTTAAGCGTAATAAGGGCCTTAATGAGTTTTCGAAAACATAAGAACCCTGTTTTTAATGAACTGTACACACAACTATGCCTAGCATTAATGTACAACCAAAACATCATCCTATGTTGGGTACCTGGCCATAGGGGCATAAAAGGCAATGTAGCTGCTGACGAAAGTGCAACGTCAGTCGTCTTTAATGAAACGGATGTGGATAGACTCATAGCAGCAACAGAACTTAAGCCCTTCTTACGCCATAAACTGAGGAAGTACTGGCAAGATCAATGGGATAATGCAATATTGAATAAACTCCACCTTATCAAACCAAAATTAGGGAACTGGATAACTGAAAGAATACCAAGACATAAGGAAGTACTTCTGTGTAGATTAAGAATAGGACATACGTACGCCACTCACTCCTACCTTTTGACGGGAAGCGAACCTCCGACATGTACCAAATGTGGCAACAGGCTTACAGTTATTCATGTTCTTATCCAATGCACTGAAATAGAGGCAGAAAGGAAAAAGTACTTCCCCTCCGCTTATCTGCAACACATACCATTACACCCAGCATTCTTTCTCAGCAATGAACCCCTTTTTACTTTTCAATCAGTATTAAACTTTTTAACTGAAACTGACACCTTAAGTGTAATTTGGCCAGGCTACTTGTAGCACGGCCTCCACCTGGAGGTCGTAGCTGCAATGAAACCATTTTCTAGAGCATGTGCCTCCCAGCCCTTGCTTTCAAGGCCTTGCTGAGGCACTAGTGCTACAGCCATCACATATTTTACTGATCACCCATATCTCGCGAAACATCTATTTTCATTGCAGACACCATCAGTCACTGTCATTTTTTATACTTGTATTTTACGCACTTCAGAGCGAATAAAATTTTAGGCCCTTTTACAGCCACATTGCACCATATGTATATTTTCCATCTTTTAGCGAATATTTTAGGCCGCTATGCAGCCGTGTATCATATACTCCCCACAATCAACACTCACATAGCATTGACTAGCACGGATCACCGACTTGGCGCTCTTTGGCCACATCTGGCCCTTGTGCCAATAAACTCTACTAATCAATCAATGTATCTGTATCCCGATACAATTTCTATGCATATTTGCCCAGCCCTGGTTTTGCAACGTTTAAACGAAAAAGTCAATATTCCGATAATGACCACTCAGGTTAGTGCGTTTTCTGGGATCGGGTGTGAGGTCTTGAATCACTCGTTATTTGGCGCACGGCCACCAGCGTAGCCGCAGCGACAGTTCGCTTACCGTTTAGCGTGGCTGGGGAAAAAAAGCAGCGTGGCGACTGCGTGGCCTCTGCAGCTGCGCCAGCAACGGCAGCGCACGCGCGCCCCAGAAAATCTCTCGAGCATGCGAGGCGTCATGCTGCTTTCGCGGTGGCAAAAAAAAAGCTAGTCGAAGGGCGCGATCGATTCCGTCCCTGCTTGGGCGTGCGCTGGGCTTTTTTTTTTGTTTTGTTTTGTTTTTCCCGTCCCGCGCGTCTCTCTTTGCAGCCACTATGCAAACACGAAAGGTCTCTTGGACGGCACTGCCTCCTAGCACTGCCAAAAACATTAAAAGGCATTTCTGGAAAGATGATACTCTCGAACATGAACGAGTTCGGTTCTCCGTCCTGTTTACAACTCGGCGGCTACAGTCACAATCAGTGCCGATACTGTTGTAGCTAGCGCAAAACTTTAGATGGGTGAAAAAGTGAGCCCTTTTTCTGAGATTATACAAACAGAACGCATAATTTTGCCCCTGTTAGGTGACTGAAAAACATAATTATGCATATTTGTATTCTTATGAACTGCGTTCTCATATTCCTCATATTCGAGCAGGTGTGGTTTGAAGCATAGACACTTGAGTTGAGACGCGCCCAATTCTTTTGTAAGAAACTTACCTAGCGTGGGACACATTCAACGTTAAATTCTGACTCATTTTATTTAAGGAGACCCATCCGTCCTCACCATAAACATTCTCAGATTTAAAGGGTGCCGAACTCTCATTCCTCCAATTGCAACATAGCATTGTGCCAGCGAGATCTCTTGGAGCCACGTAAGCAGTTAAGCGGAGCTGCATAACGGTACGGTGACGTAGGCCACCGGCGTGTGGCGGTGCCCTTCACAGCAGCCAGCAGCTTCCTCCAAACAAAGCCCTGATGTGAGAATAGCCAGCAACGCCCAGCCGGTGAATACAATATAGGGCCAGTGTAGGAGCATTCCTCCTTTGTGTAGCGATGACTCAGGAAACTCGCATGTAGTGAAGCGTGTCAAAAGTAACGGAACAATGGCCTCGTGTGTTGTGAATTGCGCTCACGCTGATTTTCGCCAGTGGCTGAAAGAACTGTGTGACAACTGACAATTTCGCTGTCCTCGATGTATAGCAGTTTCTCGGATTTGCATACATTGCAATATTTTTACATGGTTAATTCAAAACGGTGCAGTATTTGGCTGGGCTGAAACAATGTGGCGTAATAAATGCCTTGGCGCCCAGTGTGCCCTTTATACGGCGCCAGAAAGCGCAAATATTCTGATTAAGCAAGCTCAATTCTGAAGGCTCCCTTTCCTCTGATTTCTCTGCATAAGGCAATGAGCCCTTTAAAAATAATTAAAGTGGCTCACCGTTCAGGAGCAAGTGGTCAACATACACCGTAATATTATCAATATCACTCATGTAATGCCTAGTACGTTTCCCCGCGCTTTGAAGGTGGCAATGAGTGCCCCTACATCAGTCGAGTGCTGTAAGTGCAGTTGCGAACTGCCGGCTCACATCTATCCTTTGCGCTGCGTCTGGAGGTGTTTGGAAGTGTATTGAATTCCCCGCGTTGTGGTAAATGCAATGATATAACAGATGAACCGCATTGCTTTGTATCAGGGTACTCCACAATAATGACCTTAGCTACATTTATAGCCCATGCTTCCAGTGACGTACAGAGTAGGGGCCAATTAGGGGCTGATTATTTCGACTTATGAAAAGCATTTGATGTACTTTGCCATGAGCACCCAATAACAAAGCTCACGCTAATGGACATACCGTTTACCATCACTACCTTGTTATCTAATTGCCTAAGCAATAGATCTTGCTTCGTTGACATTATTGAACAAAGCTCCCTTATCTACGAGCTCACTAGCGGAGTTCCACAAGAATCCGTTCTTGGACTTCTTATTTTCTTCCTGCTTGTAAATGACATTCCGTCAGCATTTATACACACTTCATTCCTTTTATATGCTGATGACTTAAAGATAAGACTGTCGACAGGCTTCGAAAAACGTCCTTTTTTCACACTCAAAATAGTCACACACCCCCTCCCAACGTTCGATATGTGGAATAACGTGCTGCTTGCGCTATTGGTATTGGTAGTCGAATATCGCATGACTACCACTCCCCTGCTGCCTCTGCGAAATTGTATTCTACTGTGTGCCTTCCACAAATAGAGTACGCCTTTTTAATTTGGTGCGGAACTGGGAAATCTAATTCTGACCATATTGAAGGTGTCCAAGCTACACTTATATCTATCTTCAAGCACCACTTATACCATTCTGGCGCCCATAGTGCAGCACTCTTAAAAGGAAGAGGTCTGGACACCGACCAAAATGGTTTAAAATAGTTGTTTACGTTTCGGCTCCCGCACGGGAGCCTCGTTCACAATCACAGTTACAGCACTCTCAGATGTACCTCGTCTCGCAACTCTAAAATAAAGACACAACAAATCATAGCTTTTGTTCCTGTTTAATGTTGTTCACGGCACTACAGATTGCTTAGAGCTTCTTGATCATGTACAATTGTCCGTGTCGCAAAAGTATACTGGGCAGCGTTCCCCGTTTTCTGCGTGGCCTTGTGCCCATAGTCTCTGTGCTATGGCTGACTTGAAAAAATATGTAATTTGTTTTCTGCCTTTATTGACATATTTCAGAGTTCCGTTCCTGTGTTCTTCACAGGTCTTTAATAACTAATTCCCTTTTACACGCATCTCCTGGTTTTCTTGTTAACCGATTTGATTCTCTACAGTGCATTGTTTTATAAACCACATTTGTATTTTTGTACATCGTGTCACATGTATTACATTTTATGCGCACCACTACAAAGGTTCCGTAGCTATCCCTGGGCAGTATAATAAACTCTTGATCGTTATTTATTTCTGATCGTGAATTTATCCTTAATATTGTGCGAATAGAGTATTCACCTAGTTTACCTTTAACACTCAAGCGAAAAACAGCATACCGGTATATAAATATATCTTATAGTCAGCGACTGCTGGTGTTGAGCAAACTAAAGCTTGTTGCTTTTTAGTAGCCACGTTAACATGAATATGACAATGGCTCATTTGATCATATTTCCGACACGTCGCATATATGTAAATTCTGACATTGCCTTAGGAAGTGAATTAAAGCGGCGCTTGCATGGCTCTGCACTGCGAACGATAGTTGTGATGTTGAGAAAATCTAGGTTACGTCCAAGGAAAGGTAATTCCATTGATTTTATTGCTAAGGCTTATATTGCGAACTACTAAACAAGGACAAGCACAGACAAGCACAGAAGGCCCGACCAGTATGCGATGGACCCAGAGATGCTCCGAACGCATGTGATAATGTACGTCAACAAAGGCTCTGCAGCATCAAGAAAGGCATCACACACTCGTGCGAAACGTGCTCGTCAACAATACGTGTTGTGCTTCATTCCGCACCACATATATATGTATATATATGTATATATATATGTATATATATGTATATATATATGTATATATATATATATATATATATATATATATATATATATATATATATATATATATATATATATATATATATATATATATATATATATAGTAACGGAGATACAAAAGGCAGGGAGGCAGAAAAGAGGCTTAACTACAAGGTCAACACAAGCAATGTCTACGGTAGTTGAGGAAACACTAACGGGCGTAAGGCACCATGATGGTGCAATTCCTTCATCGAGAACACTGAGTATGTCCCTTTCTTCGCCACGCGAGCTTTGTTCGAAAAGTTCTGGTATGCATAACTTGTTCAAAGAAATTTCGCCACTCCCACAGTTCACGGAAGCACCGCATTGTTCAAGAAAATCGATACCAAGAATTACATAGTGCGAACAACGAGGAAAAGCAAGCAATTCAGATACAAAAGCTTTCCCAGCCAACCGAGCACTCACAGCACAAACACCAAGGGGATGAAGCCACTCGCCGCCTACACTACGAAAGATAATAGCGTCGTTCCAAGAAAACCTAAGTTATTCACAATATTCAGGCCCGACTGTAGTGGTGGACCACCTGAGCGAACTGACGCAATGGCTTGCCTCCCGTGCAATGGTCGGCGATCTAGCAGAACGCCCCTGGATCATACCATTCGCCAGAAGCCTTTCTGCCTTGCTTGTAAATTGTGACTCGCTCTGTGGGCTTGGTCTGCTTCCGGGGAAATGTAATGGAGAAACGAAAGGCCGAGAGAAAGAAGAGATGATGAAGAGAACGAAAAGCTTTGAAGGCCGGATTGCGCTACCACCACTGCCCATCTCCCGTGAATAAAACCATTTCGTCACAACTCTTTGTAACAATATATAATCCTTAATAACAATTGCATTTGAAGATACTTCGTGTGATCTCGAAGAATGGTTCACTGAAGTGACCTAAAAGAATGCCGAAGGGGTTACTGAAGTCTGCAGGTTTTTTTCAGGGTCAGAAAAGCACGCAAAGAAATTTCAAGCGAAGTTAACATACGCAACATATTCATTGTCTGAGCATTGGCTATCCACACCTTTAGAAATATTTATTGATTGGCTACCTGCTTCTCTCTAAAAAATGTAATAAACTTTGTCCTGTGTATATATTTAAGGATATTGTGTATGCGCATGGCGTTTAGAGTGGAAAATTAAAGCAATGTTGAAGTGAGAAAATTCGGATGATGCAGCCGCTGCTGGTGCTTCTAATGCGCGTGTCCTCCTGTTGTAAGAACTTGCAGAAATAAAGCCAAAGTATGAATTAAAGACCTTTCACATACGCGCCAACAATTATGCAGTAAGCTATTAGCCACAATAAAGTTTTAGATAAAAAGGTAAAGGCAAGTCAAAAGAAACCTTAAATCATGTGTTGGACAAAACCCTGGTAATGACATTATCGGGGCGGGGGGAGGGGAGGTTTCGGCATCGCCGGGGGGTTCTTCCCCCTCCGCCCTGTAGTAGGCGCCTATGCCGACGAGTGATTTGGTTTCGTTAAATAGAACGTTTCTCTACAAAAGGAGACCATTGCTTGTGTTAATCGTTTGCAAAAGTTACCTGCGAAATCCCGAACGTTGAGCTCCCAGACAACAATACCTTTTATTCCTTGTTTTCCTGATAAAAAATACCACCCGATTTTGAAAATGCTTTTAGCTCGGTTTGCCAGTGACCTTCAAGTGACCATGAACCAAAAGGCAGACACGTTATCCAGGTAGTCAAACGAGAACATCCAGGAAAGTTGCGAGAACAAAACGACATCATCCAGGCAACCAGTCAAAACTTGAAAAAATGTGGTCTCTGGCCCCCAACCATTTGTACAGGACCGCATTGCATACGCTAGCTACTGCCCAAACAAGTTCCAAAAGATATTGCTTCCGAGTTTCTCCTAAAATTTGTTCCCAATGTCACTCAAGCTGTAACTTCTAATACGCTGAAGTTTTATTTGTCATTTCCAATAGCGACGTTCAAAAGGCAGATACAGCGCACTACCATTTCCTTGTCCCCTTATGGCACTGAGCGCTGAACGCTCAGCAGTCCATGAGTTCTGTGGCGTGGGTTTCGCGTCGCCTCGAGAGATGGCGCTACGCTGCATGGTGCCTCCTTCAATGTGCTTCTACCGGCCACCGTGGCTTAGCGGTTATGGTGTTGCTCTGCTAAGCACGAGGTCGTGGGATCAAATCTCGGCTGTGGAGGACGCATTTCGATGCAGGCGAAGTGCAAAAACGCCTGCGTCCTGTGCATTGAGGGCACGTTAAAGATCTCCTGGTGGTCAAAATTAATTCGGAGTCCTCCACTACGGTGCGCCTCATAATCAAATTCTGGTTTCCACACGTAAGACGCCTGAATTCAATTCATTCTTCTTGCAGCTGCGCAGTGCCCACTGCCGGTCGTGCAGCCTTCGGCCGGTTTTCTTGTTCTAGCTGGACAGCATCCATGTGAACCAGTGCACACTATGGCGTGGTGCGGTGTGCTGTGGTGGGGTGTGGTGGGGTGTGGCGTTGCGAAGATGCACTACACCCATTTTAAGATCACGGCGTGTATATCATCTCCAACCAATCTACTTTGTCGAGCGTCGTTTCATGCTTACATCTACTCTCCATTACGGGAGAGCCAAAAATTTTTTACCCCTGAATTTCAACAAATATTAATCCCGGGAACGAAGGACCCTGTATCACACATTAGCAATTTTCACGACTATGTTGCAGAAGATAGCCGCGGACGCGGCCTCATTTCCGCGCTCTTCTGGTGACCGGGCCTTCTTTAGTTAGAGGGTAGCTCAAGCTGCGATATCGGACAATTTGGCGTTTCTCATCGGTCAAACGGGTGCATCAAGCTATCGTCACCGAAATAGCGGCAGCCGTTTCTTCGCTTCCGTGACTGGCACCGATGATCTGGCCTCCCAGGTGCCAATGGCTATAAATGACAGGCACATGCAGTCTTCGGCGGTCACTGTAGCTCTTCAACCGTAGTTGTTTTATTGCAGCGAGGCCAGAATGACCCAATTGTAGTTACCCACGTAGCGACGTATGTGCGCCACTCGATGAAATTTGGTACTCCCTATCAACAGCAGTGAAATACTACCAGAGTATGCGCAATGTGTTGCTATACTGATTGTCTTGTTTGGATTACGAATGGGAAAGCAGCGCGTGAAATATGGACGAATCAAGCACATGGCGATTAGGTTTTATCCACTGTGCCCGAAAACACACCGGCTAGCATCGGATCGAGTGATTTCAAAGTGCACTTATTCGTCATTTCTTGCAAGCTTAATTTCGAGGCGGATATGTATGTGGAAAAGAACGAGAAGGGTAACAGCGACAAACGCAGCGCCAGCAGGTAGGGCGCAGCCAGAGAGCGAACTGGGTACGAGCCACGCGATGGCAATGGGGCTTTTTAGCCTCCCGATCTTCTTCGTCACAATCACCCCCGGAATTGAGGAGTAGCCATCCAGGCGGCCTTGGAAGAGGTGAGCGGATCGTAATACTCCTTCAGCCGGTCAATGTGCACAGTCTCTCGCCCCCGACGACGCAGATCGGGAGATGGCGATACGGGTTGAGAATCAGTGTTAAATGCGTATTGGACGAATGGAAGTACAAGATCCCAGTTGGAGTGGTCAGACGCAACATACATTGATAGCATGTCACCAAGAGTTCTGTTGAATCGTTCTGTTAAGCCAACGGTCTCTGGATGGTAAGCAGTATATAGTAGTGCGGTGAATAATTTGGCATTCAGATAGCAGTGAGTGCAGGACGTCCTAGAGGAATACGCGACACCGATCGCTCAGCAGTTCACGAGATGCGCCATGGCGGAGAACAAAGTTGCTAAGAATGAACAAGGCGATGTCTTTTGCTGATGCAGCAGGCAAGCCGGCGGTTTCAGCATATCGTGTCAATTAAATGATCTACGCCGACAGCAATTCATCGGTTACCAGCGCCAGTAGATGGAATAGGCTCGTATAAATCAATGCCGACACGGTCAAAAGGCTGAGCTGGGCAGGGAAGTGGTTGGAGAGGTGCGGTGGAGAGATGCGGGACACATTTGCGTCGCTGGCAGGCAGTGCAGGAGCGTACGTATTTGTGGACAACGTTGTACATCCTTCGCCAATAATATCGTAGGCGAAGCCCTGCGTAGGTTTTTGACACTCCGCTGTGACCACACTGCGGGTCAGAGTGAAAAGCGCAGCATAAATCTTGTCGAAGGTGGCGGGGCACTACTGAAAGCCATGTGCGGCCGTCATTGCGGTAGTTGTGGCGGTATAAAAGTTCGTCGTGGATGGTGCAATGCTGCGCCTGTCAGCGTAACGCTCGAGGTGCCCAAGCAGCCGGAGGATTTGACAAAAAATCGAATATCATGACGATCCATGGATATTGTCGTTGCTCCGAGGCCATGTCCAGGATATCAAGCGGTGAGATATCATGACTGTAGGTAAGTACTGCTGTCTGAAGTAACTGGGTAGCGCGAGAAGGGCATCGGCGTTAGAGTGTCTGCGTCCAGAGTGATAGACGACACGGATATCATATTCCTGGATTCGGAGGGTCCACCGAGCTAGCCGGCCGGACGGGTCTTTGAGGTTAGACAGCCAGCAAAGAACGTGACGATCCGTCACCACGTCAAAGGGTCGACCGTAGAGATATGGGCGAAATTTCTGAAGGGCCCATACGATAGCCAGGCACTCCTTTTCTGTTACTGAGTAATTGGCCTCAGGTTTCTTGAGGGCACGACTGGCATAAGCGACCACGTATTCGGCATTAGTGTTCTTACGTTGTGCGAGCAGGACACCAAGGCCAACACCACTGGCGTCAGTGTGAAGTTCTATAAGAGCGCTTGAATCAAAATGGCGCAAGATTGGCGGAGACGTGAACAGGCGACGAAGAGTCGTAAAGGCATCATGAGAGGCTTCCGACCAAGTAGAAAGTTTATTGTCGCCTTGGGGAAGTTCGTTTAGTGGTGCGATCACAGTAGCGAAATTGCGAACGTCGAAATTAGGAGCATAGGCCAATGAAACTGCGTAGTGCTTTCAAGTTAGTGGACTTCGGGAATTCGTATACGGCGCGAAGTTTAGCAGGATCAGGAAGAATGCCTTCTTTGGAGACAACGTGGCCTAATATAGTCACTTTTCGAGCTGCAAATAGGCACTTTTTTAAGTTAAGCTGGAGACCAGCATCCCGGAAACAGGTCAAAACTTGATGCAAACGGCGAAGATGGGTCGGAAAATCAGAGGAAAGAACAACAACATCATCGAGGTAGCAGAGACAAGTATGCCATTTCAGGCCGCGCTGGATGCCGTCCATCATGCGTTCAAAGGTGGCGGGCGCGTTGCACGGACCGAATGGCATAGCAGTGAATTCTTACAAGCCGTCTTGCAAGCCGTGTTACACACGCTGTTTTAGAACAGTTAGCGTCAGCCATGGGCACCTGCCAGTAGCCAGAGAGGTGATCTAAGGAGTAAAAAACTCCGCTCCTTGCAGACCGTCAAGTGCGTCGTCGATACGTGGCAACGGGTATACATCCTTTCGGGTAATCTTGTTAAGCCTTCGATAATCGACGCAAAATCGTATGGTGCCGCCTTTTTTTTTAACTAGGATGACTGGTGATGCCCATGGACTACTAGAAGCCTGGATGACACCGCGTTTGAGCCTATCGTTCACCTGGTCATTGATAACGCGTCTTTCAGTCGCCGATGCTCGGTAGGGTCGCTGTCGAATGGGTGCATTGCTCCCAGTGTCGATAGTGTGCGAAACAGTCGTTGTGCGGCCGAGTGATGTTGCTGTTGCTTATCAGTCAAAAGAGGAAGAGAAGCCTTGGAGCAAGTGAAGAAGTTTATCGCGCTGCGTCGTCGTAAGGTCACTGGCAATAGCTGGCGTAAAAGAACGCGGCAGTGACTGAGGAGGCGATGCCTCGAGAGCAGCAAGATAAGTGGAGTCGTTCATCATGTCAAATATTGAAGCTGAGGCCAGTGGCTCTCCTCGTCCAAGGCTTTCACGGCGGCGTAAAGTAATTGGTCTGGCCGGTGGATTTGATACGAGCATGAGAGAGGCGCCAGTTTTGAACTCGAGGACGGCAAATGGCAGTGGCAGTGAACGGCGGTAAACTAAGAGTTCAGAAGGAGCGAATAGTACTGTGCCGTCATATACAGAGTCACAAGAGATACTGACAAGAGCGGAAGACCAGGCAGGTATAAGGGTGTCTTCTGAAACGGCGATTATGCGGCAAGGGTCTTTGTGTTCAGTGATAATATTGGTCGAAAACTGAAACAGCTCGATTTCGGCGCGGGCGCAGTCCATGTTCGCATGATGTGTGGGAAGTCCCAACCTAATATGACGGCATGTGAACATGATGGCAACACGATGAATTCTATGATATAAAGGACCTCCTGAATGACGACACGAATGGTGCAGGCGCCGGATGGCTCGACGTGCTGCGCGTCCGAATGGACAGTCCAAACAGCGGCGTCGTCACTTTTCCTATCCTGCGGCAAATACGGGCATCTATCGCTGAAAGTGCAGCGCCGGTGTCGACAAGTGCTAGCGTCAATATCCCTTCTATTGCGACTTCAGGAACATATTTCGGGAACTGTGAGGCCTTATATATTTTGCTGACACCGCAGTTCTCGCCTACTGAACTGTGGTTTTTAGTTTTCCTGGCGCAGAGGGCTCCGCCAACGGTGCATGCGGAAAAGGGAGCAGCGGCGAGGAGAAGGTGAACGGCGAGCGGAGAATGCGGTCTCGACGGAGGAGGAGATTCAAAGGTATCTGAATACTCGCGGCGTTGTTGGAAACGCGGCGCATGTGGACGCACATTGTTGGGGACGTCCGGTGTAAGGAGGCGACAGTGACGTGCCACGTGTCCAGCACGGCCACAATAAAAACAAATTGGACGATTGTCTTCCGTGCGCCAATCGTCTTGAGGTCGTGCATACTGCACCAGTGGCCGGACTGGAGGGGATGCGGGCGGGCGCAAAGGAGGGCGAAGAGGATCGTAGGTCTGTGATGCAGGCCTCGTAGCTACTTCGGCGTACGTCAGGAGAGCGGCAGTCGGAGCCTGCAGCAGAGAAGGCGAAATGTGGCCGGAACCTGCTCCTTGATGAGAGATTCGAGATGCGGGTGCCAACGGAGAACTAGACTGGCCGTGTGTAAGTGGAATCAGAGAAAGCTGACAAGCCACCTCTTCACAGACGAACGCCTTGATCTGTAGCAGCAGCGAAGTGTTATCCGGGACAACAGCCGAGCTCGACATTGAAGTGGCCTGAGGAGGAGATTGGCAGGTGGCTCTGCGTTGTTTACGTAGTTCGTCGAAGCTTTGACAGAGACTGACGAGTTGAGAGTCTGTCGCCGAATTTTTCGCCAACAGCATCTGGAAGGCGTCGTCTTCAATGCCTTTTAAGATATGGCGGATGTTCTCGGCATCAGCCATTGAGACGTCAACGCGGTTACAGAGGTCAACAACATCTTCTATATAACTGGTAAATGTCTCCCCGCATTGTTGCGCACGAACATGCAAACGTTGCTCGGCGCGAAGCTTGCGAACGGCAGGGCGCCCGAATGCCTCCGTCACGTTAGTTTTGAAGGCCCGTCCACGTCGTGAGCTCACGTTCATGGTTGCGGGGCCATACGCTGGCGACACCGCTCAAAATAAAACGCCACGTAAGTCAGTTTTTGGTGTCATCCCAGTGGTTGTGGATGCTCACCTTGTCGTAGTCAGCTAGCCAGTTTTCTACGTCATGGTCTTCGGTACCGCTGAAGATGGGTGGGTCGCGTTGACGTAATGGGCCGGAGCAGACCACGGTAGTCACCGGGGCAGCGGGTTGTGGTGGTGGTAGTCCTTCTTCCGGCAAAATGACGAGAGGCTGCAGTGTCCGATTGCGAAGTTCCAGAATTCCTGTTGTACCCAGCAGCTCCACTAACTGTAAAGGGGGTTTATTCGAGTCTAGAGCAGCAGCGACAAACGCAGCACCAGCAGGTAGGGCGCAGCCAGAGAGCGAACTGGGTACGAGCCACGCGATGGAAACGGGGCTTATAGCCTGTCGATCTTCTTCGTCACACTCCCAATAAGTGTTCATATTCTTAGTTAACCTCTAACTCGGAGCACAAGACCCGTCTCTTTCAACAGCCGTTGAAGGCTGTATATTGGGCAAAACAGCCGGGGCGACAACAGGCAACCAAAAGCACGATAGCGTTGTAATGGCTCCCCATCGCGCTTCGCGTTCCACTTCCAGCAGCACGCACGAGGGAACATCGCAAAAAGTTCCGCCGTCGAGCTTTGTTGCCACCGTAAGAAGGAAAAGCCAACGGCGCAATCTCTCATCTCCTCGTGAAGGACTGATCTCGACTCATGACGAGACACGTCTCATCACCACTGAACGATTGCTAGTGCTTGGATGAACTCGAAGGAGACGCAAAATAAATTCCGGGGTCCGCGTCCAGCAAACAGCTTTTCTATCGTTATTGCGAACGGTTGATCAAGCTCCGAATAGGCGAGTGAACAAACTGAACAGTTACCGCTTGCCAGAAGGTTCCGTTTGTACTGAGTTGCTCATCTAACCCGCCAAGACGTACAAACTCATCCAAGAGTGTATCGAACTTCTGCTGAATCTTGATTTATAACGCAAGAAAATATCTACGTCCAGTGGGAACGCGGCATTTTTGGAAAATTTATACACGAGGGCGAATCAGAAAGTCCTGACCCATGTTTTTTATTAGACAAAATAAGGTACATACAGGTAATTTCAAATATGCGTACTATTCGAAGTACCTTACATTATTATTCCGCATAGTCCCTCGCACCGGTTCAAGCATTTCTCCCATCGTCGCACTAAATTTTAGATGCCCCGGTGTCAGAATTTGTCCAATTGACTGTAGAACTATCGTCGGCCTTTTTAGAGCTCACAACACCACCAGCTCACACTTCTCAAAACAAAACACCTCTCCCGATACGTGGGCTGCATTTCCCTCTAGATTTCGATGAACGTTCGGCCATTGCTCCATCTAAGATGAATGACACTTCGTTGCACGTACGCCATGGACGTACGAGGTACAACCGCCATCTTCAACAACTAACAGCAGCGCCGTGCCGCGGAGCTACCGGCAGATAAGGCCTGGGCGGTTCAACGAAGGTCCACCGTTGGGAATGGATATGTTGACTTCGCATTTACAGCCGTGATCTAGCAAAAAAGTAGGGGCAAAGACTTTTTGATTCGCCCTCGTATTTTAAAATGTACTACCGAAACATTTGTTTCTTTGCTGCTGGTGTTGGTGTTCGTAATCAGAAATATGTGCACAGCTTTAGCACACCAACCCGCAAAAATAGAATATGTTTGTGACTATGGCAAACAGGCCATTGATTATAAAGTAGTTCAAGTATTAAATCATCATGAATCGAATATTGACCTTGCACTACAAGCCAAGAAACTCAAACGCAATCATCAATCATTCCTTCTCACTACTAACCTCATAGTGGATCCATCAGTGTTGTCAAATTATGTTTGTATATTTTGAGATGGATATTTTTTCCATTTCAATGTATTTTTTTTCAGTGTGTCATATATTGTAGAGTGCGTTGAACACACATGTATAAACAAATACGTATGTGATCCGATGTAGAGAAGCAGACGCATTGTGCTCGATGAACTGTATATTGAGTCGTGTCAACTGCGACAGACTGTCTTGTTGATCAGGGGGCCAAGACTTCGTCAGGCTTTCTAGCCTTTAGTCTTTGCCTCCCGCAGGGAAATTTTGAATTCTTCCTGCAAAATAAACATGTTTTTGATCTTGATTTTATTTTACTACGCATATCTACGGATATATAGGGTATTCTAGCTAACGTTTACCAGCTGTTCAAAAACCGATTTAAAATCGATTTAAAATCACTATGCTAAAATCACTAAAAAACGATTTAAAATCCCTATGCGACATACGATTTGGCGACCTACAGTGTTCAGTCGTCAGACCACTGACGACCGAACACCAAACATCTTGAAATTTCTTCCCACAAATCTTTGTATATATATGGTGCTGCGGCTAGGGTGGCGTTCAGGGAATGGAATCCACCAAGTCCATCGACTACGACGTCAGTTAAGTTGTCGCGGAAGCCCATTGCATGCAGGATCAAGTTAACGTCACAGTTCACATCAGGACCCTCTGTCCTCACTCTCGAAAAGTATTTGCTTTTCATCCCGTCTTCTTCTCTACGCAACACGATTAAGGAGTCTGAAGACTGTCCAGCAGCAGATCACCATCGTGGACCCCGTTGCGATACCACGTCCATGCTATCCATAAGCCGCAGTAAGTCCGCCTCGAAGAAACTGCTTTGGAATTTGTGGAAGAAAGAAAGCCTCCGGCGGCACCTGGTTCTTCATGCCTTGCTGGTGAAGCAGCGTACTGACACGGACACAGTGAAGACACACAAGAAAAGACGACTCTCGTTGCACTCGCAACTATTGTATTTCAGAACACATACTTCATATATATATATATATATATATATATATATCAACCTGCGCACCTTCAGGCGTCAAAGAAAATCAAGGCACGATTAAAGGCATTTTTAAAAATCACTTGCCCGAGCATACTCGGGCGTCAAAGATATGGCACCTATCTATCATGGTGTGCAATCCTATCGCATTTGCTGCACCCCTAACAAACATTTTTATCACACAATTTTTTCTTCCTTTAGTGTATTTCCAAAAAGGCAACCTCACCATGGCTTACATGTACAGACGGCTAACTGATACAACCCTCTCCCCTCTTGTGAATATGAAAGGCTTCCATTATTTCCCTATTCAGCTGATCCTTATAGTGCGATAAAACTATAGTATCATTGTAAAGCGACCAGCACCCATGTTGTGAGCAGTGCCCTTTAATGTGGGAATGAGTGTTTCCCCGAGTGACCCTTTGTGCTCCAAAAGTCTTGTGTTTACACAACGTCGGTGTGTGTAAAAGTCTTGTGTTTAAACGATCCGACCTGAGGGTGTCCAGATTTCAGGTTGCCCGAAACGTCGATGTTCGGCCGCGGCCTCGGGGATCGTTGTAGTTGTGCACAAAGCGGCGAAAGTATGAGCATAACGTTATGAAGCTTCGTAACTCCTTAGAGTCGTCGGTTTGGGGAAGTCGGTCACGGCACGTAGCTTAGCCGGGTCCGAAAGCACACCGGCCTTTGATACGACATGACCGAGTATTGTGAGTTTTCGCGCAGCAAAGCGGCACTTCTTCAGATTTAGTTGGAGCTTAGCGGTCTTCAGACACGTCACGACATGGTTGAGGCGTTCGATATGGGTTGCGCAATCTGGCGCAAAGACAACAATGTCGTCGAGGTAGCAGAGACATATGTGTCACTTGCCGAGTCCATCATGCGCTCGAAGGTGGCAGGCGCATTGCAGAGGCCGAAGGGCATGACATTGAATTCATATAGATTGTCAGGCGTGACGAAGGCTGTCTTTGAACGGTCGGCCTCTGCTAAGGGTACCTGCCAATACCCGGAACGCAAATCTAATGACGACAAAAACTCGGCACCTTGTCCCTGTTTAAAACTTTATGCCACAGCATGCTACTCCATCTATCAGCCGCTTTCTTGATTTTGGACTTCCGCGGACCAAAACAACTCCCGGCGCCGGAAATATTGCTAGATTTTGTCTCGAATGTCCTTTTCACACTCCAGAAGACATTTTAGCAAGAACATTGCGAAAGCGGGCTGGATTTCGCGGCATCGCCCATGCATCGGGAGTCACATATCGTAACGCAAGGAGCCTCACCGAACACAAAGTTTCAAGGGCGTTTTGATGGCGAGCGGGCTTGTGACGGCATCTCGCGGAGGCAGCGAAATCTGCGGAGCGCTTGGATTTCAATTCTGACACTTTATGGGTATAAAGTTCTCATAACCTTTTGATGCGAAAGGTACATTGACATTTACAAAGTCGTGCTTTAGATTTTCAATTCCGGAACTTTGTGGGTTTAATACTGTTATAAACATTTGAGGCCGAAGCTGTATTGACTTTTCTAAAGTCGTACATCGGACCATACAAACAAACACGCCAAATCAACACACTGTCACACAAGTTTGCAAAGCACGCAGCGAGGTCCGATGAGACGAAGCGTTGTGGTGGTTCATTTGTGCCGTTATGTCACAGTAAAGAATATCAACATTTTCTTTCCCTGCGCCAAAGCATCCATGTTAAGACAGTAAAGCCAGCAAAGGTAACTAAATTCTTATTTATTTTTCTAGTTGGACTTTTATTCGCGAGGACACATTCAGCCTCTTCTTCTTCTTTTTTTTTTTGTTCTCGCTATCCGCGGGCTGCCGATCCAGCCAGAGCCCATGCGTTTTTCTCGTGCGGCATCGACCACTACGCGGCGCACTTCGATGGCGCGTTCGTTTTTCTCTGGCCGACTAAATTTTCGCCTGGCAGAGTATTGGACGCTTTCTGGCTAGCAGACGAGAAAAGGAAAGAATACATAGTCGCTCGCCGCCAGCACTGCGGGGTCTTGACGGATAGCAAAGCGTTCGCTTGAGCGCAACCTCTCCGAAAAATTTTGTCTCACCTGTGTAGGATACCGAGCAGTATGCGTATGGTTCTCTGTTGACGGAAGCGTCTCACGTTTTCCTTGGTGCTCCTTCGGTAGCCACACTAGGTGCCCAAAGTAGGCATTCGATTGTAGCCAACATGCTTTCCTTTGCGTTATTTCATTTTGGCGTCCCCCGCCCCACAACAAAAAAACACATTGTTGCAGCGCAGCGCATTGTCGCATGGTGAAAGTTCGATTTTGTCACTTATTTTGCGGAAAGTAATGGGCCACGGGATGCTCCAGTTGCCGGAAAGTTATTATATTGTTGCGATAGCAGCTATATGGAGATTGGAGACTCCAGAAGCATTCATTCCTGCCGTCGCCCTCATGTTAAAGTCCAAGGGCTATAACATCGTAACCGCGCGCCGCATGCTGTATGTGCGAGTGAAAGCGTGGGGGGGGGGGGCGGCATGGGTGAGCCGATGGTGGTGGCTCAGCCTTGTGTGCGCAAGGGAGAAAACTGGGGAGGAAGCGTGCGGCCTTCCGTCGCGCGCGGTACATCGGGGGAGTGGAGGGAGGGGGGCTGTAATCTCTGAATCTGCGGTTGCGCAACATGGCTTTTTTGCCTTGTTTGAGGCATCATATATCGTGACTTTTTCTTAGGTACGTAGATTTATTGGAGACTTATATGTATACTTAAATATCTTGTTGCGAGGTTTTGTGTATATGCGCAGTAAACTTTGTTTCCAGTGACACTTCTTTGCCCTTTATCAAACTGTGTCTTCCCATTTGTACATTCCATTGTATCTTCGCATTTCTAATGTACAAGGGCGAGTCAAATGAAAGTGAGCCACCCAACCCGCGCAATAATGGTTCGGCTCATTATTTGTGGGGCATGCACATAGCGCATAGGCATCTCATTTACAAAAGTGACATGCAGGGGTGAAGATAAATGTTCTTTAATGCTCTCATACACTGGGTTGAACATGGTTGCGTGACACAATGGATACTCCGAAAGTTGAAGAGCATGGTGTGGTGGCGTTCCTGACAGATGACGATGTTTCCGAAAAATAAATTAGTCGCCGTATGGCTGCCGTCTGCATTGTACATTGCACTTCATTGGCCACTGTGAAGCGTTGGAGCATACGGTTCAAAGATGGACGTGAAAGCTTCAAAGATGATCCATGGCTGGGTCAAAGCCACCGTGCAATCACCCCCAATACAATTGCAGAGGCTGATTAGACAAGAACGGATGATAAGCACCGATGCATTGGCATAATATGGATAAGCATCGATGAATTGGCATAACCCTTCATAATATGCTGTATTTCGGCACTTTCGCTAAATGAGGCATCGGCGCGCCTGCAGAGATCGATTATGTCCTCAATATAGGCGGTAAATGTTTCATTTTGTGTCTGTGGCCGTTGTTCGGCGCGTAACTTCCGCACGGCAGGGCAACCGAAAACGCCAGATATTGCCTCCTCGAAAGCGGGCCAGTTCTCAAACTCAGATTCGGGGTTCCTATACCACAGCTTCGCCATGCCATCCAGTGTTCGCGGTACTCAACTTAGCAGCGTAATCCCACTTGTTGGGTCCACTAACTTTTTCGTAGGAAGACAGCCAGTCCTCGACGTGCTGGTCTTCTGTACCCGAAAATACCGGGGGGTCTCGATGGCGAACCGGGCCGGGCAAAACAGCGGCCGGGAGAGGTGGCGGCGGTTGGGCAGCGTCAGGTTGCATGGTCGAGTGCAACGTGCGAGATCGGAGTTCCAGGGTGCCGGCGATGTGCGTACCCAGCACGTTCCACAAAATGTAAAGAGGTTTACTGGACGAGTCCAACAAGCAGGCGGTAGCTCGGAACAGTGCGTAGGGAGAACAAGATGGTGATGTTCGACCGCCGAACCCGTGCCCTCCGCTCTTGATAATGATCGCTTAGCCCGGGATGTGATTCTCTTCCCTTCTTCATTACACACTTAACATCTTGTCATCGATTGGCATCGCATGCTGGATGGACATCAACTGCATCGACTTTTCCTTGCCACTTTGTTGCCGCAGTTACAGGCGACGCTGTGTTGGTGATTCTTGCTTGGCATTGATTTACTTTGTCGGCGCGTCAGTGCGCACTAAATGTTCATCACCATTAAACTTATTCAAAAATCGGCAAAGTACGAGCTGCGACATATTTTCATTGACCGGTAGTGAAAAGTAAGGTTAAAAAAAATTCACCGGCGAGAACAACACTCCCCAATGCAAAATTTGAGCGCAGCCGTATACGTGTTTTCATAATAAAGCACGTTGTTGCGCTAGTTGGTGCACTGTATTAACAAAACACCAGCCAATAAAGACGCACACAGGAAACATACAAGAAGACAGCAAAGAGGCTGGACTACCAACTATTTATTCGACAGAACGGGGCCCTAATTTATCAAGGGCACTCTGTCACATGACCGTCGCACAATGGGCTTGTCACAGCCAACTGTCAAAAAAAAACAATAAATTCCAAACGCCGCATGCACCTTCTATCTTCCAAGGGATCTCGCATCTTTGGCTAAGCCCAGTGATGAATATGTTAGCAATACCGTTGTTAGATAATCGTTGCAAAGCAGAGTCAAAAGTAATAAAACAACTAAATAAAATCAACACTACAAGAAAGTAGTAAAACAACACCCAGGAACACTTATAATACCCAATACAACGAAATGACCAAACACCCCCCCCCCCCCCCTCAAGCAGAACTGAACATCATGTCACACTTCTCTCATTTTTTTTCAGTGTTTTTATTTGGTGATATATTGGCTAGCTCGGATAATCTGCCTCGTGCGGCACATTGCAAATGGAGTGAAGTGTGGCCCCACTGCCTCGCTAATCTGGAGATTGCGAGAGTGAGTGACAGAGAGAACTTTATTCGTCATAGTGAGGAGCAATTTATGTGCTCGTCAGGAAGGCCAGATGGCCGCCAGGCAATGCGTGACTGTGACCTCCTCGGCTGGCTCCACGGCTCGGAGTTGCGCTGGAGCTAAGCAGCACGTCCTCCCACAATGAAGGTGATTGAGAGGCGAGGAGATCGGGGGGAGGGGGATCCTCCTCAGAGTCCCAGAGGATGTGACTGAGCGTAGCTAGCTCGCAGCACAGGTGACAGTATGGACTTACTCTGTCCCGGTAAATGTGCGATTATACATAGGGGTTCGGGTATGAGTGTCTGTAACCTGCGCGAGGTGATCTCATGACGCTTGTTTAGTTTACTGCCTGGTGCGGGCTTGTCTGTCGTGTAAGACGGTAAGATTGGGTTATGTCGTGATATGAGTGCAGGACTTCGTTTGAGGTCTCCGATTCCGGCAGTCCCTCCATTCGGCTGACTAATCCTCGAGCATGTTGGTGAGCCGCTTCATTCCCTGGATTCCCCGCGTGATCCGGGACCCATGTCAACTCTATTGAATGTGGTTTTTCTGTGTTGTATAGTGACTGTAGGAACTTCAGTGTGGTCTGTGCCACTATTCCTCGCGCAAACTTTGTTGTGGCGGTTTTGGAGTCACTCATAACTATACAGGTGTCGGTTGAGGCCACGGCGAACGTACTGGCGGCTTCTTCTGCTTCGGCTCTCTACGGACTTCTGCAGCGCGTAGAGAGCTCGAAGCTGTCTGTGCCTTGAGTCCTGGGCTTGGAACAGCACAAATGGCGTAGGTGTGAGGTCGGTCACAGTACCAGGCTGCGTCGACATACGGCACGGCGGAGTTGGTCCTGTACGGCTTGTGTAGGGCCTGGGCCCTCGCACTTCTGCCGTCGTGGTGGCCGGCGAGTGTGTTCTCGGGCTGCGGTTTGATGACAAACATGCCCATTATGTGTGGTGAGATGGTGGCGGGGTGACTGCCCGTCGGGGACGCTCTGAGGCCTATTCAAGCGAGGATCCAGCGGCCGGTCTTGCTACCTTGGAAATGGTGAACCTGTGATGTGCGGTGTGCTTCAATTAGTTCATCGATGGTGTTGTGAACTCCCCGTTCAAGAAGTTTTTCGGTGCATGTGTGTCTTGATAAGCCGAACGCTACCTTGTATGCGTGTCGTATAACGTAGTAGAGGCGAGCTCATTCTGTCGGCTGTTACTGTAATTATGGTATTGCATAGCTGAGACGGCTGACTACAAAAGGCCTGGACTAGTTGGAGCAGATCCTTCTCCTTCATGCCTTGCTGACGCGTGCTCACTCTGTGTAGCAGTCCCTTGGTCTGGTTCACCGTCACCTGGAGCCAGGCAATTGTGATGCCGGTCCGCCGGTAATGCTGTAGTATAATGCCCAGTACTCGTACGTGCTCGACGTGGGTGACTGGCTGCCGGTTTATGCGTACCGTGATGGGAGGTGAGGGTGACTTGTGCTTGCTTCGGTTTAGTGGACGGATCAGGGGGGGTTCCGACTTGTGCTGGCAGTACTCTAGTCCTGCTGCGTTCACGTGTTGCACGACGATGCCGGTGGCATGTTGGAGCGTTTCTTCAACTGTGCCGTCCGACCCTTCACACGTCCAGAGCGTGATATCGTTGACGTGTAGCGTGTGTCTGAGTCCCGGGACTTCATTCAGTTCCATAATCAGGGTGCGCGTGGCTAGGTTGAATAGGAATGACGACAAGAATGCGCCTTGCGGCGTGCCTTAGTGCTCGAACCACTGTCTGGATGGAAGAAGTCGTGGTGTAATTGAAGCAGGACGTCTTGGGCAGACAAGCGTGCTCGAAAACCGAGCATCGTGGGTGGTAGGAGATCGTGTTCTTCTGCAAAGTTCTGTAAGCGGTGGAGTATGACATGCTCCATGAGCTTGCCTAGACAGGAGGGGAGTGAAATGGGGCGAATATTCTCTAGGTTCAGTTTCTTGCCCGGTTTTGTTATTGACACCACCCGTGCGTGTTTCCACTCAGGAACTAAACGGCTGGAGCGCTAGCACTCGTCCATGTATTCGGTTATTGCGCCCACCGACTTCGGGTCGAGGTTAAGCAGCGCATTGTTCGCAACCCCATTGGGGCCCGGAGCTGACATCGTGCGCAGCTTGTGCAGCGCAGCGTAGACTTCTGCCTCCGAAATATCAGCATCCAGCTGTTCGTTGGGAGCTCCGACGTAGCGTGGCATGTGAGTGTCGCTCTGTCTCGAGGTGTTAACGCACCGCCTGGCGAGCTCCGCCAACAGCTCCTCGTCGGTGCCAGGGTATTCGTGTATTAGTTGCGTCAGCTTCATGCGTGCTGCCTACTTGGTGTTGCTGAAATCCAGTAGGTATCGCAGCAGGTACCATGTCTTCTTGCAGTCCAGCTGACCGTTGATGCTATTGCAGATCTGGCCCCACTGCTGACGATTCCACTGTAGAAGTGTGAGCCTCTATCTCCCTTTCGAGCTTCGCTATACGCCGTCGCAGCTTGTTGTTGTGATGTTGGCACTGCCACCTGAGCGCGACGCTTTCGCGCGCTTCCCACATGGGCAGGAAGCGGAAATCCGTCGATGGCTGCTCTTGAGTCGCCGCCATTTCGTATGTCGTGGAAATCTGGTCGCGGCTCAGTGACCTGATCCATTCGTTTCGGTCCGATCTGGAGTCGGGTACTGGTTCTTCGCGTAGCTGACGGAATTGATCCCACTTCGTAATGCGGGCCGTGGCCGTCTACGCCCTGCTGGCGGCCGTTTGAAAAGCCAACAACAAAATGTAATGATTGCTGCCGACCGTGTGTCTGTGTTTTGTCAGCAGACGCCCTGTATGTTCTTGCAAAGGGAGAAATCTGACGTGGGGTCTCTGCACACACTGTTACCGACCCGTGTGGGTCGTTGAGGATAGTAAGACCTAGATCTTGCGCGACCTCCCATAATTGGGTGCCTTTGCAGGTGGGGTTCTGGGTAACCCCCCTCTGGGTGTTTCACATTCAAGTCGCCCAAAATCAGTATTTTCGCTCCTTCGGCCAGCAGGGACGCTTTGCGGAAGACTAGTGGAATATCAGAATGCTGAGGACGAAAAGCGGGCTGTCTCCCCTTCTCCTCGGTAGTGTTTCATGCAATGTGTGTTGGATGTCTGTGCCCTGAAATTCGTATTGTGTGGCTGTAAGGTCGCGGTGTACAAGAATTACCTTGTTGGGATGACGCCTGTCGGCCGGTCCTAGTTGATTGTATGGAGTGTAACCTGGTAGTTTTACGGGAGTGTTCGTCTCTTGGAGAGCTATGATGTCTGGTGGGCCTTGTGTGTTGTGTTGAATGTGAAGCTACAAGTGCCCCCGCTTAGTGCGGTAGCTCCTGCAGTTACACTGCCATACTGTCAGGGTTGTTCGTGGAGCCAGTTGCATTGTTGTCGGTGTGGGGGCCTACCTGGCGGGCTGGCGTTGGTGTGTGGCTGGCTTCTTATGGATTTCCTCTAGAATGTAGTTTATGCAGGTTTCCGTTGTTTCTTGTAGTGCGGCGAGCTTTGTGTCGTGTTTAGCCTGTGTTGCCTCCCACGAGCTTTCGAGTGTAGTGTGTTTGTTTCTCGTATCCATGCGGAACGCGCGAAATTCCTGAAGATTTGTGTTTATGAGTCGATCGATCGCCTTAAAGCGCGCCTCCAGCTTAGCTTCTTGGGCGGAGATGGCCGCCGTAATGGCTGTGGCAATGTCCGCTTCGGTATGGAGCGAGGCAGTGGATATAGCTGCCTTGCGTTTGTTTGAGGTTTGTGGCTGTGATGCCGTGCTAGTGGAGGCGGGGGAGTATCCCCGTGTTTGTGACGCGAGTGTCGATGTCGGGGTGGATGTGTGCGAGGCGAGGGCCCTGTCTACCTTAGCTTCAAAGAATTGGGCATAGCTAGATAATTTAGCTATCTTAGAATGCAGAGCGGAGATTTGGGCTTGCAGGACCGAAATATGGGCTCTCAAGGCGGAATTATCCTTTGCCATCTCCCTCACCTGGGAGCTGGATCCCAGCGACGCTGGAGGTCCCTGTTGCCAGGCCACCAATTTAAGTGGATCTCCGGGGCCTCGGCTTTACGACCGGCGCCGGCTTGCCGAGGGGGATCGTTGGGTTGAGCGAGATTTGGGGCGGCGGGTACGGGACCGGGACCAACTGGCTCGGCGTAGAGGTTGGCCGTTGGAGTCGGGCGGCGGGAATGACGTCGACTGGGCTCGGAGGCACGGGGAGCGGCTGCTGGAGGTGTTGCGGCGGAACGCGCTGCGCCGGGTGGCCCGGGCCGGTTCTTGTGCTTGCTTCATTTGGGGGCTGGGCGGCATCTGCTTGGCGAAGCGGTATTTGCAGTTTGAACTGCTGGTGTTGTGTGTTCTGTTGCGTGGGTGACGCGTGGGCGCGATTCACAGCTGCTGCCGCTGACAGAACTTCCATGCGACGTGCGTTACTCTGGCGCCATCTCGTAGCCACCGACGCCACACTACTCTTTTCCTACCCGCCGTGGTTGCTTAGTGGCTATCGTGTTGGGCTGCTAACTACGAGGTCTCAGGGCCAAATCCCGGCCACGGCAGGCGTATTTTGATGGGGTCGAAACACAAAAACACCCCTGTGCTTAGATTTAGGTGCACATTAAAAAGCCCAGATGGTCCAAATTTCCAGAGTACCCCACTACGGCGTGCCTCATAATCAGATCGTGATTTTAGCACGTAAAACGGCAAAATTTTATTTATATTATTTACGCTTTTCCTCTCACCCTTTCACCATAACGTCCTCCTCCGCTCTCTTCTAGCGTCTCTCGCGTCTTTCATCCCCCTCTGCGCTCCGCGTTCGCTTTCATCGTTCGCTGTGCTCGTTCACTCGGTTACGAGGGACAATGTCGACGCTCGCCGCCGAAACGGCCGCCTACGAACTGCGCTCTAAAATGGTTATGACAATGCATCGGTAGGATGCAGTGTCTGAATGCAGTCCCCCACCCTGCGGATTCTAGGCGATATTGTTCCCACTTTTCCTCACTTTCCGGTTCCACTCTATAACGGGCTACATTGCATTGGTCACAGCCCCTCCTTGTTACTAAGTATTACTATTTCTGAAAGTCGCCGTTGTTAACGCTGCTAGTTTGCAGACGTGTGATCATCAGCTGCTGACAAACATGCCTGCTGTATTGGTCAATGTTGAAATAAAAAAAGGGTTTATCCCTCTTTCATAGGAATTGGTAGAACACGAAAGTGAAATGTGTCTTCACTCAACACCATTTTTGCTTTTGCAAGCATTTTTGCTTCGTGAACTCCCGGTCCGCTGCAGCGAAAGGCGCACGCTTTGCGGGCCGGCGACCATGTTGCAGGTTTTCTTGGCGCGTGGAATCCTGTCGGCGAGCGGCGCCGAGCTGCCGTGAGTCGCTTTGACGATGGTACGAGCATTTTGGTACAACTCCATAGTGTCTTGGGCAGCCAGTTGAGTTGCGACGTGCTCAGTTTCAGCAATGCGAGTGGCAGAGTTCCCAGCGCGCGCGGCGAAAGCACGGAGGTATTTTGCTTGACGCTGGCGTGTCTGTCACCGGACCAAAGCAGGATTCGTCTGTCGAAGCCGTTGCCTTTCTGCGCCACTTAGCACTGCAGTTTTCTTAGTTGGTGCCATCGCAAGCGAAGCAGTAGGTGGCGTGTAAGCACTGCTGATGCATGTTGAAGCTGCATGCCGTAGGCGACGAGGTGCCGCAGGCTAAACGAATGCGAAACACAAACCATGTGCGCAAACTGCCAACGCCAGGCTATGCCAACTTTTTTAGATTGCAAGGAATGCAAAAACGTTGGGCTATACCGCGTCGGAGTCTCCGCAGCGCTATGACTACAGAAGCGCTCCCTGTCGGCGCTCGTTCGCTTCACGATGCAGTACTTCGCTTCACCGCTCTTATCTCCATATCACTTGCAGCACTGCCCAAGGTACAAGGCGCACACAGGAAACATCCTTGCGCAGTGGTATATAGTTCCGGTCATAACTGGCTAATTATTGGGTATACGCAAGAGAGTTTTATTTTTGATCCTACATGATACGGTACAGCGATACGTGACATGTTAGGACGTTTGCGCATGCACGTCATTTACCGAGAATTACTGTGGCAGTTACCGCCTGTAACCGTAATAGCCACTCTTACCGTGATCAACTATAGCAACATGACAGCGCTCATAAGCGCCTACCACCCGCTTCGATCCGAATTCGCACAGCAACAAGCGTCAAATTACGTCATCGCGAATTCTCATCGCAAGCTGAGGTCAAATCATTCAGTATATTTTGTCGTAATTATTGGGATGGGCTGTTTGATTTTAGGCTACAAGGACTACATACACGGCACCAAGCCGTAAAACTGATTTGATGTCTAGTTAGCAGATGACGCCACAGCATTAGCATTGGTGATGCGTTGATGATGCGGAACGCTAGAAAAGCCGAATTGTTCATTGCATCATTAATTTACTACCCCGCTGTTGCATGGGCCATGATGACGGTAGCGAGCAAACGCCAAGTAGACGCCGAGCAGACGCTGTGGCTCAGTTGGAACATTTGTACGGGCATTCACCCGTACTACTTGCTAAGGAGGCTGCAAGGTGACTGCAAGGAAAGCGCAAGGTAAAGCGATGCCCTGTTGTCACATGCACGTAAACGCAGGTAAGATTACGGCGTCAAAACAATTTTTTGCGTCAATTCATCAATCATGGAGTATGTAACAGGATGGCAAGCAGACGCTGAGCAGACGGCGCGGCGCGGATGAGCACATATCGAGGGGCATTCGGCCTTCCTATTGGCTAAAAGTTCGTGTAGCTTGCACTGTGCTGCAACCACCCAGCTATTTTACTCCTTGGTGCCGACGTCACATCCGTTACATCCGTTACAGGAAGTCAAGCGTGGACCCCAACATAACACATTTTCGTGTTAAAAGTGTCTCGGTAGTGTTTTTAACTTGCATTTCAATGGGTGGGGCCGCTTCTACCACCAGATCTGTGCCTAAAAGATGTGCCCGGTTTGAAAGGGATGTTTCAGTGCTGTGCGCTTTCTTCTAAGATGCACCACGAAATTTTTACAGAAGCACGCTCTTCATAACTGCCCTATGCAACGAGAAATTAAGTTAGAAATTTCTGGGTCCCATACATCCTTATGTGCTGGGGCAAATCTGGCAACCCCAGCCCGGCCTCGCCACTGCCCCGACTCCCATACTAACTGTACCATAGGGCAGGTGCTCCAGACAGCAAACAAAGAGGGGAAACAGAAACATAGAGGTGAACTGCCCTCGAGCACCTATACAGCCTCAGCTTTGTCTTCTTCAAGAGGTGCCGGCACGTACTTTGTTTGTCTGTTCCAGCTGTTCTTCTACACTGCCTACGTCACCGACTCCAGGAAGTGTATATTTAAAACACTTCGCTGGACCAAAGGAACAAAACCTATGTTCAGTTACTTGCCACCGGTATGGAGAACGACGATGTTTTCGGCTGCACAAGTGGCATGGTATGTGGTGTCTCTGTCACATCTGAGCCGGCTTAGTGCAAGCTTGTACCTTTTTATTGAACACGCAAATGAAACGCATCTTATGCTCACAATAATTTTTTTTGGTCATAAAGGAAGTTCGTGTCTTATTTGTCGAGTCTTATTATTGTACGAAAAGGTGTTCACGCCACTCGCATGGTGGCAAATTCCAATGTACATCCTATAGCACCTATTAGGTGATGACACCATTGGCTTGGGGAGAAGGGCTCCTCTCGAAGCGTTAAGGTCGCGTAATGGCTGAGGACAGACTGGAATTTTTCACTAGTTGGCCCTCGGTGTCAGCCGCAGTGGATGCTCTACAAAAAAGGCCGTCTGGAGTTTCTGTCGTTCCACTTCAGTCGCACAGCAAGGTCGTCGAGCCTGGCGGATGAATAAACCCTCGGGGAAAACAATAATAGCCGACGTGGCAGAAAAAGAAAATATCCTAGGTATTCAGATTTACCTAATATTCAAATAGCCCACAATGTCATTAAAACTACGTTATGCCGATTTCATTGACCTGATACTTCTAAGCTGTTTCTTTTTTAGAGTGAAGCTCTCTGTGCGTACGTTCCCGGACCTTGCTGACCGCGAAGGCAGGAGGCATGCGGAAGGCGGCAGCTGCTGCTGTCGCCTTGCCGGAAAGCTCAGATAAACAAAACAAAATAACTGCTTGTTTGAGGTCGAACCTCGCTCGCCCCTCACAGTAGCCCGATCGGCTTACACTATAGAGACACAATCGATTGCCAGCCAGCTCTGAGACGAGTGCCTCAAGCAGTGGCGTAGCTAGGTCGTCTGGCACCCGGGGCCCTTAGCTCTTCTGTCACCCCCCCCCCCCCTCCCGGGTGTAGTCGAGGAAGGCGAGGATATCGACAATTTTCGGGTGTCTTCAGACGTATATGACACCCCCCCCCCCCCCCTACTGGCCCCGTGCTCCCGGGGCCCACGGCCCCCCGGTGCTACCCCACTGGCCTCAAGTCCCGCAGTACGTGAATGCGCGCCCCTTACTAAGCAGGTTAAAGACGAAGAATGAGGCAGGCGAATAATTCTGGTGTTTTACGTTCCAAAACCACGGCTGTCTGATTTCGAGGCACGCCGTAGTGTGGGATTAACGTTGACCGACCTGCAGGGTTCTTTAAGAACATGCGTCTAAGTAAACGAGCGTCTTTGCATTTCGTCAATCATGCAATGGCCTTTATATGCACATTCCACCTCGCTATTCCTCCTTTGACGGAGATAGACTTCGTGAAATCACTGCGTCCACGTCTCAGAGCGTGCATTTGCATACGCTGCTGTTTACGCTTCGGCATACACTCTGCACGGTGTGGTGCACAAACATAAGCATTGCATTGCATTACATTACCGTTGTCACCTGTGCGGTGCATCAGCACGTATATATTGCACGAGTATACGCGTTGCATAAGATGGCAGTAAAAACTATTCTACACATCGCATTTAGCTTTGCAGCATATAAGTAACCTCTTCACAACAGCGTTCTTCGCATAAATTTGAACATTTACGCTCGTTCTATCCAATTTTTTCTCGTACACTCATCATCATCATGATCATCATCATCATCATCATCCTGTTTTATGTCCACTGCAGGACGAAGGCCTTTCCCTGCAATGTCGCCCGGCGCCAACCGATTCCAACTAGCGCCCGCGAATTTCCTAGTTTCATCGCTCCACCTAGAAGTCGGATACAACTTTAGAAAAAAGGGGGCGTTTACTCCTCCGAGGCGGAGGCACACGAGCACCCACCAATGGGCGCGCACTCTGGACTAACGTCATCAGCCGGACGGCCGGTGAGCCCGCCGGAGAACATGGCCGCCCGCGCTTCGAACTGGGCGAGGTCGCGTCTGCTGTGGGCTTCAGGCCCTCGTCAGAGTGAATTCCAGAACTGTTTGTGATGGTCTATCATGCCGGAAATATTACTACGAGCTTACGATGCGGCATTTGAGCCGCGTGCGGTTATTCTGAGCCGTGATCCGGCGAAGGAACATTGCAGCGAGCATCGCTGGCGCTGCGCTACGCTTTGCCTGAAAACAGGATCCCGCGGCGACCGCTACGAACACACATCATGCGTGTTTGTTCCATGTTTTATTTCGCTCCCGAGTGAAGTCACGACGAGAAAAGTTTTCCGAAGTCTGGTGCCTACTTTTAGCGGCGGGTGTGTTCGTGCACTTCACCCCGTCGGACGGGGTGAAGTGATGGAGCAAAACCATTCTCAGGAGAAATCAGAAAAGTGTGCGCGCATGAAACAAACCTACGAGTATCTCAACAGAAAATATTTGCAGAAGAAGCCTTCAATGCGAAGATTTGTCGCCGTCAACTTAGCGTGAATGATCATTGTCAGCAGTGAGATAGCCGAGCGTCTAGCGACGGTGTTCGAGCGTTGTGTAGCACCGTCGATTGATTGCTGTCCACCAGTGCTCACTGCAGGCGCAAGCTGTAGAATGCGTGCTGTGAACTTGTGAAAACACGAAACCAAAAAAATTTTAATGTTATGCTATTTAAAACCTAGAGTATCTATTTAAAACGATGAATGAAGCATTTTTGTACTTTCCTGCCTCGACCGTATTCTCGCCCCAGGTTTGTAATGATTGCGATAAATACATTGTTTTATATAAGTACTTTTTCCAATAGCAACTGATTCATTTTAAGCTTGGAAAATGAGCAGTAGATGCGCCGTGTACATGTAAACAAGCGCAAAAGCCATGCAGAGCTGCTCTTTCTACTTTTGTCACTTGCAATGAAGCTAAAGAGCAGACGACGGGCAGCGTTGTAGAAGGCACGGGGTTATTTTTCTGTCGCTATCCGGCATGTGCTGTAGCACATGAGAGCTCTACTTAACCAGTCACCAAAATACAAAAGTCTTTATTTATACCGAGAATTACGCGCTTCAGGAGCACGATTTTTCCAGTGGGACTATTTTAGTCGCGGAGGCAATCGGCTGTCGCGCTTCGGTCATCTTGGCGGGGCCTCCCCTTTTTTCTAAAGTTGTATCCGCCATCCTCGACTGCGTTTCCCTTCTCTTGGTATCTATTATGAAACCCTAATGGTCCAACGGTTATCTAACAGGCGCATTACATGACCTGCCCAGCTCCATTTTTTTTCTATTGATGTCATTTAGAATATCGTATATACCCGTTTGCTCTCTGATGTCAAATCAATTTGGGTTGATTTTTTTTCTATACTTCTTTTCTTTTTTCTTTTTGCTGTGTTCTATAGCCCCAGCGGTTACTCTCGTATCCCTTCTTGCGGCCTTCAGGGACACCTTCGCTTACAGCGGCATCTCCCGATTGTAGAAGCTCAGAAACTGAGGAAACACAGAGAAAAGAGAAGCAAAAAAGTGATGCCTAGCTATTGAAAGGGGACATCGCTGAGGTGAATGGGTGGAACATTTGTTTGTTTGTTTGTTTGTTTGTTTGTTTGTTTGTTTTCGTGTTTGGATTTCTTGCTGACTCGTACATCATATCGTCAGTATCAGACATTCTGTAGCCATTTTGCGTATTCAAAGGCACAATATTACTGATAGGTGAAATGGACAATTTTTTTTTTTTTTTGCAGTGACTTTGGTAATGAGTTTTCTTGCACTACGTCGAATCATTTGCTCGTTTCTTTTTTTTTCCTAATTGCAATGCTGTCCATTGTTACAAAAAAAGAGAGAAAATCAGAGCAGCGCCACGCGGTCAAACACGCTTGCTCAGTCCCTAAAAGTGCACAATATATGTTTACACCCGCCGTGGTTGCTCAGTCGCTATGGTGTTGGGCTGCTCAGCACGAGGTCGCGGGATCGAATCCCGGCCACGGCGGCCGCATTTCGATGGGGGCGAAATGCGAAAACACCCGTGTACTTAGATTTACGTGCACGTTAAAGAACCCCAGGTGGTCAAAATTTCCAGAGTCCTCCACTACGGCGTGCCTCATAATCAGAAAGTGGTTTTATCACGTAAAACCCCAAATTAAATTAATTAAATGATGTTTACGTTGTCTCATAGATGGACCCGTGGTGGCGACAGTGTCCAAGCAGCATCTGCATAAACATCGTTCAAACGTTTTATTGTGTCGGAAAGAGTTTGAGGACAGTGGCACAAAGGGTCGATGTTCACTTTCCAGCCAAGGGCATTACATCCCGGTTAGTGTTGAATAAGCTTGTGTTAAGGCAACGCTTAACCGCAGCCGACAAGGAGAAGACGCCTTACGTCAGTGCAGGCTACGTGGAGATGAAAGAAATATCACTTCCTTTCGAAGCTTCACATGTCGCGATGTCTACCCGCCGCAGTAAGCCAGTGTCTATGGCGTTGCACTGCTGATATCGAGGTCGCGAGTTCGATCCCAGCCGCCACCGCGGCTGGGATCCAATGTATGAATGTACGAATGTATGAATTTAAACAAGAAAAGAAGACAAGAATGAAGTTATGTAAATAGAGGACACGTGAAGCAGGAAGCACGGGAAGCGCGAGAGAAGATGAAGGACAGATTAGCTGGCATTGCTGACGTAGGCATGGACTGGTGCAGACGCATCGCCAGCTGTGACGTGATCGGGATTCATCGGGAACACGGACCGGAGAGGTTTGTTCGACGACAGCTCCAGCTCCTCGGCCCCGGCTATAGTGCCGCGGCCGTGCTCCACGGTGTCGGTCCAGCCCCGTCAAGCCGTCACCTGCGACCGTCCAGTGCCACGGAGGCAACCGCCACGTGATCGTCCAGGCGCACTATCAACTACGCCTACGTCCTGTGCCACGCGGCTCACGAATACATGGCTGCCACTGCGGAAATTAGCCCCGTCAAGCGACGGAAGTCGACGCCTGCATCACATCCGAACTACAAGGGCTGCGTCTTGTGCCACGCCGGACTGGCTCCCACCACGTCGTGACGGCCAGATTGTTTTTCCTTTGCCTTATTAGAAACTATAGTTGAAGAGTTCTGTTTGTTGTGCATGAGTAGCGAGGATAGGGATTGAGTGCTTGCTTATAGTGTTATACCTTGTAGTATTCTTTTGTCATTTTCCCTTATCGTTTCTGTGTTATAAATTATTTTGTATTATTACCGCGTTGTATCTTGTATCGTTCTAGAGCGCTTAAATTTGTGACATAATCATATCGTGATTTCGGCGAGTAAAACCTCAGAATCTTTTTAAAGACCTCTACGGTTACACAACGCATGGCTTTGCTCCGTGCACTTCTGTTTATCGACAAAGAAAGCCCTGGAAAGAGCGTCGTCTTGTGCGACACAAAGCCGGCTTTTCAATGTATGTTGCTAAACCTTGAAAACGGTACGCGCTTCATGTTGACGTCGGAAGTCATGGGCCTTCACCAGCTAGTGAAGGACAATGGCCTTCAAACTTATTTTCAGGCCTTACTTGGCGACTGCGTGATTCCTGACAATGAACATGCAGGCAAGGCTGGAAGAACTGACCTCGCTCGCCCAGCAGATTACCCTGATCGGCTCTAGACATTAAGGCCACAATTGCGCATATACTTCTGACTAGGACAACGGTACTAAGCAACTTCGCCATCGTGAATTCACGACTTTATTAGGGACCCAAATGTGAGACGCATCAGAATGCGCGAACTCCACCGTTCGATGCACCTTTTTGTATGCATTCGGTGCATCACATTTCTTTTATCGTCTAATATATTTATATTGAGCTGACTTGTGCCTTGTTCGATATTATTTCGCAACCTATCGACGTATTCCATGCTTAACTTTATTTATTTATTTTATTTATTTATTCACATACGATCAAGGCCACAAGAATTTTACAGAGAAGAGGGCAGAATCACACAAAATGTATGAGAGCATTTTTAAAGGCGATAATGTCAGTGATGGCTGCGAGAGAAGTACTAAGTGGCGTAAGTCACTGCAAAAGCGCCAAACCATAAATCTAAGTATGGGTTAGTGCGACACATGCCAATAACAACTTTTAAGCGACGATGGCGGCGATATGATTTGTAATCCGGCTTAAGCAGAGGGTGTTCTTTCAGGACTGCCTTATGTAACAAAGTTTGAAAGTGACAAATTAATTTGTTCTCATTATTGCATGGCGTACAAAAAGGAAGCAGTTCGAAAAAAAAATGTAAAGTACTGTTGAGTAGACGGGGGTTCAAGCCCCATTTAACAAATGGGTGCTGCAGGAGCAGGACTGATGTGACACAGCATTATCTTACAACCACAACTAGATATCAATAATAGAAGAACGTTAAGAAAATCAAACGAATACATAAAGCAAAGAAAAATAGAAGCGTAGACTGTTGGGCCATTTGGTGCATCATGTAGTGTCGTTGATCGGGAACATCGGCGGGAAGAAACGGAGTGGGCAGGACAGACGCTCGCTTACAACAGAAGTTTAATTAAAGGTTTTCCAGCGAACGGAGGGCTAGACATGCGCGTTCAGAAGGCTGGTGCAAAGCTCATGCGTAACCACATGCAAAAATTGTAAGAAATGCTAACACCCAAGAAGATAACTAATTTCTTTATCCGTCAGCGCCATTGATGGGAGATTAACGTACGTTGCAGATTGTGCGTAAAGCCCCTTGTGACTTACGCCCCTGCGGTCGTTTACCAGATTCCGCTCCGCTGCGGTAAAGTTTACATTGGCCAAATGGGCCGACGCCTAAAAGACCGACTCACGAAGCACTCAGCGTCTCTAAAGGTTGTCGCGGGTGGTGTGTACCGACCTGCATACATCAAAGATTGCGGTATCACTCTGCTAATTGGAAATGCAACCATTTTCAACAAGTCCCATGACAGACTGACGAGAGAAATTATTGAGGCTGGCCAGATATACGCGCAGTCAGCCACGTGTGTCCCGTCAGTTGCGCTGACGGATAAATATATTAGTTATCTCCTTGGGCGTTAGCAGTTTTTATAACTTTGGCACGCGATAACGCACGAGCTTTGCAGGAGCCTCTCGACTGCGCATGAGCAGCCCCCCACTTCCGTGCAAACCTTTCATTCAACTTCAGTCGTAAGTGAGCATCTGTCCTGTCCACTCCGTTTCTTCCCGCCCGTGTTTCCGATGAGCGACACTACCTAAAAAAAAATATTTTGTACGACAGGGCTTTTCATGATGTACCAAATATAGCACTAATATAAACAATATGCCTGTCTTCAGGTTAACCCATCCCCTATTCGCATTTCATTTCTGTCCCTCATTCCAATGTACATATTTCTAGGAAGTGACAGTGGTTGCAGCCTTGTGATTGAAAATGTAAGCAGGATCATGATGAAGTATGTCTTGCACCATTACATAAAGTTAATCCAATAAACAAGCAAAAGTCAACATAATACAAGATTATAAACACACTGTACTGTTGTCCGCCAAGATTGCGTCCGTTGTTGCCATTGTGGCAGAAGATGGCATTGTGGCCACACCGAGCATCAATATGAGTTTAGAGACAACTTCGGTGTAAGATATTTCATGAACCAAACCATCTAGATTCTTTCTATTTACATCCCACCATACACGCTGTTTACTGTGAAAGATCTTCAGAAGTAGATAGGCCATATACGACAATACTTCATGGTAGTATATTTTCACGCACGTAACACTTTATAGGGTAGTCACAAAACCGACCTCAGAGAACAAGCAAACCATGGTTTTATTAGAGAAATATCATTTTTTCAAGCGTAGAACACGCATTCTACGTACAGCAGTCACAACAATGGCGATGGTGGAGGCGGCGGGACAGCTGACGTGACACAAACAAAATAAATTTTGAACGAGCCGGGAAGAAAGCAGAGATACGTTCCGGCGTAAACTCAAAGTTCCATTGCAGTTGCTGTTGAATTGTCGGATGGGAGGCCCCATTGTCTTGCAGAATAACCTAGACGCCTCCGTGTACAACTTTCGGGTAATTCGGAGACGCGATTTGAAAGGAAAGCCAGGCAGGGCTACCACAAATAGAGTCGGAAAGAGCTGGGAAAACGATGTCAATTGTAAAGCTCGAGAATGAGTCTGTGCAAGCACAAGTAGAGACAATTAAGCAGAGGGTGAGCAGACAACATCGGGGCGCTCCACAACTGCCGCTCCCTTTGAGCCCAGATCACCAAACAATTGATAACAGCTTAACTTTGCTAGGACAAAGAAAGCGACAAGACGAACACTCGTGCTTTCTTAGTCCTTGTTTTTCACTTGCGCTGTAAATCTGTTACCACGAGTTACCAACTAGTCTAAACCAGCGAACAAGCTCGCAAGCGAGTTGTTTACTCGATACCAAAAGTTTCCATTGTGTTGTGACATCGCAGCTTCATTCACGCAGCCAAATTTTAGCTACGAGAGTGCACAGCCATGTGCGAGGGACGTCAGGCGCAACGAGTTCCGGGAGCTCCTTTCTCGTCTCCTTTAGGCGGAGATGGTTCAAATTAGAAAAGGAGTACCTGCCACGCTGTGCATGTCTTCTACGTACTGCCTGGCAATGTAGCACCACCTGGTTGATGGCACTCGCTTCCGCATGACACCACAGAACAAGTACAGAAACGTGAAAGAACAACTGCAAGTTATACAGCCCGAAAATAGTAGGACAGAGATGTATGTACTGTCAGAGTTGTCGGACGGTCCTACCGCTGTCGACCAGATGTAGGAGTCGTCGGACTAACTCGCCGCTGCCACCATTTGAAGGAGTTGAAGGTCGTAGAGAGGAACTCGGTGAACAGGATTTATTTACATATTAACAGTTTAAGCAAGATACATTGGCAGTCTAGCGCGACTCCCATATGGAGCTCGCAAGACTAACATACAGCAAACAGCTTACGAGCACACAGCACACTAGTAAATTTCTAGTATGACAGAGCACTCAGCTCCCGACAACGAGCACGACACGAGCACACACTAGCAGCCGGCAAACGCTGCTTATAAGCCCTTGCTCGACGTCATAGTTCGACGTCATTCAAGATGACCCGCCTTTTTGGAGGATGAGGTGTGCCGACTTGGAGGATGAGGGCTCACATACACGTGCCGCACATACACACAGGTAAAAAGGCCGGACAGTTCTCGGTACCGCCCAGCTTTCAGTGCCGACGTCAGAGGGCTTCGTAGAACTCTGCTTTGTCCCGGGTGGCTCGGCCAAGTACCAATTTCCTGAGTTGATCGCGCGCCACGTGGCTGCCGGCCCTTCGCAGTTCTCCGAAGGGCGCCCCGTCTGGTGGGCTTGGAACACGTGCAGCGGGCTGAAAGCTGGCACGTTGCCACCCCGTACGGCCATTCTTAACAGCTCCTCCATGGCCCGGAAAATCTCGCCTGGCCAGTGCTGGCAACCGCTGGGCAGGAAGAGAATGGCTGGCGAGCAAGACGATGGCTTTGCTCTCTGCAACCCCTGCGTACTTGGAATGCCTTCAACCATCTTACAACAACTGGCACAGAAGGGCCGACCCGGCAACACAATACCGCTCAGCGTTCAAACGCCCGGAATCAGCTGCTAACCCACGAGGCCTCCTATCACAATTCCAATGCAAGTCACTCAACTGGGAATCCCAAATTTTGCCCCAAAATTTCGTGCCGCCAAAGCGAGCGTTCACGTTCCCCTTTCAGTTCGACCAAACCTGACTGTCGTGCTGCACAAGAGTAAAGGTTTACGCAAAATTAAACCGAAGGCTCTCAAACACCAATACCCAAACATAACATAAGCAGCCTAACTTCACGAACAGCCTGTTCTTACCCTATCGCAGTGGCGTACTTATCTCACGTACTGTTGCCACTGAACAGTCTGGCCAACTCCACAGCTACGCAATCACAATCGCGCTAGCTTTGTGGTCCCTATTCCGAACACGTGCTTGCATCCTACAAAGTTTTCATCACGCTGACTCACATTTGTTCCTTTAGTCCACACAGGACACGTTCCTTAAACAAACAACCACACTTGCGTAACTTACGCAACACAGAGGAACCTTTGAACAAATGTTTCTTTTACTAACTAGCTCTTCGCACGCGCACCAGAGGAGTCAGAATACGGCTGCCCTCGACACACACGAGCAACCCAGTCATCAACGTTCTGCTTCCTTCCGTCCACACAGGACACGTGCTAATAGACTTAAGAGCTCTTCTCAGTGCAAATCGTGCACTTACTGAAAATCTACGCGCTTAACCTTAGAAAATTCAAAAAACACTTTAATAAAAGAAGGTTAAATAGCACACACGCGCGTAACGATAGGCCTCTCAACGATAACCTTGACCTTCAGGTTACTCACACACACAAAAAGCAAGCCTATATACTTATTAATGAACACCTCGCGAAACTACATGTTTACTTAAAACGCGTCTTTCAAATCTCGAGCTTCTCAAACAAAACATAAACAGAGCTCATGCCTTACATATTGAAAGAAACTTAAATCGCGAAAATTATCCGAGTGCTCAAAAATAAAACAAAACTACATGCTTTACTTCCACGGAAGCTCCCTTGGCCTCCCGTTCCAAGCATTTACAACTGACTCATACTTTTGAGCCGTACTCGAGGTGGTCGCGGTCCGAAAGCTACTCTGGCTACGGGGGAAGAACAAAAGGGCTGACTCACTATCAGCTCCCCCCAGACGTTAGAGTCCCCTGCCAATTTGCGTCCTCGCGCCTCGCTTTCAGCATGTCCTCGATTGACCGCGTCGCTACTCACTCCCCACCTGGTGTCGTCTTGCCACCTTGCGCTTCATTGACATGCACGCTGAGCTTCGAAGAGAACGACGGAACGACGAGGAATTTAACTGCCCCGTGCCCTTTGTCCGCGTCCGCGCAGAACATGCTTCGCGGTCCCCCTTTGACCGCTGGCTCGAACGATTAGGATGCGTCAACATCGTCCGTGACGACCGCACCTGTCTCTTCTTCGCGCCCTGCCTTTTCGCGCCTGTCGGCGTCTTTGGCTTCCCTACATTAGCCACCGCATTCCGATCCTTTCGGCGCTTCTTTCTGCGGCGCTTTCTCCTCGAACTCTCTTTCATGCCGTCATCTCGCGCCTCGTGCTGGCCGTTACACATCTCGTCGGCCCGGATCGGTCTCTTACCCGCACAGTCTGAGTGATTTACATTAAAATCTACTCTCACTTTGCCTCGACTGGCGGACAGCTCAACCGACTCTGGCACAATGCAGCAGGCTTTACTCGAGTTATGCAACTCGCACTCTTGCGAACTGCCCTCTACTGCATTGCCCAGCTCACGCTGTGCATCTGCACACAGCCCGTCGGTATCGATCGCTGTCTCACGCGCACAGTCCGAATGATTAACAAATGAATCATCCCTATCTAGGCTATCTAGACTGGCGGAGAGCCGCACCGATCCCTGAACAATGCAGTTGTTCTCTCGTGAGCTACGGAGCTCGCCACCCCGAGAACTATTCTCAACTGCATCGTCCAGTTCGCACTTCACTTCTGCACGCAGATCTGACTCGACATGGGTGCTCGCGTCTGTCAAGTCGGTAGTATTCTGTACCTCGCTAACGACCTCGCTACCATGAGATGCGACGCACACGCGCGGTAACTGTGCCAATTTGTTCGCAGCTGGCCTAGCTGTCTCTACAGTCCTCTGTTGGCACAGCACCTCGTCGCTCTCACTCTGGCCTTTAACGGCCTCTGTTGCCACTAAGGCTTCGTTAGCTGCTAGTACTTCGAGTTCACCTATGAACGTGCTGCTACTCTCACAGGTACTACTACCTTTCTCGGCTTTCGACGAAAATCTGCAATCTATTTCCTCACACTTTTGCTGCGTCCAGCCTACAGATTTCTCAAGCTGCTGTTGACTTCCTGCGTTTAGCTGCTGCAAATCCTGTATCTGTTTCTTTACTGCTGCAATTTCTTTTTCAACCTCCTGCCGTTTTTGCTCACGCTCTTGGCGTTTTCGCTCGCGCTCTTGGCATTCTTGCTTAATTGATTCCTGTTCCCGCTTTTTGCTTAGAATTCGTTTGCCCATTCGTTCTATGAATTTCAAATCATTGTTACTTTCTAGAATGGTTTTACGAATCTCTGATTCCTTCAAGTCCTCATCTACGTTTACCTCGATCTCCTCACACAACCACAACAGGTCAGCTCTCGTCAAACACATTAGGACCATGGTCGCTACTTTAAGCTTTGGCTCTGCTGTCACACAATACTTGTTGCGATACCCACGCAAATCAAAATACAAGTAAAAGATCCCAGCGAATCAAATCCAAAAACACATGAAATTGAAGCCTGGTAAATCTGACAGCCAAAACCAAACGCTTACCCACTGAAGCAGCACCATATCACCAGTCCTTCCCCGCCGTATCCAGTCAGTTGCAAGAGGTGGTCAATCTCAAGTCGCCTCCAACTTGATCAGTATGCCGGTCGGTCACCATGTGCCAACGTCCGTCAGCTGCCGTTGCTGTCGCCGAGTCGTAGGCCGATTTACGAGCCGCAGGCCGATCTAGAAGCCGTAGGCTAGTCTAGGAGCCGTAGGCTGATCTGGGAGCTGTAGGCCGATCTCACCGCTGCCATTCAGTTCTAGGATTTGGAGCGGTCGTAGTCGTAGGGATGGAGCTTGGGAGGAACTAGGATTTACTGGCAGTATTTACATTTTGAACAGGACATACATTGGCAGTCTAGCGTGACTCCCATATGGAGCCCGCAAAACTAACATACAGCAAACAGTTTACGAGCACACAGCTCACTACTACATTTCGACCATGACAGAGCACTCAGCTCCCGACAACGAGCACGACACGAGCACACACTAGCAGCCGGCAAACGCTGCTTATAAGCCCTTGCTCGACGTCATAGTTCGACGTCATTCAAGATGACCCGCCTTTTTGGAGGATGAGGTGTGTCGACTTGGAGGATGAGGGCTCACATACACGTGCCGCACATACACACAGGAGAAAAGGCCGGACAGTTCTCGGTACCGCCCAGCTTTCAGTGCCGACGCCAGAGGGCTTCGTAGAACTCTGCTTTGTCCCGGGTGGCTCGGCCAAGTACCAATTTCCTGAGTTGATCGCGCGCCACGTGGCTGCCGGCCCTTCGCAGTTCTCCGAAGGGCGCCCCGTCTGGTGGGCTTGGAACACGTGCAGCGGGCTGAAAGCTGGCACGTTGCCACCCCGTACGGCCATTCTTAACAGTACACACAGGAGGACAAGTGTTCACTACAGCATTGAAATATAAGATGACAGACCATGAATACAATGAACCTTTGACTGAGCGCAATGCCAAGCGGCTGATATGCTTTAATACAGCCCGTCGTCAAATCAAAAACGAAAATAACGAGAACTGCCTCTCACGTAGCTCGCTATAGCAAGTATGATCTCTACGATGCCGATCAAATGTAGCAGAGACAAAATGCTCTAAGCTTTTTGTTCGTAAGTCCTCTTCGCCGTTATGGCCGGCCGCTATCGCAGTAAATATGCCCACCCAGAGCCGAATTAAGAAATATGGGGCCCTGGGCTAATGCGCATGCAGGCCCCCTTTCCCTATAGTGACCCCCCTCCCTGTCGCCTGCTACGCTACTGGAAATATGAGCTGTTTAATTCCACCACATTAAAAAGAACGAAGTGCGATCAACGGGATTATTATTAGTGTTATTATTATAAGGAAAACAACAAAACTTTCTTGAAACGCTTACGGTTGTGAACACCAACACATATGTTCACTTTGTGATTAATGTGCATTCAATTTTCAGCAAAAGCTAGGCTTTAAGGAGACGTTTATTGCACTCAAGACGAACAAGAACGTAGAAAAGACAACACAGCTCAGATGTCGATCCTCCTGAAGCGAGACTTTGTTTGCATCACTAAGTTTCATCCCGTGAGGAGTCGCATGGTTGCATCCAAAACATTCTTTATTAAAATTCAAGCATCAGACTGCAGTAATCGTTATACACGTTACCCTATAAATATGCAATAGATATATACAATACTTAAGGCAATACAAACACCATAAAAATGCACTAGAATACATATGAAATTTACCAACTGTAATTACAAAACATTATTTGAAAGTATTTTCCTTAAAGGTAAGACAAGCAAGGACGACACCAAATAAACGTGGCACTATCAAAAACAACAAAAATACAGTTCTTTATAAGCATGCTAAATATCACGAGAAGAACAAATAAGAGACGAACAACGAACATTTGCATATCTTGAATTACACTGCTCAGCGTTTCATTGGCAACGGGGAGGCTGGGAGGCGACACAAAGAACTTATTGGAACTGTTCATGTATAGCGCAAACAGTCCTCTTTTAAAATGGCATCTTTCGCGCCTTCGCTTTGGCGAAATCAGATATAGTCTGTTCGAAGGATAGATCGTGGAGGAGGTAACTTTCAATGGACATGATAGCAAGCGAGTTCACCTTGTCGTCAAGGGGGCTCGAACGAAGGCGATTTTTTATCAGCGACAACTTGGAAAACGATCATTCGGTCTAAGAGCTTGCCACGGGTATGCTTAAGTACATTTGCAAAGCAATAGAAAGGTTCGGAAACACATCAATAAGTTTCTTTCGTGCAGTAACTTCATTATTCCCAGGGGACTCGTGTTCTGGCACACAGAGTTGTGCAGAAAGTTCGCAAACTGAACGATTTCAGTGGAAAATGCTGGCTCCAAATCATTTTTGTAGGTTCTCACCACCTTCTCAGTCTGCTATGCCAGAGTGGCCTCGCTCCCAACTTCTGTCAGCAATTTTACGAATCCGAACCTCTCGCAGAGTTCAGTAAAGGCAGCCTTTCGCAATCGCAAAGCAGAGCCTAGACTGTCAAGTACAACACTGTAGGTCTCTACGATAAACTTTTTTGTGCCTTGTAGTGCACTTTCGCTTTTTCCGTCCGAGTGCTTACTCAAAACGATGCGTTTACCCTCATCCTGATAACATTGATTGGTACCCCCTTAGCGTGCGTGCTCTCTCTTCGAAGGTTTCAAAGAGAGGTCGCAAAAAATTAACAAAGCCTTTTAGACAGCTCAGCAGGTCTACAGCAGTTGAAATGTCTAGGCCTGGTTTCTAAAGTGGGACGCTCGTTTTGTCAAAGCGCTCCAAGATTTCACTCCAGAAAATCGCCATGAATGCGGTCTCTAGTTTTGTCATTTTCTTGAAGAGAGAGTGCGCTTCGTTCCTAGTGTCACCGTTTTCTTCCTCGTTTTTTGATATAGCTTCAAGGCAACGCAAGACCGCCTTGAAATTTTTCAGAATGGCCTTACATAATTCAGCGTGTCTTCTTTCTTTCTTTCTTTCTTTCTTTCTTTCTTTCTTTCTTTGTTTCTTTCTTTCTTTCTTTATTAAAACATAAAACATACAGCCAAATATTTTCTCAGCCCGCCAAAGCAATGATGCTTTTGAGCGGGACTGGGCAGTGCTCTGGCCCAAATCGCACAGTCTTGTGCTCTAAGAACAGAGGAAGCAATAGACAAAGAGTAACCTGTAGTCCGCGAAAGCACCGATGCTTTTATGCGGACCACTGTGTATATTTTGCCTTCAACAAGGCACAACACAAGGACACATTTTCGAACCCTCCTCCCTTCCATGCCCTCACCCTGTTCCTCCATCGCTCGTCTAATTTCTTGTATTTGTTCCTGCACGAGCCATAGTTTAAGCGAAGACATATTGTTACGGGGTTACAGCAACAAAATAAATGTACAGCACATCCCTCTATTTCATCATATACAGTTGTCAATGTGTTGGAAAAGTAGCAGTCATCAAACACTATTGGAAAGTAAAAAAAGAACAAAATACACATAGAAAGAACACAAAACTCTAGTCTGTTTTATACAATTGCTAGCGAAAGTTCATCAGAAAATTCCTGCCACATGTTTTGCTTTTGCTATTCCCAGTCACTTGTCAGAACCGTGTGACGCACAAAATCGTTTATTTTCCTGAATGACGATATTTTGGGAACTTGTGTCTTATTGAAGTAGAATGGTACATAACATGTTCGCGTTCTTTTACCGTAGTTCGTGAATGCTTTAGCCCGAACGAATGTTTCAGTCTTGCGCAGATCGCGGGTTTTGACGTTTTTTTGTTTTAAAGGATTCATCAAAATAATGCTTCGTAAGTATCACGGAGAGACAAAGTTGTTTAACATCAAATGTACTATGTTCTGCCATCAGCTCACTGTGGCCGATGGAATTGCTGGTTGTTCCGTAGGCTATATTGTTCTTTATTTTTTTGTATTATTCTATTTAACACGTTTAGCCTATATGGAGAAGCAAGTCCGTAGATCGTAATGCCATATCGTAATATGGTTTCCCCTAGAGCTTTATATGTGAGTTTTCTTAACCGAACCTCACATACTGATCTGATCTTGTACATGACTGCACATACTGCTCGGAGTCTTTTAGCTAAATATCTATGTGATGGACAAATGAGAAGTATTCATCGAAATAACACCAAGGTACTTTATTTTTGTGGCATACTGCATACTTTGGCAGGAGCATCCAATGCAGTATTCACTATGCAGGTATAGATGTGCAGTTAGCTGCAATTTTTTGTGCGGGCTGTGAAAGCAGATTAACTGTGTTTTTGCTTTGTTCACAAATATGCAGTTGTTCTCAAACCATGTTATTTTGTATATATCGTCCTGTAACAAAGTAACGCATTCATTAACATTTTCATGGGGTAATAATGAAGCAGTATCATCCGCAAATCGGTATAATTTTGAGTTTAGCGCCAGATGGGCTAAATCGTTCACATACAAATTAAAAAGTAGTGGGCCTAGTACGGATCCTTTTGGGACTCCATGCTTTATGTGTATTAACTCGCTGTCTATATTTTGAATTCAAACGACCTGATAACGATTTTTGAAATAGTCTTTAAAAACGTCTATGAAAGGCCCGCGGAATTCTATTTGAGCTAATTTTTCCAGGACTATTTTGTGATCTAACGTGTCGAAAGCTTTCTTCAGATCTAAGAAAAGCCCAATTACTATCTTATTTTTATCTATTTCACTGTTAACTACGTCTGCAAAGTCCTCTAGTAGTGTTATTGTGCTTTTCTTGCAACAAAACCCATACTGTGAATTAGACAACAGATGAAACTTTTCGTAAAAGGAAACCATGTTCTTGTGCATAAGCTTTTCTATAACACGCGACAATGTCGGCAAGATTGCTATAGGTCTGTAGTTTTCGCACTGTTGCCTTTTGCCGTTTTTGTAAATTGGCCTAATCAAAGCTATTTTCATTGCATTGGGAATCTGACCCGTCCTAAAAACTTCAGAGTAAATATATAGGAGCACACTCTTCAAACAAGCAAAGTTGAAAAATATCTCACGAAATCTAATCCCATCATATCCTGGCATTCTCGTAATGGAAAATGACCTTATTACATCCCAAACATCGACAACAGTTACCTCGCTCAAGTATGCAGAGTTGACGTTTGATTTGATTGTTGTGTCACCTGTACCCCTAGGGCAATTTTCCTCAAGTTTCTGAACAGTATTAGCAAAGCAGTTATTAAATTCGTTTGCTATTTCATCCATTTGTCTTCTGGGGAAATTATTTCTTATGGTTTCGTCTATGTTGCGTTTCGTTTGTCTGCCTGTTAGAGAATTTGCTATGTTCCACGATTTTCTCAAATTAAACTTACACTTGTTCAGCTTATTACTATAGTATTTATTCCTTGCTAGCCTTAGTGAAGATGTTAGCTTCACTAAGGCTAGCATCTTGATCAATAGTATCTTGATCACCTGGTCTCAGAGAGACTTTTCAAAACAAGCTGCTGGCCAGTTCCGCCCATGCTGGCGAAAAGATACCTCCATCGCTTAGGTGAGGCAACAAAGAACACATACACTCTCTGAATTACAGTGAAAAATTTGACTGCCTCACGGCAAATGTCAACGCTACACGCGCCAACTAAGTTCAGTGAATGACCAGCACACGGGACGTAGACTGCCAATTCGTTCAGGTGTTTGATTTGAGCTTGCAGTCCTTTGTATTTTCCTGACATATTACTCGCATTATCATAAGCTTGGCCCCTACAATCCTCAATTGAGATGCCATTGGTCGTCAAGAGGGACATCACAGTATCGAAAAGATACAAGCCGGTATGCGATTCAATTGGAACAAATCCAAGAAAGCGTTCGTACAGTTTCCCATTTAAATAGTATCGTAAAACAACTGACAGCTGATCAACGTGAGTAAGGTCTGGAGTCGAATGAACAATTAAAGAGAAGTATTTTGCGCGTTTGACTTCATCAACGAGACGTTCCTTCACAGCCTTTGCCATGTGCTCGATAAATTAATCACAAATGGTTTTTGACAGATACGATGGGTGACCTTTTCCTTTGTTCCCGTAGCGTTTGATGTGCTCCTCTAAAAAGAGATCAAACTTGGCAATGGCCTCAAGCACTCCCATATAATTGCCATTTCTCGGTGAACCAAAAATCTCCTCACTGCCGCTAAATGCTAGGTTGCGCTCAGCTAGAAGGTTAACTACAACGACTACGCGTTTCAACACCTCTCTGTCCAGTAAATAGTCTCAGTGACAAGATGCTTAACCAGCTCCTTGTCAATTGTGCTGCTCGAGTTAGAGTGGGCGAGCCATGCTGCCACGTAGGTCCGGTGCTCGACGCTATTTCATGTGCGCAAACCTTTTCTTCTCCTCCTTTCCAATCAGAAAGGTCGTGCGTAGTGAAAGCACTGGGGTTGCTTGAAATCGAAAATGATTTGCACATGAAACAGTAAACGGAACCTTTGGACTCCGAGTAAATTAACCAGTGTCGCTCGTACGCCTCCCCATTTACAGCCTTTCGCACGAAAAGTTGAGGTGACATATAGCGTTTCTGAGTTGTGTATTGCCTTTCGGAAGACCGAAAATTTTCTGCCCAATTTTGAAAATACAATGGCCCTTTATCAAGGCATACACTCCGAAAGCTGTCAGTAATAACGTCCGGCCATTTAGCAGGGTCACTTCAGAGAATCTCGCAACGTACCTCTTGCTGCGGGGGTGTCTGTACTTCTCTGTTGCCGCGTCTCATTCGTCCTCTCGAGGCACACTTTGTGGGTGGGAACATGATTATTTGAAGCCAAACTAACAGGAAACAAGTGAGTTGGATCTTGGAGTGTTCTGTCCTGGCGTTCGTCAATAGAAGGAGGCACATCGAGGAGGTTTGGCCCCTGCTGATCAGCAGTAGTAGAAATCGGGCGTGGCGTACCGGACACCTGGAGCTCTGTGGCAGGGGCCCAGCCAAGTAGCATAGACGTTGCTGACTCAGGAGCAGGACAGAGCTCGCTTAGCGTCGGTTGCTCACAAATATGGACGAGCGCGGTTGGCACCGTTTTCACAGGATCCAGACAACCAAGATGAGTCAAACCTTGCTTCTTGCCAGGAAACCGTGGTGATGGAGTTGGCAAGTCCTCCACAGAAGCACAGACGGTACTATTGGGAGTTTGACACGGACTCTGGGTAGAACGATCATACTGCTCCGCGGAAGCTGCATTCAGTAGGTGCTTTGTCATCTTTGCTAGCTTCTTTTCACGCTCTTCTCTTTCTAACTTCGCCTTTCGTTTAGACGCACCACTTTGATGCTTCCGACCGAGCATTTTCGCATGAATGGATGCTAATTGTTCCCCGGGCACTTCGTCAGTCCGACGCGACCGTAGGTGTCCAACAGTGGCCGTCCCGATGACTGGCGCACGCTGCCTGGATGGTACGTCGCTGGCCGAGAGTGGTGCGTCCCCGGGGAGCTACTCAGTGGGCGGGCTTATGCAAGCTTAACCGGCGGCTCGGGACTGAATCGCAGCCCGCGATCAAGTTCCTTTTATAGACCCGCACCACGTCTGTCTGTTACTAGCGCCAAAGCAGGCGTTCACATACGCATAGAGTTCCTTGTACAAATTCCCTCCTCCTTCTACGTACAAACTCACTCCTTCTCCCGTTCCGGTCTCGCCTTCCTGTTGGCTAGGAGCAATCGTCTGTTCTGGGAGGTGCTCGATTTTTCTTTCGCCCCGTCGACGCCGAGCGCGAGAACGAAGGGGGGAGGGCGACTCCTTGCGCGGGCGAAGTTACGTGCCCTCCGTCGCCTCTGAGTCAATTTTTCTTACTTCTTTCTGGAAAGTTCGGCGGCCAGTCTGACCTACTTTTTCCGTCGAGCGCACGCGAGGGTGCGCAGCCACTAGGCAGGAATGGGCCCTAGAGACTGGCCTTTGTGTCCAGCTCTCCAACTTCTCCCTCCACTCTTCCACAACCCTAGCCCGAACAGCGAACATTCCATGCCCCACGGCACGCGGACAAAAGCACGTGTGACGTCTTCCTTCCTTTCTTGCGTAGACTCTGCCATCAAACTCATCATCAGCTGCTACCGGACTCATCCTCCCCCGCCCCAATTACCATCACAGTAAAGAAAAGTCGAATGGGAGACAGTGTTGGGTATTGCAGCACATACTTTCTATGAGAAGCACAGCGGCGGAACTATTTGAGAGCTGGAGGGTGGCGTGATGGTGACGAGGGGCAAGGGAGATTTAGATCCTCATCCCACATTAGACGTTTAAGGTGTTTCCCCCTTGCCCCTCCTCTCCAGGCAGCAGTGGACAGACGGACTGACAGGAAACTACGAAAAATCTTCCAAGCAAACGCACCTCGCTTCGTAAGAAAGAGGGCCCCGCCGGGGTGGCGGGGGATTCCTGTTTTTGCAGCTGATCAGGCTAAACTGAAGCCCCCTGAACTTCCTAAAGTAGTGACACTCTCCTCCTCCACCTTCACTCCTCCTTATTTCATCTCTCTTTCACGCTCCCTCCTCGACCGTGGCGCCACCTACACTGCTCGAGCGTAGCAACGGCGTCAACATGCGCTTCTCGCCACTCCGTGGACGCTTCTCGAGCAAAAATGGCGCAGAAACAAGGCGCGAGGGCCTACTTGATGCTGTTAAGGCAGTAGCGACGCGGCGGCTGCCTCGACGGAGCGCGCGAAGAGGAGGCGGCATTCTTCAAAGCGTGGCGCTACTTTACGAAGTTTAAGGGGCTTTAGGCTAAACGCATGCTGTTAGATTAGGCGGGGGGCCCCGTCTGCACGTTCTGGTTTTCTCGCTTCATACATGTCGCTCGAACTTCCGTTGCCCATGGTTCCCTGTGCTAAGCAGGTTAGAATAAATGGGCCCCCTTCTCCTACTCTCCGAGGTGAGGCCCTGGGCTGCAGCCCCCTTAGCCCCCTCCCCCCCCCCCCCCTTAATCCAGCGCTGTGCCCACCATTCCGATTTGCTGACATGTTCTGATGGCTTTAGCGCGAGTACCTTCATTGTGATATCAGCTAACTATACGGACGCTCGAGGTCATCATCGCTGGCGCGGCCGCACTGTCACGGTAGGGAGACGCATGCGCGGCCCTCGCATCGAGTGCTAAAAGGTATCTAGGGACACGCACTGTTGTAGCCTTCCGCAGCGGCGAAGCCAGGCCAGTGGTGGCACCCGACATCAAGCACAGCTTTTAGTTGCCGTCAAGAGCACACAATACAGATAACACAAGTAAACAAATCAGAATAAAACCGTAAGTACATCAAATTCATAATGATTCTTTTTCAACAACCAAATTGCATGAAATAGGCAATTTAGCATATTTAGCCCCTCATGGTTCTCTCGTCTTGCTCATCGTCTGGAATTTCCATCTCCCGCCTTCCCCCTGTTTTCTCCGCAGTTTAGCTTTCCAAGACAGTGAATTGCTAATATTAATTTCTCAGTAAAAGTACGAGGTTTCATTTTTTTTGTGTTTGTGCTCTCGTCTTTTGAAACACAGAGGAGGAGACGTGCGCGGACCTGCACCCTCCCTTTATAACGTGCGCCTGGTCATGGAACCGCGCTCTGATCTCCCCCATTCCACCGCCTTGGGTGACCTTGATCCCGTAACCTCCAACATAAGGCACACAGGAAGCCGGCACACATCAAGCCACCATTATTTTCCGCTCACCATTGCAAGCTTTGCCTCGTACGCACAGCATGCAGTGCGCAGGGTGCGACAGCATCTTATCCTACCTAGACTTTATACGAAACATCACGGCGACAATGAAGGCGAAAATTCTGCTGGAGCCTCCCTATCATTGCCTCTTTGCAATAAAATACACACTGCGCAAGTTTGTCCATACGCACATCTGACGTAGGGCGTGCATGATGCAACGCAAACATTAAGTCCCAACCAGACGTACGCGCAAGCAGGTGGCCGAACGTGCCGCGCCGCGTCTGAGTGCGTACGGCGTCAGGCGCGCAGCTGCTTCGCGTGTCGACGCGCGGCGGTGTGGAGACCCGGCGCCTGTGCCGGAAGCTGCCGCCGCGTCACCAGCCCGACGCGCCTCACGTGACCAGGGCGAACCAACGTGACTTCCGGAAAGATTCCTCGCGCGGCGTGCAGGCAAGCCCGGGCATGCTGCGTCCGTTGTGATCGAAGTTCCGCGGGCGGTTTTGGTATTTTATGACGGCAGCCGCTGAAGTCTTCAGCCGTAACGGCTGCATAAATAATGAAATGTTCATCGCCGAAGTTCGGGACCTGACGCAGCGTGCAGCACGCGTAGGACACATAGCACGCGAGTGATGTTATGCCGATGCTGCTGGATGTTTCACCGGGTTCACAATATTCGTAATAAGTCGCAGTTGAGCTGACTGAGAAACTAGGAGTCCTGCAATATGTTTTTTTTTAAATGTAAGAACAAATTTTAAGTTAGAACTTATTCTGTTTTATTGCCATATTTAGCACATTGTTCAACGTGACCGTTAAGTGAAGGCTGGGGAGCCTTCGACACAGGAGCCTAGCAACACTGCGCCTCCACGACAAAACGCGCGGCGACGCGCGGCAACTCGTGCATTGTTTGGGTGCGCGCCCTTTTCCTCTGTCGGGCGCGACGAGACCTCTAGAGAGCACGGCGCGTGCGGACGTGTTCCAACGCGTACGTCTGGTTGGGGATTTAGAGCACACCAACGTCAAGATGACACAACGCAAGCGGCCATTCAGCCAATCAACACTTCTGCTACAATGCGATGCGCCATGTAAGGCAATAGAGGGTTTTAGATTAGGAGGACGCAAGCGTTGGGGCCCGCTAGCACTTGGGACCCCAACGCTTGCGTCCAACTAATCTAAAGTTCTCAATGAGAGTGCTCAACTCCTCGTTGGCTACAAACAATAGCGCTAAAAAAAACAACGCACTAACCAAACACGTCTCGCTCTGTGCTCTGCGTACTACACAGACAAGCAGAAATACACGTAAGCTGTTTGTTCTGACCTAACCACTCGTATTGCACCAAGAGCTGAACTACTTCAACGCTTGCCGTCCTCATCACCGTCTACTATTGTCAGTCAACGCAAACAGAAAGCTTCGCTTAACCGACTCCCACGTGCCTGGGATTTGCATGATGTGTGTGTATGGGCGCGTGTGTATGGGCGCGTGTGTCTGTGCGTGTGTGTGTGCGTGAGTGCGCGTGTCTGTGCGTGCGTGCGTGCGTTTGTGTGCGTGTGCGCGGGTGAATGTGGGCCCATGGTTTCAAACCAGCCAAGAACATCGAAGTACGGTTCGCGGGGGCGTCAGTATACGAAGCATTCGTTGCAGAATTCGTAACACTGAGAAGCTGAATATGCTTGATAAAGCAACCTTAGTAGAAAGGAAAGGTGCGCAGTGCTGGTAGCTGAATGATCATTTGCAGGGGGCTACAAACGGCTAAACTGTCGAAGGTTAATTGCGTAAGTATAAGCAATGCAGCCTTTTTGTCATGAAGAAAGGAAATAAACTATACTCAGGTCCTGTCGTAACATGGCAAATAGGGAAAGCTGCGGGATCACTTCGGTTCGCTTAGATCCCACCTCTGAGAGCTGTCGTCTGCTTATTAAAAATGCCATGGTACCGACATTACAAATGTCCTAGCAGCGTGTGCACAACGTGTGGCTGCGCATTTCACACCCTCGTCTATCGGCCCACACATAGCGTCTGCGATCGGGCTACCCGATCTCGGAGGTTATTGTCCAATTTTCCTGTTTCTAAATTTGAAAGCCAGGTGGTGACACTAGTGTAAAAAATACATTTCAAGTGAATTTACATTTAAAAAATATCTCATCATGAGAAGGACAAAATCTGTAACGAACACAAATACTTGTATTCAAAAAAACAAAAAATATAAGAAACACGCCAACTATATTCCTGCTAAGGTGGCTGCTCATTGCTCCTGGGGAAAAACTCGCCGTCCGCGTAAATACGTTCCATACACCAAGAAATGAGACATCTAGCCATCCTAGGACGCTCGGGACGCTCACGCGCTGTCTGGTTTCCTGGCATTCAGCGAGTGTCACTCCATTATCCCTGCAGCTGAAACGTGCACCGGGACTGCGCCTCATGCCTCCGGTCACGCGCTGGCAGCGGCAAATTCGCCGGCACCGCTCGTCACGACGGTACCACCGGCCGCACCATTAACACCTGAGCCTGGATCCCAGCTCCTTGTTCTTGCTCCATGTCCTTCGGTTAGAGCCCGCCCGCCGCCTTCTCAATATGCACATCAGACCCTGAGTGATCGGCCCTCAGAACGGAGCCCGGCGATGGCTTCCTAGTCACCAATTCGAAATAGGGCTTCAATTGTGCCCGAGGAACCGAGTACCCCTATGGACTTGTCTTCTGTGCTATCATCTGGGCCACCTGTGCTGTTATCGCCTGCATGTGGTCTGCGTTTGACGTCACTACGGATAGCTGGGCGATGCTACGTATGCCAAGCTATATTACCACGTGATGTCCCGCCGAAGTGTACATTATCGGCCATCGCAATAAATGGGGCGGTTTGCCATCCTGAGCACGGTTTCTCGACTGACTCTTTCTGGCAGGCATACGCGGTCCTATGCAGTGTCACCACATGGTGTCAGATGTGGGCGGTGGTCAACTACCTCGCTGAGGCAGTGAAAGGCAGCACAGAAAAGGGAAAACAAGCCCGCAATGGTAACCTCGGGGTTACCGCCACCGCTTGACTTTGACAAAACGTCCGAGTGGCCGGCGTAGATCGACAACTTCGATGACTACCGATTTGCCACAGCTCTCAACGAACGCTCGGCGGAGGCCCGGGTCCGCACACTACTGTGCACAATGGGACGCCAATCCCGTGAAATCTTTGCTACATTTGGGCTGACCGAAGAAGAAGCAAATAGTTTTGATGACGTCAAGCGGAGGTTCGACAGTCATTTCGTCCAAGAACGGAACATTGTTCATAAGACTGCCTGATTTCACAAATTCCAGCAGCAGCCAGAAGAATCGGTGGATCAGTTCGAAACTGCACTACGTGCTGGCATACCGCTGCGACTTTGGGGATATGAAGAAACGAATCATCCGGGACATGTTTGTCGTCGGCCTCCATGACGCTCAACTGTCCGAGACCCTGCAGATGGATCCGCAGCTAACATTGGCTACGGCGCTGGCCAAGGCTTGCCTTAAGGAAACCGTGTGACAGCAGCAGCAGAAACTTTGACCGGAAAGTGTCCACATCGGGAGCTTGCCAGAACTTTAGGACCAGGGAGCCTGCGTAGACGCCATAGGCCACCAGAAGCACCCACAACACAACAAAGGACGGTGCCCCTACGGCGCCGGCAACGCCCACCCGAGGTCGGCGTGCCCGGCCAGAGCTTCCAAGTATCATAACTGTGGCAACAAAGGACATTTCGCGAAAGCATGCCTCAAGGAAGAGGTGCCAGCACAAAGTTACGCGTCTCGATTGTCCAACATGACACCAGAGAAAATTTCATTGGTGCGATTGACGCTGCTGGTTAAGGCGCTATGTGTAGGTTCTGATAAACTGGGTGCCTATCCTTGCTAAGGTTGATTCGGGAGCAGAAGGGTCGGTTTTACCGCCTACTTTTCCAGGATCGCTCGCCCACCTTGATAAGACAGACGAAATACTACAGGGGGCTGGTGGCAACAAGCTCAATGTATTAGGTAATTTTTTAGCAGAGATTGCCTGGAAAGAGAAAACTGAGCGTCAGACGTGCTATGTCGTTAGCGCTCTCCGTGACGTACTTCTCGCGCTGCCAGCCTTAGAGGCATTAGAAGTCTTCATATTTGCCGACTCACTTACTGCAGCCAAGGAGCGGTATGAGATACTCTTTCCAGACGTGGTACGTAGCCTAGGAGCTATTCCAGGAGAATACACTATCAGGTTGCAACCAGGCTCAATGCCACATGCTATAACCATGCCGTGGCGAGTGCCGATTCCACCCGTGGAAAGGCATAGCACGAAATCGATAGACTATTGGGCATGGGAATAATTAGAAAAGTAGACGGCCCCAGAGTGCAGTGCGCATGAATCGGGCTGGCCACGGAACAGTCGGGGGCACCAAGAGTATGCGTAGACTTAACAAAGTTAAATAAAATCGTTGTTCGTGAGCGCTTTACGCTACGTTCCGCTGATCAAGCTTTAGGCTTTCTGGCAGGTGCGAAATATTTTTCGAAGCCTGACTGACGCCTTCTCGGGGTTCCATCAAATCCGACTAAGTAAAGACGCCGAAGAGCTTATCACATTCTTGACTCAGTTTGGGAGGTACTGTTTTACCTGGCTACCTTTCAGAATTACATACGCTCTGGAGTACTTCCAGAAAAGAATGTCCAAAATCATATGTGACCTGCCAGGCGTTGTCAATGTCATGGATGACGTTTTAATGTGGGGCGATACGAAAGCCCAGCATGGTGAACCATTATTGGATGTTATGTAGCGCCTAGCTAGTGCAAACGTGACTGTGAATAAAGAAAAGTGACTGTTTCGTGTTTATAAATTTTTGGGCCATATTCTGAATGGGAACGGCATTGAGCCGGATGCCGTTCCACCGAAATATGTCGCCGAACTAAGAAGCTTGCTCGACATGGCCAATCACCTAGGTCGCTTTTTGCCCCCACATGGCTCAAGCTACGGCCCCGATGCGGGCTCTTTTTCAGAAAGATAGCGTATGGGTCTGGGGGTGTGACCAAGAAAAAGCACTGAATGAGCTGAAAAGGTTAATTTGTTCTGCGCAGTGTATGGCTATGTACGATGCAACGCTTCCAACCGTTCTTTCAGCTGACGCATCCTCTTTTGGACTGGGATCTGTCCTTTTACAAACGCAGAAAGACGGTCACATTAGGCCAATAGCCTTCGCGTCTCGATCCCTCACGAACACAGAGCGACGATAGTCCCAGGTAGAAAAAGAAGCGCTGACACTGACATGGGCAGCCTAAAGATTGACGAGTACATACGTGGCCTAAATGTTGTTTTGAAAACTGATCACAAGCTTTTAATGTTGTTGCTGGGCCAGATGGCCAGCTTCGCCTAATGCGCTATCTTTTCAGTGTCCAGTACGTTCCCGGCAAAGCGCTAGCCACAGCCGACACTCTTTCGTGATCCCCTGTGACCTGCAGCGATTCAGAAAAAAGTTTGAGCATGTCGGATATGACATCGTACTAGAAGGCTTGTTTGCTTGGTTTGGAAACGGGAGACCATTTTTTTGCTAGAGGGCGAGAATCTCAAATAAATAACCCAATTTGAAAACATCTGCGCAGACTGTGTAGAAATAATTGGTAGCGAAAACCAAATATTCCTTCCTTCCTCGCACGTTACTGGCAAGAACGAGCATGTCTTAGCATAGCTGCATGTCTCCTGTGTAAATGAACAAGGCTGGTAATGCCGCAGTCGCTCATAACAGAAGTGCTGCGGAAACTGCATGATGGGCACCAAGGCATCGTGCGTTGTCGCAGTGTTGATAAAGGTTCTGTCTAGTGGCCAGGACTGAGCACTGAACTGGCACAGCTCGTTAATCAGTGCACTGTTCGCGCATAACACACCCCTCAACAAGTCGAGCCCATGATAGCAACCGCAGCACCATCGTTTCTTTGGGAGAGAGAGGCAGTAGATCTGTGCGTAATCAACAACCAGACATACGTACCTTGTCTTTTACGTTAACCGAAGGTTGCCATTCTTCCTTCCACAACGTCTGGAACTGTCATTGAAAGGCTGGAAATTATTTTTGCTAGGCATGGAATTCCTGAGTGCGTCGTAACCGATAGCGGTCCTCAATTCGTGGCTGCCGAGTTCTAACAGTTCGCTGTGTCATACGGGTTTCGCCATGCCCCTATAGAGCAATAGGGAAGTAGAGCAAATGGTTCAGACGGTTACGCACCTCATTCTTCAGTCGGAAGACCCTTACCCGGCGTTGTTGGCTTACAGGGCAACGCCCGGCATTCTTGGAGTCAGTCCCGAGGAGTCAGGCGACTGAGGACAAGGGTCCCAATGCTAGCACGTCATCGAAATCGGGGAAAATGCAGCCCGAAAGTGGGTACCAGCGGAGAGATGGTAAGGAAGCGTCAGTGGCGCAACTACAATAGACTCCATCGAGCCTGACTGCTTCGTAGGCTTGAAGCAGGTGACCTGGTCTGGGTCACGGACATGCAGTCCAAGGCCACAGTCCTTGCAGCGGCGCCGAAACCACGGTCATACGTGGTGCAGACGTACGACGGCGTTGACCTACGCTGAAACGGGAGAATGCTTAACCGTCTTCCAAAAGAGACAGCGAGCATGTACACTTACAAGTTTCAAAAAAACGAAGAGCAGCTGAGCGCAGGCACAATTGGCTCATAGCACAATGTCTCGACTGCAAAAGATTTAGCGGTGCCTCGAACTCTTGAGGTTGCCAATCGTGGCCCCACTTGCACTGTAACGTGGTTTGGTAGAGTGGTGAAGAAACCCATAAGGCTGGGCGTTAATGAGTAGGGATTGTGGCGCTTTGTTTTGTTCATATACAACATGTTCTTTGCCGCGTATGCGCGTTTGTTCTGTTCTGTTCGGTTCTGTTCTGTTCTCGAAAAAGCGGGATGAGCTGTTATCGCCTGTCTGTCTTCTGCGTGTGACGTCACTACGGATAGCTGGGCGACACTACGTACGCCAAGCTACATTACCACGTGATGTCCCACCCCCCCAGAAAAGTTTATATTATCGGCCATCGCAATAAACAGGGGCGGTTTCCTTTTTGCCACCCAGAGCACAGCTTGTGGACTGACTCATTCCGGCACGCATACGCGGCCGTATGCAGTGTCACCACACCGCCGGCCCCCCGTGGTTCTCAGAAGCGTCCTTCGGGACACTGCACCTGATCCGTCTTCAGCCAACAGTGACTCCCAACGCGAGCGCTCCTGTCTAACGACTGATTACACAGTTGTGCCGACATGGGGCTCGGTTTGCTATAAAGGAACCATTAAAGCTTTGGCCCCCACAGGCCTCACGAAGATTCCGAACAGGATTATTCAGGCAAATCTATACGCGTGTCTTGGCACCGCAGGCGTCCGCGACTTCACGGGCACGAAGAAGTAAAATACCATCACTGTGTGGCTCCCGACATTGGCTACTGTCGAGCGTTTGCAAACGCTTCAGCGTCTCTCGAGCACAAGCTAAGTCACGGTGCCGGTCCAGGTGTGCCAGGTAGAGGGCTCGGACTTAGAGCGCTTCTCCGTTTACAACGCTGACGTTGGCGAGGACCAGGCTGCTCTCCAGCGTGAGCTGTCCTGTCCTACTCACCCCGTCATTCAAGCGCGTTACATTGGAAAGGGGCGGAAAGGGCCCGCCAACTACACCCCAGCCCGCCTGTGCTACTCTACTATGGCTGCATTCTACGGCCACGGCCATATAATCTCAGTGTCGTCTATAGTTACATCTGTTTCCGACCTGGCCAGAAGCACCGATCCTGTCCGTTTACAACGCCAGATGAAGCTGTACCAAGCGGCCCATTGTCTTAACTATGTGCACTCTACAAGACCAACGACCACGAGATCACCTCTACAACTTCTCCCACAAAGCAAATTGCCACACAGAATGTTCGTCACTGGATTCATAAGCAATGGCCTCAAGATGCTTCCACACAACCAGTGCAGACATCTAACAGATTTGCGGCGCTCCAGCGGGATGACGACGACTGGGCAGAGCTTTCCAAGCCCGATCCGCCTGCACCCCCTTCCCAACAAACATACAGTGACAAAGTTCGCAAAGACTGCCGTCGCCAGCTGGTTATGCCGAAGCAGAGCATGCCGGAACATCCGCGTGATGATATGGCAGCAGTTGACAATCAAATTGCCCGCCTTTCAGCGGAGGTTTCCAAGCTCCGACAACACCGTGAACTATCGCGCGTCGCAGACGAGCAGTGGAATCTCACACCACCACAAATATTGATTCCGCTGCATCATCGTCTATGTTGCGCCCTACTGTATTGTTCACTAATTCGACCAGGTCTTCTGCTCCGATGCCGGATAACTCCACAATATCCCTTCTGCGGTTCATGGTCAGCCAGTTATCCAACCTGATATCTGTGATTTTAGAGCGCCTGGACTCGTAATCAAAATGGCGGGTACAAGTATTTGTGGTCTGCTGCAGATGAACTGTAGAGGCCTCTCTATGAAAGTGGGGGGGGGGGGCTTAAATCCCGCCTTTGCATGAACAAGCTGCAGGTTGGGCCCTGTTACTGCAGAAGACCAACGCCTTCCCTGCCATTCCAGGCTTCAGTGGATACGTTGTTAAGAATGGCCGTACGGGGTGGCAACGTGCCAGCTTTCAGCCCGCTGCACGTGTTCCAAGCCCACCAGACGGGGCGCCCTTCGGAGGACTGCGAAGGGCCGGCAGCCACGTGGCGCGCGATTAACTCAGGAAATTGGTACTTGGCCGAGCCACCCGGGACAAAGCAGAGTTCTACGAAGCCCTCTGACGTCAGCACTGAAAGCTGGGCGGTACCGAGAACTGCGGATGACCGGCAGCCACGTGGCGCGCGGTCAGCTCAGGAATGGGGTACTCCGCCCCGCCACCCGAGACGGAGCACAGTTCTACGAAGCCCTCGGTCGTCGACTCCGGAGCCTTTGTGTGTATGGGCTCGAACTTGTGTGCATTAGTGTGTGTGAGTCATAGTGCGGGGCGGCGGCAAGTTTACAATGATTGGATGAACCTTCCCGACCATTCCTGCTCCGTCCACGCCGAACGATGACGTCGAACTATGACGTCAAGCGGAGAGCTTATCAGCAGCGTTTGCCGGCTGCTAGGGTGTGCTCGTGTCGTGCTCGTTGTCGGGAGCTGAGTGCTGTGTCATACTCGAAATGTAGGAGTGAGCTGTGTGCTCGTAAACTGTTTGCTGTATGTTAGTTTTGCGGGCTCCATATGGGAGTCGCGCTAGACAGCCAATGTACCTCGTGTTATTAAATGTAAATCCTGCCATTAAATCCTGCTCGCCTAGCCCTGACGTCCCAGGTTCATCTCTACAGCTACGACCGCCAAATCTTACAACTGAATGGCAGCGGAGGGATCGGCCTACGGCTCCTAGATCGGCCTACGACTCGGAAACAGCAACGGCAGCTGACGGACGTTGGCACATGGTGACCGACCGGCATCCTGATCAAGTTGGAGGCGACTTGAGATTGACCACCTCTTGCAACTGACTGGATACGGCGGGGAAGGACTGGTGATATGGTGCTGCTTCAGTGGGTAAGCGTTTGGTTTTGGCTGTAAGATTTACCAGGCTTCAATTTCTCTGTGTTTTTGAATTGATTCGCTGGGATCTTTTACTTGTATTTTGATTTGCGTGGGTATCGCAACAAGTATTGTGTGACAGCAGAGCCAAAGCTTAAAGTAGCGACCATGGTCCTAATGTGTTTGACGAGAGCTGACCTGTTGTGGTTGTGTGAGGAGATCGAGGTAAACGTAGATGAGGACTTGAAGGAATCAGAGATTCGTAAAACCATTCTAAAAAGTAACAATGATTTGAAATTCATAGAACAAATGGGCAAACGAATTCTAGGTAAAAGACAGGAACAGGAATCAATTAAGCAAGAACGCCAAGAGCGCGAGCGAAATCGCCAAGAGCGCGAGCGAAAACGCCAAGAGCGTGAGCGAAAACGCCAAGAGCGTGAGCAAAAACGGCAGGAGGTTGAAAAAGAAATTGCAGCAGTAAAGAAACAGATACCGGATTTGCAGCAGCTAAACGCAGGAAGTCAACAGCGGCTTGAGAAATCTGTAGGCTGGACGCAGCAAAAGTATGAGAGAGAGAAGGCAGCACTGATCAAAGAGATACAGTATTGTGATCAGTTATTGGCACAGAGACAACAGCGGCTTGAGAAATCTGTAGGCTGGACGCAGCAAAAGTGTGAAGAAGTAGATTGCAGATTTTCGTCGAAAGCCGAGAAAAGTAGTAGTACCTGTGAGAGTAGCAGCACGTTCATAGGTGAATTCGAAGTGCTAGCAGCTAACGAAGCCCTAGTGGCAACAGAGGCCGTTAAAGGCCAGAGTGAGAGCGACGAGGTGCTGTGGCAACAGAGGACTGTAGAGACAGCTAGGCCAGCTGCGAACAAATTGGCACAGTTACCGCGCGTGTGCGTCGCATCTCATGGTAGCGAGGTCGTTAGCGAGGTACAGAATACTACGGACTTGACAGACGCGAGCACCCATGTCGAGTCAGATCTGCGTGCACAAGTGAAGTGCGAACTGGACGATGCAGTTGAGAATAGTTCTCGGGGTGGCGAGCTCCGTAGCTCACGAAAGAACAACTGCATTGTTCAGGGATCGGTGCGGCTCTCCGCCAGTCTAGATAGCCTAGATAGGGATGATTCAGTTGTTAATCATTCGGACTGTGCGCGTGAGACAGCGATCGATACCGACGGGCTGTGTGCCGATGCACAGCGTGAGCTGGGCAATGTAGTAGAGGGCAGTTCGCAAGAGTGCGAGTTGTCTAACTCGAGTAAAGCCTGCTGCATTGTGCCAGAGTCGGTTGGGCTGTCCGCCAGTCGAGGCAACGAGAGAGTAGATTTAAATGTAAATCACTCAGACTGTGCGGGTAAGAGACCGATCCGGGCTGACGAAATTTGTACCGGCCAGCACGAGGCACGAGAAGGTGACATGAAAGTGAGTGCGAAGAGAAAGCGCCGTAAAAAGAAGCGCGGTAAAGACCGAAAGACGGTAACTAATGTGGCGCCGCCAAAGATGGCGAGAGACCCAAGAGGGCAGGGCGCGAGGAAAAAGGTGCGGTCGTCACTGACGATGTTGACGCATCGAAAACGTTCGAGCCACCGGTCAAAGGGGGACCGAGAAGCTTGTTCTGCACGGACGCGGACAAAGGGCACGGGGCAGTCAAATTCCTCGTCGTTCCGTCGTTCTCTTCGAAGCTCAGCGTGCAGTACAAAGAAGTGCAAGGTGGCAAGACGAGACCAGGTGGGGAGTAGCGACGCGGTCAGTCGAGGTCATGTTGAAAGCGGGGCGCGAGGACGCAAATTGGCAGGAGACCCTAACGTCTTGGGGGAGCTGATAGTGAGTCAGCCCTTTTGTTGTTCCTCCGTAGCCAAAGTAGCTTTTAAACCGCGACCACCTCGGTTTCGGCTGAAAGTATGAGTCAGTCGTAAGCAATCGGGAACGGGAGGCCAGGAGAGCTTCCGTAGTAGGAAAACGTGTTGTTTTGTTTTATTTTTGAACATTTGCAAATTTTCGCGATTTGAGACTAGGATTTCTTTCAATATGTAAGGTATGAGCTCTGTTTATGTTTTGTTTGGGAAGCTCGAGATTTGAAAGACGCGTTTAAAGTAAACCTGTAGTCTCGCGAGGTGTTCATTAATAAGTATATAGGCTTTCTTTTTTTGTGTATGCGTGAGTAACCTGAAGGTCAAGGTTATCGTTGAGAGGCCTATCGTAACGCGCGTGTGTGTTATTTAACCTTCTTTCTGTTTAAGTGTTTTTGAATTTTCTAAGGTTAAGCGCGTAGATTTTCAGTAAGTGCGTGATTTGCACTGAGAAGAGCTCTTAGGTCCATTAACACGTGTCCTGTGCGGTCGGAAGGAAGCAGAACGTATATGACTGGGTTGCTCGTGTGTGTCGAAGGCAGCCGTATTCTGACTTCTCTAGCACGCGTGCGAAGAGCTAGTTAGTAAAAGACACGTTTGTTCAAAGGTTCCTCTGTGTTGCGTAAGTTACGCAAGTGTGGTTGTTGGTTTAAGGAATGTGTCCTGTGTGGATTAAAGGAACAAATGTGAGTCAGCGTGATAAAAACTTTGTATGATGCAAGCACGTGTTCGGAATAGGGACCTCAAACTTAGCGCGTCTGTGATGACGTACCTGTGGAGTTGGCCAGACGGTTCAGTGGCAGCAGTACATGAGATAAGTACGCCACTGTTATAGGGTAGGAACAGGCTGTTCGCGAAGTTATGCTGCTGAAGTTATGTTTGAGTACTGGTGTTTGAAAGGCTTCGGTTTAATTCTGCGTAAACCTTTACTCTTGTGCAGCGCGACGGTCGGGTTTGGTCGAACTCAGGAGGAACGTGAACGCTCGCTTTGGCGGCACGAAATTTTAGGGCAAAATTTTCTGATTCCCAGTTGAGTGACTTGCATGGAAATTGTGATGGGAGGCCTGGTGGGTTAGCAGCTAATTCCGGGCGTTTGAACGTTGGGCGGTATTGTGTTGCCGGGTCGACTCTTCTGTGCCAGTTGTTGTAAGATGGTTGAAGGCATTCCGAGTACGCAGGGGTTGCAGAGAGCAAAGCCGTCATCTTGCTCGCCAGCCATTCTCTTCCTGCCCAGCGGTTGCCAGCACTGGCCAGGCGAGATTTTCCGGGCCATGGAGGAGCTGTTAAGAATGGCCGTACGGGGTGGCAACGTGCCAGCTTTCAGCCCGCTGCACGTGTTCCAAGCCCACCAGACGGGGCGCCCTTCGGAGGACTGCGAAGGGCCGGCAGCCACGTGGCGCGCGATTAACTCAGGAAATTGGTACTTGGCCGAGCCACCCGGGACAAAGCAGAGTTCTACGAAGCCCTCTGACGTCAGCACTGAAAGCTGGGCGGTACCGAGAACTGCGGATGACCGGCAGCCACGTGGCGCGCGGTCAGCTCAGGAATGTGGTACTCCGCCCCGCCACCCGAGACGGAGCACAGTTCTACGAAGCCCTCGGTCGTCGACTCCGGAGCCTTTGTGTGTATGGGCTCGAACTTGTGTGCATTAGTGTGTGTGAGTCATAGTGCGGGGCGGCGGCAAGTTTACAATGATTGGATGAACCTTCCCGACCATTCCTGCTCCGTCCACGCCGAACGATGACGTCGAACTATGACGTCAAGCGGAGAGCTTATAAGCAGCGTTTGCCGGCTGCTAAGGTGTGCTCGTGTCGTGATCGTTGTCGGGAGCTGAGTGCTCTTTCATACTAGAAATGTACTAGTGAGCTGTGTGCTCGTAAACTGTTTGCAGTATGTTAGTTTTGCGGGCTCCATATGGGAGTCGCGCTAGTCTGCCAATGTATCCTGCTTAAACTGTTAATATGTAAATAAATCCTGTTCACCGAGTTCCTGTCTACGACCTTCAACTCCTTCAAATGGTGGCAGCGGCGAGATAGTCCGACGACTCCTACATCTGGTTGACAGCGGTAGGACCGTCCGACGAATCTTACAACGTGTCTCCTTCGATGAGCGACCACCTCTAGCACATGGGTGTCCCTCCTGGAGAGGCGGCAGTGTATGTTGATACGCACTATTAACAGGTCCGCCGTTCTCTTGAAAATTGGTGTAACTCATATCAGGCGGTAGTGGCAGTAGCTGTGAAGTTACCCAAGGCAACTGTTGTGGTAGTGTCATGCTAATTAAGACCAGCTGGTGGCTCTTCTTCACGCATTAATCTGGGCTGGTTATTGAATGTACGTCGACAATACCCAGAGTCTATTATTGTCGTTGGTGGTGACTTCAACGCCCTCACCCAGATTGCGGATACCCCACTTCTAGCCTCAGAGATAAGCGTGTGCGGCACGCCTTCGCGGATGCGTTGTTCGTTCTACTGAAGCATCCCGATTCAGCAATGCGGGCTGTGCCTCAAGCTCGATGTACAACATACGCCCCGGAGCTCACGTGGTGGTCGGGTCCCGGCACTCCGATTTGGCACCTGGAGCCTGACTGCTGGAGTAGTGACCACCACGTTATCATCCTCGGTCTTTATCCGTCGCATGCCCGCCGATTAGGCCGCAAGTGTACTATGGCCAACTAGGACTCCTTTCGCTCCATTCTCCAAGACACCTCTGTGTACTTATCGCCACTACTTGTTGACCGCATCCAAAGTGTGCTCAATGAAGCTACAACCATCGGCTGGGTAGACGTTGATCGACCGGCACCGGATGCCGGTCTGCTCAGCTTGTGGGCTGCTCGCAGACAAGCTGAGCTGGCAGCATCCCGAAGCCCCACTTCTTCACAAGTACGTACAACCCAGTAGAAAAAGACAACAGGAATTCCGGTCGCAACTACATAAATTTCTGTCGCGACTACCGAAATTTCTGTTGTACGACAGAAGTTCCTGACATTTCTGTAGCTGCGACAGACATTTGTGACGTTACGACAGAAATTGTGATGTCGCAACAGAAACATTCTGTCGCGAAAAGCAAGACTTCTGAAGTCGCAACAGAAAGCTTTGACAACAGCTTTTTATCGTGCCAGCGACTCTGACGTTACGACAGCAATTCTGACGTTGCAACAGATACATTCAGTCGCGACAGCCAAGAGTTCTGAAGTCGTAAACAACATGTTCTGTCACGACAACAAGAATTTATGAAGTCGCAACAACAACTTTCTATCGCAAAGCGATTCCGACATCGCAACAGGAACTCTCTGCCGGGACTACACATTTTCTGTCGTGGCGTTAGAAATGTGCCACTTTCTGTCGCAGCGACATAAGTTCTGGCGCCGCGACCGAAGCGCTTCCGGTCTCGATGCTTTAAAATTGTGTCAGTTTCGTATCGGCGGTGTAGACTGTACTTTTCTCTTGCACGGTATTCAATCGTGCTTCTCTGAAGCCGGCAATGCTGATAGCACCGACACCGGCATTAAAGTCGACGTGGCCAATTGTTATAATTGTGCCGTGACGACGAGGCAACAGCAACACGCTACCGGCCTCCTCAAAATCGGCCGCTGATCAAAATCATACCATCTGCGGGAATGGCTGCGTATCCGTTTTGTTTTATTTTGTAAGATGTGGCACACAGGCCTGTGGACTTACATGTGTCGTTACACTCACACATTAGTTAATTTCCCAGAAATATTGCATAAGCTTTTGCGAAGCGAAAAAGAAGTGCTGGGTTGTTCCATAAAGTTGCGTGAAAAGCTGTCTCGCTCGGGTCTCATTATTCTGGTACAGCGCTGCCGGGAGAAGCCAGTATGCAGTCAGAATGAACACTCATCCACGAATGTTTATGTAGCTATCTTGCATAGAACACAGGAATTATATGTGCGCTCAAAATTGTAAAGAGCGAGAGACAACTGTCGAAATTAGCATTACCAACCCTAACAGTGCCCCCGGTCACCGTTGTCTATTTCTGAATTTCTTAATTAATATGGATATTGTACAGCAAAATTGATGTTCTAGCATTCCACGATGTACCTGTCAATGGTAACAACACTTTTGCTCTTCTAGAGATGCGGCAGTTGACGCGTTGCAATGATAGAGCATCTTGGCTCTTAATATGCAAACGTAAACATCAACGCAGACAGATTCGTACTTTTGACACAGCCAATATGTACACAAAGTGCCATGTTCGGCGTGTTGCTGTAGTAAGATGCTGAGCTCGGAATCCTTAGGTCCGAAGTTCTAATCCCCGGCGGGGAAGTATTTTTATATTTTTCAGGAGGCTCCCAAAAGTTGAGAGCTGGCAGACCAGCTCTGGGCCGTCCGGCAAGCCGAAGATGCCGCCCGAGTCCAAGGACTTCGAGCCGCCACCTGAGGTCACCACAACAAAAACTGCCGGACTAGTCTTTAATAAAGTTTCTTCTTTTTTGCACTAACAAATTTACATAGCCTTAAAGAGGTCCCTGCTAATTTTTAATTAAATATTGATCAATAGCTACAGGACTTCACACTACAGACAACAGAACGTCACACAACATAACGATAGACAACAGAACGACAGAAACAACGTCCCAAAATACGACAGGCTGAAATTTCCTGTTGTGATTTTTCAAGTGGGAAGACTGAATTTTCTTACTGCTAAGGCCGGCATATATGAACGGCACCTATCGCGGTGGCAATGGCATACGTGGTGTGAGCGGTTTTCCTCCAGGACATGCATTGACTCTCTCTGACGAACGTTCCGTGCCATGGAACATGGTTACCGCTGTTTCGACGTGGCGGCCACAGCCTCCTCCGCTGCTGACTTATCGCCGGATGGTTTCGCCAGAGAAGCAGCCCGGAAGTTTTTCCCCCAGTACGACGTGCTGCCTCAAACAACCAATGGTGCTTCCTTAGGAGGCATTGCAGCACATGTCGACAAGTTATCATCTACAGCAGAGCTCGTTCGCAAGCTCTTTCACCATGCCTTAGTTCCTTGCAGCGATAGATGGGGCCAATCGCAAGACAGCACCAGATCTAGCCTCTATTGCTTATGAGGTTTATCAGAAACTGAGTTGCGCTGTACTGCCTCAATTCCTCGACACCATTAACAAGATATGGCTAGATTGGCTAGATGGCATTGTCCCTCCGGGCTGCAAATCGGCTATTGTGATCCTGATTCGAAAAAAACAGGCAAGCCGCCGACTGACCTTGGCAACTTCTGACCCGTTTTCCCTAACATCGGCAATGTGCAAGTTTGCTAAGAAAATGCTAGCCCCACAACTGTCGTGGCGGCTATAGTACCACGGTTTCTGCCATTTTGCTCAAACTGGCTTCCATCCATCCATAGGTACTGAAGATGGTATCCTCAGTTTTGCCATCAATTCTCAGCCACACTGTCCGTACTGTCCTCGCAATGGACGTCGAGAAGGCGTAAGATCACATCAGTCATGATGTCATCTTGGCTACAATTTACATGCTGCATTTTCCCGCTAGAGGACGGAATTTTGTCAAATACTTCCTTGAAGACCGACACTTTGCAGTACGCCTCAGTGGTGACGCCGTCGGCTCATTTGTCCCTCTTCGCGGAGTACCCCAGACATCGATATTGTCACCCACATTATTTCATTTGATTTGATTTCGTTTATTGATTTACAGAGTGGTAAATGTACAGAGTGGTAAATGGAGGTGGATGAGGGGAAAAAGCCGCACAGACGCGGCTTGAAGTAACCTCACCCCCTTAAGTACAATATGGCTGCATGGGGTAACACATCAAGCGCCAACACATCAATTTAACACATCAATATTTAACACATCAATTCAATATTGCTTCCATCCCACTTGCATGGCGCTTACACGATGTGCCTGACATAAAGTTCTTGTACGCTGATGACATTACGGTTTGGAGCACTCATCGTGACCTGCAGACTCAAGCCGTTGCTCCTCAATGGGCTTTAGATATTACGTCGACTTGTACTTCTTCGGTCGGCCTTATGCTTTCCGTCAGCAAATCTGCTTACATGTCCGCCGCCAAGCGCTGGGGCCGGCGTAAACTCTCTGCAACACCCATTCGTCTTCATGTATCCGGAACCCCACTTCAACAATGTTCAGCTGTAAAAATTCAGGGTTTGACGGTCCACGAGTCGGGAAATGGGACTGCTTGGCTCTCCAGCGCTACAAGGGAGGAGATTCAGAGGTTGGGTCTGATTAGGTGCATTGCTCCTAAACCGGGAGGCGTCCGCTCATGTGTTGCGCGACAGTTGGTGAAGGCGGTAGTGCAACCACGCCTTGTTTTTCAAGCCCAATACCAGCATTTGACGAGGCCAGAATGGGATTGCCTTGAAGCTGTTAATCGCGAGGCAATGTGGGTCATCACTTGCCTTCCCCATATCACCCCGATCGTGGATCTCCAAGAGAATGCACAGCTGAACACACTAGATTAGCTGGCGCAGCAGTGACGTGATGCTCGCAGGCTTAAGGCTAGCCTTTCACACGCAAGGTGTGCTCTCAGGGCTTACGCTTTCTCGCACTCCCTTCTACCACCGACATCCCCAGTTTGTCCTCCCTGGAGTTTCGTACAGCTGAACGATAACAAGCTAACAGATATATGTCGCCCGACACCAATTCACACGGCGGCGTCGCTTCGTGACCAAATTATAGTTCAATACGCCCACGTGCCACTTGGCTCCATCGTGATTTACGTTAATGCAAACATCCAGGACTGTGAAACGACCACTGCACTTTATTGCCCTTGCGCACCTGCCCTGAATAAGTCGTCCTGGTTTCAAATCCAAGAGCCTCCTTCCTACTTTTGTGCTGAGCTCCTTGCTGTCCCAGAAGCGCTGTGCTCTGTGGCCGCCTTTCCCATGGTTCCCACGGCTTCCATCGTCATCCGCACTGGTGCCCTAAAGGTGGCGCGGCTCCTGTGACGCGTCAGTCGCAGCCCTGAAATATGTCAGCAAATCCATCTTCTGACAGCATGCATCCCGCAGCAAATATCTAGCAAGTGGATCCCACGTGACTTTCTGAGCTTCCAAAGCCGTGCGGATCGGATGGATGGATGTTATGAGCGTCCCCTTCGGAACGCGGCGGTGGTTTGCGCCACCAAGCTCTTGCTATTACACTGCCTAATGTCCTACCTAGGTTAAACAATAAAAAAGAAAAAAAACACTATAAACTACCCCACCCAAATTTTTTTATCCCCCATTTCGAACTGTGCTTTTGTACGTCTCCATTTTTGTCGTTTTCCTACTTTTCTGTGATTCTGTGAATCGTCTAGCGACCTCTACGTCGGCAATGCCTCAGCTCCTTCACCTAGATGATGCCACCCTCCTTTTACCAAGAAAGGAGCAACTCCGGTGTCGCACACGTGCTCTCATACCTCCGCCTGCGGTAACCCTCCCCCGCGGTCTTACGCGAGCAGAGGAGGTTGCGGGGTTGCCCTCACTGCTGCCATGACTAGGAAGTGGCCGCACTTTCGCCAGTTATCTCCCCGCCTTGGGTGTCCAGTCTCCAAGTCACGCAGTGATGAAGCCGACATCCACCACCTACTACGGGTTTGCCTTGCGTTGAAACCGACGAGGCTCCGGCCCCCCACAGCAACGGGACTTTCGCCGCATAAACCAAGCGATTACACTGCTTGGACGCAGGGACCACATTATCGATCCCTCCTGGACTTCATTAGATCCACAAATATTTTTTTATTCATTTACTCATCCTTCTTCGCGCGCATTCCATACCCCTGTATGCCCTGAGGCACTAACCCTCGCATTAAAGAAAGCGACTATCTTAACAGCCGAATTGCACTTTTCAGCGTGGCGTGCGAAGGTCGCGCAGCCTTCGCCGTTCGTCAAGCTACGGTGAAACAGATTGTAGGTGGGAGCATTACGTCGCGCAAACAGCCTTGGCAAGGGAACTCCCCGCGAAGCCATTCCCTTGGCTTTTTTCCTTGCAGGGTCGGCCAAGCACATCACCTCTGAGAATAAGCCTACTATCCCTAGAATATTTGGTTGTCGACAGCTTTTAATCGGTGTGCACTTGTTGGGCTGCCCTGCTACACAGAATTTCAGACATTTACTAGAAGGAACTGTGGCCCTAGTGTCTACGGAAGCTGCAAGCCAAGCAGTTCAGTCAGCATGAGAATGATGGCTAGTGCATGGATTTGGTTAAAATTCGCCTTTCTGGGTTTAAGTAGTTAAATAAACAGCATTATAATTGTCTGACGGCAGGATTCAAACACAGAGCTAAGCACAGAAGCTCGATATTGAAGCCGTTAGGCCACGGATTAATGGACAAGCGAAACGGCTGCAACTGGCAGCGATTGTGCGTGTTCGCGTATTTGTATTAGCGGCTGCATGAAAAAAACGTATAGATTGCTTAGAAATTTAGGTACATTAAGGCAGATAAAGCGTAATAAACAAAGCCAGAAGAACGTCGGAAGATACAAGTAGGAATATCGGGTACATTCATATACCAACCACTATTCCCATGGTAGCTGAACGATTGTACCGCCAGAGTTCCTTCTAGTGATTATAGTAGGATACTCTGCCCTGTCGCATACCTCTGCCTGTCGAGAAGGAGCACCAAATCCTACCGCGGCCACGGGGATCACATGTTGGGCTGATTCGTTTGGCTTCACTTGTATTGCGCAATTCCGCATCCTAGTTGGTTTTTTTTTCTCTTCTTTTTGAAATAGAGATTTTAGACATGTTGGCTCTCCGCTGTCACGTTGTCAAGCCGCCTAGCCAACAATAAGGAATAGCCATGTGCGCCGTGCGTTAGAAATGAATTTGAAGGCCTTTGAGTCACGTGGGCATTAGAGAGGGGGAGGGCGAAGTGCGACATTGCTGTCGCACTGAACAAGCTGTCATTCGTGGAGGCAGCCATAAATTATGCGTCGCACTGTGACAACCTGGCTCTCAGTTGTGGCGGCGCACGTTCGTTGCTGTCCCTTTCGTGCAGCACTCAATTATGCGACCGAATGGCCTACCCCAAACAGCGGCCGTTTGAAAGTCGTTACGCCAACTCGCATCTACGTTTCGCGTCTCGAGCGAGAGGCACTGCTGCCTGGAGAACGCTCTGTTTGCTCCAAACGGCTCCCGAATGATCAGAATTCATAGGGGAGTCATCCTTTAATTAACATTCGTGACCTTTGGCCCTCCCCAAGAATGCAGCTCCTCGACTGCTGCATAAAATATTGACAACGCGTTGCTCCCAGCGCAAATTCCACGGCAGGCAGCGGAAGAATATGTCGTTCTGTAACGGCAACCGAGATCCCGTGCGCTCCCAATTGATGTGGAATACACGAAACGTCAAGTTAGTGCCTCAAAGTTACGTGATGGTCTGTCGTGTTTATTAGGGCAGTTGGCGATCGCCAATTTTTTTAACATCATGAATAGTGCACGCCGACTTCATTCCTTGCCTAACTTCTCACGTAGGCTTCATGCAAAAGTAGCTATTAGTTAGTGCTTTTCGAATTGTTTTTGGTATGAAATTGTTCGATTTTGCAAGAGTGTGCTATGCTGGAAACGGTGATAAGTTCTCGCGACAACAATTAAAAGGAGCCATTGGTGGTAAGCAGTCAAATGCGGCTCCAGCTGTAAGAAAGTAATATTTTGTTTATCAAGCCGATCTTCTTGCAATTCATGTTTTATGAAGTCACGAATTATTTTTGCAATCGTAGGTGGTGTCCTGATCTGCGACCAAGCGACGGCTCCCTCCAAGTAACATAGACTGATCTGGAAGGCCATGCTTTTGCTGGCTGCATGCGCCAGGCGTTTTGTTTAGCCAAGCCAAGCTAAGTTGTAGGATATGTCCGTAGTACGTGCTATTAATGCAGTGATGGCTATTCGCGGCACAATTCGTCGATGAAATTTTGTGTCTCACAGAGACAACCGAACCCGGGGTGTTAACTTGTGCGCGCACAACAGTCTCACGTGCGCCGCGATGAGTCGCTGTTCCATTCGTTACCACGAAAACGGCACTTCATTCTTTTTTACTTCGTGATGCGCACGAATAGAGCACGAAAGCCTTATAATGAATGAACTGTAATTTTAACCAATAACAATGTGTTTTAGAACTACAGAAAGCTGAGCTAGTTCGTAAGGATTCATTATGCAAAAATTGAGGCGTGCAGACAGGACACAAGAGAAGAGAAGTGGACAACACGAACGCCGATTATCAATTGAAGGGACCACTGAGGAGAAAAGAAGAAAGAAGCCACAAAACTCATCTGCGCAAGCTCTAAAATGGTATGACCACGTGTCAGTAGGGTACATGTACCGGTCTACGTGAGATATGGCTGTTAAGGTACTTCATCTCTTCCTTGTGTAAAGTAATCGAAGGCTGACCCACGCACGCACTTCGACCACTATAGATATGCCATGCCTCGACCATAAGACGCGTATCTTCATTCTTGTGCCTGTATAATATCGCGCATTCATCTAACTCTGGCGTGAGTTACAATCTTGGCAATGTAGGGAAAGATTAGAAGGCGATCCACCGGTTAATGACCTTTTATGCTCCATTAGCCTCTGATTGCTACACCACCCCGTTTGCCCTACGTAGAACTGGCCACAGCTAAAGGGAACTTTATAAACCACACCCATACGACAGTCAGCAAAATTGTTGTTCTTATTGTGCTTCATAGGACAAATACCTGTTCGTTTCTTGCCTTTTACTAGCTCCTTTTTTCTCTGTACGGCAGCGCATATCTTACCTAGCTTATTGGGAGCAGTGAAAGCAACATTAACATGATATCTACTTGCAACATTTTAACGCGTGTGCGATACTGAATGAATGTACGGAATAGCCACTACTCTTTTTTTGCTATTACTACTTTCTGTAATCACGACCGTCCCCCTCGAAACGGACTTCCTTAGGCGTTCAGCCACAGTGGCCACTGCTATGCTAGGATAACCTGCTTCTAATAGGCGCCGGACTTGTGCATTAAAACTGGCGCTCATTTTGTGCATGCAGGATCTGGTGAGAGAAGACTTAAGACGTGACATGGCAATTCCGTTTTTTACTACTTTGGAATGCTTCGATTGAAAATTTAACAACGGCTTCGAAGATCTTGGGGAGCACTACCAACAAACGTGATTTTGTTCGAAGAACAAGGAAACGTCCAGAAACTGAATTATGCGGCGCTGAGGAAATTCATTGGTAAACTTTAATCCTCCTCCATAAAGTTTAAATTGCTCAGTTACTGAGGTAGCAGCAAAATCGAATTATTTCCTATTGAAGAAAATCAGGTGATCATCAATGTACCGAAATATCTTGATAACGCAATCACTTAAGGCTTTCGCTAAGCAGCTGTCACCCTTGCTCAGGTAAATATCGCTAAGAATAGGGGCAACTTTTGAGCCAATACAAATGCCTGATTCCTGCACAAACACGCCATCTCTCCACCCAATCAGCGTCGATTTTAAGTACATTGAAATAATTTCTAGAAAAGCTCCCGTGGAAACACCGCATCTGTCCATAAAAGCCGACTCTTGCATTTGTTCTTTAATGCACTCATTTACGCAATATAGCAACTCGTCATGTGGTAATGAGTAATACAGGTCTTCGATATCCATACTGAAAGCTGTACAATCACCAGGATTTTCCTCTCTCAAATACAGAACTAGTGCCTGAGAGAGAGAGAGAGAGAGGGGGAATACAGGAAGGCAGGTATGTTAACCAGTCAATAGTCTGGTTGGCTACCCTGTGCTGGGGGATGGGAGAAGGGGAAGAGAGAGAAGGGAGAGAGAAGGTATAGATACCTGTACGGACAGCACTTGAGTTAAAGTGCCTTCACTGCATTCTGAGCCGATTTTCGGTCGGGACGGTGCTCTAGTATTGTCTGTTCACTCAGAGGACGATCATCTAATTTCCTCAATGTGTTGGACAAAGATTGTCTTTGTGCTTGAAATTGAGGACAATGGCACATTAAGTGGCCAATGTTCTCCTCGCATCCGCAAACATCACAAGCAGGACTATCAGCCATTCCAATTAGTACTGAGTAGGCATTCGTGAAGGCAACTCCAAGCCATAACCGACACAGAAGAGACGCTTCACGTCGATGCAGACCGGCTGGAGGTCTGAGTTGAAGTGACGAGTTTAGTCTGTGCAGTCTTGCGCGCCTTGTATGTACGGTATTCCGCTCTGCTAAGGAGATCATGCGTGCAATGCCAAGTTGTCTCGCAGCGTCGGTCCTTGAGAGAGGAATGGGGATGCAGTGGTCTTCTTGGTTTGACGTCCGAGCAGCCTTATCGGCGTCATCATTTCCACTGATACCGCAATAACCTGGTATCCACTGAAAAGAGATATCATGGCCTTTTTCTCTTAAGTGATGGACAAGTTCCGCGATATCGCACGTAAGCTGATCGTGAGTTCTATGTCGGAGAAACGACTGCACACATTGCAAGGCCGGCCTTGAATCGCAGAATGCCCATTCTCTAGGACTTTCAGCATTTATCACTTCAAGCACGTCGCGGAGAGCCGCGAGCTCTGCAGCTGTAGACGTAGTGACATGGGAAGTCTTGAACCGCTTGGTTATTCTCATTGCTGGTATGACTACAGCGCCACCGGAACTGGTTGATGTAGTTGATCCATCAGTGTAGACGTCCTGTGTAATCGCCGTATTTCTCGTACAAGAGAAGTAAAGTTAGTTGCTTGAGCGCTAATGATGACAAGTCCGACTTTTTCTGAAGCCCTCGGATTGTAAGGTTCACTTGAATACGGCGCATACACCATGGAGGAATGGAAGGCCTTGCCGCAGGTGTCTAACCTGACCTGGAAGAGGCACGGTGCGCGAAGACAGTCGCACTGAATGTCGTGTGGGGCCTATCTACTGGGAGACTTGCTAGGTGATGGGTAGGGGTCTGCGCGAAGTTTCTTATGTGCACACGCATTGTTTCAATGCTAATGTGCGTTCTAATAGTGGAATCTTGAGCGAGTGCAATAAATTCAGTCGTTGACGCACTCTGTGGTAGACCAAGACATATCTTGCGGGCTTGGGCTTGGATGCTTTGGATCATATTCAGGTTAGTTCTGCAAGTGTTGGACATGACCGGTAGGCTGTACCGCAGGAATCCAATAAAGAGGACCCTGTACAGTTGTAGCATAGAGTGTATTGGCACTCCCCAGGTCTTTCCTGCAAGGAACTTAAACATATGACAAATTCCTGTAAGGCGTTTTTTCACATAATTCACATAGGGGTCCAGGAGAGATTTTTGTCAATGACCACCCCAAAAAATCTGTGACTCGTGTTGTACGAGATCAGTTGTCTGTCGACGGATATCACGTAAGGAGACATTGATTTCCTGGTAAATGCCACCACTGCGCACTTTTCGTATGATATATGAAGTCCTTGTTCTCGAAGGTAGGATGAGGTTAAAGTGGATGACTTCTGAAGCCGCACGTGAAGCTGCAGTCGCGTCACAGCCGAAGTCAAAATGCAATTGTCGTCGGCATAGATGGAGAGCCTAACGGTGCCTGGCAGGATGTCGGCGAGTCCAATGAGTGTTAGACAGAAGAGCGTTGGGTTGAGTACTTCGCCCTGAGACACCCCACGGTTACTGTAATGCTGGGAGGTCGGGCCATCCTCGGTAAGTACGAAAAAGGATCTCTTATGTAGATAGTTACTTATCCAGAAATAGACTTTGCCGCCAAGTCCTACTGCCTCTAACGCGTTGAAAATCGCTTCGTGCGTTACGTTATCGTACGCTCCTTTAATATCCAGAAACAGGGTAGCAGATAATCTTTTGCAGGACTTCTGGTGCTCGACATAAGTCACCAAGTCGATAACGTTATCTAAGGAAGAACGGCCACGCCTGAAACCGGCCACCGCATCTGGATATACCTGGTAATGTTCGAGGTACCATTCTAGCCGTGCTAGAACCATCCTCTCCATAACTTTTCCGATGCAACTGGCAAGCGCAATTGGTCGGTATGATGCAATGTCTACAGGCGACTTGCCAGGCTTGAGCAGTGGAATTAGGCGACTGGTCTTCCATTCCTGTGGAACCGTACCTGTCTGCCAGTGCCTGAGAATTCTGCAAGCGAAAGGGGTCTGAAAAAACTAGTGAAGCTAAGCAGTTCTGTGGGTAACTTGCGACACAGACCTGCGGCCCTTTCTCTGACACTATAGCACGAAAAGGAATTTCTTGCTCACGGGTCCTCGCCGAGAAAAATAGCTCTAAGCTGAGGGATTTTGCTTTCTTGACATTAGAGACAACCCTATCAAGATTATGTCTTGACAGAAGGTCAACCACACGTTGCTTAACTGCCGAGGGCTTGAGTTTTACTCGCTGCAAATTCTTTTCTGCGGCTGAAACCGCTTTTTCTGAAAACATGTTATCTGGCATAATTACGAAATAACCTTCCTTGTCAGATATTACTGGTCTAAAATTATGCTACACAAGGTAATTAACTAACGGTCGGACAGGGTCAGACGTCTGAATATGATAATTTGATTGATTAATGCTTGCAATGCAAACTGAAATAAAGCGCCAGCGTTCTTCTTCTGGGACGAACCTGGTTATGCAGCGCGGTATGCTTAAAACGTCAACGGGTTTTATGCTAGACTTAAAACAGTGCTTGGGACCTAAAGCAAGGACTTTTCTATGGGTATCACTTACGATGGCGTCTCCAAGAACCGGTACGTTATTTGACGGTGAATTGTTAGAAAGGTGTTTCCTCTTTGTTGAAGCTCAGGAAGTTTCATCCTCCAGAGGAAGTCTGCGTGTTGATCGGCTAAGCTGTTCTAATCGGCGTAAAGGCGGTTCCAATGACGACCGTCTCCCAGGGCCTCGCAATGGACCTTTAAACACTCCTGATAGAGCCTAACTTGTCGTCATGATTTAGCGGAAAGAATAGCTCCAATCTTCCTGGCATGTCCAGTTGATGGCTGAAGGAAGCCGCACATCATTTGAACTTCCAATGGGACTACACGATTACGAGTAAACCACGACATTGTTCAAGTGCGGAAGATCATCATCATCATCATCATCAGCCTGGTTACGCCCACTGCAGGGCAAAGGCCTCTCCCATACTTCTCCAACTACCCCGGCCATGTACTAATTGTGGGCATGTTGTCCCTGCAAACTTCTTAATCTCATCTGCCCACCTAACTTTCTGCCGCCCCCTGCTACGCTTCCCTTCCCTTGGAATTCAGTCCGTAACCCTTAATGACCATCGGTTATCTTCCCTCCTCATTACATGTCCCGCCCATGCCCATTTCTTTTTCTGGATTTCCACTAAGATGTCATTCCCTCGCGTTTGTTCCCTCACCCAATCTGCTCATTTCTTATCCCTTAACGTTACACGCATCATCTTCTTTCCATAGCTCGTTGCGTTGTCCTCAATTTAAGTAGAACCCTTTTCGTAAGCCTCCAGGTTTCTGCCCCGTACGTGAGTACTGGTAAGACACAGCTGTTATACACTTTTCTCTTGAGGGATAATGGCAACCTGCTGTTCATGACATGAGAATGCCTGCCAAACGCACCCCAGCCCATTCTGATTCTTCTGATTATTTCAGTCTCATGATCCGGATCCGCGGTCACTACCTGCCCTAAGTAGATGTATTCCCTTACTCCTTCCAGTGCCTCGCTACCTATAGTAAACTGCTGTTCTCTTTCGAGACTGTTAAACATTACTTTAGTCTTCTGCAGACCAGGCCAGTGAGCATGCATTGCAATTGGTCCCCTGAGTTAATAAGCTTGGCAATATCATCAGCAAATCGCAAGTTACTAAGGTACTCTCCGTTAACTCATATCCCCAATTTTTCCCAATCAAGGTCTCTGAATACCTCCTGTAAACACGCTGTGAATAGCATTGGAGACATCATATGTCCCTGCCTGACGCCTTTCTTTATTGATAGTTTGTTGCTTTCTTTATGGAGGACTACGGTGGCTGTGGAGCCGCTATAGATATATTTCAGTATTTTTACATACGGCTCGTCTATAGCCTGATTCCGTAATGCCTCTATGACTGCTGAGGTGTCGACTGAATCAAACGCTTTCTCGTAATCAATAAAAGCTATCTATACGGGTTGGCTACATTCCGCCCATTTCTCTATCACCTGATTGATAGTGTGAATATGGTCTATTGTTGAGTAGCTTTTTTCGGAATCTTGCCTGGTCCTTTGGTTTACAGAAGTCTAAGGTGTTCCTGATTCTATTTCCGATTACCTTAGTAAACACTTTGTAGGCAACGGACAGTAAGCTGATCGGTCTCTAATTTTTCAAGTCTTTGGCGTCCCCTTTCTTATGGATTAGGATTATGTTAGCGTTCTTCCAAGATTCCAATTCGAGTTCTTACCATCCTATCGTCACTGCAGCGCACCTTGCCGAGCACGTCCACATCTTGTATGATACCAGGGTTAGCGCAGTGTATGAAGTCTATTTCATTTCTAGTCTCGCCATTGGGGCTCCTCCACGTCCACTTTCGGCTATCCCGCTTGTGGAAGAAGGTATTCATTATCCGCATATTATTATGTTCTGCAAATTCTACTAATAAGTCTCCCCTGCCATTTCTAGAACCTATGCCACATTCCCCCACTGCCTTGTCTCCAGCCTGCTTCTTGCCTACCGTGGCATTGAAGTCGCCCATCAGTACAGTGTATTTTGTTTTAACTTTAGGCATCGCCGATTCCACGTCTTGATAGAAGATTTCGACTTCCTGGTCATTATGACTGGATGTGGGGGCGTAGACCTGTACGACCTTCAATTTGCACCTATATTAGGTTTCACAATAAGACCTGCCAATCTCTCGTTAATGCTATAGAATTCCTGTGTGTTACCAGCTATATCCTTATTAATCAAGAATCCGACACCTGGTTCTCGTCTCTGCGCTAAGCCCCGGTAGCATAGGAAGTGCCCGCTTTTTAGCGCTGTATATGCTTCTTTTGTCCTCCTAACTTCACTGAGCCCTATTGCATTTCATTTACTGCCCTCTTATTCCTCCAATAGCACTGCTAGACTCGCCTCACTAGATAACGTTCTAGCGTTAAGCGTTGCCAGGTTCAGATTGCAATGGCGGCCTGTTCGGATCGAGGTATTCTTAGCACCCTCTGTTGCGTCACAGGTCTGACCGCCGCCGTGGTCAGTTGCTTCGCAGCTGCTGGAGACTGAGGGGCCGGGGTTTCATTGTTGTATTCATATAGGAGGTTGAGGCCAAGTACTGCACCAGGGTGGCCAATCCTGCTTTGGTGAGGGAGTGCACTACCGGTTCTGGTCACCGGGAACAGGCCGCACTCCAGGCCTGTTCTATGCAATTTCATCAACACGCGGATTTTTTTTAATCCGGTGGAAAATTGCGTGGCACCGGGATTCGAACCACGTTCCTCTTGCACGCGAGGCCGATATTCTACCTCTACGCCACCGCTGCGGAAGATATATATCGCAATTAAGGAAGGGGACGAAATGCGAAAACACCCGTGTACTTAGATTGACGTACACGTTAAAGAACCCCAGGCGGTCTAAATTTCCGGAGTCCCCCACTACGGCGTGCCTCATAATCAGAAAGTGGCTTTGGCACGTATTTAATTTTTTTAGAAAGGAAGCTTAGAACGACAGAAAGCTGAGCTAGTTAGTAAATATTCATTACGCAAAAAGGTGAGGCGTGCAGACAGGACACAAGAGAAAAGAAGTGGACAACACGAACGCCGACTATCAACTAAAGGGAGCACTGAGGCGAAAAGAAGAAAAAAGACAAAAAACTCATCTGCGCAAGCTCTGGAATGGTATGACCACGTGTCAGCAGGGTACATGTGCCGGTCAACGTGAGAGATGGCGGTGAAGGCACTTCATCTCTTCCTTATGTAAAGTAATCAAAGGCTGGCTCACGCACGCACTTTCACCATTATAGATATGCCATGGCTCTACCATAAGACGCGCATCTTCATTCTTGTGCCTGTACAATATCGCACATTCATCTAACTTTGGCATGAAGTAACAATCTTGGCAATGTAGGGAATGATTTGACGGCAATCCACCGGTTGATGACATTTTATGTTCCATAAGGGTTCTACTTAAATTGAGGACGACGCAACGAGCTATGGAAAGAAGAATGATAGGTGTAACGTTAAGGGATAAGAAAAGAGCAGGTTGGGTGAGGGAACAAACGCGAGTTAATGACATCTTAGTTGAAATCAAGAAAAAGAAATAGGCATGGGCAGGACATGTAATGAGGAGGGAAGACAACCGATGGTCATTAAGGGTCACGGACTAGATTCCAAGGGAAGGGAAGCGTAGCAGGGGGCGGCAGAAAGTTAGGTGGGCGGATGAGATGAGGAAGTTTGCAGGGACAACATGGCCACAATTAGTACATGACTGGGGTAGTTGGAGAAGTATGGGAGAGGCCTTTGCCCTGCAGTGGGCGTAACCAGGCTGATGATGATGTTCCATTAGCCTCCGGTTGATACACCGCTCCGTTTTCCCTACGTAGAACTGGCCACAGCTAAAGGGAACATTTTAAACCACTCCCATACGTCAGTCAGTAAAACTGTTGTTCTTATTGTGCTTCAATGGACAAATATCTGTTCTTTTTTTGCCTTTTACCTGCTCCTTTTTCCTCTGCATGGTAGCGCATATCTTACCTAGGTGATTGGGAGCAGTGAAATCAACATTAACATCATTTCTACATGCAATATTTTTAAGCCTGTGCGATACTGAATTAATTTACATTACATTCATACTGAATGAATGTAACTTTTCAGAAAAAGCGAGTTCAGCCATAGAAAAGAATTTAAAGCCAGTAAAACTCAAGCCCTCGGCAGTTAAGCAACGTGCGGTTCACCTCAAGTTGATAGGTTTGTCTCTAATGTCAAGAAAGCAAAATCCCACACCTTTGAACTATTTTTCTGGGCGAAGACCCACAAGCAAGAAATTCCTTTTCGTGCTATAGTGTGAGAGAAATGGACGTGGCAGGTCTGTGCCGCTAGTTACCTAGAGAACTGCTTAGCTTCACTAGGTTTTTCAGAGCCCTTTCGCTGGCGTAATTATCAGGCGCTAGTTCAGTATTTGAGAGAGGAAAATCCTGGTGATTGTACAGCTTTTAGTATGGATATCGAAGACCTGTATTACTCATTGCGGCATGACGAGTGGCTAAATTCTGTAAATGAGTGCATTAAAGAACAAATGCAAGAGTCGGCTTTTATTGACATATGCGGTGTTTCCACGGGAGCTTTTACAGAAATTCTTTCTATGCACCTAAATTCGACGCTGATTGGGTGTAGAGATGGCGTATTTCTGCAGAAATCAGGCATTTGTATTGGCTCAAAAGTTGCCCCTATTCTTAGCGATATTTACCTGAGTAAGGTTGACAGCTGCTTAGAGAAAACCTTAGGTGATTGCGTTATCAAGATATTTCGGTACGTTGATGATTACCTCATTTTCTGCAATAGGGAAGAATTCGATTACGCTGCTATCTCAGTAAGTGAACAATTTAAACTTTATGGAGGAGGATTAAACTTTAACAACGAATTTCCTCAGCGCCGCGTAATTCTGTTTCCAGATATTTCCTTGGTCTTCGAACAAAATCACGTTTGTTGGCAGTACTCCCCATGATCTTCGAAGCCGTTCTTAAATTTTCAATCCAAGCATTCGAAAGTTGTAAAAAACTGAATTGCTATGTCATGCCTTACGTCTTCTCTCACCAGATCCTGCATGCACAGAATGAGCGCCATTTTTAATGCACTGGTCCGGCGCCTATTAGAAGCAGATTATCCTAGCATAGCAGTGGCCACTGTGGCAGAACGCCTAAAGTCGCTTTCGAGGGGGACGGACGTGAGAGTAGTTCCATTCATTCAGTATCGCACAGGCTTGCGATAGAAGGGGGAGTAGATAAAAGTTGCGAGTAGATATGATGTTAATGTTGCTTTCACTGCTTCCAATAAGCTAGGCAAGATATGCGCTGCCGTGCAGAGGAAAAAGGAGCAGGTAAAAGGCACAAAAAGATCAGATATTTGTCCTGTGAAGCACAATAAGAACAACAATTTTACTGACTGTCGTGTGGGTGTGGTTTATAAAGTTCCCAATAGCTGTGGCCAGTTCTACGTAGGTCAAACGGGGCGGTGTATCAATCAGAGGCTAATGGAACAAAAACCATCATTAACTGGTGTATCGCCTTCTAATCTATCCCTACATTGCCGGGATTGTAACTGCACGCCAGAGTTAGATGAATGCACGATATTGTACAGGCACAAGAATGAAGATACGCGTCTTATGGTAGAGGCATGGTATATCTATAATGGTGGAAGTGCGTGCGTTAGTCAGCCTTCGATTACTTTACATAAGGAAGATATGAAGTGCCTTAACAACCATCTCTCACGTAGACCGGCACATGTACTCTACTGACACGTGGTCATATCATTCCAGAGCTCGCGCAGATGAGTTTTGTGTCTTCTTTCTTCTTTTCGCCTCAGTGCTCCCTTCAGTTGATAGTCGGCGTTCGTGTTGTCCACTTCTCTACTCTTGTGTCCTGTCTGCACGCCTCACCTTTTTGCGTAAGTATGTGTCACGTAATAACTCATTCAGGCACAGTAATCTCGTATACTACATCCGAAGTACCAAGACTGCACCGCCAGGCCGTGCCACTTACTGGTTTTTCTTTAGACTGTCTTTGCCAGTTTAAAATTACAATTCCTACTTTAATCGCGAGCAGCGCACAGGATTATATCGCTATAAAACACAGTCATTCCCAATCCCGTCAACAGCTCACAACACATTCTGACGTCCCTTGAAGGTGCACCCAATGCACGGTACACGGGCGTCATCTCGCTTTCGCATATATCGAAATGCGGCCGGGATGCGATGCCGCGCCCTCGGGCATAAACTAACGGAACGCCATAGTCGCTATGTCACCACGGCGGGTGCTCGCTCTCCTTTCCGAAGCAATCAAATAACGCCTTTTTTACATTTAGGTGGATGAAGCTGGGTGCAGCACCTACAGTGTGTTAAATATTTCCATCTAACTCAAGTGGATCTTACATTGCCTTCCTGTTTCTGATCCTGAGCGTCTAGAAGTACCATCTCCTCCAGCCAATTTTGCCAGTGGGAGACAACCTTAAGACTGCTGGAACTTCTGATAGCGAATAATATGGCCGCCGAATCATGGATCAGGTAGCTTCTTCACTCATTTCTGTAGGAAAAAACGCTGCTTGTGTACGATTACCTAGGTCAACTTATTCTTCAATTTGCGATGACATCATATTGCCTTTACTTTCGTTCTTTCTTTCTTTTTTTTATTTTCGCATTTCACATCGAGACACAACACTGATGTGCCTTGGGCACATAATGACAAGTCACAAGCGATACATACGAACGATGGTTGATGCTGGTGGAAACGCGATTGACCTGAGAAGGAAATGTGAATGAACTGCCAGGAGCTCAGGGTGGAATGGTTGCCTGACCAAGCAAACCTCAGAGAAACTCATTTAAAACGGATAACCTATACAGAAACGATACATAACGAGCTAAAATGAAGCTTTCTATCTACTTATATAAGGAAACGTCGGATTAGACATCAGACTTGGTCAGTGACCATGATCCCCTTCCCTTCCTCTACTTATATTGCATGTGCAATCAATATCTCCGCTCTCCGCTCACTCGTCTCCTCTGCATAGTTAAGAAGACTTTTCTGGAGTGTATGCGCAATCATCGACATATATACACTGTCACGCAGAGCATCAACGTCAACAGGTCTTGCAGTTTTGTGTACTTTGCCAACCAGACGGACCGCTTGCCTTCAACTGGAAATGCTCAGTGGAGTGTTTATACAGAGTGTTTCAGCGAACACTATCAAAAATTTTAAAAATGTCTCTGGCACTAGCCCGTTAGCTGGTCTACTCGAAGCCGTGGACAAAACTTGAAAAAAAAAATTGAAAAGCATACTCCCCTAATTAACAAAAATTCGCTAATGATGTCTTTAACTAATTACCTTATGGCACATATTGCAATTTACAAATACTTGCAGTTGAGACTGCAAGTCATATTCACTTGAAAATAATTGTGTGGATGACACCATTTATGAGATATGCGCCGTCATACTTGCGGTCAAAATTCATTGCCGTTCCACTTAATTTCATAACGAAACGTTTTATGCCTTCAAGCTCAAAAGTAACTAGGACGTGAATGCATTTCTCCGCAAAGTTCGTGAGTTAATGTCTCGAAACTGTGTCATCCTGAGAATAATTTCTATGTGGATCCACCTTGCGAACACCCCGGCTATAATTTGTAAATTGCAATATGTGCCATAAGGTAACTAGTCAAAAACTAATTAGTTAAGTTTTGCTAATTATGTGATTATGCACTTCAAACTTTTTGCACGTAATGTGCGCCTCTTCGTAGACAAGTTCAAGGACTAGAATTGTTTTATCGGCCGCAAGCAATGTTTCTGTTCGCTGATGAAGCACTGTTCGCTGATAGACTCGGTAATTTTAACACAAGTTGCTGCAATTTTTAATACGACAACGAGCATGGTCTTTTGTAGACAAGGATAACAGAGGAGTGAACGGTAAGCGAAGGCTTCTACAAGGAGTACTCCAATTTATACAAATTGATGGCGTATTTACGCGGTGAGTTGGTGTCCTGCACATTTCCAAGGGAAGTACATTTGTTGGTCAATGCGGTAATGGTTCACCCTGCAGTATAACTAGTGGCCATTCTCCAGTAGAGTGGATCAATTGTTGAAAATACAGATGCTGCAACCATGTATTTTTATGACTCCGGCGGTGGTGGAGCTGATAGTGTTTGTGCAAACGCTGCGGTGCACTGTTATTCCTTGGCCTTGCAATAACAAGAAAGATGAGGCAACAGTCTTAAAGCGACGGACCATTGGGCAAGTTTGGAAGGATTTATTGTTGCAAAATCGGGCGTAAAATAATGACGGAAAGAGCAACAAACGCATATAAACAGGCCCAGAAACTATTCATGAAAATCAACCACTGCAGGTGCAATGTGTGTGTGTGATACTAGAGGGGACCAACTCAGGCTGCTGACAGAAAGCGGAGGGTGCCAGGTCACACTTGCATTGCAAGCTCATGGACTCAAAAGCTGCACATAATAATGCTGAATCTCGCATTATTCCATTAGCACTAATGGCTAGCTTACAGGGCTAAAAAGAGGATTGCGTACGTCTAGTTGATTCGCGAAAAGTACAAAGTCGATCTTCACCTCGAATGTCCCCTCCTGCTTTCAAGGTGTACCCTATCAACTCAGTCCGTGCAGCATTAAACATGTGGTCTCATTTTCGGCTTGGTCCTGTGGCCACAACGATATTCCCCGTCTGGTCCTCGAGTGCCTTCGAAGCGCTACGCGTAGAAAACGTCTACAGCAAGAATTGCACGGAATATATAAATACCTACCTTCGTCAATCGCCTACGAGCGGGGCCCACGATCGTCAAAAGAAGCCCAGCGGAAGGGCTGACCACGAAATAGCTTTTAATGCATTAGCATTCTTAGGGTACTTGACGCTCTTAAGGGGGCTACTTATCTATTTATGTATGTTTCTATCGATCCATGTATTTATGTTCATATCTAACCGTTTTCCCGCCTACCTGGGTCACTGGGTAGTCACTGGTGGAATCGGTAGCACATCGGGCAGCACACGGTTCGAAACCAACCATCGGACCAACTTGGGTCAGAAAGTATGTGGAAATGTCTACGTACTGCTCTTCAGCGAACCTCTTTGACATGGACCACTGTAGGCGCAGGACTAGGCAGATCGAAGAAACTATTTGACGCCGAATTGGACTGCTGCAGGCATGTGCGGTGTGTGCTGGTCTCCAATGAACCTCTTTGAGGCCGGCTTCGGCTACTAGGTGTGTGCCGTCGGATGTGTGCCACCGTTCAGTCAACATATGTGATGCTAGCTTGTGCAACCAGGTATGCACCACGGAAAATGTGCCACTCTACGATGACGAAAAAACATACGTTATATTTCTCCAATGTTCACCAGAATCAAAGCCATCTCACAAGGGTCCCTCAAGGGCAGCAACCTGACACATCAGCAGGCTGTGTGACAAATGCTCTCGCTACGTGGTGTTCTTCATGGAACCTCTCGTCAACTTCGGTTAACTGAGTATGCGCCCCTGAGTGTGCGGCAAGCGAGAGAACAATCCTTGGCGTCCGCAGGCACCGCCGAGCCACGCTTCGCGACGCGCAGGCAACGCGCGGACTTCGCGGCAGTGCCACCAGATGGCGCAGCGCGTACAGAAAGAAGCACGGCAGAAGAGCCCTGTTGCTACATGACCCGTTTCTTAGGCACCAAGCATTTCGGAAGCCACGCGCAGGCTTCGCGGCGGCGGCGCTAGATGACACTGAGGCAAGCGTGAAAAAGGCGTCCTGCTGCAGTGCACGTTTCATACACATGCCGTTTCGATGATGGCAATACGCTTTGTCACTATATTGATTCGGTGCTAACGCTTTATCATCCACAGTCATCGTGACATGGGTTCTGCCGCAATTTCTGTCAGCATTCTTAAGGTACTTCACACACTCTCCGGGCCCACTGTATGTTTGTGTCTACGTATCTGTGTAAGTGTGTATCTAACGGTTTTCCCGTCTACCTGGGTGTGACACATTTGGTAAGGCCCACTATACTGCGACAGCAGCTCGGCAATGACTCTCAAGCTTGCACTTGACGCTTCTATCTGCGACGCCCTAAAACGCCTCCAAGTGCTGAATAAGAAATTATTTTGGGTTTGACGGTCGACCCGTGTGAGGTGCACGTGTGGCGATATCGTGGAGGAGTGACAAAAACTCAAAGGTGGCACGAGTAGCTGCATATTCTAGAACAGATAAACTATTTAACCACAAATACGAGAGCAAGATCACAATAGAAAAAAACCAAAGGCAAGACATGCTAAGAAAGCGGCCGTACGGCAGGTCCTCTACCCAAACCCAAACGTGCCCGGTCCTGTACCCAAACGTGCCCCTCGTGGGAAGGAAGGCTGGGCAAGGACCTCAGTCGTTTGTGACGCTTGGTCACTGGGTAGTCCTGGTCGAAGAGGTAGCGTATAGGGCTGCTCTGCTGAGGTAATAGGGTTCGACACCAACCATCGTACCAACCTAAGTCACTGAGTATGTGGCAATGTGCACATAAGCGGCGCTTTTCAAGGAACCTTTATCACACCGACGTGGATCACAGTAACATGCGGGAAGGGTAGGTACTGCTGTTCGAAGAACCACGTTGTAGGAGCGACAATGCTTTAGCGAGCTGTGCCATGAATGGACTTGGTATGTGCCGCTCTTCAGTGGACCTTTCGCCAACTTGGCTCAGTGAGAAGGTGCCACTTAGTATGCGGCAAGTGAGGAAACAATTCTCAGAGTTTACAGGCACTGGTGCGCCACGCTTCTGCTCTCGGAGACCGCGCAAAGGCGTCTTGTCGGTGGCACGGGTCGGGAACGAAGCAGGAGAGAGGAGCGGCCGCATGACGCGCATTCGCGTACACCGGTGCACCATGCGTTTCGGAGGCCACGCTAGATGACCCCGAACCTTCTTAGGGAAGCGTTTGAGAGAAAAAAGTGCGTGAAAGAGAACCAGGTGGAAAAGGAGCTTGTGCTGACAAATTTCAACTGGAACGAATCCGAAAATTCCTAAGCCCACAGCCATAGGGCTAGACGAGGTTCCCATTGGGCTGATTAATGAACTAGTATCGAAAAGTAAGGAGGCTCTGGTGAAAGCAGTGGAAAAACCTTGAAGAAATAGTAGAATACCAGACAATTGGCCACAAAGAAAAAGAAATTTAATTTATAAAGCTAAGCGGGAGAAAGGCTCGGAAACACTGGATGACGTCCGACTTGCTCCAAATGATCAAGCATAAAAACAGATTGTACGCACAGTTTGTACGATCAGAAGATGAAGAGTTGCTTCGGCAATTAAAAAATATAAAAATAATCTAGCATCAAAACTAAACTAAATATGGCTCGAGATGCCTATTTCGCAAATGTATTTTGGAGCCCTGATGAACAGCGATCAGATGCAATCTCACGGACACTCAATTGCTTATTGCAACAAAACACCCGTGATGTTTCTGATAACTTTAAGCATGAAGAAAAACGAATTTACGGGACCTGTTCAGCTGATGCCTTCCACAATTTCTTTATTTTACAGGAATCTCAGAGACAGGTACAGTGCAGCTAAAATTACATTGAATCCATTAATGAATCCAGCTGTCCCTCATCCCTTTTCGCTTCTCCCACCAACTGCAGATAAGTTTTCTCGTGCATAAGTAGTATTAAAAATACCAAGTTGGTAGATGCAACTGGTCTCCAGATAGCGGCCATTAAACACGTTCTTCACCTAATATGCCCGGATGTTACTCACATTTACAATCTCATATTATTTACCGCTTTATTTCCAAAGGCACTGCAAATGGCTCGAGTGATATCGGTTGTTAAAAGCGGCGACAAGAATTTGATTAGTATGTATCGTCCGATTTCTATACTGCCGGTGTTCTCGAAGGGTTTAGAAAAATTAATGCATGGTAGGGTACCATCTTTTTTTGAAAAACATAACCTGCTCCTTAACTTTCATCACGGGTTTCAAAGAATCGATCTACTGAAACAGTATTACTGATTCAAAAAGAAATCATAATAGATATGTTTCAAAATAAGGAGGTAGGTGAAGGCATACATATAGATTTTACTAAGGCATTTGACTTGAAAAAGCACAGAATTTTACTACATAAACTGGCAAACTATGGAGTTTGCGGTAAAGCTCACGACCTTATGAAATCTTGTTTGTGGAACAGAACACAATATGTAGATTTTAAAAATTCATTGCCTTCAATAAAAAATATTAGTGCAGGAGTCCCCCAAGGAAGCATTTTGGGACCACTCTTATTTTTAATCTATATAAATGATATTGTGCAATCTGTAACTGATGGTAAGATTGTATCCTACGCTGATGACACTTCGATGTTCATATCCGGGAGATCGGAAAGTGAAATCGAAGAAAGCAATCAGTACACTAAATGCATTAAATACATGGGCAAAATCAAATTAATTCTAAAAGATTAACTCTCAAAAGACAGAAATAATGTTGTACTGTCCAAAAGGGAACGTTATTTTCAGGCGGTTGAACGTGTTCTTAACTTCTGATACTGTTGACATAGTAGATTCTGTTAATATCCTTGGCGTTATATTTTCAAAGGATTTGACCTGGAATGATCATATTGACTATATTAGATCAAAAGTCTCTTCAGCTGCTGGTGTTATGGTGCACCTGTGTGGTATCCTTCTTGTCAAGGTTAGGCTGTTGCTATACAAGTCATTAGTTCTCTCTCTCTCTTGCAATATTGTTGTACCATTTGGGGCACTACGGGGGTGACAAATTTATCCAAGCTTCACCTTCAAAAAATAACTGTAAGCTGCATTGCTGGTCTGCCTTACGGTTCCCCCCCACATGACCTGTTTTTAAAATATGAAATCCTGCCAATCTATAGTTTATACAATTATAGACTTTAATGATCTAGAAACGCTCCTTACGAAATGATGAACATTATATTTGTTATCTGGCAAAACTTGAGAAAAACACGCATATCCTGCCGACTAGACATAAAGATATTTGGTTAGTACCGACACCTAGGGCATATTATACCGAGCAGTCTCTTTCTTATACCCTCCCAGTATTATTAAATAAATTTTACAAATGATTTTTGACCCTTTTGAACATTCAAGTACCGGTATTAAGCGATATTTTCTTAGCTTAATTAAGTGATGATATTGCACTCACTTTAAAGCTATACCGTTTTTTTTTTTTCGTTTCAGCATACCCTGTGATTTGTTTTCCTAATACCTGTGTTTGTGCTGCAATGCATAGCGCTGCTTTTTTACAAAGTGTTTTGTTATCTTGTTTCAGTGTTTATTTGGAAAAACGAAAATCTCTGCCTGTGTACTGCACTGCCAACTTGGTAAAGGGGGCAGGACCTCTGTCAAGCTTGCTAACTTTTAGTCCTGTCTCCTTCTCTGTCTAAGCGAAAATAAATATTGAATTGAATTGAAATTGACAAGATAGAATTCACTCGTATAGACCGTTGACCATTACATCGGGAATATACAGCTTAGCAATCGAGGCAATCAAATTAGAGCTGCGAGCATGGACCGAGAATAATAGCATTTTGGGAGAGCTTCAGAATGGCTTCAGAGTAGGTACGCGTTTGGATGGTAACTTATTTGTTCTTACTCAGTGTATTCAAATATCAAGAGTAGAAAGCAGGCCGTTATATGTCGCCTTTTTAGACATTACAGGGCGTATGACAATGTAGACCGCAACATTTTGTGGGATATTGTGGAAGGGTAGGGTTAGGCGACGATTATTTACAGCTCTTGAGATAGATTTACCTAGAAAATACCCTTTGCGTGGAATAGGAAGAGATGAGGCGTGAGGAGAAATTTGATATCAACAAGGCACTGAGGAAGGGATGCCCTTTAACCCCACTGCTGTTAATGATGCACATGGCGAGGATGGAGAGGGCGCTAGAAGGAAGTGCAATCGGGTTTAATATCTGATACAAACAGGCGGGTACAGTAGTAGAGCAGCAGCTTCCAGGTTTATTTTATGCAGACGACATTGCGTTGCTAGCTAACAAGCAAAGTGACTTGCAACGTCTGTGGACAGGAAGGCGAGAATATAGGTTTGAAATTTAGCCTTAGAGAATCGGGTGTTATGGTATTCAATGAAAACAATGCACATACAGTGGCAATACAGGGCCAGGATATACCTCGAGTAAAAGAATATAAATACCTTGGTATATGGATAAACGAAGGCATAGATATATAGAAACACAGGAAAAAACAATAAGAGTAAAGGGGAAGCGAAATGCAGCCATAATGAAGCACAGAGCGCTATAGGGATACAATAGGTACGAGGTGCTCCGAGGTATGTGGAAAGGTGTAATGGCTCCAGGACGTACTTTTGGAAATGCGGTTGTTTGCTTGAAATCAGGGGCACAATGAGGACTCGATGGCAACCGACGGTCAGTGGGACGCCTCACATTGGGCGCTCACGGAAAGACTACAAATGAAGCTGCGCAGGGTGATATGGGCCGGACAAGTTTTGAAGTGAGGGGAGCTCACAGTAATATTGATTATGAATAACGACTGAGGAATATGGAAGAAAGGAAATGGGCTGGGAGAGTGTTCAGGTACCTGTACAGGAAAAACATTGATTCACAGTGCAAGAAAAGAACTAGGAAGCTTAACAGCAAGTATGCGGCCTTTAGGGTGAGCAACACAGCAACAAAGAACATCAAGCGGAAAGCAGAGAGGCTGAAATAATCTCATATGTGGCAGCAGTGCAAAAGAAACCTGAAGAAACCTGACAAGCATGAGGAACTACTTAAGCGGAAAAAAACAAAATGAGGAAACAAACTATTTATGATAATTCAAAGGGAAGGTGATTACTTTTCGAAGCGAGATCAGGATGCCTTAGAACATGCACTTCTAAAGCGAAATATAAGAACGTAGAAGAATCATGTGCTTGCTGCGGTAAAGCTGGGAAAACGATGGAGTATGTTTTATTAGAATGTGAAAATATCTGCACAGCGGTCGATTTAGGCAACACTGAACTCCTTGAAGCCTTTGGGTTAAGCGAGAGCAGGGGGAAAATAAACATGTCCGCAATAGAGATTAGTAACAGGTGATTGGAAGATTGGCGGAAGAAAAGCAGGGAAATGACAACAAACGGAGACGTACAACGATAAAGTTCACAATAGGGGGTCAGGAAATTTGGTTATGGGAATTGAACGTGAGTTTTTCTTTATTTTTGCTTTTTTAACATAGGTAGGACATTAGGCAGTATAATGGTAAGAGCTTGGTGGCACAACACACCACCCCGTTCCAGAGGGGACGCTCATGACATGCATCCATTCATCCATCCATCCATCCAAGCACGAAAAAGGAGTCCCGCTGCAGTACATGCCTTATACGTAAATCGTTTCGACAGTAACAATACGGTGTGTCGCTACATTGATTCAATGCTAAGGCATTGCCGTCGACATTCACCGTGTTATGGGATCTGCTGCATATTTTACAGCGCCGACGTACTTATACCATGCACTAGCTGCTACATTTGTGTGTTTTGCGCAATGCCGCTATGCGCGAATGCGCCGTGCCACTGCTTTGAACAGCGTTTATAGATACTTTTTCAGGTTCACAGCTCCTCCTCTTGAGCCGGGCGCGACTTGTTGCTAGGGAAAGTGAGGGCGCTGAGGTCTAGCTTTACTCCAAGTGAGGGGCGCTGCTCTCCTGACATGGGCGCGCTGGTTGCAGTAGTTTGCGCTGCTTCTTGTGCTGGTAGGCCGGTTTTATTTCCTCACTGCGTGTGCCTTGTCACCGTCCTCGTGTATGTGGCCGGTGGTCGAGGCCTTTCGCGTGCGGTCCAAGTTGTGCGCTCACGGAGACGCCGGTGCCTGCGACGTGCGAGTCACCGAGTGTTGATATTGCGCGCGCAGCTTGGTTTGTAGGGTCACATTTTGTTTTTCTCCCCTGAGATAAACCTTACTCCTGGTGTCATGTCTTATGTCATGTTATGGAACTTTGCGACAACATGTCGATGTGTTTCATGTCTGTTTCCACCAGCAAGTGCAGGGAAAGCTCCTACAAACGGCCCATAATTCCCCCCACCCCCTCCCCGCCGTCAGATCCGCGTTGTTTCTTTAAAATGGGTAAAGAACCATTTCCTGCGCGGAGAAAAGTTTGAGGGAAATCATGCAAGGTATCTGAAGTACAGTTTCAGGATGGTGACATAATCAAGTCACATGTTACACGTCGCATGCTATAAGCCGCGAGGTCGTCGAAAGTGAGCGCGGTGAATGGGAATGCATAAAGTGGACAGTTCCGTGCTGCCAGTCTGCTTTTGCTCCCACCGAAAACATCGAAGGTCGTCAAGACAAAGGGAATTTGCACATGAGCAAGTAGTAGAATCACGTTTTGGCATGTCCGGAAATTATCCGCAAGATTCACGCCTTCCTTCGCACGGGCGCCCTCAGCTATGGTGCTTACCATTTTGTTATTCAGCTTAAACAAAATTAGGAAGAAAGAAAATGATCAAGCCATCCCGAGTGCTGCGCTCCGGCTTCCCTGAAATGTCAGCGAATTGGAGACATTGTCCATTTTGTAACAAGCGTGCATTTTTCACACGAATGAAACACCAGGAAAAGTACCATGCAATCAAAGCGTAGCGGAAGCCTGAATAGGCCAAACTCTAGTCATATATTTGGGGAGAGCCACTTACTCTTATGGGCTCGTGACGAGTGCTTTATTTTAGTAAAGGTGACATATTTTCTATTCTGAGCACTCCTTAACTTGTACGCGAATGGTGAAGGTGGGATGCACTTTCTTTTATTTTTGCAACGTGAACTTTGGAATACTGTTGAACTAAAAGCTTATTACTAGGCGTGTAACTGGCGCAACAAGAGTATTAACGTGATGTTTAAAAGATTTCAAGTACATTCGGATTGCGGGCTTAACTTTTACAGTAATTTACGATAGGTGAGTGCACGAAGAAGATCTGGCATATGCACGAGCCCACAAATTTCGAAAATAAAAAGCAAAACTCCACTGCTTGTAGATAGCTAGCTGACGTCTGAACAGGGAAACCATTCGGCGCGAGTGGGCGTTTCTTCCTTTAATTCAATGTCGTGTTTTGAACAGAAATTGCTTCTTGTAAGCGTGCATGTGAGTTTACAAAATGCTGCACTCGTACGGACATTTCTAAACGGAAGTACATGAAAGGTATGAAAATTTGGAGCTCTCGAGATGCATTGAAGCCCTTCTGCACGTGGACAGCGATGATGCAACGCTTTTGGTGCGCAGCCCATTATGTGGCAATTAATAATAATCGTTTTTAACTACGTGACTGTAAAAGCCGCCCAATTTTAGCTACCTCATGTCACGGAAAGATGAGGTGTTTATCCGCATCATAAAATTCATGCGCGGCGCGTCGGTGATCTCTCCCGGAAACGGCTTTCACTTTACTTGAAACGAGGACGCTTACAGGACACACCACTTTTATTGCGACTTCAGCAAGAGGGAGCTCGTGTACCTATCCTCCCAGTTAGGTTCTTCGTATACAAGAGGAAAAAAAGAGTGGGCGCAAGACGGCTGCAGCGAGCAGCACGTAAATGCCGGTGCGACAAACAACCACGACGCACGCTTGGCGCCAAGGTCGACGGCTGCTCTGGGGTGGCTGTAACGGCAGCGAGCCGCTTCTGCGCACAAGCGAGCAGTTCGGAAACGGAAAAAAGTACCGATAAACATTGGCTCTGACCTCTCATTATCGTTGTGTGCACACGCTTTCATGCAGGAACACTTTCTGTATGAGCGTACTTTCTCATGTCCGTATCTTGCTTATATATGCGTCGGTACTTTTCACACTTCATCGGGACTTCACGATTCTTCAGGTCTTTGAGACTTACCCCCGTATTCACAAACGCACCTCGACTCGACGACTCGAAAATCGCCTTCAGTGAAGGAAAGCTCTAGCGTTTTACTCAAGAATCTCAAGGTAGGCATGCAGCTACCTTGAATCGCTCCTCGAGTGAAGTTAGGGCGTAAACATGGCGGCCATGTGATGTGACGCTCGCCTCGACAGCTTTTTCTGATGGACGCCAATTGCCTCCGTAGCTTTTCTTTAGCTAACGATGCTGTGCATTTTCAAGGGCTTCGTTTTAGGAACCAGTGTAATCCTCCTGAGCGCTTCGGCAACGGAATTATTCCATTACAGCACCGAGACAGATCGGCAGTCCTGTCAGGGCTGCGAGCTAGTGCAGTGATTGTCGTCTTACTCCGTGCAAGAGGGAGTTATTGACCTGCATACGGGTATTCTTAATGCGAGTGCTGCAAAACTACTATTCGCGCCAGTGCATTCACGTGTTTCTTGCGGCTGATCGTACAAAGCCGCATCTGTTCAAGCACGGTGCCATACACAATTGCGGCGGACTTCGAACCTGTGAAAATAAAACGTTACAACAGTACAATCGTTCGCGCGGTTTGTACTAGGGAAGATCGTCACTGACTACGCTAATCCAAGGAAGGCGAAGGACACTGCAGCCAGGCGATCATCTATATAAACAAGCAGTTGCGTTCACTTTAATTTTTTTCAGTTTCCTTTACTCTCATGCAGCTGGTTGCGCTAGGGAAAAAAATGTACCGTAATTTTGCGTGAACCGGGTGCAGTTGATGGAATTTATTGTCGCAACCAATAATTACGTGAGCCTTGCTTCAAAATATTCAGTTGAATCAGCTTATCATGCCTATGAACATCAGAACCCAACGAGGAAGTGACCAACCATGAAACGGCTTTCAGAGTCATACTTGCATGTATACACAGATGAATGGAATGTTTTATTTGAATAAAAACACCGAATAACAATACAACAGAGTATAGTTTTTGTATGTCATATTATTTTTTATTGCGATAAAAGAAGCTGTAGCAGTGCAGTGACAGCTCCTAATACAGACAGTGCTAGCAAGTGATAGCAGATATGTCTCGTAATCTTTGTTGCGAACATTTCAGCTCTCTAGAGGGTTCATTATATAAGTGTTAAATCGCCGTATGTCGGTCTGGCTGCGCAAGCGCCAAACCAGCTGAAAAATGGTTCTTTGCAAATAAAAATAAAAGCAGTATGTGTTCATTATAGTAAAAAATGATCGCCTTCTACAACACAAAAGTCTAAAACGAATGTAATTAGTACGAAAAGTAAACCAAACAAAACGAATACGGTACCTAAGGTTCTTTTCATGGGCCTTAACATCATTGTATGTTTATCACCAACCCTGTGTCTTATGCAGGAACCAGGCTGCCAACACAATCACCCAGATCAACTGTATTTCCAAGGGTGCTGTGTGTTCTGCGCTTGCATTAGTGCGGAAGAGGACAAGAGCTCCAGTTAATGTTCTTTGTTGCACTACAATAGTTGTCGCACTATTCTGGCTAAGACGTCTATCCTACCGCATCTGGCATGCTATCAGCTCAAACATCATCACTAAAAGCAGTTTGACTGCATGCATTTGCCTTCATAGACACGTTGTAGCTGAAGTCATTGTATTTTTTATCCAGGTTTCTTTTCTTCAGCCATGTTTATCAAAACAGTATTTAGCCCACAATGACCTCTGGTAAATCCAAATGGCATTTTTTTTTCTAAAACAACAAGTTAACATTGCGCTCGTCTTGATGTACTTTAATGGTACGCAATTACAGCGAGAACTCTGACCCTCTAAACAGAAGCAGTAGTACTGCTTACGAATATATTCTCGAATAAAATACCATCTGTATTCTAGACAGTAGCACGTAGGGTGTAGGCACCCGAGGGCTCCGAGTTTCAGCTGAAGTGAATTATGAGGGCCGGAACAATGAATTTTTTTCATTGGATAGAGATGACAGCTGGCTTCCATAGGGCTTGCAGAACTTCAGCAATTGACCGACGAACAAAGCCCAGCGTAGCAGCGTGTCTTGTGGGATCCCAAATTAGGCCAAATGGTGATACAGACTGTCACAATGACGATGCTAAAAAATACAGTATAGAGTGCATCCCTACCCTTAGTCCATACAAGCTGAGATCAACCATAAAATTATGGCATATTTGTTAATGTACACTTGCTCATACTATAGTAGCTTCAGCATACCGCTAAATATTGGAGTGCTGGCTACAAATGCTGCGAAACGGCTGTATCACAAAATGTGGGGAGCAAAAAGCTCACGTCGCAATGACAACATATCATGGGCAAATGATGACTTCGCAGATCATAATCATGGATATATGCTTTCCATAACAAGTTTATATGACAGTTGAGGAGGAATACAATATGAATTTAATTTCGTTATGGTATAGCTGTTTCATATTTTTGGTGAAAATAACACGATTCCCATTTCCCCATTTTGTCAATGTGGGGAGATGTGACATCAATATTATTAAAAGTTTATGAAAGTAAGCACAGACTAATTACCGGGTAGATTACTCAAGTACTTGAGCACCTAAGGTTCTTTCAGGCAAGCGAGCTGGTGCAATTCCAACAGGCAGGCACCGTATCTGTCGATGCGTTCAGGTCTGCCGCAAGCTTTACTGTGCAGCACAGACGTAGGTTTTTTCATCAACTGGTCCTTCCAATGCCCACATCCTACACCAGAATGCCAAAAATGTTATGTACATAGGGCGTTCGCGCGCTAAGTAAATTCAGTGTACCTGGGCAACGGAAATGAAAAGACATAGCACAACTAAACAAATATGGCCATTGTGTGAACTTCAAAACACAGTTTATGGAACGTGTATCAGATGTTTTCACATAGCACACTGAGAAATGTAAGGTGAAAAACACTAATGCTGGTGAACTAGACAAGTGAATTTTCAGAAGATTAAAACATTGTGTAGCGCATATGTGAAGTGAGGAAGTACTGGAAATGCAGGCACAAGTGCTGGTTCATTGATCATGTGTGCTACAATTTGAACAAACCGACTAACCACCGCGGCTTCTAAAACAAAATACAGGACTCAAAACGCTTTTGTTCAACCTGCCGGTGCTACGCACTCAACCATGTGCATTCTGCCACATGTATACTATAACGGCTTCTCCTCTACTGAAATATTTCATACGCGATACTGGAATGATGGGTACATTCTGGATTTCTGTTTAAAAAAGTGGAACCAATAACACACTGTCGTGCCCAATTTCCCACAAAATCCAGTTAGCAAAAAAAAAAAAAAACGTTTTGCGCAAGCTTATGCTCCCTCGAATATGCTTCACCTACTAATACCCGCAGCATGGACAACTGGAGTCAGTCATGCTTGGGCCCATCAGAAACGTTTTATCGACAGCGCCGCAGGAACCTCACGAAAACCACATCAACATAATGTGCTTCCATGCTAAAATAGCTCACTCACCCATATTTTCTGTCCTGTTGTGTCTTTCAGCAAACATTCAGCAACACTCGGTCTTAAAGGTAAACAAAGCTGCTCATCGGCCGTTCCATCTGTGACTTCCTTCAAAGTCAATCCTGCTCGGTCACCATGCACAGACGGACAAAATCACCCATAATAACCGCGATTAACAACCGCAACGTGAACCACCAATGAAACACTAGGAAACAAACAGCAGCGGACAAATGCCGGCGCAAATTTTCTTGGTTTTCAGTCATGTGCCATGCTCTTAGCTGTTGGGGTGCGATTGTTGCCAGACCTCAAACACAGCTCCCGCTTCATCTATCCTTCGAATGCTCACAGTGGCAGCGTTGCCGAGCTGAAGCTGTCCATTGCGCCATGTAGTCGTTTGATTAGGAAGACGAACTAACGGAAACACATATGTGTCCTAAATAATTGTAGTTTTGATAAGCACATTTAGAAATAGTATCGATATCCGACGCTTTTCTCGGTCCATGTACTTCACTTGAGTCGTAGGCGGATTTTCCAGGCGTTCCTCGGTGGAGGAAAGGTGGAGTAGTGTTCATGAAACGCAACGGCACCTTGAGTGAAGAAAGCCCCGTCGCCTCGACTTGGCTGATCGGAGCAAAAGCATTGAATGAAGTTGTGTTTAATAATAAGGCTATTATTGTCTATTGCAGCCTATTCTCCGCTTGTTACGTCTTCGCGCTCCTCTATATCTGGAATTACATCGGTATACATTCTTCACTTATAGCTGTCTATCTCTTCCTACTTCTTAACATGTGACGGTTATGTTAAAGTGTACATTTTTTTATTATATGTAACTTACGGTGCTATATGCTACTAAAGTCAAGGGACATCTTAATGTACCCCAAGTGGTCAAATTAATCTGGAGACAACTCCTATACAGCGTGTATCATAGCCCGTAATAGAACAAGGCTTCCAAGTAAAAGGTAAAGATGTTTCCCTGGCATTGGCCTAGCATGCAATATGGTAAATAATTACGATGACAAATAAATGATACATCGTACATCACAGCGTAAGCAGCCAAGGACTAAATCGGAGAAATTACTTGTGCTTAATAAATGAAATAAAGAAACGATAAATAAGTGGAAATGAAAGTGGATGTAGAAACAACTTCCCGCAGGTGGGGAATGATCCCACCTTTGTTCTCATTTATCACAGAGCAAGGGTCTCGAATCCGGCAACATTGATGCCTTCAGGTAGCATGTAGGGGTTTATTCACCAGTTGCCTTCACCCAAAGTGATCACGTTCTCGTGAAGCCAGCGGCAGAAAGGATGTTCCACATCCGCCGCCAAGGTTTGTGAGTGGTGGCGCGTAAATACCCAAGAAAGTGACTGGGGAAACGGCACCACGGTAGCTCAATTGGTAGAGCATCGCACGCGTATTGCGAAGGTTGTCGGATCGTTCCCCACCTGCGGCAACTTGTTTCTTCGTCCACTTTCATTTCCATTAATTTATCGGTTCTTTATTTCATTTAATAAGCACAAGTAAGTTCCCCTATGTTGTCCTTGGTGTTAGTGTTTGTTGGCTTCTGATAATATTGTTACGTCCAAGCGCATAAAAGGGACGCGGGGATCAAGAAGAAAAGGGAAGAGGAAAAGGAAGACTGTGCAGCGGCCATTCCCGTTGTTCGTAGCCTGCCGTACCTGCTCTCGCACGCCTAAATAAACCCCTTTTCCCCGTGCTTGTAACAAATTGGTGGACGGTGCGGGGTACACCTCGTAACCACGGAGCCTACGCTGCTACAACTTCGTCGAAGCCGTCGACGTGCCGGACTTCCGCCACCCTCACCTGACGTGCCTGAATACGCCTGCCAGATTCCCGAAGGATCTGACGCGGCTTCAAGGCCAACACCTGGTGTTCCGTGGCAATACTACCGGGTGCCACTCACTTTCGGAGGAAAAGCCAGGGAAGATGTCAACGAGTGGCTCACGAACTACCGAAACGTGAGCCGGTCTAACGGTTGGAACTCGACCGCACAGTTGTCCAATGTTGTGTTTTCCCTTACCGACACAGTGCTCGTCTGGTATGAGAATCACGAAGACACGCTCACTTCATGGGAGCTTTTCGTCGAGGAGCTCAGAGCGTGTTTTGGAGACTCTAGCGCAAAAAAGAAACGCGCTGAACAGACGCTTTCGCAAAGAGCTCAGATTCCCGGCGAGACCTGTACGACTTATATTGGAGAAGTGCTGAAACTTTATAAAACAGTCAACTCTCAAATGTCTGAAGATGACAAAGTTGGACATTTGTTGAAAGGAATAGCCGAAGACGTCTACAGTTTTTTGATTGGCAAGGAAAGCTTGGATTCTGTTTCTGACGTCATTCGCCACTGCAGGACCTTTGAGACGCTGAAGATGCGACGGATAATACCGAAGTTTGGTCGACTCGCTAATGTCACAATGGTGGCACGTGTAGATCCGAGCTCGTGTGTTGACCTTCCATCTACAATACGGCAGATTGTTCGCGAAGAGTTGCTCCATCGGGAAGAGATGTACCGTTGCACACCCGGCATCACTGGTGCGTACTTACCACACGAGATGAGAAACACGGCCGTTTCGACCGCATGGCAACCCACGGTTCACTCAGTGACCGTCGAGTACAGGTCTACCCCACAAACGAGAGGGACCATAGGCTATCAAGACATGACTACGACCAACGCCCTCGCCGCACGCACGCCTCCCGGCGGCTGGTGCCTAGCCATGAATGTGACCCACCTGCTGGCTATGCAGTCGACAGCAACATGCGTGACTACGGGGAAGAACATCGAAATTTGCGGCGTCTGCCGGTGTGTTTCCAATGTGGTGTCGCAGGCCACATAGCGAGGTTTCACAATCGTCGCCCAACAACGTGGAATGGTCGATCGGGGTCTTCAACAAGGACCACACCTCCTATGAGGACAACTCAAAAGCCGTACACTACCTTTGGTCAGCTGGCGTCCCTCCCGGCAACGATTACTGGCAGAGAAGCTTTCGGAGCCGCTCGCCGGCATCTGACAGGAGTTTGACGCCACCGCCAACTTCTTGTGCACCGCGCTAACGTCAGTCTCCATCGCCAGTACGCCGCTCCTCCTCGCCTTCACAACCAGAAAACTAGCAGCGCGGCCGGTGGGGGTGAGGTCGCTCGACACGTGCTATCGACAGAAATGCCCCCTGCAGTTGCTATGATTAAGAACAAAGTGCATGTACTTGTTGATGGTGTTCCTACAATGGCTTTAGTGGATACCGTAGCAACTGTATCCGTAATGAGTCTCGGTTTTAAATCTCGGTTAGCGCGCAAGTTCCACCAAGGTATGGCGCTCCCTTGTGCTGAGCGACTTGTTTATCATCGACAGAAGCTTTTTGTCTGAGACGTGGCGAAGGTAAGCAGGTTCAAACGACGGGTCAGCTGTTAGTACGGCTACGGACGAAGACGTGTATTCTGTAAAATAGGCGAGTTTGAAGCAACGTTTTGTGGAGTGAGTGGCGAGTCGTTGAGCCCTGTTTGTACACTGCTGAAGTATCCTTGGCTGGTGGAGTTTTCGCGACGGAGTTTGTAGTTATTCCCCGATCGACGCACGAAGTGATTTTGGGCATCGACTTTTTGTGGCAGTGTGGTGCGACCATTGATTGTCGCACGGGGGAAGTTTGCGTCGATGGCCATGTTTCGTCCGAGCTCTTAGAGGAGACTTGCCATCAAGGTGAACTTTGTGTGCCTGCAGATACTGTTGTGCCCGCGTCCACCTCTGTGTGCGTGCCGGTTGTATGCCGCGGTGAAGTTCCAGACAGTTTCGATGCCTCCGTAGAGCCAATGCATATAAATTGTGTGAAGAAGAACGTTTTTGTCCCTCATTGTGTGGTATCCATCGGCAACGGGCCTGCTGGCTTGTGGACGGCCAACTGCTCGGCAGAACCCGTCCTGCTTCTAACTTCACCACGTCTCAGACAAAAAGCTTCTGTCGATGATAAACAAGTCGCTCAGCACAAGGGAGCGCCATACCTTGGTGGATATGCTCTCTAAGCATCCGTCAGTGTTTGACTTTGCGCAGCCGGACAAAGCGTTCTCGATTCCCGAGTCACGAACGCGCCATACGATCAGGCAAAAGCCTTATCGCGTGTCGCCTAATAAGCGCAAGATAATCGGGGAACAAGTGAGTGACATGATGAAAGATGGAATACTACAAGAGTCCTCGAGTCCTTGGGCAGCTCCGGTCATACTTGTCAGAAAGAAAGGCGGTAACTGGAGATCTTGCGTCCATTACCGAAGATTAAGCGCCATGACTAAGAAGGATGTCTACCCGCTGCCCCTGATTGATGATGCAATTGATTGCCTTCATTCGGCCTCTTATTTTTGTTCAGTGGACCTGCGCTCAGGATATTGGGAAATCCCGATCCACCCGGCAGACCAGGAGAAAACAGTCTTCATAACCCTGGATGGATTATTCGAATTCAATGTGATGCCATTTGGGTTGCGCAACGCTCCAGCAACCTTTGAAAGGTTCGTGGACACCATTCTGCGTGGGTTAAAATGGAACATCTGTATGTGCTATCTTGACGACGTTGTTATATTCGGGCGCACATTCAATGAGCACAATACGCACCTGGATATTGTCCTCGACTGCATCAAAAGCGCTGGCCTGGTTCTGAACTCAAAGAAATGTAACTTTGGTGACCGTCAAACCCTTGTGCTGGGTCATCTTGTTGACAAAGACGGTGTCCGGCCTGATCCCCTCAAGACGGCAGCTGTTGAGGCATTCAGTTCACCGCAGTCAGTGAAGCAACTTCGTAGTTTTCTGGGTCTTTGCTCTTACTTTCGCCAATTTATTCCTCGTTTTGCTGACGTCGCGTATCCTTTGACAAATCTGCTACATAAAGACGCACGGTTTAAGTGGACACCCGAGTGCCAGTCTGCATTTCGTCAGTTGAAGTTCCTGCTGACCTCCCAACCTATCCTTCGCCACTTCAATCCTACTGCGCCGACAGAAATCCACACAGATGCTAGTGGCGTCGGTCTGGGTGCCGTCTTGGTCCAACGTTATGACGACCGTCAGCACGTGATTGCTTATGCAAGCCGCTCATTAAGCAAACCTGAACGAAATTACATGGTGACAGAGCAAGAATGCCTCGCTGTAATCTTTGAGGTTCAGCGATTTCGCTCGTACTTGTACGGACGTCCATTCCTAGTCGTCACAGACCACCATTCCCTGTGCTGGCTCGTGAACCTTCGCGACCCTTGTGGTCGCCTTGAGCGCTGGGTTTTGAGGTTGCAGGAATATGACTTCACTGTTTCCTACAAGAGTAGCCGAAAACATGCTGACGCGGACTGCCTTTCCCGTATGCCGCTTACCACGACGGACTGCGACGCACACGATTTTGATCATCTCGTCGCTTCTGTGACATCCTCTTTTTCAGATATCGATGCGTTCAAAGCAGAACAACGGACAGACACCAAATTGGAGCCACTCTTCAATTCTGCCCATTCAAGTGCAACAAGCAGCTACTGTCTACGTGACGGGCTCCTGTACAAAAGGAACTACTCAAACACGGGTGCACGCTTCCTTCTAGTGGTGCCGGAGCGTCTCCGGCCAGCAATCCTTCTGGCTATGCACGATGACCCCACCTCCGGTCACTTAGGCACTGTGTGCACCCTTTATCGCATTCAAGAACGCTTTTACCGACCCCCGATGCGACATTCGGTTGAGTTGTATGTCGCCAGCTGCATACAGTGCCAACGTCGGAAACGCCAAACCACTGCCCCATCTGGTCTCCTTCAACCTGTGCCGCCTCCCAGCTCACCCCTTCGGCAAGTTGGAATTGATCTGTTCGGCCCTTTTCCAAAGTCATCTAAGGGGAACCGCTGGATAATTGTCTGCGCCGACTATTTCACACGCTATTGCGAGACTGCGGCTATACCATCAGCCACTGCCACCGAAGTGTCGCTCTTCTTACTTCACGCTATTGTTCTGCGACATGGACCTCCTGGTGTTATCATGAGCGACCGGGGACGTCAATTCACGGCGGATATCCTGGAAGAGCTTGTGCGTTTATGTAACTCGCACCTCAGGCACTCGACGCCGTATCATCCGCAAACGAATGGCCTCACTGAGCGCACAAATCGAACAATCACGAATATGCTTTCCATGTATGTTGCGTCCGATCACAAGAATTGGAATGAAGTTCTACCGTTTATTACTTACGCCTACAACACCGCCAAGCACGAGACAACCGGCTACAGCCCCTTCTTCCTTCTATATGCTCGGCCGCCCCGGTATACGCTCGACACTGTCCTCCCATTTTACCACCACGACAATCCTACGGTGGCCGATACGCTATGCCTCGCTGAAGAGGCAAGGAGACTTGCGCATCTGCGGACTTTGGCATCACAAGAAAACTCCAAAGCCCGCTACGACGCACGACATCGGCCTGTTACATATCACCCTGATGATCTCGTTTGGCTTTGGACTCCAACAAGGAAGCGCGGTTTGTGCCAAAAGCTTCTGGCAAACTACGATGGACGTATATTGTCATCGACAAAGTCACCAAAGTGAACTATACCCTCGAGCGCCTCACGAACACTGATAGACGTTCTGCTAGGACACAAGTCGCGCATGTCGCACGGTGGAAATCATGCACGCCAGGACAAGGTAGTTGATTCGCCCAGTGGGCTTTGTCTGCGAGGAGAGGTATACGTTACGTCCAAGCGCATAAAAGGGACGCGGGGATCAAGAAGAGAAGGGAAGAGGAAATCGAAGACTGTGCAGCGGCCATTCCTGTTGTTCGTAACCTGTCGTTCCTGCTCTCGCACGCCTAAATAAACCCCTTTTCCCCGTGCTTGTAACAATTTGACTAATAAAAATCGGGCCCCTCGGTTCACCCCCTTTCTTCTCGTTTATTACATAAGGAAGGTCTCGAATCCCGCAACATTGACCGGTTGCCTTCACCCGAAAAGATCATGTTCTCGTGACACCTGCGGCAAAAAGGATGTTTCACATCCGCCGCCAAGGTTTGTGAGTGGTGGCGCTGGCTAATACCTGTGTCACACGGGCACATTTGGAAGGCCTTCCAGTCGACGGCCTTCGAAACGCCACAACTCTATCGACTCAAAGGAGTTGTCGCGCTGTTACACGGCACTTTTCAAAGTCCGTTGAGTGGTTCAGGCGTGTCTCGTAAAATTGTGTGGCGCTGCGGATCTTTATTTTCTTTTTCATGTCACGAAATGTTAAACAACATTAAAGCCACTTAAAAGCGCTATAATTTCTTTTATGTTTGTTTATACATTAAAAAAGGCACATGGAGTAGAGGGAGAGTGTACTAGACAACGTGGAGGAATGAATGAACACAAGCACGTCGCTGTTGTCGAAAGCATGCGCAGTTCGCACATATCAAGTGGCAAACATACTTTATTGAATAATTAATAAAACTCATATATAGTATTTTTAGAGTGTTTTGGTTTGATTTGTTCTTTCTTACCGTGAGTACGAGCACACTGTGAACGAGAGGGTATGTTCGCACTGTTTCCGCTTCCGTTGCTCAAAGGCCATCGAGATTTCGATAGAGTTGTAGGGTGCTCCGTTGACTCGATAGACTATTGACTCGGCGGCCTTCGAAACCGCCCGTGTAGCAGCTCGAACTTGACCTTTGAGTCAACTGACTATCGGTTGGAAGGCCTTCCAAACGCCCGTGTGACACGGGTATAACACTCCCAGGGTTCTGCTAGGAAACATAAATACCCAAGAAATTGGATGGCGAAACGGCGCCGCGGTAGCTCAATTGGTACAGCATCGCACACGTAATGCGAAGGTTGTGTGATCGTTCCCCACCTGCGGCAAGTTGCTTTTTTCATCCACTTTCATTTCTATTAGTAATTTCCCCTATGTTGTCCTTGGTGTCAGTGTCAGTTATCTGAAGACCGGAACGACCTTCCCCACCTTCCTATCACTGGGTTTGCTACCTGTGGAAAGTGATTATGGGAACAGTAATAATAGATAGACTGAGAAAGCATGCCGAGTATTCTTAAACAGTTTGCTGGTGATTTCGTCAATACCTGCAGAAGATGACACCTTAATTTTTTCAATAATAGAGGCGATGCCATGCGCAGAAAATGTGACTTGTGGCATAATCAATCTCGGTTGGCCAGTTGGGACAAATGGAGGTATATAGGTTTCGTTGGTGAAGACGGGTGAGACGGTGGTATTAAATATATTTGCACATTCAACGTCGCTCGCTTCGTGTGATGATCGACGTGTGACCACGATTTAGAACTAGCCAGAACTTTCTGGTATTATTGGTTAGGATCTTCCGCAGGTAAGTTAAAAAAATGCGCGTTTACCTTTACAAACGGACTGCAAATATGTTGACTCGGCCTCACAGTATTTGCTCCGTGCGCATGCACTCGCGTTACGTTTTGCTGCCCGGCAGCGCCGTTTCTTCTTGTTCTCCAGTGATCTCAAGGATTGTGCGAACCATGGTTTGTTATGATTGACACGAAATGTAATGGTAGGAGTAAATGTGGTCGTTAGTTGTGTAATTTTAGTTTCAAAATTAAAAATTAGGCCAGTTACCCTTCATTGATTGCTCGTGGAAGCCTCTTTCGAACTCTGGAAAAAAAGCCAGCAATTCCTTATTAATTTCAGCGTAATTGCCTTTGTCGTAAAGGCGAATCGTTTCATGGAACGTTTGGTGCGATTCTGGGATGAAGGCAAAAGTATCACGTAGAATTTTGTCGCCGCCAATTTCACGGACATAAGTAAGAGTTGATAAGCTCTTAGGGTGATTAGTTAGTATAAAGTACAATAGCACTCCTTGTGCTATTAGGTTTGACATGTGCCGTACTAGGGCTTTCCTAAACGACTAAATGCGATTCTACGTGACTGTCGGTTTCATCACAGCTCTCACAGGCCACAGAAATTGTTTTCACGAGGTTTACTTTTTGTCTACTTTATTGGCGCAGAAAAACAAACTTCAGGGAATGTAGTGAGGCCAACTTTCTCGACCATTAAACCAATATTTATAAGTGTTCTGCAAATAATTGTATAATTCTAACGGTATTTAGGGCATTTATTTAATGTACCGATTCAGTCAAGCAATTAGAAAAAGAATGGCATTTTGGAAACTTTTTTTTTTCAAAGATAACACGGAAGGGAAAGGGTTAAAGATGTGTGGACTCAAAGCAAATAAATCTAGCTGCAACAAAGCATATCAGTCTCCAGGCTTCATTGATATGTTCAACAACACAACAATATATTTTATGGTTTCACGTCTACTGACCTACAAAATTGGACGAAATGCATGTGTCTTTTTTATAACACAGCAGTCACAATGCACAACTAAACGAATGAAAATTAACTGGTAACCTAAAGAAACCAAGGTGAACCTTCATTGATTCTCGAGTAGATTGCATTACGCTCAGGTTGCCTCTGAAACAGTATATTGTGCCACGAATCTTAGTCAAACAAGCGTGGTGACCGTCATGTACAGGGCCTCGGGGAAATGCATGCAGCAATACGATACATGCTTCCCCGCTTTTTATCATACCACATCAACCGATCAATCGCGGTGAAAAAGTTATCAAAAAATTGGAGTTAGAATTACCCCGCTCAAAGCACTACTGGTAAGAAAATCACCTCCAGCGCTTGTTTACAGTTTATCTTCCGAGGAAGGGGGCGGGGGGGGCGATCCCCTTCTTAATGTATGTAAGTTGGAAGTGCAACACTTCCAGAAGGGCTACACATCGGTCTTAACTGACGGGTCCACATGAAATTATATCTTCACTTCGGTTTCCATATTGGGCTCTATTTTTGGGGGGTGTTACAGAAGGCGGCCGGCAAGCAGGCAGGCTAGACTGAGAGAAAAATGCAAGACTTTATTGGTGAACTTGCGGTCTCTAAACTCAGATACAGCTTCTCGGCTGCTCTAGCAGCAAGGCTTGGCGGAAATTATTGAATTTTATGGCTCGTGCTTGCATCTGGCAGCTTTTATGCATGCGTTATCAAACACACCTATATGTGTTTTGAATGGTAAGTAAATTCTAGAGCAGGTCACAATCATCCATTAATTCGCCTACAAACTGGTACGATGGGCACATAGTTCTGGAAAGAACGATGAAGTTGAATAGCCATGCATTACGAGTTCTCGTGAGAACGCTCTCGCGTGACCTCACAAACGTTACCGCAATGCCGCGCAGCGAATTATCGAGACCTTGAGTGAAACTAACGTGGACAGAAATAAATAAGTTATCAACAATATATAGTCAACAGTGGCAATTAATATTACAAGGCCCCAAGATTTATTGCGGAGAGCGACCATAGTCCCCACCGGGAAATTTCTTACTCTAGAGAACTTTACTTTAATGTCAATCAATGTATCGTTTCGAGCAAATTTTCTAAACATTCACCATTGTTTCTGTAGCTGGTGGTGAGGTTCTTTAATGCGGAGCATTCATGGCGCGTTTAACCCAGTTTTATGTAATAATTATGTGGCCGTTTCGGGGGCCGATCCCGAAGATAGTGCAGTCCACTACTGTGACCGACCCCGAAGGTTGTGCAGTCTAAAAATGTGGGCCAGCAACAAACATAATCATCATCTGAAGCAGCAGACTAATTTTATCTCCGTCAAGACGAAGGCCTATCCCTGTTACCTCCAATCGCCGCTGTCTTGCGCTATCTGATTCCAAGGTGTGCCTGCAAGTTTGCTAATGTCATCGCACCACCTAATCCTCGGCCAACCTCAACGACGCTTCCGTTCCCATCGCACCCATTCTGCAACTCTAACAGATCACCGGTTACGCATTACATGGTCGGCCAAGCTCCATTTGAGAGCGCAGCTTCTTAGGCGCCCGTTCTTGCGTTGAGCACCACTGAGCCTAGGAGCCCCTCGGTCTGCCTTGGCGTAACCGAACGATAGAGCACCGCGAAGGATCAAAGCGAACGCGGAACGCAGCGGGGGATGAAAGTTAGCGATAGCGAAGAGAGCGTGAGGAGGAGATTGCACGAGGAGGCTACAGTGAAAGCATGAGCCGTACAGCGGATGAGTACGGCGAAAGGGTGAGGAGGAATGCGTAGTGCCGCGCAAGGCAGGCTCTGCCGCGACGACCGCTACGAGGTGGCGCCAGAGTAGAGCGCCGTCGTCTGTTCACCGGTGGCATGCGGTGAGCGCTTCAACCGATACCATTTATTGTTACGTGGGAAGACGCAGACGACAAGCTATATACAAGTATATTGTTACGCGAAGGATGAGTCAGTAAGATGAGCAACCATTTACAGGTTATATTTACAACATCGGTGCAGCGTTACCCGGTTAGATTCCAAGCGCGAGCCCACTTCGCTCTTCCTCCTCTTTTCTCGAGTGATGGCGCCCACGCGCCTTGTTGAAACAATTGAATACCATACGCGTGTAGCAATATTTACAATGATTACGCTGCACTTGGCCAAAAGGCAGCAGCCCGTGCCAACCTCCAAACGTCTTCGTAGTCTTCGCACCACTGGCCTCTTCGTCATCATAAATAATGGCCCGTATCACTACCCCCCGGCCGCAAAAGCACCGTACCGGAGCCACTAAAGCCAGGCTCGAAAGCAAAGGAGCCTTGAGCCTACTGATGTGCACGATATCACTGGATGTCACTGTAGAGGATGAGGTCGAACTGACCGGAGCAATTTCGCAGGTCACTGGCGTCACCTAACGCAGCACGTGGTAGGGCCCCCTTGTGTGGGCAAAGGTAGTGTTCCTGTATATGCTCCCGCAGGGAGCAGAGTTGCGCATACCTTTTCCGGCGCCGCTCGCACCGCTATTCGCCCAGCGCTATCACGTGGTATAAAAATGACGTCAAATGATCAACTGCGCCGCTGCGAAGCCAACTTCACGGGCACGGCGCCGGCTCGTTTCTGTCAGTGCCATCGAAATTGCAATCAGCAGACCGTCAAGCGTGCGTTGCACCGATCGGCTCCTGGTTGCAGGTACGGTGTTGGACGATATTAAAATAATAACTTTGGTGAAGCGGTAAGAAACACGTCATTTTGAAACTTGTATTCCAGTATGACGGGGTGTAGCGCACCCAACTGCACAAATCGCACTTAAGGTGACAAAGCTTATTACGCGGTGCCGTGCGGACGGACGAGACTGGCCAACTCCGAAAGGGACCAGGATATGCGAGGTGCGTTCGCCCTGTTTACAGAGGTGAGTTCGGCTTGTTTACACTAAAGCAGCATTTATGTCGAGTAACACTCCTGTACATGCTGAAATGCGTACGTCTGGCATGAGAGACTTGTTCACTTGTGCAATTTTTGGAGTATATGTGCAGCGCGACACAGACGCGGGACAAAGAATAAACGACACGTCTGTGTGTAGCTTTTACAATTGTTCTGACTATGCGGCTCCACAACAGTATGTTCAAAACAGAGTAAATACTAGCAGATACGATTTGCCCGCTGCATCCTGGCTTTTCTCTACTGTTCTTTTTTTTTGTCGGCGTTCTCATTTTTTATGTAAGGTCAATGTATTCGCGTTCATTATTTTGTAGTATGCGAAAACATCGTGCGCTCCTGCTGATGAGACAGCTATGATAGCTTCAGCATTTACTGCCCGCAATATGTTACTTGTTCGATCAGCCTTAGTCAACGTGAGGAATGTGAACTTATTTTTGTGCGTTTAATAGGTACTGTGTTATAGTAAATTAACCTGAGCAGTGTGAAGAGATAAACAAAAATGTGTTGTCATTTTACAGTCTGCAATGTGTGAATAATTACTTTGCAAGTTTGCCATCTTATATGATTATAGTACAATAAAAATAACCTGTTGTTACTCTTAATAACTCGTTACCTCTCCAGTGGCTTTGAATTCTGCCCCCAAGGCTCCAAGAACCAGCACTCATCGCCTGCTGCCACCAGCCATTGCTCATCCATTACCTTGTACGAAATAAATTTGATCTAAAAGCTCGTGCATTTCGAATATTTTTCTACTCATAAGTTTGCTGCTACGAAGCAGCTGTTAAGTTTGCGGTATGAACCACAAAAATAAGCTCTGCATAAAATGTGCGCAGGTGAACATTTGAAATGCGTTTAAATATACGTGTCTGTACCGCATATATCGAAAACGTGCAGCAGCTGTCAATGACCGTTAGTGACGAATGACGGTCACGGTTAACGGCCACTGACATAACTGAAGGCGCGATAATTCTCTTGGCCACGATCATTTCTCGTATGGTTTCGGCAGGCAAAAGGTGCTCACATAATTGTCCACCACACATGCGCGAAGTTTTCTTTGAACACCCTTTAAAATATTTCTTTCCTTCCGGCCTCCGCGAGAAAACTTCATATGCATGCTGAAAAACTTGGCACTGCTTTTTGTTGCAAGGTGATACGCGTTTACACGCGAATTTTTGAGCTGTTCGAGTGACGGGCGCAGTCACGATTTTATTTCGAGAGAGCGAGTGGGCTCCTATATGTACGTTCGTGGCGTGTGTTTGTATATGTATATGTACATACAAACTAACAATTTTGGGGGGTTGGCACCCCTCCGGCTGGGTCAAGCGTTCGAGAGTAGCCTGCATTAAAAACTGTGATCTCGTTCACCGCTTGCGAACAGTTGGCGCATGTAGCTCACGACCAGCAGAAAAGAAAGCAAATGGAACACCGCGCTGCGTTTGCCTTCTGCGCGCTCGAGGAGTTGCTTCACTGCAGATCTGGAGCACAACGGCGGACCTATGCGCAACTCTGCTCCCTGCGGGAGCATATACAGGGACACTAGGCAAAGGAGCCTCTCTGAAATTCCGACATAATGAGAGGGTAACCACAGCAGCACGAACGCACGTGGAGAAAACTGTACGTCACGGTGGCGGGTGGTGTACAGGTGCGACTGAGTGGTTTGCAAGGCCGTCAGTCGAGTACTGGCAAGCTGGCGTGCATGGTTGGCGAGGCCGATGCCGTTACGCGCATACTAGCTTGTTGAGGTCGCAGCAAGAAGAAGTGCAGTATCAAGCGGCAAAGTCGGTTCGTGAGCGACCGTACAATGAATAAAATGGAGAAAATCCGGCGCTGTCATGGCGAGAATTATGAGCGAATTTGACGTAACGAAGGGTAATGTCCGAGTCATGGCGGTCCTTCGAAACGTACTTGGACAGCATTTCTGTGAGGGTACGGTTCAACCGCTCCGTCAGTCCATTCGTCTGAGGATGGTATGAGGTGGTCAACTTGTGTTGAGTGGAGAAACAACGCACAATGTCGGCGATAACTTTTCACAAAACATTACGATCACATTTAATTCGCGGGGCGCCATGAAGCAAGATGATGTCGTGCAAGAGAAAGTCTGTGACGTCAGTGGCGAAATTGGTCGGGAGAGTCCGTGTGATGGCGGAGAGGGTGGCGTGATGAGTTGCAACGGCTACTTATTTGATCTCAGAAGATGACGGGGGAAAGGGGCCGAGGAGGGCTAATCCAATATGGAAGAATGGTTCTACAGGGATGGTGAACGGTTGGAAATGACCGGCAACTGCACTTCAGGCGTTTTCAGCCGCTGGCAGGAATCACAGGCAGCAACTTAGCGTCGGACGGAGCGAGTGAGATCGGGCCAATAGAAGCTGCGGCAGACGCGGTCGTACGTGCGAGATACCCCAAGGTGTCCTGAATTGGGTGCGTCATGGAGCTCAAAGAGCACAGTCCGCCGTAGATGTTTGGGCACGAAAAGAAGGAGATCAGGTCCGCCAGGGAGGAAGTTGATTCGGTACAGAATGCCATCCTGGAGGACTTTTCGGTGAACAGAGGCGTCGGTCGGTGAAGAGTGCTGACGCTCGATGAGTGCCCGTAGCGATAGGTCTCGGTACTGCTCATCGGCGATGTTAGCGAAGGCAGACACACAGAAAATGCTGTTGGCGGTATTTTCTGTGTGAGCGCGTCAGGCTTGTTGACCGGGTAGCGAGATAGGCAGTCAGCGTTCGTGTGGAGATGGCCAGATTTGTAGATGACAGAATATGAATATCCTTGTCGGCGTAACGCCCAGCGACCAAGTCGTCCTGTAGCATCTTTCAGTGAGCACAACCAGCAGAGTGCGTGATGCTCTGTGACGACTGAAGAGGGTCGGCCATATAGTATGGGCAGAACTTCGCAACCGACCTAACTAGGACCAAATACTCCCGCTGAGTGATGGAATAGTCACGCTCGGCGGTTGAGAGGAGCCTGCTGGCGTAAGCGATAACACGGTCGCTGGCGTTGTGCCTGCACGGCGCCGATTCCGTGGCTACTGGCATCGTTACGAACTTGGGTAGTTGCAGAAGGATCGAAATAAGCCAGAGCGAACGGCGTTGTGAGAAGGTCGATTAGGTGCGAGAACGCAGAGGGTTCGTTATCACCACACTTGAAAGGGCCGTCTTTCTTCAAGAGCTCGGTTAGTGGTCGTGCTATGGCCGCAAAATTTTGCCCGAATCAGTGGAAGTATGAACGAAGGCCGATGAAGTTGCGCACATCCTTGACACACTTCGGAACGGGGAAGTGCGTAACCGCATGCATTTTGTCTGGGTCCGGTTGCACTCTGTTGGCGGTAATCTGGCGGCGGCCAAATGGGCACTGTGATGCGATCAGTTGCAGGTGCACTCGACTATAAAATGTCCAGGACTGCTGAGAGGCGCTCGAGGTGCGTCGCGAATATTGGGGAGAATACTTAATAACGTAGTAAAACGAGTTCTTGGGCGAGTTGGTCACTTATTGCATGCATAACAGCAGCGCCAAAAACAATAACACAGAAGAAAGGAACACTGACAGACCTGGACAATCGCTGCTGTTACGTAGGTACAAAGCAATAATTTTGTAATAGTATAACGTCGTTCAAGCAGCAGAGGCAGGTGGACCATTTGAAACCTTGAACGGAGTCCATCATGGCTCAAAAGTTGCCGGAGCATTGCAAAGACTGAGTGGCCTTGCTTTGAATTGATAAAAATCGTCGGCAGTTACAAAGATGGCCTTCTCGCAGTCTAGATCGTCCACGGCAGTGTGCCAGTAGCCGGAGCGAAGATCAATAGGAGAGGCATAACGGGCACCATAGAAGCAGTCAAGGGCGTCATCAAAGCGAGGTAGAACATACACGTCCATTTTTGTAACTCCCTTGGGGTGCCGATAATCGACGCAAAAGCGCCATGGGCCATTTTTCTTTTTGACTAAGACAACAGGCGACGCTCATGGACGACACGGTGGTTCAATAATGCTCTTGGCAAGCCTTCTGCGAACTTCTGCATGAATAACTTCGCGTTCAGCCGACGGCACTCGATACGGGCGGCCATGAATGGCAGTGTCATCGCCGGTATTTATGTCATGTCTAACACCTGTAGTTTGGGCCGAAGGCCGATCGTTAAAGTAAAGAATGTCGTGATACCAAACAGAAAGCAGTAGAGCTATTGAGCGCGCTGGGAAGGCACGTCGGACGCAATAATTTTTTGCAAGTCGACGATGGTACAAGTTGCACACTGTGGTGCTAAAGTAGGGTGGGCTCAACTGTTGTCTACTACAATAGATGCTACTGAGTTATCCTCGCATGAGCAGAGCTGGGTTAGAGGCATCCCGCGTGGTAGCACTTGTGTCGTCAAGCCAAAATTGACCAATGGCAGGCAGACGCAATTGGTTGTAATAGATAAAACTATATGAGGCACCATGATACCGTGTGCAACGAGAACGTCTTGCATGGGAGTCGCGATGTAGTGACCGTCGGGCACAGGTGGGAATGACACAAACTCAACATAAGTCAGTGCCGAAGATGGCAAGCGAACGAAGTCTGTGGAACTGAGGTGACTGGGGCGTGGTTCAGAGGCATCCAGGACAGGCAGGTGAGGGCGGAGAGTATGGGCTGAACAGTCCATCAGAGCGGAATGCGTGGAGAGGTAGTCCAGGCCGAGAATAATGTTGTGGGGACAGTGGGCGGATGACGCGGAAGAGAACGATTGTACAGCGATCGGCGACGGAGTCTCGGGTGGCCCATATACTAATTACGGGAACTGTTTCGCCGTTGACGACGCGGACAACAGGCGTAGTGGTGGATGTTATTATTTTCTTCAGGCGGTTGCGAAGGCCAGCGCTGATTACAGATAAATGCGCCCAAGTGTCTATAAGAGGAGGCACAGGAACGCCGTCGACTTCCACTTCAAGGACGTTCATATGAGTGGGCAACGTCAGTAGAGGATTTGTAGACGTAGGGAGCAATGCGCTGTCACCGCGAGGTGCTGCACTGTTTAGTTTTCCAGCTGGGAGAGCCCGTAGGGAGTCGGGGAATATGAGCGGTGGGGCTGGGGTGAACGACATTGTCGGCGTTGGTGCGAAGGCGACTGTGAATGAGCTAATCTAGGGCGGTTCGGTGCAGGAGTTTAAGTTGGGGCATTACCGGACCGTGTGGCATAGGGATGGAAACTGACCCTTGCAAAGTTTAACACTCCAACCCTCTCGAGTGAAGCTAGCCTAGCAGGACTCTTTGAGGAACTATCAGGCATTGTTTGGGATGAGTGAGGTTAGAAGAACTGGTGAAGTTTATGCAGTACTGACAAATGGCCACGTCCTCTGCTATAGAGGACTACAAGATAGGAAGCAGTTCGGAGTAGGATTCCTAATCCATAAGGACATAGCTGGCTACATTGACGAATTCTGCAGCATTAATGAGAGGGTAGCCGTAGTCGTGGTAAAGCTAAATAGGAAGTGCAGAATAAAGGTAGCACAAACCTACGCTCCAACCTCCAGTCACGATGATGAAGAAATAAAACAGTTTTTTGAAGATGTTTCATTAGCGATGCGAAAAGTGCAAACTCAGTAAACGGTAGTCATGGGCGACTTCAATACAAAAGTGTATAAAAAGCAGGTTGGTGAACAAGCAATTGACAACTACGGCGTGTATTCTAGGAACACTCGAGAAGAGATGTTGGTAGAATTCCCGGAAAGGAATAAGCTGCGAATAATGAACACCTTCTTCAAGAAGCGCTGGAATAAAAAGTGGACCTGGAGAAGCCCTAATGGTGAAACAAGAAGTGAAATTTATTTCATACTTTCTGCAGGTATCAGCATGGTTCAGGATGTAGAAATGTTTGGTGGAGTAAAGGGGGGTGCAGGGATCATAGGTTAGGGAGGGCTAGGATTCACCTCAATTTGAAGAGATCAAGGATAGAACTGGTCAAGAAGAAATAGGCAAACCTAGACGCAGTAAGGGTAAAAGCAAACAAATTCAGGTTGGCACTTTGAAATAAATTTGCAGCCTTAGAACAGAGAGATGAAGATGACAAAGAGGCAACGAATGAAGCCACAAGTAGGCTGGCTTCAGAAGCAGCAATTGAAGTAGGACGTAAGGCCTCAAGTCAACGAGTAGGGTAAGCTCCCCCGAGTAACAAAGGATCTAATATAAAAACCACAAAGAATGAAAGTGTCCAACTCAAGAGATCAGGTAGAACTCGCGGAACTGTAAAAACTAATCAACAAGGAGAAAATAAGGAACATTCCAAATTCAAACGTAAGGAAGACTGAGAAAGCAGTAAAAATGGACGCAGCCTGAATACACTAAGAAGGAAACTAGGCATCGGACAAAGCAAGGTGTATACTAAAAGGTAGACAGGGTAATATCATCATTAATCTCGAAGATACAGAAGAAGTAGCGGAACAATTTGTATACTGACCTGTAGAGTACCCAAAGCAGAAACGATACCTCTATTCAAAGTAGTAATGAACAGGACAGAGAAACTCCTACTATAACTAGCGATGAGGTCAGAAGGGCCTTGCAAGATATGAAACTGGGAAGAGCGGCAGGAGAAGATGAAATAACAGACGGTTTAATCAAAGATGGAGGAGACATAATGCTTCGAAAACTGTTGCTCTTTATACGAAGTGTCTCTCGACTGCAAGGGTCTCAGAAAACTGGAAGAATGGAAACATTATACTAATCCTCAAAAAAGAGATGTTAAAGAATTCAAAAATTATGTGCCCATTAGCTTATTTCTAGTTTTATATAAAACGTTTACCAAAATGTTCTCCAATAAAATAAGGGCAACACTGAACTTTAGTCAACCAAGGGAACAGGCAGGTTTCAGGAAGGGATACTCTACAATGGATCACATCTATGTCATCAATCAGGTAATCGATAAATCAGCAGAGTAGAATCGGCCTCTCTACATCGCACGAAAAGGTATTTGATTCAGTCGAGATACCAGCAGTCATAGAGACATGACGTAAGCAAGGAGTAAATGACTCTTACGTAAATATCTTGGAAAGTATCTACAGAGATTCCACAGCTACGTTAATTCTCCACAAGAAAAGTAAGAAGATACCTATAAAGAAAGGGGTCAGACAAGGAGACAGAATCTCTTCAATGCTATTCAACGCATGCTTCGAAGAAGTATTCAAGCTATTAAACTGGGAAGGCTTAAGATCAAGGATCAACGGCGAATATCTCAGCAACCTTAGATTTGCAGATGACATTGCCCTGTTCATCAGCACTGAGGACGAGTTACAACAAATGGTTGAGCACCTGAACAGAGAGAGTATAAGAGTGGGGTTAAAGATTAATATGCAGAAGACAAATATAATGATTAATAGTCGGCAAGAGAACAAGAGTTCAGGATCGGCAGTCAGCCTCTAGAGCCTGTGAAGGAGTACGCTTACCTAGGGCAAATACTCACAGGCGACCCTGATCATGAGAAGGAAATTTACAGAAGAATAAAAATGGGTTGGAGAGCATTCGGCAGACATGGTCAGATCCTGACTTGAAGCTTAGCATTATCGTTAAAAACAATGGTTTGCAAACAACGCATTCTACCGGTGCTGACAAATGGGGCAGCAACTTGGAGACTGACAAAGAAACTCGAAAACAGGTTAAGGACCGCGGAAAGAGCGATGGAGCAAAGAATGTTAGTCCTGACGATAAGAGATAGTAAGAGAGAGGTGTGGATCACAGAGCGAACAGGAATAGCCGATGTTCTAATTGACAGTAAGAGAAAGCAATAGAGTTGGGCAGGTCATGTATGCGCAGGTTAGATAACCGGTGGACCCTTAGGGTTCCCGAATGGGTGCCAAGAGAAGGGAAGCGCAGTCGTGGATGGCAGAAGACTAGGTGGGCTCATGAAATCAAGAAATTCGCAGGCGCAAGTTGGAATCGGTTGGCACAAGGGTACGTAATTTGGGATCGCAGGGAGAGGCCTTCGTCCTGCAGTGGACATAAGATAGGCTGATGATGATTGTATGGGGACGAGAAAGACCGCTTGGTCTAGAGTAGCCAGTATAGGTCGCCTGGGCCACGAAACTCCAGCAGCTGCGTAAGTGGCGAGAAATGTGCCCGATTCCGCGGCAGTGAAAACAGATGGGCTTGTCGTCAGAAGTGCGCCATTCAGACGGATTGCGGAAACGTGGTACGTGGTATAATAAGATGTGGGACGGGTCGGAATCTAAGAATCCGGGCGTGCGTCAGGGCGGTCGGCCGGGCCGACGGTGTTAAGAGCCATTTTGGTGAACTCTTGGCGGACAACTACCTGAATCAGGGTAACCGGGACTGCAGGTGTGTTGGAGGAGCTCGTTTCGAAGGAAGCAATAGGCGGCCTCAATCTCTCGCCGAACGATGCGGGTAACATCGCCAGTGTTGTTGGGGCTGGGAGCGTCGGCACAGGAAGTAGTCGAGGCGGTCTTTTGTAGACGAGAAAACTTTTGGTAGATACGTCGGCTTTTTGCAAATTCCAGATGGCGGCACTGATAACTGCGTCCACCCTCGCCACGTGGTTGAAGGCAAGCAAGTAGAAGTCGTCATCGGGGATGCTTTGAGAATGTGAGAAACCTTATCTGGTTCAGTCATGTGTCCGTCAACTTTGCGGTACACCGCCAAGATGTCGTGAACGTGCGTGAAGTAGGGCTCCGTAAACGTCTGCACGCGGCTCGATAACGTCTTCTTCGCGGCAACTGTAAGGGTGGCAGAATAAGTCTCGCAGCTTTTGTTTAGGCGTATCCCAGCTGGTGAGGTCATATTCGTGTGTCCGAAACCTTAACCGAGGTGTGCTACCAGGACAAAATACTACGTTTGCGAGCATCACAGTAGGGTCCCAACGGTTATTGCTACTGACGTGTTCGTACAGGCTGATCCAGTCCTCGAAGTCCTCTCCATCTTTTCCTGAGAATACGCCAGGATCACAGGAAGCGGAAAGTGCAATGTGAGTGGTCGGGGCAGGAGCAGGCATCGCAGCCGGTTGAGTCGAGTTGTCGTCTCCGGGAGCCATTATGGAAGGCTCGACGTACCGTCCACTGCGAAGCTCCGTGACGAGTACAGGGAACGTCCACCTCCACCAAATATGTTACGTGGGAAGACACAGACGACGGACTATATACAGGTACATTTACATATGGCTGCGCTGCACTTGGCCAAAAGGCAAGAGCCCGTGCTAGCTTCCAAACTTCGTCGTCGTCTTCACTCCACTAGCATCTTTGTCATCATAAATGATGAGCGTCGCGGTGAGACGCTGTGCGGACGTGCTTCACTTGGGCTCCCGCCTTGAGACCATATTTCGGTTGAACCCGCTCTACTTTGAACTTACTTTTGGTCCACTCGTCTTCACGAAGTGGCCCTGCACCTGCGGGCACCAAAGGTCGGCAAGTTTACCCTCTTTTTATGGGTCTTTGCACGGTTTTCCCACTCAACCCCACGGCGGCAAGATAGGCCTAACATCTAGGCCGAGTCGACACCAGCGACGCCGGGCTTCGGGGCCGTGCTTGCTGGTTGTGTGCCTTTGTGAGGCTGAAGATGTATGAGTACTCGGCTGAGGGAGAGTCTATCGTGCCCGAAGACTTCGAAGCAGGAGAACGGGCCTCAGTTTTGAAGGCACAGGACCGATTCAAGAGGTCTCTATACGGCGGCCACGCCGAGAGTACGCCTCGCGAGACGCAGGCGCTCAGCGACGGACGCAAGGCGCACGGGGCGGAGCAAGTCAAGCGGGGGAAAGCGCCGGTGCGGCAGAAACGGCGACCGTTTCTGAGGATGCCGGCCAATGGTTTCAAGGTTTTGTGCAGGCCCAAGAATGGGGACTTGAGTGTGGTGGCACCGAGGGAACTCGGATGTGCAATGAGAGCGGCAGCGAAGCTGACGAGTGCGACTGTTGACAAGTCCTACTGTGGGCCAACGAGACGAACAACATGATGACGGTGAGCACACCATGTATAAGTCGCAGTGGGACATATGCGAGTGTAAAGACGCCTAAACTGGGCGATCGTGACATTCCGGTTTCAGCGCACGTGCTGGTGTTGGAGAACTCTGTGCGGGAAGTCATTTACAATGCTTACGACGGATGCCCGGTGGAAGAAATTCGAGCAGGATTCCTGAAGAACAATGAAGGCATGGAAATTCCGGATGCGAGACCTTTGGGCAAGTCAAAGGCGATTCAGATCGCGTTGGGGGGGAAACGTGTTCCCTGGCAAGTCACTTACTGGAACGGTCTGTACGGTGTGATTCCGTATAGAGTTAGCCGAGACCTGCCACAACTGCAGACGAGTGGACCATCGATCGGATGTTTGCTATCGTCTGCAAACTAATCTATGTCGCCGTTGCAGGAAGCACCATCCTGCACTGCCTGAAGGAGAGCCGCTGACGTGCACACCGGACTGCATTGTGCGCCATGGTGCGCACAACACGGCGAGCCGGAACTGCAAGTTTCGTCTAGCCCGCAAGCAGCCGCCGGGCCGGCAGCAAAGCAGCGAAGACAAGAGCCAAAATGACAGAGAGGAGCAGCGCTCGAGGCCCAGGGAGCGGTCATCGAGCAGTGCGAGAGGCGGAAACAAGAGCAGGGACCGGTCGGGTTCCTTCCCGCCACCGTCAGGTGCCGGGGGTGGCAAAGAAGGAGGACGAGGTTCCTGTGAAGAAAGGAGTGCAAACAGGGCAAACGACACGACAAAAAAGGTGAGCTGGCCAAACACGGGCGCCCTGAATGAGACTGCTCGAGAAAGGGAGCTGAAAAGGCAGGTGCAGCAGTAGGGCGGTACTATTAAAAAGATGGAAGCCAGAATGGCAAAAATGGAACGCGCGCTTAAAAGCTGCAAAGGACAAGGGGTACAAGCACCAGTGGTTCAGGCCCCACAAAATGTGGAGCAGGCGACGGCTTCTTGCCTGCAGGAGAGTGCGGCTATAGAAGTGGAGAATCGGGGGCTGGTCAAGAGGCCGCCACCGGCGGATCAGGGAGCTAATACAAAGAGGGTGGCGGAGATGTCGATGGCGGACACCCCGCAGCCGGTGGTTACAGCCACTAGTCTTAAGGCGGGCGTGACTATCCTTGCGGACAGAGTCGGGGAACTGTAGGGAAGACAGGATAGGTTGGAGGCTCGGGTTTGCAAGATCGAAGCCAGACTAGACAAAATTGAGGAGCATTTTGACGCCTTCACCAACGAATTTCGGGCTTTCCAAACCCAGGTTATGGGCATGTTTCAGCAGCTCCATACTTTATTGGAGGCACGATTGCCTGCCGTAGTCGGCCTAGCGCCGATGTTAGTCAACCTAGTGCCTCATCATGGCCCCTCGCCAACAAATTGAGATTTGGCAGACGAACTGCAGGGGCTTCCGTCGCAAGCGGGGAACCTGCAGTTGCACGTACAAAATCTGCATAGTAAGCCGGACATTATAGCTTCGCAAGAGGCTAGTGACTGGCTGAAATTACCGGGATGTAAGGCATTTACACCGCCAGGTATTGATCAAGGGGGCGTATCGAGCGTCTTCACGGCAGTGCTAGTCCATCGCAACACCACGGCATTTCAGCATATGTTAGATGGCAGCACGGAGGACTACGCCCTGCTAGAGATTGTGCTCAAACGAAAGGATGGTAAGAGTCTCCTTGTACTTAATGTTTATAGGTCTCCAAAAGATAAGGTGTTGGGCTTGCACACAGCTACTGATGAAGGCCCAACGACTAGCGGCTAGCCCTCAGCTTATAGTGGTGGGGAATTTCAGTGCGCCGCATCCGGAGTGGGGTTACATACGAGCCAGCCCAAAAGGCAGTCGACTTTGTCGGGTAGGCCAGGACCTGCGGTGGACGCTCTCGAACAACCCTCAAGATCATACGAGGATAGGCAACAGCGTGAACATTGATACCTCTCCAGACCTCACATTTTTTAAGGGTATCCGGGATGCAAAGTGGGTAAACACGAGACAGGCACTGGGAAGTGATCACTATATCCTGTCGACGGTGTTTAGTGCTGCGAAGCATACACACTAGGTAAAGGACAGTGACGGATTCGGACAGATTTCCGAAAACCAGGGCAGACACCGCAAATGGGGAAATCGAGAACCTGGAAGTCTGGGTTGAGGCGCTTTAGCAGGATGTAAAGGGTACCACGAAAGAGGTTCCGAAGGAGGAGGAGGGCTTTACGGCGGACTGTAGATGGTTACACATGTGGGAAGCGCACGCGAGTCTCCTCAGGAGGTGGAGGAAACAAAAGCCCAGCTAGAACGAGAAATCCAAACTTACGCTTTGGACTTGCAGTGCAAGCAGTGGGGACAGATTTGTGATCGGATGTATGGCCAATTTGAATGCAAAAAGAAATGGCAGTTGTTGAGGCACCTTTTGGATCCGGCAGCAACTAAGTCGGCGCAAAGGGGAGAAATTGCTAGATTAGTGCTGTTAAGAACGGCCTGCGCAGGTGCAAGTTTTGCCAGCCAGTTGCGAAAGCGGCGGCAACCTTTGCTTGGAACGCCATCGTTACGGTCTAGCCTTGTCGCCATTGTGACTAAACGCGGTCGGCCGACCAACTATTGTTACTGAGCCCGCCACCGCCCACCTGGTCGGCCGCGAGCGGGGGAGTGCCCGCGGGAACGGCTACTGATGCCTCTTCCCACGCGCCGTTCGAGACGCAAGACAATGGGCTACTGGCCGTGCTGCGCGGGTCAGCTCCGAGTTCTACGAAATCCGTGTAACGTCGGTTCCGGACCGTGAAGCTGTGTGTGTGTGTGTGTGTGTGTGTGTGTGTGTGTGTGTGTGTGTGTGTGTGTGTGTGTGTGTGTGTGTGTGTGTGTGTGTGTGTGTGTGTGTGTGTGTGTGTGTGTGTGTGTGTGAGCCGTCCCGCGGAGAGGCGGCTTGTTTATGATGACTGGACGAACGTTCCCGTCACCTTGGAATCGAGGGGGGACCGAGTGTTTATAAGCCGCTGTTGTGCGGATGCTCGAGGTACTTTCTCAAGCAGTCATGTTAGACTGATGCACTTTCTCAAGTAGTCATGTTAGACTGATGCACTTTTCTCTCGCAGTCATGTCAGACTGATGTACTTTCTCTCGCAGTCATGCTAGACTGATGTAGATACTGTGAATAAACCCATATTCCCCGTTCTCAATGAGAAGCAGTCCTTCCCTTCAACAACGTCCTCAGCGTGGATAAGTTGGGGGACGGCATGGGCCAGCTACCTTCTAATTCATGGCCGACTCCAATCTTGACAACGAGTTACGAACGGTGGGATTGAGCCCCCGATCCCAACAGTGCATCAATATCAAGGCACGATTGGAGAATTTATACAGGAACTCCGGGATCGTTACATAAACGGTGAGACAGGTGGTTGCTTGCCGCACTACTCGGGGGAGGAAAATTCGGAACTAGATGAGGACTTTACGGCGGCGGAGGTGGAGTTTGCCATGGGGCAGCTCCGTGCTACGTCGGCCGCGGGTCCGGACGGCATTGCTAATGAAATGCTGAAAAACCTGGATTTCAAGTCCGTGAAGCGCTCACGGACTTGATGAGTATTGGGCGGCCGGGGAGATCCCGGCCAGGGAAGAAACTCTGTAGTGAGAATCTGTGCCCCATCTCGATCACGCCCTGCGTGGGCAAACTGATGGAGCACGTAGTCCTCAACATGCTTCAGGGGTATGGTGAGGACAAGGAGTTCCTGCCTTCAACGATGATTGGCTTCAAGGCCAATTTTTCCACGCAGAACGTCATGATACAGCTGAAAAAGGACGTGGTTAATCCTGGGTACAGCACGGGCACCAAGGCTATCTTGAGGCTCGACCTAAATAAAGCTTTTGACAATGTTGCCCATGAAGCAATATTGAGGAACCTATCGGACATAGGAGGGGGGGGGTGGAACCTTCCGCTACATCAGATCATTCTTGGAGGGCAGAACTGCGGAGATTGTGGTCGGAGAAGCGAAATCTGATGCATTCCCCTTGGGGGGCCGGGGGTCACCACAGGGGTCGGTTCTTTCTCCGTTTCCGTTTAACTCGCCTTAATTAAGATACCGCCAAGGTTGGAAGAGATATGGGGACTGAAACAAACATTCTGTGTGGACGACATTACTCTATGGGTTACCAGGTGTAGTGACGGACAACATTAGGATACGCCGCAACGGACAGTGCATATTGTGCAAGAGCTAGCCGCCGAGGCTGGACTCTCGGGCTCTCAGGCCAAGTCTAAGTTTTTTGTGGTTAGGGACAAACCAAGAGGACTACATGCACGGCACTATATGTTCCAGCACACCCACTAGTGGTGAAAGGGGGGGGGGGGTTATGCCGATCTCTGAGGCCCAAACGATTAGGATCCTAGATCTGTATCTGCAGACTAGCAGGACGAATAGGGAGGCCTTGGAAAGGCTTAAGAATACGGTCAATGCTACCGGGAGACTAATCAGGAGAATCGCCAATCGTAAAAGAGTGGTGAAAGAAAAGCAATTGTGTAAACGAGCACGGGCGTTTGTGCTCAGTAGGATAGCTTATGCGGCGCCTTATATGAAGCTGGACTCGACGGAAAAAGGCAAGGTGGATGCTATGATTAGGCAGGCGTATAAGGCGGCCCTTGGGATGCATAAGAATGCGTCTACCGAATGGCTGCTGAGATTAGGGTTGCACAACACCCTGGACGAACTACGGGAGGCACACTTGGTGATGCAGTTCGCTAGGCTTTCGAAAACGAAATCGGGCAGGGACATATTGGAGAGGATCGGCATTGGGGTTGAGGCTCCTGCCACGGACCTGAAAACTCAGCTGCGGCGGGAACTCCACACTACCTTATGCATAAAGCCTTTGCTCGAGAATATACGCCTGATACATTATGAGGAACGCAGGAAGGCAAGAGCTTTACATGCTAAGTACGGGAAGTACAGCGGGGCAGTCTATGTAGACGTCGCGGAGTATAAGGACAAGGACGCATTTGCGATTGCGGTGGTGGACGGGCAGGGACGCTCGGTCGCCTCTGGATAGGCCAAACCCCCTCCTCAGAAACTGCAGAAGAAGCGGCGATAGCGCTAGCTATAACTAATACTGAATCTGACCTTAATCTCAGCGACTCAAAAGCAGCCATGCGAAATTAGGCTAGGGGCAGAATATCTGTCGTGGCGGCACGATTGCTTAATCGGCCCACGAGGTGAGGGACTAGGGAGGTGGAAATTGCCTGACTACCAGCACACTCTGGGAATCCTGGGAACGAGGCGGCTCGAGGTTTCGTCAGCCGAGCAGGTGAGCCGGTCGTTCCAGGGAGGTCCACGGGAGACGGTCTGGTGTCCTTTCACAACAACACAAACCATTATAAACTGGAGCGAAGGATTTATCCGCCCCCAGACAAGAAGTTGACTAAGGCGCAGGAATGCATATGGAGAAGGTTGCAGACTAGATTTTTTACGAATCCCTACGTGCTGAGCAAAATATACGCGGAGGAGATTAAGCCGGAATGCAGATGGTACCAGGAACTGGAAACCTATGGCCACATAATATGGGAATGTAGCATAGTGTCGCCACCGGCGGATATTATGCATGATCCTTCTCTCGAGCAGTGGGAGGCCGCGTTGGCCAGCTCAGACCCAGTCGTCATGGAGTGGGCACCCAGGTCGCCGTCAACCATGGGTTGATGGCCATCTAACAAAGAATCGTCCGCACTTGCTTTTTCACAAAATAAAGTTTTCTCCGTCCATACATCATAAATGATTGACCGAAGCGATATGTACACAATGTGGTGCATGAGCGGACGTCCCTCGGCGACGGCTGCTGTGCGTCGCGCCCACGCGTCACCCACGCGCTGCCTCCCGATTAGCGAGGCAGTCGCGCCTCGCTTCGCTCCGTTTGCAATGCACGAGACACCCAATATATCGCGAAATGAAAACACGTATAGAGCTGCGCTCAAATTTCTCGTTAGGGAGTATCATAATCGTGGGTGAATTTTTTTGTCCTAATATCAAATGGCATATCGACTACCCCTGTTTGCCCTCTAATTCACACCGCTGTCTTCCTGTCTTTTCAGCTTACACCTAGCATATCTCGTTCCATCGGCCGCTGCGCGGTTCTTAACTTCTTCTCAATCAACCTTGTTAACCTCCAAGCTGCTGCCCCAGATGTTAGTAGCACTAGCACTTGTAAATGTAACGAATGTACACTGTTCTTTTCAAGAATAGCGGTAAGCTGGCGGTCATGGTCAGGTAATACCTGCAGTAATGCTCTCAAACCCATTTTTATTCTTCTTTAAATTTTCTTCGGATGATCATAGTCCTCTACTAGTTATTTTCCTAGATAAACGTACTCTTGCCCAGATTCTACAAGTTTACTGCAATTATTAATTACCGTTGGGCCTTGCCAGGCTGTTTAACATTACCTTTGTCTTCTGCATATTAATCTTCGACACTATTCCTAAACTTTTTCGCTTAATGTTCTCAATAATTAGTTGCGATTCATCCCCAGTATTACTGAACAAAACGATATAATCTGCAAACCGAAGCCTGTTGAGATATCATCCGTTCACTTTCACTCACAATCAATCGCAGTCGAATAGCTTGAATACTTCTAAGCATGCACTGAATAGCATTGGAATTCATCGGAATTTTCCGCCTTTTTGTTGTGGATAATTAAGGTGGCTTTGTAGCCTTTATATATATCTGCTAACATATTCATATATGCTCCTTGCACTCCTCGATTACGCAATGCCTCCGTGACTTCTGGCATCTCTACTGAATCAAATGCCTTTTCATAATCTATGAAAGTCACATAGATAGGCTGGTTATACTCTTCAGATTTCTCAGTTGCTGAGTGATGACATGGGCGGCATCTATTGTCGAATACTCCTTCCTGAAGCCAACCTTTTCTTTTTGAATGGTTGAAGTCAAGTGTTTTGCCTAATTCTATTAGAAATGACATTGGTGAATATTAATGAGGTAGCATTGTTAGATCACTTCGAGCACTTTCTGAGGGCTATCTATCTATCTATCTATCTATCTATCTATCTATCTATCTATCTATCTATCTATCTATCTATCTATCTGTCTGTCTGTCTGTCTGTCTGTCTGTCTGTCTGTCTGTCTGTCTGTCTGTCTGTCTGTCTGTCTGTCTGTCTGTCTGTCTGTCTGTCTGTCTGTCTGTCTGTCTGTCTGTCTGTCTGTCTGTCTGTCTGTCTGTCTGTCTGTCTGTCTGTCTGTCTGTCTGTCTGTCTGTCTGTCTGTCTGTCTGTCTGTCTGTCTGTCTGTCTGTCTGTCTGTCTGTCTGTCTGTCTGTCTGTCTGTCTGTCTGTCTGTCTGTCTGTCTGTCTGTCTGTCTGTCTGTCTGTCTGTCTGTCTGTCTGTCTGTCTGTCTGTCTGTCTGTCTGTCTGTCTGTCTGTCTGTCTGTCTGTCTGTCTGTCTGTCTGTCTGTCTGTCTGTCTGTCTGTCTGTCTGTCTGTCTGTCTGTCTGTCTGTCTGTCTGTCTGTCTGTCTGTCTGTCTGTCTGTCTGTCTGTCTGTCTGTCTGTCTGTCTGTCTGTCTGTCTGTCTGTCTGTCTGTCTGTCTGTCTGTCTGTCTGTCTGTCTGTCTGTCTGTCTGTCTGTCTGTCTGTCTGTCTGTCTGTCTGTCTGTCTGTCTGTCTGTCTGTCTGTCTGTCTGTCTGTCTGTCTGTCTGTCTGTCTGTCTGTCTGTCTGTCTGTCTGTCTGTCTGTCTGTCTGTCTGTCTGTCTGTCTGTCTGTCTGTCTGTCTGTCTGTCTGTCTGTCTGTCTGTTCGAAGCACATATTAGCGTGACGTGGATATAAAGACATAAAGACTTAGTTGGAAGGGGTACGAAAGAACAGAGCGAGCGCTAAACTTCAACTGTTTATTCGTAGAGCGACGTCACAGGAATGGAGCACCTGTGCATACCTGCAGCAGTCACGTTAAAAAAGACGCAGCATTGTGTCAAATCGTTGGAACTCATATCGTATTGCAGTTTTGGAGCAAGTATCGTAAATGCAGTTTGTGCCAATTTTGGTAATATTAAAAGTCGCCAACAATTTTCGTGCCAGCGTGTCACTACTTTGACCCAATACTTTTATCTCACGCAGCCATGCCTTACACTTGCAGACAATGCAATGCACACGTAAGTTGACTTTTTCTTTAATTATAGTTTGTTTCCCTGCTTGGTTCTTTACACAGCGTCCAGATTGACCTACATAGATCTTCCCACAAGATAGTGGTACTTCGTATACGACGCCACTCGCACATTTTATGTAAGGTATGTTATGCTTGTTCTCGCATCCGAGCTTGTCGTCAACGCAGCTGATGAGCGGACACAGCCCGGACAACTTGCGTGGCGCCCAGAAAGCAACTGGCACACCGTGCCTATTCGTGACATTTTAATGCGAAAGGATTATGTGCCCCATGAAGCGGTAAATCCCACGTCCGTCCGGCGTTGAAGGGCAACTCCGGCGATTTTTCGATGTCCACTGATGTTAATAAAATATTTAATTTGCGTTCCCTTTTACCCTCTGATTATCTGTGCAGGAATGCGGAATGCAGGAATGCGCTACACTAGACACGGTGGAAGACCTACACTCTTAGGCAAAGTTACACCCTTTGGCTTGCCCCTTCTGCCACACAACGATAATCGTTATCTGTCTTGGTGCGTTTCCTTTCTTTAACGCTGCGAGCCCGGAACTTTGCAGT